>NC_064260.1:51964922-52568756 GCF_003254725.2 Canis lupus dingo | reverse complement strand
CGTGCGATTGAGCCCCACATCACGCTCTGTGCTCAGCGGAGAGTCTGCTGGAGATTCTCTTCCTCTCCTTTTGCTCCAACCCCCCACCAAAATAAATTAATTAATCTTTTTAAAAAACGTTTTTTCTTTCCCTCATTTGTGTATTCACTCATTTGTATATGTACGTTTCTCTGTTTTATTCACTAGGTTGCAGCCTGTTATTGTCATTACTTATTTTGGTGTTCAAACTGTCTCAGAGCCAGTGGAAGCCCCTTACAGCTGGCTCCTCGGCCTTTCTGATTTGTCCCCATCAATTTCTGAGCACAGCCTTACTTTCTGGCACAAAAGATGTTACAGGCTCATCTTGTACTTTTCCTGCCTCAAACCTGGAATTGGTCATTTCCCCAAAAAGCCCTGGTTCTTTTTAGAAGAGAATCCAAGATCCTGGTGCTAGGCATGCTCAGTGCTAGTGCTCTTAGGCCTTTCCAGCAGCAAAAGCTAGGACTATGTGTATGTATACCCACATCTAGTCCTCTGTTCATTTCCGTATGTGTCCATGAATATCGAAAACCATCCATTCGTCCCTCCAATTATAATCTAACCCCCAAGGTGCATGCCAGTTTTCTCCAGATTTATTTATTTATTTATTTATTTATTTATTTATTTATTTATTTATAACTCCCTTCTCTGACAGTAAGAAAGAGAGTTTCCATTATCCTCGATATTTTACTTACTTCGTTCATCTCTTCTAGGTAACCAACTTGCCATCGTACTGCCACGTGCCCCCCAGGGGCCTGTGAGGCTGCTCACGCTCACGGACACAGGTGTGCTGTGTCTGGCTCAAATATCAAAAGTGCTGTTATCACTGCTCTATGTGGCCTTCCAAAATGGTGACTGAGTCTCAGGGAAAGTCGGAACATGATAAAGTGCAATTTTCTCTCATTCCATGAGAGAGTCACAGTCCCAAAAAATTCAGCGTTAGGAAAAAAAATCCACATGGGGATGCCAGGGTGGCTCAGTAGGTTAAGCATCTGCCTTTGGCTCAGGTCATGATCCCAGGGTCCTGAGATTGAGCCCTGTGTCAGGATCCCTGCTCAGTGAGGAGCCTGCTTCTCACTTCTCACTTCTCACTTCTCCCTTTGCTCTGCCCCACTGCTCATTCTCTCTCTCTCTAATAAATAAATAAAAATCTTTTTAAAAGTCCATGTAAAATGATGTTAAGTTTTAGGTGCTGAATGATTATAAACAGGGTCTTATAATAAAAAAATTAATTTCAGAATTATTATGATTAATATTTTAAAACGACAGTGATTTTATAAATATTTAAAAGTATTTTGAATCCAGTCCAGTGGCTATATGAAAGTCTTCTGGGATGTTGGATGATTCTTGGTTGTGTGGCACCATGTTGCCTGTGGCAGGACGCTTGCTATCCTGGCTCCATCCTCTGTGGATGCCACACCCAGTCACTGTGACATATACAGAGACTTCCAGGGGGCTCCAAGCCACCATCATTTCTGGTTCTGCCCCCCACCCTACCCACCCCACCCCCTGGTGAAAACTTGGGCCTAGCACGTGGGCTGTGCTGGCACCATGAGTGCGCTAGCTCTCTGACCGCCTGCTGCCCTTGGCACCTCTGCAGGGCTTCTATAAAGCGGTGGCTCTGTGTAGTGGTGCAAAGTGGGTCACAGCCTTGGAAAGAACAGCCTTCATTGGGTTTTTCTTCAAACAGGATGCAGGGGATGGCTTTGGCAGCTGTCGGAATAGGGGAATCTCAGTCCTGTCTTGGTCCTGAGTTGTCCCCAGTTCATGAGGGAAGAGTGTGAAGCCGAGAAAGGTGGGGAAGGACCGGATAAAGGGAGGGATGAGTCGCTTCCTCACTGTTCCCCAGTGAGAGAAGATGCCCTTTGATCAGTTGTTCGTAAAATATATCCCTAGCAGGTGCCTGCCATGGCCCATGCTGCACTGTGATGGGCGATGGTGGGGCCCAGCCCTCCTGGAGCAGACAGGCCGGCTATGCACGGGTGGGGGAGACAGACAAGGAAACAGGTGCACGGATGCTGACAGGTAGGAGAAGAGCAGGTGCTAGGCCGTGAGAGAATAAAGCAGAAGAATTCAGTGGCCATTGGACACCCAGAGGGAAGGTTGGGGAGGCCACTACGTGGAGGTCCTATTCCCTTCTCAGGGTTACTTCTCAGGCGGGGAGGGACCAGGGGCTTGGGGGTGCCATGCCACACTCGGCCCTGAGGCAGCTGGGCTCCTGCCAACATTAACAATGATGGAGTACTTACTTGGCGTCAAAGGTATATAAGCCTTTTCACAAAGAAGAAAAGGTTGGGACTAGTTTGGGAACGGGGCAATCTAGGCCAGAGAGGCTCAGGATGCAGAACAAGGGAAATGTGAGTTGGTTAATTATCAAAGATATTTTGAAATTCCAGCAAAGCAGCATTTTTGGAAGGAATCCCCCTGAGGGACTTCCATTTGGTGACATACCACCCTGAAGACAAACTAGAGAAGCTAAGAAAAATTTAAAGAACTTCCCAACTTTTAAGTTAAACCCAGATCCAGTGACCCTACTCAAATGGACACCCAGTCCCACCAAACCTGGAATGTCCCTCAACCCCTGCCTGGCATCAGTTAAAGGATGAACCAGTTGCTCAGAATGATACCTGGGAGCCCGTCCTCTGATTGGTGGACTTAGGTCAACTGGCCCCAACCAGGTCCTTAATGACTGATCCTATAGATTGTGAGGCTCCCAGGGGTGGCTGTGCCTGCTTGTGGATGGGGGAGGGAGAACAGGAGGCCACCCAGGAAGGAGGCCACACCACACTGCCCATAATGGCCCAAGCTCCCAATGGTAGATTCTTGAGAGTGTGAAGATGTCTGAAGATGACATGAGGTTTGTTCCTTCCTTCCTCACAATCCTGGAATCTTTCTTTATTGTAAAAGGATTTCCTTCTCTAAGCTTTAACAAGTATTGAAATGCGTGATTTTAAAAACAGGTTAGAGATGCCCATTAAGGAAATTTTGAAAATCTAAAAAAAGGGAAAAAGTTAATTATGGATTTGCTTCCATTTTATCATGTTTCTTTTATATTTGTGTATATATATATATATATATAGTTAGGGCTTTTTAAAAAAGGTTTATTTATTTATTTTATAGAGAGAGAGTGAGTGAGAAAGCATGGCAGGGATGACCAGAGGGAGTGAGAGAATCTTCAAGCAGAGTTTATGCTGAGCATTGAGCCTGACATGGGGCTTGATTTCATGACCTTGAGATCACCACCTTAGCTAAAACCAAGAATCAGACACATAACCAACTGAGCCACCCGGGCACCCCTCTATTTTATCATGTTTCTTGAACTGTGGTGTAGATTCCATAATATTATCTCCTACCACTCCCCATGCCTTCACCACCTCCTGCGTGTCCTCGTGCTCTTCACACACCACATCTCCTACCTCAGGGCCTTTGCACTGACTCTGCCTTCTGCCTGGAATGCATTTTCCCAGACATCTGCATGGCTTACTCATTTACTTCTAAACCTGTGCTCATATACCACCTTTTTGATAATGCCAACCCTGAACACCCTCATTAAATGGTGTTGCTGATTATCCCTAGTTCCCCTTACTCTGCTCTGCTCTGTCCTTTTTCTGTGGTGCTCTCGACCTTCTAGCATTCTAGGTAACTTCTTCATTTACTTAACTCACATATTCCCGCCTCCTCTGCTAGACTGTCAGCGCCAGGAGGGAGAGGTCTTCACTGTCTTCTTCGTGGGGCCTCTCAAGCATCTAAAATGGAGTCTATCACATGGCAGACTCAATAGTTTTGCCTGATGAATTAAATGAAGAGTAGCCAATATTTGTGGAGTAGGCCCTGTTCTCAGCACTTTGCATTTTTCCACCACCTCTTGAAGGAAGTTTTAATAAACCCATTTTACAAATGAGCAACCTTAGGCACAGAGAGGTTAAGAAATTTGTCTAAGATCACACAGCTAGTCAGTGCCAGGGCAATTCAGCCTCGCCAGGCCCTGGGCAGTGGCCACGACAGGCCAAGCTCTGCCCTGGCAGAGGTGGGGCCCAAGCAGATGCTCCTGGCTGATCCAGGAGAAGAGGATGGCTTTCCTCAGGCAGAGGCAGGGGTTGGGTGGAGAATATGGAAGGGGAAGGGCAGGCAAGAGAGAAGCCAGCTAAGCAGCTGTTGCACTTGTTCACTTGAGAGCTGATGGTTCTCTGCTTGGAAGGGTGGACATGGAAATGGGGAGAAGTGTTAGATGGGGTTCTCACAGACACCGACTGGAGGGGGGCACTCAGATGCAAAGCGTTCATTAAGGAAGTGCCCCCACAAGAAGCAGGAAGCGGGAAGGAGAGCAGGGAAACAGAATTGGGGAGGTGAAACCAAACAAAGGTACAGTCTTGTGGTTATTCAGTTAAAGAGCCTCTGGGGGCTGGAAAAAGTGGCAGATGCCAGCCTGGGATGGAAGGGTACAGTGTCTGGGGAGAGGCACATGACCAGTAAAGTGGATCTGGGGGTGTCTGGATGAGTGCCAACAGCAGTACTGAAGGAAGAGAAGAAGCAGGAACTAAGGAAAGCACCCAGGTCATTGTTGAGATGGAGGAGGACTGGGGGAGGACCAGGGAGGGGACTTGCCAAGTGAGAGAGGCCGGTCGGCAGTGGTGATGTCAGGTAGACAGTTGATATGATTTTGGGGTCTGGCCTGGGGGCACACAGCAGGAGTCATTCCATAGGCTGGGAGTCATCCCATTGGTTGGAGGTCATCCCATTGGCTGGGAGCATGGCTCGTGTCTGAAGACATAGGACCTTCTGGAGGTGACTGGTCAGTTGAATGATGGTGCATCTTTTATTTGAGGAACCCACTTCCCTCTCTGCCTTGTGCCTCATTCTACTCCCCTTCTTTGACTTCCAGAATGCCCCGTGCTCTGTCCCACCACAGGGCCTTGGCGTATACTGGTTCTTCTGCTGAGAACCTCTTGCTTCTCCTCCTCACTATGTTGATTTCTATTTAAGTTGAAGCCCCTGACTCTCCCATGGCTCCCTCAGGGGAGGTGTTTCTCAGAACCACACGGAAGCCCCCTGTATACGCTGCCTGTGATCTTGAACTTCTCCTTGGGAACAGTGACCACAGTTGTCAGTTTACATCTATTTGTGTGATTTTGTGGGTTTTGTCCACTCTGGGTGCTCAGCCCCTTTCCTCCTTGCCTGGTGAAGGAGTGAGCTCCCAAAAGTACTGCTCTGATTGTTCCTTTCCTGCCTCCAAAGCTTTTTCATTGGCTCCCTGCGGCTCCCCTAGTGAAGCCCAGGTGCCCTAGCTGGGGATTGGATCCACTGGCCGGAACCTGCCTATTTGTCTAGCTGTATCCCTGGCTGAGATAGTCTCTGGCCCATGCAGATCTAACGGTTCGCCCTCCCTTTCTGCCGGATGCTGTGTGACCCAGTTAGCGGGCCTTCCTGTCCTCGTTGCTAACCACTGGCAGCATTCAGATCTCAGGAGTACTTCCAAATACCTCCCCCTGTGGGTCTCCCCAGCTCTCCTGCCTGGAAGGACCGTATTTCTTCACTTCTTGCTCTGTATACCTGCCCATAGAGCCCTTAACACATTCAGCCCCTCTGGAATACTTGGCAAATCTATCTTTGCATCCTTTGTTGTCCGAGGGCAGCAGCCGGGCTTGGGTCCTGGAACAGGGCCCAGCTCTGATGTGTGCTGGTCTGTGTGGGTGGAATGGACTCAAGCTGATGCTGGGTGCTTCTGTGTGTGTGTGTGTTGCCCGGACCTTGAAAAGAGACAGCCCATCATCACCTGGTGTCCAGAAGTCCCCACCCCCCAGGCGGAAAAACAAATAAAAACTTCAGCCTCTCCTGCCAGGATCCTGGATCAGATGGATCACCCCAATCTTAGGACTAAGTCCCACCAATCACTATGTTGTTTTGTTCTGTTTTGTTTTATCAGTGTGTTTTATCTGGTATGCTTTGAAAAATTTAGTAATCTCAGAAGATAACCCAGTTGCATGTACAAGAGTCAGCTGAGAATAACCGAAAAGAATCACATACACTTACGTGTGTGAAAGGAGTCTCTTAACATTTAGTGGCTCTTTTTAGTGTGATAAAATATACACAGCATTAAATTGACCCCTTTAACCATTCAGTGGCATTAAATACATTCACATTACTGTGCAACCATCACCACCATCCATCTCTAGAACATTCTCATCATCTCTAGCACAAACTTGTCTCGTGAAACACTAACTCCCCACACTCTCCTCCCCCAGCCCCTGGCAACCACCATTCTACTTTCTGTCTCTGTAAACTCGATGATTGCAGGGGTCTCATATGAGTGGAATCATACAGTCTTTGTCATTTTGCGACGGGCTTATCTCACTTGGTATGACACCTTCAAGGCTTACGCATACTGCGACATGTCAGAATTCCCTTCCTTTTTAGGGCTGAGTAATGTTCCATTGTATGCAGCATCATCTACTGTATTGACTACTGTATTGCATCAATTCCTGTATTTTCTTATTTTCTGTATTTTTGGAACTGTGGCATTTGGAGCCTTGATCCTGGAAAGACTGCCTCTCCTGGGGTCAGCTAATTCATAGAGATAGCAAACGCTCCCCTGTAAGTGTGCCCTTGATGCACAAACCACCGACTCAGAGCCCACGTCCAACCATCTTCTTTATCAAACTCACACCATGCCAATATTCCCCCTCCCCTAAACCACCCCCAAGGCCAGGTTCTGGACAACTAGGGGCCACTGCTATAGCCCAGGAACTCACCAGAATTATTTAAACCATCCAGTCCTAACTATACCTGGGGACTTACCCTCTTGTTCCATTTCTTGCCACAAAAATCCCAGTAAAGGCACTGGGCCATGCTCCTGACTCTTTGCCTTCTGATCAACCTTGCACTTCCACAAATGGCTCTGCCTCCTGCTTCTGGGAATTTTCGAGTGTAAACATCCTGCTTCATGACAATAGGTTTTGAATCCGTGTGTCTTACCATACCAGATTAAAACAAATCCTAGGTACATTTTAATACAACTGTGTTATATTTATCCATTCATCTGTCCATAGACCAATTGAGGACATTTGGGTGGTTTCCCTCTTTTGGCTGTTGTTGTTGTTGTTGTTGTTTTTTAAAGATTTTATTTATTTATTTGAGAGAGAGAGTGAGAGAGTGGCAGACAGAGGGAGAGGGTGAAGCAGGCTCCCCACTGATCAGGAAGCCTGATGCAGGACTGGATCCCTGGACTCCAGGATCATGATCTGAGCTGAAGGCAGACGCTCAACCAGCTGAACCACCCAGGTGCCCCTGTTACTGTTTTTTTAATGAGATATTTCAAGCATGCAAGAAGAAGTAACAAGAATAATATGATGAATGTCCTCATACGGTCTTCTGCCCTGACACGAGACATTAGGACTTCTCCTGAAGCTTCCATGTGCCCCTACCTGCCACCCCTCGTTTCCCAGCAGGATTCTCTCTGGTCCATTAGTGTTCTTCATCTCAGGCAGGGGTGTGACTTCTACTCCATATGAACGTCCTCATAGCTAGTTAGTGGTATTATCTTGTATATATATATATTTTTTAAAAATATCAGTAATCACAGTACATTTTATTTTATTATTATTTTTTTTATTTATGATAGTCGCACAGAGAGAGAGAGAGAGAGAGAGAGAGAGGCAGAGACACAGGCAGAGGGAGAAGCAGGCTCCATGCACCGGGAGCCTGACGTGGGATTCGATCCCGGGTCTCCAGGATCTCGCCCTGGGCCAAAGGCAGGCGCTAAACCGCTGCGCCACCCAGGGATCCCCTATCTTGTATATTTTTGAATTTTAAAGAAACAACATTTTCATGCTTTTCTCACTCAGCACGATGTGTTGTGGCGTGAGGTTTAGTTCACTCATTTTACCTGACGGATCAGTGTTCCATTGTTCCAATATACCATCATTTATGTGTCCATTCTCCTAGTGATGGGTATTCTGGACATTGCCAGTTTTTTTCACTAAAAACATGAACATCTATGGGACATAAGTGTGCATGAGTGTGGCCATCTGCAGAGGACGGACCCAAGAGGGGACCTGAGTGCATGTACATCTTCATTTATCAGGTGTACCCAAACTATTCTCCAAACCAAGATGCCAATTTGTACCCCGAGTAAGCAAGTAAAAGGATTCCTGTAAGGGTTGACTTGAAACTCTCAAATTCCTGTCTACACCAGACACCACTTGGTCACGGCACTTCTGTCTGGAGCTAACATCCTCTGAGGGTGGTTTTGTTTCAAGTGAGAGAATGGTTTTCTGGAACTTCTTTCCACCATGGAGTCTGTCTTTTAGCCAGGATGTTTCTGGAGGGGAGCCCCTTGTTTTTGTTCTAAGGAGCCTGAGTTGTGCATAAAGGCAGTAGAGGGAGCTGGGCTGACCAGCAAATTGTACCTGCTTGTGGAACCAGCTGTCAGGGTCTGCAAGGTCCCTGGGGTCCCTTTGGCTGTCTGCAGATGGACATGCCCATCCCTTACCTACCCCCAAGGAGTGCGACCTGGCTGAGCCTCCCCGCAGCCCCACTCTGCCTTGGAGTTGTGGTGCCTGGCTGATCCCAGGCCAGAATTGCTCTGGCAATTTGCTGGCAGTTGGCTTGGCAGATTTATAGGCATCGAACCAAAGAAAATATTTGCTTAATAACGTGCTTGTTGTGAAGTGTCTTTATGCTCGTGGGCTCTGACAATGCAGAGTGTTTTGGCAAAGAGGAAGCAAATTTCTTTGAAATTAGGATATTCGAAGTAACTACTCAACTCAGGCCTTTTGATATTGCTTTAAGAAATCTGTTTTGCCCATAAAATCATGGTTCTGCTGTTTGCACCTTTCAGCTGACATTTATTCCAATTTTCAAATAGCAGCTTCTTCCACTTTACCTTCTGTAATTCAAAATCGGGATCTTTAAGTCCTCGGGAAATTGTTTTTGCAATATTCTAAAGTGAAGATACTTGCAAATGTGTACTTTTTAGAACAAGTGTAAATTTTAAATTCAGGATTAAAGTAACCTTTGATGTGCCATCTTGTCTGTCCTGTAAATCACAAAGTGTTTTATTCTCTAGTCTTCAAGCATATCTCAATTGCCCTGTATTTTCACAAGGCTGGAATTGCTGTTTACACAGATTGAGACTGGCTCAAAAGCTGTTTTCTGTGCTTTATAAGCTGTAAGCCTCTGCTGCTGGTGCTACCCAACGCCTCCCCAGCTGTGAGCATGACTGATGCCCCCAGGTGGCTAGGGTCACAGGTCTGGTAAAACCTGTGGTTAGAGGGGCACCTTGGTTTGGGCTCAGGTTGTGATCTCATGGGTCGTGGGATGGAGCCCTGAGTTGGGCTCTGTGCTCAGCAGGGAGTCTGCTTGGAGTCTCTCCCTCTGCCCCTCCCCCAACTCCCATGTGTGCATGGGCATGCTCTCGCTCTCTCTCTCATAAATAAATAAATCTTAAAAATATATATATATTCTGTGGCAAGTTCTTGCTCCATCTTTCTCTGGGGCCTCATCTCCCTTGCAAAGCTCTGTTAATCCTCCTCCCAAATATCCCTGGTCATGTCCCACCTGTGCACATGCCCAGGCAACTAGCTACCAGCTGGCATCTGCCAGACACCAGTGCCACTGAAGCTTAGCACACAGTGCCTGTTTCTACTGGGCCAGGCTCTCCCTTCCCTTGGCCCAGCTTCCTGGCTTCTACCCTCTTAGGTGGCAGGTGGGGAAGAAGGCCCCTTGCCGAAGGGATTAGGGATTGAGCCCTCTGTGCCCAGATTTCAAGAACAGCTCTTTTAGGCTTCCTCTCTAGCAGCCAGATGTGCCCCAGCTAGGCAGGGGAGCGGGCTGAGGGGTAGACTCTTGGTTGTGATCTTGGAGTCCTGAGGTTCCCCCTCTTGTTGATGGAACATTCTTTCCTACCTGCTCCTACTCTCTGTTCCTTGAGAAAACAGATTTCTGGGGCTGCCTCACTGTTTGCCAGAAACATCTTCATCCTAGCTCGCTTGAGTTCACTGCACTTGGAATACAAAGTTTCCTCAAGCCTGGCAACGCATGTCGCCTGATTAACCCTATTCCTAAATATTGATTATCCCAGTCCCTTCTGTGGAGCACCATTCTGATGTTAGTTCCTGATTGTCGAAGCTGAGTACAGGCTACATGGAGTCTGGGTGGGGCGGGTAACCTTCAGAGCATCATGACAGGGGTCAGGAAAAAGTAGGGCCATGAGAACTGAGAGTCTCCAAACTTCTCTGGCCCTTCATTCTCCAACCAGGGATTGAGTAGTTTGTACTACTAGTATTCCTTAAGCTCTTCAAATTACTTGGGGATAGAACCAAAAGTTGATTTGTTTGTATATTTTTTAAAACAGTGGTTCATGTACAGATTTAGCAAACATTCAAGACACCTTTCTTGGGACGCCTGGGTAGCTCAGCAGTTGAGCACCTGCCTTTGGCCCAGGGAGTGATCCTCGAGTCCCAGGATCAGGTCCCACATGGGGCTCCCTACAGGGAGCCTGCTTCTCCCTCTGCCTGTGTCTCTGCCTATCTCTCTGTGTCTCTCATGAATAAATAAATAAAATCTTAAAAAAAAAAAGACACCTTTCTCTTCAGTGACCTCGTTTGAAATGTTCATCCATTTTCTGCTTTAGTTTTTTGGCTAATACATGTGTGTGTATGGCTATGAATTTCCCTTTAAGTACTGCTTTATCTGTATCCTATGTATTTTGATAGTATTTTCATCATCATTCAGTTCTATTTATTTTTAAATTTCCAAGATCTTCTCTCCATTGACTTAAGAATGATTTAGAGGCATAGGATTAAATTTTTTTTTTTTTTTTTAGTTGGGGAATACATTTAAAAGCTTCAAAATCCAAAATGCCTAAAAGGTCTACACAGAAAACTAATCCTTCTACCCCACCCCCCAGGTATCAACTCATAGTCAACGAATACTGGACATTAACTTTGTGTCCTTGCACCTATAGTTTATGCACATAAAACAAGATGTATATAGATGAGCATATGAACATATACTATATGCATGTATTCCTTCCCTCCTTCTTAGACAAATCCTACTCCTTTACATCAGTATGCAAAAAGCTGCTTCATTTTTTTAATAGCTGCATAGTGTTTCATCAAATGGATGTACCAAATCTAGATACCAAGTTCTCTACTGATGAACATTTCTATTGACTATGGTTTTCCAAATTTATAAAAAATGTCAAATTTAAAAAATATTTTACTTATTTATTTAACAGAGAGAGAGAGAGAGCACAAGCAGAGGAAGCAGCAGAAGGAGAGGGAGAAGCAGGCTCTACACTGAGCAGGGAGCCTGATGCCAGGCTTGATCCCAGGACCCTGGGATCACGACCTGAGCTGAAGGCAGACCAGCCACCCAGGTGCCGCAAAACCCCTTTTTAAGAATATGTCAGTTCATAGGTGTGGAATCGGTATAGGTCAAGTGTATGTGCATTTGAATTTTTTAAGATTTTAATTAATTAATTAATTAATTTATTTATTCATTCATTCATTCATTCATTCGAGACAGAGAGAGAGGCAGAGGGAGAAACAGGCTCCCCCCAAAGAGCCCAATGAGGGACTTGATTCCAGACCCTGGGATCATGCTCTGACCCAAAGGTAGACACTCAACCACTGAGCCACCCAGGTGTCCCGTGCATTTGAATTTTGATAGCTGTTGCTGGAAACCTTGTACAGATGTCTTCCATGTCTTCCAGTGCTGCCATTTTACATTTCCAGGCATAGTACGAAGTTCTACTTACCCCTCAGCTTTGCCAACAGAATGTCTTATCAAACTTTGGTCCTCTGTCCTCTGTTGCTCTATTAATGAATAATGGTATAATTTTAGCTTTAATTTGCATTTCTCTCATTATGAAGTAGAGTGTCCCATGTTTTATTTTATTTTATTTATTTTTTTTAAAAGATTATTTATTTATTTATTCATAGAGACACACAGAGAGAGAGAGAGAGGCGCAGAGACACAGGCAGAGGGAGAAGCAGGCTCCATGCAGAGAGCCTGACGTGGGTCTTGATCCAGGGTCTCCAGGATCACGCCCTGGGCCAAAGGCAGGTGCTAAACCGCTGCGTCACTGGGGCTGCCCTGTCCCATGTTTTAAAGTCATTCACATAGATCTTGGTTTCTCAATGCCATTCTCTGACAAAAGGAGCCAGGACTTCTTGGAGAAATGGCTGATTCCCTGAGGCAGGGGAAAATGCAAGGTAAGCCTGGAGCAACTTGTAGTCAGAAGTAAGGAGGGCTAACAAATGAAAACAACCTACCCACCACCAAGGTAGAGGTACGTCAAAGGGTGGTAGGAGCAAACTGGAAAAGCTCTCAATGGCCAAAGCTAGAACAATTCAAGCAGCAAAATAAATAATGTAGTACCACAATATAGACAAAAATATAAATTAAATATACATGTGCCGACATTGACAAATAAATGATTGTATAAATAAATAAATAGGGGGAAAGGACAAATCTTTCTTACAGAGGAGTTCTGAGTCATTAGGTAGGTACTTTCCTCTTCAAAAGGTAAAGTTTAATTCCCTTTCCCTTGAGTATGGGCTGGACTTAGTGAGTAGCTTCCTATGAATAGGGAATGGAAAGAGGATAATA
The DNA here is from genome assembly GCF_003254725.2 of Canis lupus dingo. Taxonomy (NCBI): domain Eukaryota; kingdom Metazoa; phylum Chordata; class Mammalia; order Carnivora; family Canidae; genus Canis; species Canis lupus. Next base: position 52,556,126 of record NC_064260.1, on the reverse strand, counting down.
GAAGTCTGGCTGGAAGAACCTGGCCAGCACCACCCTAACCAATTATCCAGGCTTCCAACATGCATGATGTCACCTGGAGTACCCCCTGATCTGATGAGAGAAGGGCACTCACTTTTCTGGTATTCTTCCCCCAACTCGTAACTCCAGTCTAATCCTGAAAAACAAAAACAAAAACAGAACATAAAATGATCTCAAACTCAGGACATTCTACAAAATACCTGACCAAACTGATAAAGTTGTGACAAACAAGGAAAAGACGGTCTAATAGGTATATAAATATATAAATATAAAGTGGAGCCTTGAATACAGACCCTGGAACAGAAAAAGAACATTATAGAAAAACTGGTAAAATCTGAACAGACCCTATGGTTTAGTTAATAGTAATGTATTAATGTTATTACCCTAGTTTTGACAAATATCCCACAAGTTATATAAAATGTTAACATTAGGGAACCTGGGGAAAGGGTATAGGGCAACTCTGTATTATCTTTGCAACTTTCTGTAAATCTAAAATGATTCTTCAATAAAAGTTTTATTTTTAAAAAGTTACCCGTATTTCTCTTTTTTTTTAAATGAATAGTTGATCATTTCTTTGGCAAAGGGTTTTTTGGTTGTTAGTCTCTTGTTTATTTGTAGAAGCTCTTTATATATTAGGCATTGATTATAATACGAACTATGCATATTTCACCCAGATTGACTTTGTCTTTTGATTTTACTTGCAATCATTTTTTTCCCCATTCAGAAATGTTTTAATTTAGATAGTCAAATTTTCATTTTTTTTCTCGTGTGGCTTTTAACTTTATGCTATAGTTGGAAAATCTCCTTCCTTCCAATATTACAAAATAATTCTCCCATGATTTACTCAAGTGCTTTTACTTAAGAAGTATGTTTTAACATTTCCAACACAGTCTGTATGACACCTACTTTTAGAAATGTATTAATTTCTAAAACTGCATCAGAGTAGTCAGGAGATAGACACCATCCCAGGTATTTGAACAGGGAATATTCAATATAAAGAATTCGGTTGCTAAGTAACAGGAAAGGTAGAAAGAGAACTCTGTAAAGTATTTAGGAGGCTAACAACCACAGGAAGCAGCTACCATGCTCCTGGCTGAGGGAACAAGGAAAGAGGCTGGAATGACTAAGTAGAGAGTTAGAGGATGGGTCCCCTCTTCTGTGCCTGGGATGCAGGCTCTGAGGAGTCACACTGGCTGTGCCAGTGTCTCAGAGGGGTAGGGTGAGGGCACAGTAAAGTTGCTTTGCAAGTGTTGGAAAAATTGCTGTGGGCAGGAACTGTCCACAAAGTGAACAGACTTTGCTGGATACTACTTGGCCAGACTCAAGGCAGACAGGGAAAAACAAAAGTCCCCTCTTTCCCCTCTAGCTTTGTAATCTGTATCTAGTGCCCCTATCAGTAGGACTCTGTCGGCCATGCAGAAATGTCAACTAGAGGAGGGTGGTTTGGAACCGAGACAGTAATTTATTTTTTTTTAATTTTTTAAAAATTTAAATTCAATTTGCCAGCATGTAGTATAACACCCAGTACCCATCCCATCAAGTGCCCCCCTCAGTGTCTGTCACCCAGTTACCCCATCCCCCCACCCACCTCCCCCTCCAACTCTTTGTTTTCCAGAGTTAGGAGTGAGACTAATTTAATACCGTCCCATTTGCTTCAGTGACTTCTGCACACTTCATTCCTTCCTCTTCCCTCTTCCATTGAGCCAGCAAACTTCAGTGACTACTTAAAAGCTCCTTAGCTTTATTTTATTTTATTTTATTTTTTTTATTTTTGCTCCTTAGCTTTAATTTGTTTTTTAATTTCTCAAAATCAATGGTGTCATTAGGATTGCATACAGTCAATGCTGGTTTAGGTCTATCCACATGATGTATTTGCCAATTTATTTGCCTGCCATCCCTTCTTCCATCTCAGACCTTTTCTTAGGAGATTGTTTTCCTTCTTGCTGAAGCACACCCTCTAGAACCTCCTTTGGTTGGGATCTATTGCTGGCGAACTCTCTCGATTTTTGTTTGTAATGTTAATTTCACAATCACGGGCACTCTGAAAATGTTTTTTATGTGGCCTCTTGGCTCCCATTGTTGTTTGTGGCAAGTCTGCTTTCAGCCTAATTGTCATTCTTTTATTGATGCCCTATCTTTCCTCTATGCAGACTTTTAAGACCTTTCTACTGTACAGACAACTTGGTGTATTAGTGGAAAGACCAGATGTATTTAAATGGACATTGAGGGACACCTGGGTGGCTCAGTCAGTTAAGCATCTGTCTTCAGCTCAGGTCATGATCCCAGGGTCCTGGGTTGGAGCCCCATATCTGCTTTCTGCTCCGTGGAGCTCTCTGCCTGCAGCTCCCCCTGCTTGTGCTCTCTCTCTCTCTCTCTCTCTCTGTCAAATAAATAAATAAAATCTTAAAAAAATAATAAAAGGACATTGATTTATGGGCACCTAGCTGGCTCAGTCAGTGGAGCAATGCAACTCTTGATCTTGGGGTTGTGAGTTCAAGCCCCAAGTTGGGTGTAGAGGTTACTTTAAAAAAATAAAATTTTAAAGAAAATCTGAAATAAAATAAGAGGACATTGATCTAGAGAGAGACAAATAGTAATGGTGGTCGAACTTTTGCCCTATCTCTGAGACCTTAGGCAAGTTTCTTAACAGCTGAGTCCTGTGACTTTGTGAAAAGAACAAACATGTACTTTGCGTGGTGGCTGTGGCAAAGAAGCCACATTCACAGGGCCTGGACAAATGAGACACCCCACTGTCATGGTCACAGTTTTTCCCAGTGACCCCATCTTGCTCATCGTTACCACAGTATAAGGTTAAATTCAGCTCTGCCAACAATGATGCTTAGTGTTTATTTTGAAATTTCAAAGCATAATTCTGACTATGTTTCATTTTATTATCCCCTGTCACATAGGATTTTCTTTTACTTCCACTTAATAAAGGAATTCACAAGCCTCTGCTAATTAATTTCTCAGCACAAACCATGGCAGCTCATACCCAGAATAGTATCATGTCAAAACTGGACAAAAGAAGAAAGGGAGGGATCCCTGGGTGGCGCAGCGGTTTAGCGCCTGCCTTTGGCCCAGGGCGCGATCCTGGAGACCCGGGATCGAATCCCACGTCGGGCTCCCGGTGCATGGAGCCTGCTTCTCCCTCTGCCTGTGTCTCTGCCTCTCTCTCTCTCTGTGTGTGACTATCATAAATAAATAAAAATTAAAAAAAAAGAAGAAGAAGAAAGGGAGTTTTGGGTCCTCCTTTGGGTAAGAGAATGGTAATTGTTTTCTGTGTCTATCCATAGAGGAAGGCACTGGTCTGTTCATGAACACTGCTACATCCAGAACAAGGAAAGCAACTATTCTCAGGCTTGACAGCTTTCAAACTTTTTTTTTATCACAAATTTTGATTTAGAATTTTTCCTAAAATTGTTGTCACATTTGTATGTGTACTGGACAACTTGACATTGAAGGCAGTTTCCCCTTGAATTAAATGTAGATTATTCGTCTGGGAAATTATCTACCTTCCTGGTTCCTTTTTTTTTTTTTTACCTTCCTGGTTCTTTGCTAACATTTTTACTCATTAGAGTCTTTGCTGCTGCTTCTTTTAGGTCTTGAAACAACCCAGCTATTTCCTCTGCAAAGAACAAAAGTTGTACTCCTTTTAAAATCTTCCCTTTCTCACCTGTTTGAATGCACTGAGGTTGTCCAAGGGAAAAAAGACAAGATCTGTTGAGAAACGAGTTGTAGGAGAAGATTAATAAGTACTAAACTGTCAGCCTATGAAGAGTAGTAATGAGGACATCTCCCTGTTCCATAAAGACATGGCTGCTAACCCCATTATTCTTGGTATTGGAAAAGAAACCGTCATTTCTCATCTACAAGAAGATAATCTACTTTTGTGCCTGAGCATTGTTTACACCTGGGATGCTCTATGTGGGTGTTAATATTTTCTAATACCTCTTTGCTTTTTGTTTTCAGGTTGTCCTTGTAGATGGTGTCATCTGCCCCCCTCAGGAGGTATATGGGGCTCAACCTCCCATTGAGCTACTGACTGGTTAGGTTACTGGGACTTATGTGGCCTAAAAAAATATTAATATGAAGCTATGGACATTTAAGTCCTGTATGCTATGGGACCTCCAAGTACATTTTCTGAGTTTGTGATTAAGATTATAAATCACTCTGGCTAGCTGGAGTGAAAGAGAGAGTCAAAGGGGCCCTCTGAGGCACACTGTTCTGTGTGTGTATGTATCTTCTGTGTGTACACAGACCAGCAGGGAGCATACAATGGTCAGCCTTGCAAAGTGGGTGGCCTTGGTTAGGGCCATTCTTCTACCAACTCCTCCAGACTTTCTGTCCCTCCTTCTGGGACTTTGCTCCCCATTTCCTGCCCCTGTATCCTGAGAACCCCCATCTCCCTGTTTTATCCTTTAATGCTTCCACTGTAGGAAATGTCCCGGCTTCAGGGGTTCCTCAATTAAGTCCCATCTAGTGGGTCACTGTGTTCAGACAGGCTGCTGGGAAGAATTTAAGTAGGAAATAGCCAAATGAATAAATCTTTAAAGATCTTTTACATTTTCTGAGAGAAAACTATAAATGTGAATGAATCGCTATGTAGGGGAAATGTGGTCATTCTGGAGTGTCTAAATTGCCCTGGTTCAACTAACGGAGTGTCTTCAGTGACTCTCCCCCTGATCCTAACTGGTGTTCTATTTTTTTAAATTACTTTTTTTGATAAACATTTCTTCAGGAAACATCCTCAGGGCTTGCTGCCTAACCCCGGATCGTTATCTGATCTGTAACAGGGCTGCTCAGCATACTTGCTGGGGCCTCTCTGAACACTTTTTTCTTAAATAGATAAATAAAAGACTCCATTGCTCCTGGCTTCAGACCCCAAGCCACTCATGGGTCCTCCCATGGCTACTTTCCCTGCCCTCTTGGGCTCCACAAAAGGAATAGGCTGAAGCCAGGAGGTGATGCCCCGGAACCAGGGGCTGGGGTCTGAGGTGGGGGCAGTCTGGTAGACTAAGCCTTCGAGGTCCAGTGCTCTCCCTACAAAGACACCTTCACAATTGAGGGGTGCCTGGGTGGCCCAGTTAATTAAGCATCCAACTCTTGATTTCGGCTCAGGTCATGATCTCAGGTTTGTGAGACTGAGCCCCATATCAGGCTCCAGGAAAAGCTCCATCTGCTTGGGATTCTCTCTCTCCCTCTGCCTCTTCACCCTTCTCTAAAAAAAAAAAAAAAAAAAAGAATTGAGATGCATGATGGGACACACAGCAGGTGCAGGAGAATCGCTTGAATGTGTGGGATGAAAAATCACTGTGATTAGGGGCATGTATCCACTGTGCCTTTCCCACCACCAAATATAGTCTGTTTGATTTGTGGTTTATCTTTACTTAGTACTTCCCATTTGGAAGATTTAGCTTTGTTTACTTCTAGATTTCTATGATTTCTTTTTTCCTTGTCTTTAATATATGTGCAGTTATTTTCACGTGTGATATGAGGTATGGATCCAACTTTCTTCCGCCATATTGTTGACCAATTGTCTAAAGACAATTTGCTATTTCTAAAGACCCACCGTTGCCCGATTCGATGAGTATGATACACCCATCGTTTCTGGTAGGCTGTTCTGTTCCATTGATGCACTGTTCATCCATGTATAGAATGTGTGAGTGTGTTTGGCTGCAAGTAGAAAACCCACCAAGGGGCACCTGGGTGGCTCAGTGGTTGAGTATTTGCCCTTGGCTCAGGTCACGGTCCCAGGGTCCTGAGATTGAGTCCCACATCAGGCTCCTGGGGGTGTGTCTGCTTCTCCCTCTGCCTATGTCTCTGCCTCTTTCTCTCTGTATCTCTCTTGAATAAGTAAAAAAGAAGAAAAGAAAAGAAAACCTACCCAGCTATGCCTTAGACAGTGAAGGTTTCTTTTGCATCAGTAAATCCAGAGTGGACAGTTTCTGGCATTGGTTTGGTTACCTAACAATGCCACGAGGCATCAAGTTCTTCTCTCTTTGCACCCATTGTCTGAATCATGTCTGTCACCTCCTGGTTACAAGGTGGCCACCATGGTACCAGGCTTCATTTCTGCTTTCAGAACAGGAAGAATGCAGCTGTGAAGAGGGTGCCAACAGCATCTGGAAACAAGTTTCCCCAGATACTCTCAGTAGACTTGCTGAGCAAGGAGCCTGTCTTGGGGCTCAATCCCAGGACCCTGGGATCATGACCTGAGCTTGAAGGCAGATGCTTAGCCAACTGAGCCACCCAGGTACCCCTCCCAGTGGACTTCTGCATATGTCTCATTGTCCAGCCCTGAGTCACGTTCTGCTTCCTCCAACTGCAAAGGGAGCTGGGAATATGGGTAACTGGACTGTCCTAAGTGGCTTAGAAGAATCATGTTCACCTTCATCTGGGTATAAAAGCGTGGGCTCAAGTCCCCACATGGACGTGCCTCGGGATTTATTTACTATGAGCTTATAGTGCCCCTGAGAGAATACTGCCAGGGGAACTGGCACACAGAGAAACCAGAAATCAGCTCAAATTCCCATATGTGGCTAAGTATTTCTCACACTGAGCTTATTATTCAGTCTGTGGGAGGTAGGGTGGGGGGCATGTCCAACCTTTCCCAGCCGGACTGGCTGGCCACACCCCTAACTGATCCCACAGAGAGAAGGTAGAGGGCACTGTGCTGCCTTGTAGAGCCCAGATTGGTTGGTGGGGGGTGGGTGTGCAGAGAAAGAGTCCTCACCCATTGGTGGAGACCTGTTTCTGTTACTCTGGTATATTAGTTTCTTACTGCTGCTGTAACAAATTACCATACTTTAGTAGCTGAAAAGCAATGTAAATTGAGCTTAATAGCTCTGGAGGTCAGAAGTCTGAAATGGGTCTCATTGGGCTAAAATTAAGGTGCCAGAAGGGCTGGTTCCTTCTGGAGGCTCCAGGTGAGAATTTGTTCCTGGTCTCATCCAGTACCAGCATCAGTTGCCCTCCATCTTCAAAGCCAGAAGGAGATGGCAGCTTCCAGTCTCTCTATGCTTTTGTCTTTGCATCAGCTTCTCTCTTATAAGGACCTTTGTGATGACATTGGGCCCACTGGATAATCCAGGATAATCACCCCATCTTAAGGTCCTTAACTCAGTCACATCTGCAAAGTCTCTTTTGCATATAAGGTAACATTTACAGGTTCTAGGGACTAGGACCAAGTATTTCTCCTTGCTGTCCCAGCTGAAGGGCAGCTGATTCAACTTATGGGCTTGGGCAAAGAGCCAGAAAAAGGAAGGATTCTGGGGGCAGGGCAGAGCTAGGAACCTTTGAGAAAGGCTATGGCTCACTGGGTTCAGGGAATGGCTGTCAGCTCAACACTGTGGTGAACTAGGTCTGGAGGGTCCTCAGTCCCGTTCCTGGGGCCCCAGTCTGAGACCCACTGCCTTCCTCCTTCACTCCTCATGTCCAATCAGCCCCGACGCAGAAGTCCCCAGTGACCTGGTGCCAATCCTTTTCTGTCCTCACTGGTCCTCCTGGCTTCGGTCCATGCCACCTGCCTCTTGGCTGGTTTCCCACCTCCATCTGGCCCCCGGCAGTGTGGCCTGAATGAGCCTTCCAAGGCAGAAAGCTGAACAAGTCACTTCCCTTTTGCTTAACATTCTGTAACAGCTTTGGATTACCTTTTGGGAGGCAGCCCTGCAACCCCAGCTTCACAGAGCAGCGCCTCAGGACCTACTGCTCATTCTCATTTCATTCCCCAGAGTATGGAGAGAATTGCATTCCACCCTCATCCTCTCTCCTTGTTCCAAGTGGGTTCTGGCCTCTTCACCTTTGCAGATTTGGTTCCTTCTACCTGACACCCTCCCTCCCACCCCTCATCCTCCAACTCATTCTTTCAGGGTCCTGCTTGTCTGTCGCTGTCCATGGAAAATCTTTGAGATCAGCCAGGATCCTGTGGATGCAACAGAAACTGATTCTGACTGGTCCACACGAAAGGGGGCTGAGTGGTCCCCCAAGAGCTGCTGTTAGTACAAGGGGAAGGGATGCTCAATGCTTGGGGACCTGCCCAAGTCTACGCCTGCCCCTCTAACACACCAGCATGGTCTTGGTGCCCTGTAGGCATCCACAGCCCTTGGCATGTATGTCAGCCTTGACACTGTGTTAAGTCCTTAGTGGCTGACTTGCTTGCCTGCCTCACTGCCCCAGCTCCTGATGAGGACCTTGTCTTGCTCAGGTGCGCCCTCTGGGTCAGCACAATGCCTGGTGCACAGTGGTTCTGAGACTGTGCAAGTGGCAGGGATTTGAGGGGCACTTTCAAGCTCCAAACCCCAAGGAACTGAGAGATCTGTGAGCTATGGGAGGGCATTGACATAAGGCAGACAGAGGGGAAACTGCAGCTGGGGTCCTGAGTCCTTTCTGCTCAGAGATTTCCTTCTCAAGAATGGGGAGATTGGTAGTGCATACTTTGGAAAAGTGTTCGGTGGAGTCTGGGAAAGCTAGAGGCTGGCTCACTGGCTCAGCAAGTTCCCCTGCATATATACCCAACAGAAATGCGTACATATGCCCACTGAGACATCACATGAGCTCGCAGTATGGCTTTATTCATGATAGCTCCAAACTGGAAACAACCTGATGCCTTGTTCTGGACAATAGAGAAATAGTTTGGACTATTCACAAAATGGAAATAAAATTCATGTCAGAATTGACTCACTGTACAGCAGTTGGTGTTGAAACAGAACCTTCATCCAATTGAGAAGGAAAGTGCTTGAGAAGGGAACCCCAGATCTGTTTGGGGAATAGGTTTAACTCAGGGAAATTTAGAATCCAGTATGATAGAGTAGATCAAATCTACTGCATTCTTTTTTTTCTTGAGATTTTATTTATTTATTCATGAGAGACCCAGAGAGAGAGGAAGAGACATAGGCAGAGGGAGAAGCAGGCTCCTTGCGGGGAGCCTGATGTGGAACTTGATCTCAGGACCCCAGGATCACAGCCTAAGCCAAAGGCATATGCTCAACCACTGAGTCTCACAGGTGCCCCTGCATTCATCTTTTTGTGTTAAGCACAGAAATCTACTTTATAGCTCTGGCATTTTAAGGACTTATAAAGTTTAGGAGAATTGGGTATATTTGAATGTTCACATCAGACTTTTGATTCTAATTTTGAATGTGCTCTAGTCGTTGACTTTGAGCTGTGATTATAAGTTGAAATCTTACTAAGTTGGTAAACAGTTTTTGAATATTTCAAAATCCCCATAATTGTAAGTTTAGTGTATCTGATTGATAAGAATCACTTAAGGACTTGGGAAGATTTGTTAGTCAGATAATTGAAAAACTTAGATATGGAATATAATAAACTCTGATTGCAGCTTAAAATGTTTAAAGGAGTTTAATTAACTAAGTAGGTAAATGGTACAAACATTAATCAAAGTTCGCCTTAAAGATGATTGTTAAAATTGTCTGCATCTATTCATAGAATAAGATTTGTAAGTTGCATTTAAAAACTCAACAAAGAATAAAGACTTAAGAACCATCTTTAAGGAGAACATAGGCAGCAACTTCTTTGACTTCGGCTGTAGCAAATTCTTACTGGACATGTTGCCAGGGTCCAGGGAAATGAGCAAAAATGAATTATTGGGCTTGATAGGTAGAAAGCTTCTGCACAGTGAAGGGAGCAGTCAACAAAACTAAAAGGCAGCCTATGGAACGGGAGAAGATATTTGTAAATGATGTATCTGATAAAGGATTAGTATCCAAATATCTATAAAGAACTTATTAAATTCACCCCCCAAAACCCAAATAATCCAGTTAAGAAATGGGCAGAATACATGAACAGACATTTTTCTAAAGAAGATATCCAGATGGCTAACAGACACACGAAAAAGTGCTCAAAATCACTCAGCATCAGGGAAATGCAAGTCAAAACTATACCGAGATACCACCTCACGCTGTCAGAATGGTTAAAATTAGCAATATATAGGGATGTCTGGGTAGCTCAGTGGTTAAGCGTCTGCCTTTGGCTCAGGGCGTGATCCCAGGATTCCAGGATCAAGTCCCATATCAGGGTCCTGCATGGAGCCTGCTTCTCCCTCTACCTATGTCTCTGCCTCTCTCTCTGTGTCTCCCATGAATAAATAAATAAAAACCTTTAAAAAATAAAATAAAAACTAAAATTAGCAATATAGGGAGATGACAGATGAGGATGTGGAGAAAGGAGAACCCTCTTGCACTGTTGGTAGGAATGCAGACTGGTGCAGCCACCCTGGAGAACAGTATGGCGGTTCCTCAAAAAGCTAAAAATAAAGCTACCCAATGATTGATCCACCAATTGCACTATTAGGTATTTACCCAAAGGATACAAAAATACACATTCAAAGGGGTCCATACACCCTGGTTTATAGCAGCATTATCAATAATAGCCAAACTATGGAAAGAACCCAAATGCCCATTGACTAATGAATGGATAAAGAAGATGTAGTATACACACACACACACACACACACACACACACACACAGAGGAATATTATTTGGCCTTCAAAAAGAATGAAATGGGGCACCTGGGTGGCTCACTGGTTGAATGTCTGCCTTCGGCTCTGGGCATCACACAGGGATCCTGGGATTGAGTCCCACATCGGGCTCCCTGCATGGAGCCTGCTTCTCCCTCTGCCTGTTTCTCTGCCTCTCTCTGTGTCTCTCATGAATAAATAAATAAAATATTAAAAAAGAATGAAATCTTGCTATTTGCAATGTGCACGGAGCTAGAGTGTATTATGCTATGCAAAATAAGTCAATCAGAGAAAGACAAATACCGTATGATTTCACTTAATATGTGGAATTTGAGAAACAAAGTGGGTGAACGTTCGGGAAGGGTATAAAAAGAGAGAGACAGAAACAAACCATAAAAGACTCCTAATGATAGAGAACAAACTGAGGGCTGGTGGAGGTAGGTGGGCTGGGAGGGGCTAGATGGGTGATGGGGCTTAAGGAGGGCACTGGTTGTGATGAGCACTGGGTGTTGTATGTAAGTGATGAACCACTGAACTCTACCTCTGAACCAATATTGAACCGTATGTCAACCAATAGGAATTTAAATTTAAAAGAAAACTTAAAAACCGAAGTATTTCTGAAGTATTTTCTCTGCCCTAAGCTTCCCTCAAGAAACCAGAAAAATCCTTGGAGTCGGACATTGGAGGCTTAAGGGAGGATGACCGAGCAGCCACCCACTTGCCAACACTGGAGACAAATGGGGCAATAGGTATGGCAAGTGTTGCCTGCCTGGGGGCCATGTGAACCCCCAATTCAGCCTTCTGACTTCCCCTCCCCACCCCCAAATTAGAGGTACTCCCCAAAGCAGTCATTGGGCCACTACAGAGGTCTGGGAGGCACAGAAGTTCCCTGCCCCCATGCCTTGCAGCCTCAGTGGAGGGAGGGGCAAGCCTGGACACTCCCTGATCCCCACTCTCCACCCCAGTCTTTGAAGCCTCTTGTCCACTTGGTGCTGTCCTCTGCAGTTGGCAGAATAATGGCCCCTAAAGATATCCATGCCCTAATCCCTGAAGCCTATGAAGATTATTTTACATGGCAAAAGAGACTTTGGGGATGTGATTAAATTAAGGTTCTTGAGGTTGAGGGAGATGATCCTGGATTATCTGGGTGGGGCCTCAATGTGATTCCTTAATAGAGAGAGGCAGAGGGAGATTTGATGAAAGAGAGTGGCAATGTGAGCCCCGAAGCAGCTTGCTACGCTGCTGAATCCGAGGAACGCAGTTCTAGAAACTGGAAAAGGTGAGGAAACAGACTTCCCCCCCTAGAGCCTCTGGAGGTAGCAAGTCCCTGCCATCACCTTGATTTCAGCCCAGTGAGTTGCAGGCTTCTGGGCTGCAGGGTGTCGCAGAAGAAACGAGTGCTATTGCAAGCCACCGCATTGCTGGTCATTGTCACAGCAGCAACAGGAAACTGGTACACCTGCACTGAGACTCCCTTGCTCTTGGCTTTCCTTGATGCCAGAGCTCTAGCACAAGGCCCCAGGGCTTTTGCTGACCTCTTGCACCACGTGGGAGTTCTGAAGAGATTCCAGGCATCATCTTCCGTAGCAGCTGCTGATATTCTACTTTTGGTGGAGAACTCCCTGGTATCTGCCTGCAGTCATTGGTGCAGGGTTCCTGAACTTGACAATGGTGCTATTGTCAGTGGCTGGGCCTATAAGATAATGAGCTCTCAGCCCCTGTGAGTCTGTATGCAGCACACCCTGGGGCCTGGCTTGGGGGCTGTTGGTCCTCTTCTTTGCCCACCTGCCCCTAAGGCAGCCATCCCTTGCAGGATTCCTTCCAGTGTGGGGGTAGATTGAAAACTGGGCAGGAGTCACCGTGGTGGCCACCATCACCTGTCACAACTAGTGTGCCTCATACTGCTGGAGGCCCGAGGCTGCTGCCTCCAGACTGCTACCTTTTATATCTCACCTTCTCCACCCCACCCCAGCACCCTCCTTCCTGTAGTCTTGGCAAATATGGCCCGGGGAATGTGACAGCCCAGAGACGCCTGGCGTTAGACTGGGGGAGACAAGTCAAACATTTCACAACAAACCCAGAGGCCACACCAATTCACATCCAGGTTAAACTGAAGTTCTCAGTAGGTGGAGTGAGTCCACATCACTGCGTCCAATCCAGAGGTCTCCAAAAGAGGGTGATATGCACAGGGGGAGGTACAAGACAGTTTGTTGGGGTGTGGGAAATAATGTCACAACTCCACCTATTATTTATTCTTAGCTCATTCTTTTAAGTTTCCATTTCTTCAATATATTTTATATTATATTTAAAATATTAGAACAGGAATAGGAGTATGTATTTATAGCTAAATAAAAGCAAATGGTAAAGACAATGCTTTTACATCATCTGTATGGGGCACCTGCATGGCTCAGTCCGTTGAGCAATTGCCTTCAGCTCAGGTAATGATCCTGGGGTCCTGGGATTGAGACCCTCATCAGGCTCCCTGCTCCATGGGAAACCTGCTTCTCCCTCTCCCTCTGCCTGTCACTCCCCCTGCTTGTGTTCTCTGTGTGTGTATGTCAAATAAATAAAGATAAAATCTTTTAAAATATCATCTTTATAAAGACAATGAATAAAGAAACCTTTGGCACTGTTGATCTAATTGACAAGCATTTATCGATCATCTACTGTGGGCAAAGAACTGGGTGAGATGCTGTGGGAATTTTTAAAAAGAGAGATAGCAGAGGGTATAGTCTTTAGCAGAGAGTTCAGAAGTGCTGCTCTGAATGACAAACTAAGAATATCTGTAAGTCATCTCACAGACAAGGGCTAATTTTCCTAGCACATAAAGAGCATTTACAAATCAATAAGAAAATGTCAACAGCCTAGTTGGGAGGGAAATAGGCATAAGAGATTCACAGAAATGAACCACGAGTGGCCGTTGAGCAGATGAAAAAATGAGAACTGCTCACTCATCATAGGAGAACTGTCTGTTAAAGAACACCGAGATACCAGTTCTCTTCTGTTGGGCTGGCCAAGATCCACAAGTGTGAACATGCGTGCTTTGATGGTGAGATGGGCAGCTCATCTGTTGTGGTGGCAATGCTTCTGAATTTCAAACATGCGCACCCTCCAAGTTGGCCATGCAGCTCTGGGGAATTCATCTATACAGTGGGGGTACTATTTGGGCTTGAAGAAGAATCAGGAAGCTCTACAAAGATTCCTGTTATGGAATGACTTCCAAGAAATACTGGTAGTGGAAATGGCCAGAGGCTACCATTTGTAAAAGGGAGGAAGAAAAGAATATACACACCCACACGGACAAATCTGTGGAAGGCAAGGTGCCAGCAGGTGAGGGAGAGCCACAGCCTCCTCTGGGGGTGCTACTCAGGACAGACCCTGGACAGGTTGAGAGGAGATCTGGCTTAGGATCCCAGGGCCCTGCTCACAGAGTTATGGTCCGCTCCCTCCAGCCTCAATTTCCTCCATGGGAACAAATGCCACTCACTCCTGCAGCTCCTGGCCTTGCTGGATGTCAGGTTGACATAAACCCAGTAGCACTATCAGCCAGTCGTTGGGGGGCTTGGGGGCCCCAGGCTCCATGCCGCAGACGTCACATGCGTTATTTCATGGAAACCTCACAGCTGCCTGGAGACAGGGTTACTTTTTGCATCTCAGTTTCAGGGGCTGGAAGTGAGACTTGAAGGGGTTAAATAATTGGCCCCATGTCACACGGTGACAGAGCAAGATTCCACTCCCTCTTTCCAAAGCTGAGCCATAGTCCTTGACTTGTGGACAGGAAGTCAGAAAACACACAGGCAGGCTGCTAACTCACCGTACCCTGTGAAGCCCTCACTCGTTGGCTCACATAGCCTTGAGCCGACCTTGGGAGTCCCCCCAAAGCACCCAGTTCCAGAGAGCACTGCTGCCTTACTTGCTTTCCTTGCCCTTGTGGGTCGATGCCAGTGACCTGTCTGTCCTTCCCATGCCTCGGGAGCCAAGTACCTGGCTGGTGGGGCTCTGAGGCAGTGTCAGTGCAGGTGCGATGCCGGTTGGGGACGGGGAGTTAGTTCTGCTGCTGGCTCCAGGGGGGGACAGGGGCTGCTACCTTTCAGAGGGACTTTCCCTCAGCACCTGTTAGTGGACTCGCACCTCTCCATCCCCTTCTGCTATATCCCCAGCCCTCCATTCTGTGTTTGAGTGTCTATCATGTGTTGTCATTCCTCCTCTGGCGGAAAGAAGGCTCCATGTTTGGAGGAAGTGTTTGCTGAATGAGTGAATGAACAAACTATAGAGTTCATCCCCAGTGCTCTGCCTGCTCCCTGAGTTGAGGACCTTGGGAGTGGGAGGGGACCCAGGACCAGCATCCAGGTCACAGACCTGGGGCCAGGGAGCCCTTGTTCCTGAGTTTCATGCCACCCGCTTCCTCCAGCAGGCGCTCCTTAGAAGGTGTGAAGCCTGGAGGGGGCAGCCCGTGGGACGGGTCAGAAGAGCAGCTTTGGCTTTCTTTGGTCGTTCCCAAGTTGGAAGCGGGCGAAGTTAGGGAGGCGGTAGTTACAGGCCAAGGCCTGGCCGTTCGGAGCGCGGTGCCTTGGCTGCCGCTGGCAAGCAGCTGCTTGCTCAGAGCTCTGCGCGGACGTGGGCTCTGGCCTTGGTCCAGAGCACGCAGCTCTCCCGAACCGAACCGCAGAGCCCTGGGCTCACCCTAGCTCCTCCCTTCCTGTGCCGTCTGTGGGGCTGGGGCGCCTGAGGCTGTCCCCACCCCTGGCAGATTCGGCCTCTGCACCTCTCCCTGGTTGGTCCTTCAAGGTCCCCCCGCCAGCAAGCCGGGCCGCAACGTGTTCTGCCCTGGGCGCTGCTCCATGCAGCGCACGACTGGGTAAACCGGCCGCGGGTGCTGCAGGCTCTGGACCCGTGCCTGGGTGCCAGCAGGTGCTCCTTATCACCTGGGTGCCCAGGTGAGTTTTCTGGGCAGGCGAGGCGCCAGTGCTGCTTTCGGGGCTCCGTCCCTCTCTCCTCTTGGAGCTGGCTAATGAGTAGTGGTTCACATCTGTTGGGCTTGACAGGGAAGGACTGTTGGGGTGCCGAGGGGTGCAGCCAGCTTGACAGGGCCTGGGAAAGGTAAGGAGTCTCCAGAGGCATAGGGCCCTGGGCCACGAGGCGACAGAGCAGAGCAGGGCTGCTTCGTGACTTCATATCCTGGGGTGCCCGTGGAGGGGGGACAACTGTTTCACCAGGTCCTCTGCAGGAGGCTGGGCCTGCAGCTCCCAAGGCTCTCAAGTTTCATAAACCCAGCCCCGACCTGTGGCTGCCCTCCGCTGTGGCCCTACCTCTGGGTCGGCACCCTGGGTACCCCCCTATGATGCTGCCCAGGGCCGAGGGAGTGGCAGTGAACCTCGCTCCTCTGCTGCCAGCCTAATCCCCACCAAGATGGGGGCAATGGCCCAGGTGGGGCAGGGTGGCATCCCAGGGGGAGCACGAAGTTTATTTCTGGGTCTACGCTCTTTCAGCGCCGCCCCCCCACCCCCCACATTGGCTGAAGTGAGAGAATCTTCCTATCCTTGCTAATAGCTTCTTCTTAGAAGCAAAGAGAGGACCAGGGGGGCTTAGAGCCTTTGGTGGGCGGAGATCCAGCCAGAACATCACATGTTCGGTTTGTTTCCACAGGATGTGTTTTTACAGTTTCCTCTATCTCTGACAAGTGACGCTGATTTTCCAGTGATGCTAGTTGACATTCTGCGGAAGCTACATTATTTAGAAGTAGGTTGGCTGAGAAAAAAGCATGAATTAAATAACAATACGAGTAAACAGAAGATGTGACAGGAGCCAGAGAGACATGTCAATGACAGAAGTTTGGAAATCGCCGCTCTGAGGCAAGATTGTCGCCTGCTGGGTCAGGAGCTCCTCCTGTGACTTCTTCTTGGGCCTCCCTTGCCTTGGACCTGGGTCCAGGGGGTTTTGGAAGCCTGAGACAAGTATTTCTATATTAAATGGGCACATGGCACTTTCTGGGGGGCCATGCCCCATGCTGACTGCTTTGCTAATATTACCTCATTTCAGCCCCATGAACCAGATCAGTCCGGTTGTCCCCATTTACAGGGAGGGGAAACTAAGACACAGTGCAGCTAGTCATTCTCCTTCCAGGGCAGAGTTAGGGGAGTCCTGCTGCTGAAGCATGAACCAGGCATTGCCAGTCTCCCCTCTAGGAACACAGCCTGGCTGGGCTCCTGAAGGGTCACAGGAGGACACGTGGCCTCCTGCCCTCCCATTATCTATCATGTCCTTCCCAGTGTTGCCAGCTGGGAGGTGGGGGCGCTCTTCTCCTTCCCGGAACTTTTCTTTCTTTCTTTTTTAAAGATTTTATTCATTTATTCATGAGAGAGAGAGAGACAGAGAGAGAGGCAGAGACACAGGCAGAGGGAGAAGCAGGCTCCATGCTGGGAGCCTGATGTGGGACTCGATCCTGGGTCTCCAGGATCACGCCCTGGGCTGAAGGCAGGTGCTCAACAGCTGAGCCACCCAGGCGTCCCATTCCTGGAAATTTCTCTGCTCCCAGACACCACCTAGGACATGGAGGACAGTGAGTAGGATTATTGGGGTTAAATTGGAGCGAGGTCCTAGTGAGAAAAAACACAGAGAAGGGAAGCCTAGAGAAAGCCCAGAAGTGTTGGGGTCCTTGGGCACTGGGATATCCTGTCTTTGATCTCCAACAGGCTCTAGCTCTTCTTCCAGGTTCCAGACTGTGGCCTTCCCAGCTTTGCAAGTGGCGGGAGGCCCCTAATCTACAGGGAGCCCTGGAGGGCTGTGGTCAGTGACCCAAGGCCACTGTGGGGGACCTGACAGTGTGGCCTCGGATCATCCAAGCACCATGGGACCTACCTCTCCCTGTACTAGCCTGGAGCCTCCAAGCCTGGGCTGCATGGCCCCTGAACACATACCCAACCCCTTGGGAGGCACATCTGTCTCTTGCTTTCACTGTTCCAGAAGCAGGAGGACCTGAAGCCCCTTCTCCTGGCTGCCTGCACCCCAGAGGCCCTGCTTCTCCTCCTGTTTTCACCCAGAGTCTGAGTGGCAGCCCCTCTCAGAGGCCACTTTCCTCCTCGCTTCCAGATGACTACAATGGCCACTCCAACCCCCATGCCCTTCATCCCTCAGGCCCCTCAATGCCCATAAATTGGCTTTGGCCCTGGGCCTTGGGGCTGAGGAAGTGTGATGTGCCGAAAGAAAGTCAGGTTGTGGATGAGCAATGACACCTAATGAAATGTGAAACATCCAGGTGCCAGGGCTGCTTCCTCAGGCCCTGGTGACACTGCAATCCTTGTCAGCATCACCCAGACAGCTTGTGACAGCCCAGGGCCCTGGGCAGCCAGCCTGATGTGCTTTCATATGCTGGGTGGACCGTAAGGCTTGGTCCTGGGGAAGAGGCCTGGTTCTTGCTTCAGGGAACCTGGGTCTGAAATCTTCCAGCAGGACCGCATCCAGGCCAGTTGGGCGGAGGGGGGTGGGGGGTGTCTCTCTCACACACCTGCAGGACCCCCCAGATCTACAAGCAGGGTCAGGCACCTCCCTGATGCTTCCATATCCCTGATCTTTAGCTTTTATCACTGCCTTTATGTCTGCATCAAATACTTACAAGGTACTCACTTTTACTATGTGCAAGTCATGGTCTAAACACTCTACTAGGAGCCTCAAAATGACCCATGAGGCAGGAACTACAATTATAATTTCCAATCTACAGAGACAGAAACTGAGGCACGGAGAGGTTAAGTCACTGAGGTGATAAGAGGTAGAGCCGGAAGCAAACCTGGGCAGTCTGGCTCCAGAGCCCCATGTCCTTGACCATGGTGCCAGGCCTCTCTGTCCATCTCCCTTGTGCTCCCCCGGTCTTCTTGTCTGGGCTCTGTGAGGTCAGGATCTACATCTGCTCTATTCACCTTTACATCCATAGTAACCGGCATAGGACCCAGGTCCTCAATGAAGACTTGTGATTGAAATGATGGAGGGATGGATGAATGAAGGCCAGCATCTCTTACATGTTGAAGAGTCGTGGTGGGATCTCAGTGTAGAAACTCATTTCTATTCTTGCGGTTTAGACATTTCGCCAGCTCTCAGTCTGTGGCTTTACTT
This sequence comes from Canis lupus dingo, assembly GCF_003254725.2. NCBI lineage: Eukaryota > Metazoa > Chordata > Mammalia > Carnivora > Canidae > Canis > Canis lupus. The sequence continues at coordinate 52,537,527 of NC_064260.1, read as the reverse complement.
GCCCATCTGTCCCATGACCTTTATATCTTATCCGTTTTCCTTTCCTACTTTGTCTTTTCTTAGCTTCTCAGCCCACTTGGACTTGGGGGCGGTGGAGAGGGAAACAAGTGCTTGGCCAGTTGTCTTGAACCTCACACCCAGCTTTGTGCCCTGGGAAACCAGACAAGGCCCAGGAGAGCTGTGTGAAGCAGGGCCTCAGGTATCCTGTGTCCCCTGGGTGATGCCCCTGGACAGGTTCCTTAAGTCAGGCTCCTTAGCTAGGGAAGAATTGGCTGAGGGGGTTCCATCTGTGATGGGGTTGTGGCCAATGAAGAGCAGATTGGGAGCTACATGCTGCCAGGCAGGAAGCATGTGTTGGAGAGAACAGGAGAGGAGGGCAGAGAGGTACATGACCCCAGGCATCTGTCTCTATGGCTCTCTGTGCAGAGAACACATTCTAGCTCAGCACTGGCAGGGGTGGACACGCATCCCATTGCCCTCTCGTGTCATCCAGGCTCCTTATACTATTGCCTGATGCGGCAGAGAACAGAAGTCGACATGACACGGCACTCTGTGTTCAACCCTTCTGACCCACTGATCCCCAGCTTTATTCAGCAAACACTGAGCAAGTGCCTCCTGTATACAAGCAGGGGCTTGGGTGCTGGGCAGTTTAAGGATGAGGCAAGTTTCCCATTCACAAGGAACTTATATTCTGGTGAAGAGACAGTGGTATAAATAACAACCAAGCCCCTCTTACAGCCCCCCTTGGAGGAGGTGGGAGGGGTGGGTGAGTAGTGGCTGTGGAAAATGGTCTGAGCCAGGGCCTTTTTTATTTTTTATTTAAAGATTTTATTTATTGGGATGCCTGGGTGGCTCAGCAGTTTAACGCCTGCCTTTGGCTCAGGGTGTGATCCCGGAGTCCCGAGATCGAGTCCCACATTGGGCTCCCTGCAAGGCGCCAGCTTCTCCCTCTGCCTATGTCTCTGCCTATCTCTCTCTCTCTCTCTGTCTGTCTCTCATGAATTTTATTTTATTTTATTTTATTTTATTTTATTTTATTTTATTTTATTTATTCATGAGAGAGAGAGACAGAGTCAGAGACACAGGCAGAGGGAGAAGCAGGCGCCTTGCAGGGAGCCCAATGTGGGACTCGATCCCGGGACTCCGGGATCACACCCTGAGCCAAAGGCAGAAACTCAACTGCCAAGCCAGCCAGGTGTCCCTAGGCCTGTGCCTCTTGACCTTGAATGGGCATACAAATTACTTGGGGAGGGCAGCCAGGATGGCTCAGCGGTTTAGCACCACCTTCAGCCCAGGACCTGATCCTGGAGTCCTGGGATCGAGTCCCACATCGGGCTCCCTGCATTGAGCCCGCTTCTCCCTCTGCCTGTGTCTCTGCCTCTCTCTCTCTGTGTTCTCATGAATAAATGCATAAAACCTTTAAAAAAATTACTTGGGGATCTTAGCAAATGCAGATTCTGACTCAAGAGGCTTGTGGTGGGGCCTGAGAGTCTGTGTTTCTACAAGCTCCTGGATGCCGCTGATGCTCGTGGTCCATGGACCACACTTTGAGTAGCAAGAGAAGAAGGAGAACAAGGTCTCCTGCTACACATTGGCTTCTATGCTGAGGGTGATGTGGGCACCCGTGGGAACCCCGCCAGGACCACAGCTGACCCTGCAGCCTCAGATGGAGGTGCGATGTTCACCCCTATGCCCAACGGCAGACCTGAACCTTGTTGGTTGGCCAGCCAGACTCTAGGTCTCTACCACCCAGCGTCTCACTGGCCCTTCATGCCACCCCAGAGGGAAATCGCTGGGGGGTGGGTTTGCCTGGGTGGGACAGCACCCATCAGCTTCAGAGCTGGGGTATGGGAGACCCCTCTTCAGAACCTCTGGGGGCTGGTTCTGTTCCAGGGTGAAGGGTCTCATCAGAGGAGGTCCTCAGGTTTCAGAGTTTGTAGTAACATTCCTGTGAGTACAGAGACTTGAGCGTAGAGTGAGTACACATGGTGGGGGTTGCCCAGAACCATCGGTTATCTCGGGACAAATGATTCAGCAGATGCTGGGCTCCCACGGGTTCATTCCGGGTCAAGGTAAAGTCTCCTGGGTGGTGGCAGAGCCTGTGTGGGCTGTGAGTGGCCCTGACATCCTCAGAAGCAAGCTGGGAAGCCTCTCCCCATCCACATAGCTTGAATGGCTTTCAAGACAGAAGATGTGTGTGGGGAGGGCTGCTGGCCCCTGGTTAATAGGCTTAAAGGTTAATCCAGCATGTGACCAAGACAGGCTTGCTCTGTGGGGGCCAGAGGCCAGGATGCTGCCCCGTCACTGAAAAGACACTTCAAAACTCCGACATACTATACATGCCGTCAGGATCTGCAGGAGATCTGTACCTTGGGGCGCCTGCGTGGCTCAGGCTGTTAAGCATCTGCCTTCAGCTCAGGTCATGATCCCAGGGTCCCTGGGTCAGCGGGGAGTCTGCTTCTCCCTCTCCTTCTGCCCCTCCCCCTGCTCGTGCTCTCTCTCTCTCTCTCTCTTGCTGCCCTCTCTCTCTCAAATAAATAAAATTTAAAAAGAAGAAGAAGAAGAAGAGGAGGAGGAGGAAGAGGAGGAAGAAGAAGTTGTACATTAGGATATTTATTCTGGGGAGACTTTGCCAGGCCCAGTGCGTCATTCTGTGAGTGGTTCACGTCAGTTCACCTCCACACTTACTGGATCTACCCGGTCCTCACCATCTGCAGCTCAGGCTCGGTCCTGTGCCCGGCAAAAGCCTCTTCCTAGTTTTCTTCCTTCTGGCCCTGCCTCACCCGAGTCCATCCCCACACTGTGACCAAGATCTTTCAAAACTGCAAAGCTACCCACATCCCTCCGTTGCTGGAGTTGCTGCCTGTGGGGCGTGCCCAAGCCTCAGTCTTGCTGCAGTCCTCCATGTCCTCCTAGGGCCAGCTCCTCTTCTCCATCCCTCCTTCCCAGGCTCAGGACCTTTGCCCATTTCCAGAACATTCATCCCACCTCTGCCCTCAGACTCGCACCCTCTCAGTGCTTGGCCCAGTCCCCCAGACAGTTAATGTCTTCCGCTTTGTCTCCCTGTGTGTTGGGTCCAGCTGATCTTGCATGACGGTGTTGGGACAATTTTTTTTGCATCAGTCTTTCCCCTGGGTGTGCCTCCTTGCTGATTCATCTTGGGTCCCCAAGGTCCAGCTTGGGGCCTAACCCCAGTAGGCATTTAATATGTGTTTGGGGAGCCAAAATGGTGACAAATTCTCCCACTGCCTTGAGGATCTAAGTCTTGGTAGGCGGAGGGAAATTGCTGGGAAATGACGTCAAGAACAAAGTGGAATGCCTAAATGTGTAGACGAGGGCTGCTGGAACAAAGTACCACAAACTACAACAACATTTTTCCTTTACAGTTCTGAAGGCTGGAAGTCCAAGATCCAGATGTCCATCTGCCGAGCCATGCTCCCTCCAAAGCCCTAGGGGATAATTTCCAGGTTCCTGTGACTCCCACATTCCTTGGCTGTGGCTGCAGAACTTCAGTCTCTGTCTTCGTCCTTATATGGCCTATTTTCCTCCTGTGTCTCTCCTCTGTGTGTGTGTGTCTCTCTCTCTCTCTCTTTTTTAAGATTTTGTTGATTTATTTGACAGAGAGAGAGCACAAGCCGGGGGCGGGGCAGAGGGAGAAGCAGGCTCCCCATTGAGCAAGGAGCCCAATGTGGGGCTTGATCCCATGTACCTAAGATCATGATCTGAGCCGAAGGCAGACATTTAACAGACTGCCATCCAGGTGCCCCTCCATGTGTCTCTTATGAGGACATTTGCCATTCATTTGATTTAGGACCCTCTTGGATAACCCAGGAGGTTCTCATCAATAGATCTTTCACTTCATGGCATCTGCAAAGACCGTTGGTCCAAATAAAATCATCTTCACAGGATCTAGAGATTAGACTGTAGACATCGGGCCACCCACTTTGGGAAAGGCCAGTGGACAAGGCCAAAGCTTGCAATGGGGTTTCTACAGACCTTCCAGCCCTTACAGTTCCTGCATGGGGTCAGAGCTCAGACAGGTGTACAGTGAGGAGGGCGCACTGGAGAATGGGACAGACTGGTCAAAATCCTGCCTCCCAGAAATGCAAACTGGGCCTTCACCCTCTACCACCATCTCTCTTCCCCCTCCCAGAGCCTCTCAAGACCTTGTTAAACCACAGAGGTTTATGGAACAATGATTAGAGTGGGCAGAGGACGGAAGAAAAGCCGTCCCTTATTGTAAATTGAGGCAGGGCGCAAGGAAACTTAACAGCTATGTTATTTTCAACCAAGTGAGTATAACATTAATATCAAGACCAGCAAGGAAGGAAAGAAGAAAGGAGGGAGAATGGGGGTAGGTAGAAAAATCACAGCCCAGTATCACATGTGAAGATTCCTGAAAAACACTAAAGAAAACATTAGCAAGCAGAATCCAGCAGAGCGTTAAAGGAATAACACAACTTGTCTCAGCATGTTCCCTCCTGGAATGAAAGGGTGGTTCGGCATATTTTGGAAAATTCATTAATATGATTCAGGAAATTCATGAATGTAATTTATCACATTCGTGGATTTGAAAAATTATTTATTTATTCATAAGAGACACAGAGAGAGAGGCGGAGACACAGGCAGAGGGAGAAGCAGGCTCCATGCAGGGAGCCCGATGTGGGACTTGATCCTGGGACTCCAGGATCACACCCTGGGCCGAAGGCAGGTGCTAAACCACTGAGCCACCCAGGCACCCCATATTCATGGGTTTAATAAGAAAAGTCATACCATGAATTTTATCGATGCTGAAAGGTGGTATGACAGACTCAATAACCAATTTTTTTTAAGATTTTGTTTTTTTTAAGTTTTATTTATTTAAGTAATCTCTCCACCCAACGTGGGGCTCGAACTCACAGCCTTGAGATCAAGAGTTACATGTTCCTCCGACGGAGCCATCCAGGGGCCCCTCAACAGCCATTCTTGACTTAAAAAGACAGAGCATGGGGCACCTGGCTGGCTCCGTTGGTGGACCTTGTGACTCTCGATCTCAGAGTTGAGAGTTCAAACCCCACGTTGGGTGAAGAGATTACTTAAAAAATATTTTTTTTTAAAAAAAATATATTTTTGGGGGATCTCTGGGTGGCGCAGCGGTTTGGTGCCTGCCTTTGGCCCAGGGCACGATCCTGGAGACCCGGGATCGAATCCCACGTCGGGCTCCCGGTGCATGGAGCCTGCTTCTCCCTCTGCCTGTGTCTCTGCCTCTCTCTCTCTATCTGTGTGTGACTATCATAAATTTAAAAAAAAAATTAAAAAAAAAATTAAAAAAATAAAAAATAAAAAAATATTTTTTGAAAAATATTTATTTATTTATTTATTTATTTATTTATTTATTTATTTATGGTGGGGAGGGTAGAGGGAGAGGGAGAGAGTCTTAAGCAGACTTCAGGCTGAGCATGAGCCTGACATGGGGCTCAATCTCATCACCCTGAGATCATGCCTGAAATCAATGACTTGAGCTGAAACCTAGAGTCAGATGCATAACCGACTATGCTACCCAGGCACCCCATAAATAAATTTTTTCTTAAAGAAAGCCATGAAAGAATTCCTTTAATACCACAGCGTGGAGGATCCCTGGGTGGCTCAGAGGTTTAGCACCTGCCTTCGGCCCAGGGCGTGATCCTGGAGTCCTGGGATCGAGTCCCACATCGGGCTCCCTGCATGGAGCCTGCTTCTCCCTCTGCCTGTGTCTCTGTCTCTCTCTCTCTGTCTCTCATGAATAAATAAAATCTTAAAAAAAAATAATACCACAGAGTAGAGAAGGCTATTCTAATTATGATGCAAAATCCAAAAGTCAAATAAGAAAAGATTGAAAATTCAGTAACAAAAAAAATTTTACAAAGAAAAAACAAACCAGTAACAACAGCACAGTAACAAAGTCAAAAGACAGACTGGAAAAAAGTACTGGCAACTTTCTCCACAGGCTAAGAGCCAACCTCCCTACTATCTAGGGGCTTATTATAGAAATTAGTACAGAAATTACAAACTGCAATAAAAAATTGATAAAAATGTGAAGAAGCAGCTCACAGAAAAAGAAGTGCAAATACATCTTAAATATGTTAAAAGTTGCTCACCCTCACTCATAAGAAAAGAAATGCAGGGATGCCTGGGTGGTTCAGTGGTTGAGTGTCTGCCTTTGGCTCAGGTCATGATCCTGGGATGGAGTTCCCGCACTGGGCTCCCTGCAGGGAGTCTGCTTCTCCCTCTGCCTGTGTCTCTGCCTCTTGCTGTGTGTCTCTCATGAATAAATAAATAAAATCTTTAAAAAAAAAAAAGAAATGCAAAATAAAGCTATGCTGAGATGCCACATGTCTTCTGTGATACGGGTCAGGCCCTGTAAGTGTGGTAACGGTGCCCTGAGGTAGGGGGCTGGGACAGTAGCAGTGGCTGTGGCCCTGGGTAGGGCAGTGGGGCTGCCTTCCAAAGCCACAGACTCACTTATACTTCACAATTCAACTAAGCAATACCACTTTCTGGATTTTTTTTTTTTTTTTTTTTTTTACATAGTCTCCATGCCCAGCACACAGAGCTCAATGCAGGGCTTGAACTCATGACCCTGAGATCAAGACTTGAGCTGAGGTCAAGAGTCAGATGATTAGCCTATTGCGCCACCCGGCATCCCTAGATTTTGATTTTAATTGAAGTAAAATTGCTATTACAATCTCCTATTAGTTTCAGGTATATGTAGTGATTTGATATTTTCACACATTATGAAATGATCGCCAAGATACCACTTCTGGAATTTTATCCTACAGCTACAGTAGCACACATTGGAAAGAGTATATGTGCAAAGTTCCTGATTTCAGGACCTTTTTATTATCAAAATATTAGATGCAACCCAAGTGTTCACCCACAGGAGGCCAGTTAAATAAATTATAGTAAATCTATATAGTAGAATACTCTGCAGCCGAAAAAAACTGAAGCTCCACGCTCCCAAGTACAAGCGGGGGTAATGCCATGGGAAGCACATGAAAAGTGAAAAACTGTTGCATCAAAAGGGATGAAGTAAGAATGCACACTTACCTGTTTATGTTTTTAGAAAGACAATCTGAAAGGATGCACAAGAAACTAAAACTGGTTTCCTGCAAGTGGGGCGGCAAGTAGGACCCTTGCAAAGGGTGCAAAGGGTGGGGAGAAAGAGAGCTTCTCCATCATATACTTTGTTTCACAATCTCTTTGAACTGTGTGAAATTACTGCCTATTCAACAATTTTAAAACACTGCAGGGCAGCCCCAATGGCGCAGCGGTTTGCAGCCACCTGCAGCCTGGGGTGTGATCCTGGAGACCTGGGATCGAGTCCCACATCGGGCTCCCTGCGTGAAGCCTGCTTCTCCCTCACCCTGTGTCTCTGCCTCTTTCTCTCTGTGTCTATGAATAAACAAATAAAATCTTAAAAAATAGTAATAAAACACTGCATATGTTGGAGATGCTCTAAGACTTTTCTGGAAGAAAATACATTGTTGGTGGCAGTTGTCTCTGGGCAATTGAGGCGGCAGGGGGGGTGGCAGTGGAGAAGGACTTTTAATTGTCATTTTACACAGTCTTGGACCATTGGGTTGTTTGCCATGGACACATACAACTTCTGAATTAAAGACAACCATTTATAATGATTTATGTTGATGTGCTTGCAAATACATAGAAGGTGCATTCCCGTGGGTTCCCCTGGGGAGTGGCATTGTTGGGACCAAGGGTACAGAGAAGGAGCTTTCCTTATGTGAGGCTGGGACTCTTACAACATGCCCACCATAGGAAAGAATGAGGGAATTGAGTGAAGAGGTTCCCTTCATCCTCCTTCCTCCAGAAAGTTTCTTGGTTGGGGGCACCCGGGTGGCTCAGTGGTTGAGCATCTGTCTTTGGCTCAGGTCGTGATCCCGGGGTCCTGGGATCGAGTCCCACATCAGCTCCCTGCAGGGAGCCTGCGTCTCCCTCTGCCTGTGTCTCTGCCTCTGCCTCTCCCTCTGTCTCTCATGAATAAACAAATCTTAAAAAAAAAAATCCCTTGGTTGAACTTAGGAGGGTCTGCACAGATGGGGTTTTATAACGTGTAAGACCTGGGAGATCTTCAAAGGGAGGGAAGAAGTGCTACCAGCTTAAGGCCCGCTGCTGTGTGAATCTAGGAGAGAACCTCACCTTTTCCCCATCCAGATCTCGGGTCTTTCTGCTACTGCAGGGAGAGTCCGGGTCCAGGGAGCCCAGCTGGATCTGATATGCCAGAAAAGAAAACAGAAAGGAGAAGGCGTCCAGGGAACGGCAGTGCTGATAGGTGATGGCTAAGATTCCAGGTCAGGCCCATCCATTATCCCATTTCATTTATCACCTTAGGCAGAAGGCCTGCGCTTGTGGCTGAGCACCCTGGCTGCCCCTGCCATTTCACCTGCACGAACCCTTGGCTAGAAAAGTCAGCCCAATGGCAATTTTGGTTCTTTAAGAACCAGTGGGGGCTCACGCTGCACTAATTAATTCAATGAGACACTCTGGAAGCTTGGCAGCTATAATCTGAGGCTGCCTGCATCCCTGCATCCCTCCCCCACGCCCGCTAGCCCCCCTCCACCTGGGAGCCCTTGGGGGATTCAGGTGCCTAGGGCAGGAGAGGCTGTGCGAGGAGCTGGGAGTCCTGCAGTCCCGGATATGACCAGGAGGTGGCGGCGCAGCTGCACCAAGCCCTGCCCCCAGGCAGCCCCAGAAAAACCCAAAACCCAAATTAAAAATTCCTTGGCCTGGAAGCAGACAGTCAGTTGGAGATTCCGGGAGCCTTCTGGCAAATCTGGGAGGTTTGACCTTCTGCTGTAAGCAAAGCCTAGGGGCGTCCATGACAGGCAAAGGGCAGGGGAAAAGAGAACATTTTTAGGCATATGGGAAAAGGAAATAGAGACAAGAATTCTCCCACAGGTGCCATGGATTTCAGCAGCTCCCTTTAGCCCCACAATTCTCCAAGTGAGGCCAGGTCCCCGCGCCCCAGAATCATCTGTGGGCTTATTTTTAAATGCAAATTCTGGGGCCTCTCCTTGTGGCAGGACCTGGGACACTGCATTTCAGCTCGTGTTCCCATGGTTTCTGACTCATGCTCAGTTTTGAAACCCGAACATGGCAGCACTGCCTTTCAGGGGCCAGAAATCAGGGGCCAGAAATGGGCGCCCTCAAAGTCACTGACCCAGGGGTACGGGGAGCAGGCCTTCCCCTGTGAGGATGATATTTGCACAACCATGGCCTAAAGCCTTTCACTGTGAGATTCAGCCTTCGGGCTTCTGCACTAGGGCTGTGCCCAATGGGCCCCTTGCTTATGGCCTCCTTTGCTCTAGTACGGGTTGGTTCTCTCGCCACGTCTCTCTATTTGCTATTTTAAAATTCATAATGAGGGCGCCTGGGTGACTCAGTGGTTGAGCGTCTGCCTTTGGCTCAGATCATGATCCTGGGGTCCCGGGATCAAGTCCCACATCGGGCTCCCTGCAGAGAGCCTGCTTCTCCCTCTGCCTGTGTCTCTGCCTCTCTCTGTGTCTCTCATGAATAAACAAATAAAGTCTTAATAAAAATTAAAAAAAAAATTCATAATGAGTTCCTGCCCAGAGAGGCCGAATATAGAAGCAGCCCTGGCTTTGAAATCCAGGCCCAGAACCCTAGCTCCTCAGCCTTCTGCCACAATGACCAGGTTCTCCAAGCCCTCTGGGGAGGTTCTGGGAAGTTCAGAGTCCAGATACCTACCCATACCTCACCCACACTTTTAGCACTCATCAGACTTCTCTCCGGAACTGACCAGCCCATCCTTTCATAGCCTGGGAGATGACTTCCTGCTCCTTGGCTGGCCCTAATTCTGACCCCAATCCTGAATTCCTGCCTTTAGCTGGGATTTGGACCTTGACAGGCCAGAGGCCATGTGGCAGCTGGCCAGAGGCACTGGAAACAGCTCAGGCTTCGGTGTCTGGTTCCAATCGCTGCTCTGCTGTGTGAGCTGGGGCAAGCTGCCTGCCTTCTCTGAGCCTCAGTTTCTTTGTCTAGAGGAATTAGCAACAACTCTCTTGTGGGTTGCTGTGAGGAGCGGAGGAGAGGGTATGGACAGCAAGGTCAGCGAAGAGCTGAGCACACAGCGAGCCCTTGGTGCCAGGAGCCACTGCTACCAAGAGGCTCAGCCTAGGGGGAGTGGTGGGGAGGGGGCTGCCTTCCCCCACACTGAGCTGGGCCTGAGTTAGATACCGGGGCGGGGAGGCTGGATTTCACTCTTTCCCCGTCTGCACCCCTGCTCAGCTCCAGGCCCAAGAGGGGCTTCGAAGGGATGTCAGGAGATCATAGCCATGCTTTCCACCCGGGGGGAGCTTCCAGTCTAATAAAGGCAGCCTGGAACCTCGAAATAGAAGCTTCCCCAAGTAATGTGTCTGCCAGGTGCCTGGCGGGAGGGGTGCAGAAAGGAGGCAGTGAGCACAGGCTGGGGGCGGGGCAGGGGGCCCTCGCCAGCTCCATCCCACCTGGAGCTTACCCACTTCCCCGAAGCCTCGAAGCCTCGGGGCTTTAGCAAAACAGGCTGAAATCGTAGCCCAGCATGAGTGAAGTTGAGGCCAACAGTTTCCTGACTTAAAGGATTGCTCTGAGAGTTGGGATTCAGGAATGCGAGCAGCCCCCCAGCAGAGAGCTGGGGCAGGGCAGCCTCCCTCGGTGGCGGTGGCGGTGGCGGAGCGGGAGCGGGAGCGAGCCCTGCCCGTCCTGCCCAGGAGCCCACGCTAAGATTAAACTTTAACCAAGGCCAAGGCCTAGTGCTATTTCCCTCCACACTAACTGTAACTCAGTAACATCGCAGCGGATTGCATCTTATTTTTTTCACACCTGCTTGATCTTTTACTCTTGGTGCTGGAGAACCAGGGCCCCGCGGATGCCCCAGGCAGCCGGGGCACAGTGAGCTTTGTCCCCAGTGTCCCCTCTCTGGAGGGGTGGGGCACCCAAGTGGTCATTCCAGGAAAGAGGGTGATGAGGAGGCGTTTCTGCAAAGCATCGGGGCATCTCGGGACTGACTGCCGGTGCTAGCCCGCTGTCCCACCCCAGCGGCAGGCTAGTGCGGGTGGAAGGTCTGATGGCCCAGGGATCCTGGGCTTCTTAGGGGTTCCTGGCGGTAGCTGGACCCTCGCTGGCTCCCTGGCCCCAGGATAGCCACCTGCAGCTCTATCCATGGCGTTTGCTGAGCTCCTGGAGCGTGCAGGGGGAGGGGGTCTCTTCCAGGCCCTGCAGGTCTTCACTCTCCTGCTCCCTTCCATCTTGGTGCCTCCCCAGCTGCTGATGGAGAACTTCTCGGCTGCCATCCCCGGCCACCGCTGCTGGGCCCATGTGCTGGACAATAGCTCTGAGGCCCCTGCAAACCTCACCTCCGAGGCCCTCCTGACCATCTCCATCCCACCAGGCCCCAACCACGAGCCCCACCAGTGTCTCCGCTTCCGCCAACCACAGTGGCAGCTCCTGGACCCCAACGCCACGGCCACCAACTGGAGCGAGGCTGCCACGGAGCCGTGCGTGGACGGCTGGGTGTATGACCACAGCACCTTCACCTCCACCATCGTGTCGGAGGTAAGGGCCGCCCTCCACCAACCCCACGGCTCTCTCAGCTGACCCCCCAGTGACGGCCACCCTCCCATGCCTGGAAAGATCGAACGGTTTCCATTGGCACTACTCCCTCCCCACATATTTGCTCACTGCCCAGACCCTGATCACAGACTAGAGTTCCAGGAGAAGCAGGGAGCCTTGGAGGAGCTGACATTCTGTTGGCAGATTCAGAATCAATCAACATTTAAACCCACACTAACGGGAGAGCTGCAGGCTCTATTCTGGATGCTGTCCCCATAGTCTCACTCCCATGTCATGAGCGGATAGGGGTGGGGGGATTGTTACAGTCTGCATCTGGTAAAGAACAAAACAGAAGCACAGTGAGGTGAAATCAGTTGCCCAGAACACACAGCTCGAACCCTCCAGAACCTGGCTCAGCCCAGACCGTCAGGATCCAGAGTCTGGGTCTCCATCACGTCCCATCCTGCCTCTCAGGAGGTGAGACCTGGATTGGGAGACAAGGAATCAGGCACATGACAGTGGGGAGAAAGCTGGGTGGGGACAGAAGTCCAAGAAGGAGCAGGTCTGGGGTATTGAAGGAGCAGAAGGGGGTCCGGTGTGCCTGGGCGCAAAAGGTCAGGGGCTAGGCCACGAGGCGGGGGAAGGTGGATGAAGAGCACTTTCTTCAAGTGCAAAGAAAAGTCACAGGAGGGTTTGGGGCAAGGAAGTGAGTGATCTGCTTTGCATTTTCCAGAGATCACTTTGTCCTGGGGGAAAGGGGACTCCTGCAGCAGTGGCCCTGGCAAGAGAGGTGGAAAGGTAGAAATGGAGCAAAGCTGTGAGGCCTTACTGTAGGGCTGCCTGGTGGGGGCTGTTCAGGCGATGGATGCCCTGGCCTGGGCAGGAGGCACTCAAAAATTATGGTGACACGTGCTCAGCAATCTCTGCCCATCCTGGCGGCCCTGTGAGGGAAGCAGCTGCACAGCCCCGCTTCTGGGTGAGAAAACAGGCTCAGCCAGGTGCAGGACCTCCCCAGGCTCACCCAGCCAGCGATCAGCAGAGTTAGAACTCCCAGCCTGTAGTTCAGCTACCCCCCACCCCTGCCCACCACCGCCCGCCCCAAGTGGCTGTCACATGTGTGCCATGCAGCTAGCTGGGAGGACAGAGCTGGGGCCCCTGCCAGCACACCCCTTCTACCTCTGTCACCTGGCCCTAGGACTCTGGGGCACCCCCGTCCCCCAGGACCCAGGCTGACCAAGTGCTCCTGGCAGGGACCTCCCAACCTGGACCTCCCTCTGCCAGCCAGGCTGTGCTAGTCCACAGCCCCTGAACCAAGCTGCTGTGCCCCCCTTCTCTTCCAGTGGGACCTAGTGTGTGAATACCAGGGCCTGAAGCCCATGGGCCAGTCCATCTACATGGCCGGGGTCCTGATGGGGTCTGTCTTCTGGGGCCTCCTCTCTGACCGGTGAGTATATTCTTCCAACTCCAAGTATATGACATGTTGTGAAATAGAAATTCTCCTCCCCTCCTCTGGCTCTTCCCCTTTCTGCCTCTCATCCTTCTGAGGTGGTGCCCCCAGGACCTAGCCCCATACCTTCTCTTGGCCAGCTGCACACCCCACTACTGCAGGCCTGCCACTCTGCCTGTAAACCCAGCTGCCTGTTTGGAGTTTCCATGTGGAGGGGCATTTGCCTCACATTTGGCGCAGCTGAAGCTGGACTACTGACTCCCCATGGCCAGCCCCTCCACACCAGACTCCATCCAGGAAAACAGCCCCCCAGCCGATGGCACACACCCAACCCCGGGAGCCAGCCCTGTGCTCCTGCCCTCACCCCCAGCCCCACAGAACACCCCCTAGCCCCACGTCTCGCTCCTCCATACCGTCGCCTTGGCCACACCACCTGCCTTTCTGGCCCAGGGAAGGCCCTGGCCCCCTCAAGGGTCTCTTGCCTCCATTCAGAGTGACTTTGCAGAAACTTATATGCATCTGGTTGATGCCAGCCTAAAGTCCTCCAGGGCCACTGCCCTGAGGAAGTTTCTGCCTCTCCCCCATCCTCACCCACCCCTGCTTGGCACTCAGCTTCTCCTGCACAGCCCTGCCAGCCCCCCTGGGAGCACCCTCGGCATCCGGGGAGTGCAGAGCTCTGAGGTGGTTGGTGGCCAGGGGGCGGTGGCCGTGCCTTGCTCTGCAGGTTCTCCCATGGTTTCTTAATGCCAAGTATGTAGGCCTCAACCCAGGGCAACCTCCTCCCACCAAAAGCTGGAGGCCCCGCCCTGGCCCAGGCACCAACCCCGAGCCTTCTCTCCTTTATCACTGCACCCACTCTGGCAGTACTTGCTCACTCACCTGCTAGCTCATCTACTGTGTGTGTCCCCTCAAGACACAGCTCCAAGGAGGCAGGGGCTTTGGTGCTGTGACCCCAGCATCCGGCACACGGAATGCCCTCAATCATTATTTTGTGAATGAGTGAATGGCTTCCCAACTTTCTCCTGACCCTGCAGGCCCCGGGTTGGGGGATCTGACCACTAGCTTCTAATCCCTGCCCCCTCTTTGCCCAGCTCCCTAGAAGGCGGGTTCGTGGTTTCTCTGTGCCTCAGTTTCTTCCTGTAAGTGGGGACCAGGCTCCATCCATGGGGTTGTTGTGGGTTAATTAATCACATACAGAGCTTGGGCCAGGGCCTGGCACGGGATTGGCTCGTGCTGTGGCTCTGCTACCATCGTTATTTGCGGGCCTTATTTTATCCCGAATGTGGTGGGGAGCTGGGGCAGCAGGGAAGGACATGGTCCAGGTGGCGCTTTCAGAGGACCAGCTGCCGTGCAGCTATATGGCTCATTCCCCAGAGGCTGTCCACACAGGGAGCCAAATCCCCGCCGGTCCACAGGTTACCCAGTAAGCCCAGCGTCAGGGCCAGGAGTCAGCATCCCGACCTGGCCCTGGGTCTGGGCTAGATGTCCTTGTTCCTGGGCACTGCTCAGACAGGCAGGGCCGAGCTTTGGCCACATCTATCTCATGGACTGACACACAGTTTAGCTAAATGCAGGTGGTTTGGGCTGAGCCAGCCTCGGGGCAGTAGCAGCACAGTGAGTGTGCAGGTGGAGAGCTGAGGTGGTCTCCCCCAGAGCTCGGGTCCCCTTGCGCAGGCTGATGAGGAGCTGACTGGTACAGCCCCCTTCCTCACCATCATGATTGTCACCACTCTGGGAGGCTGTCATCACGCACACCCCCCATTTCACAGCAGCTCAGAGACATGGAGCTGTGTGCGCCAGGTCCACCCAGACAGGACAGAGCTGGGCTCAAACCCAGCTTCTGATGCCAAGGTCCATCTTCTTTAACTTTTTATTTAAATTCCAGTTAGTGAACATGCATTGTAATGTTAGTTTTGGTTGTACAATACAGTGATTTGGGTATCCTTGGGTGGCTCAGTGGTTTAGCGCCTGCCCTTGGCCCAGGGCGTGATGCTGGAGTTCCTGGATCAAGTCCCACATCGGGCTCCCTGCATGGAGCCTACTTCTCCCTCTATCAGTGTCTCTGCCTCTCTCTCTCTCTCTCTCTGTCATGAATAAATAAATAAAATCTCTTTTTAAAAAAATACAGTGATTCAACCAAAACCCATTCTTTTTTTTTTTTTTTAAGATTTTATTTATTTATTCATGAGAGACACAGAGAGAGAGGCAGAGACATAGACAGAGGGAGAAGCAGGCTCCCTGCGAGGAACCTGATGCAGGAATCCAACCCAGGACCCTGGGATCAAGACCTGAGCCAAAGGCAGATGCTCAACCACTGAACCACCCAGGCATCCCAACCAAAGCCCATTCTTGACCATGAGGTCATTTTTATAACAAGCACACTGGGCGCACGATGCTGGGCCCCGGTAGGCACCCCATCCTCTTGAACCCTCCCTTCCCTCGAAGCACAAGAGAGGAAGTCCTCTATGCCCAAGTCCCTAGGGCCCCACCCCAGGCCCCCACGGTGCTTGTCTCTTGACACAGGTTTGGGCGGAAGCCGGTGCTGAGCTGGTGCTGCCTGCAGGTGGCTTTGGCCAACACCAGCACCATCTTTGCTTCCAATTTCCTCATCTACTGTGGCCTCCGGTTTTTGAGCGCTTTTGGAGTGGCCGGCATCATCATGATCTCAGTGACACTTGGTGAGTCCTTGCTCGGCCTCCACCTGCCACCGTGGGGTGGGGAGGATGGGGCTCAAAGTCACTGCGAGGCCCTTACCTGCATGTCTGCATCGGCTTTCAGTGGCGGAGTGGACCACGACCCGCAGAAGGGCTGTCACCATAACAATCGTGGGATGCTCCTATAGCCTGGGCCAGATGACCCTGGGGGCCATGGCGTTCGTCCTGCGGGACTGGCGAGCCCTCCAGCTGGCCATGTCGACGCCCTTCTTTGCTATCTTCCTGATCTCCTGGTCGGTACAGTGTGGGGCCTTCTCCCTTGGGGAGAACATCACTAGATAGGAGGGAGGCTGGGGAGTGCCAGGGTGTCCCTCACCCCCACCGCCCTAGCTGGCGGGGGATCCCGAGATGCGGAGAGCCATGGCGAGCCACGATGTGTGCAGAGCCCCTGCTAAGGATTTCTTGGAGGTTCAGAGTTCCAGGGTGGGCATTTTAGCCGGAGGTCTGAGGCTCCCAACTGGCCCACTGGCCCCCGGGCCTGCCCTTCCTCGGCACCAGCTGCCCCCCACCTGCCAGCCCCATTCCTTCACATCACTTGCCCGCCCTTGGGCATCTGAGTCAGTGAGGACTGGTGTTGGATGTGAGAAGATACCATTATCACGATTATTTGGAGTGCTGCAAAACTCCTTGAGGTCTGGCAACACTTGCTTGGGTGAGGGCTGGAGGAAGAGATAAGGAAACAGTCACAAATTCACGACCCTGTAAGTTGTTCTTGTGTCCGTGAACCAGGGTTGGACAGACCTGCACCAAGTCGACTGTGCGGTTTAGAGAGTAGCAAGGACTCATTCGTTCGTTCTCGAGTATTTATTGCCCTGTACCAGACATGGTTTTAGGTCATGGGGACACGTCAGCAGACAAAACAGATCAAAAGCCACTGATCTTGAGGAGTTTTATCATAGCAACAGGATCCAGTAAGTGAGGAGAGAGACATCCCATAGTCACACTTCATTAGGCCTCTCTGGTCACACTGGTTGGGTGCATCCCAGGGGCCGGTGGTCATACCAGATGTGTATTAACTTCTAGTGAGGAAGATGATACAGTGACCACCATTTTCAGATGAGGGATTGAGGCTCAGAGAGGTTCAATGACTTGGCCAAGGCCACATAGCTGGTAAGTGCCAGAGGCAGGATTTGAACCCCAGCAGGCCGCCTCTTTGAACCACTATGCCTCCGGAAATTCTTAGCTTCCCTACAATTCTTAGCTTCCCTGAGCCTGCTAGGCTGGGGAAACTCCAGTCCTTTCACCCAAGAGATGCCCCTCCCTACCGTGACGCTGGGAAGAAGCAGACTACATTTATAAAACCACGCAGTTCTGGCTGGGGATGTTTTTAGTGTGTGTGTCTTAAATTTAGCATGATGTGAGCTTTCTATCATAGAAATGGGCTCAGGACCACTGTATGTCCAGGCAGCCCGTGCAAGGACTGTATGCGAGGCTCAGGCAGGCCGGCTCCAGGCAGCCAGGAAGCCAGATGGAGTGGCGAGGGGCAAAGAGGGCAGCCAGGCCCTGGGACTCAGCTTTATTCTGAAAGCATGAGGGACTGCCAGTCTGCCAGCCTGGCCCTAGCAGTGCAGAGAGGAGAGAGGCTGGCATCTCTCAACCACTGCAGCTGGGGGAGCTGCTGCTCCCTTCCCCTTCTGACCTGGCGAGGAAGGCCCAGGATGCAGGAAGAAAGCAGAGGCCCAGGCAAGCTGCTGCTGCTGCTTCTTCTTCTTCTTCTTCTCCTCCTCCTCCTTCTTCTTCTCCTTTTAATGAGAAACACAGAGAGAGGCAGAGACACAGGCAGAGGGAGAATCAAGCTCCTCGCAGGGAACCCAATGTGGGACTCGATCCCAGGACCCCAGGACCCCAGGACCACAACCTGAGCTGAAGGCACATGCTCAACCACTGAGCCACCCAGGCATTCCAAGCATTTGCTTCTTTAACAGGTGGCTGCCAGAGTCTGCCCGATGGCTGATTATCATGGGCAAACCAGAACAAGCGCTTCGGGAGCTCAAAAAGGTGTCCAGGATAAATGGCCACAAGGAAGCCACGAAGTCACTGACTGTAGAGGTGAGATGCTACTGTTTGTGACCCAAAATGGGGGACATGACAGGGAGAGGACAGTCACTTATGTCTTACCATCAACTTCACTGCTATCCACTCCAATAACAGCAGTAACAACCCACCTCGCCTCCCTGTCCGCTGCTTTCAACCACACACAGTGCATGCTCACCTCACAGGGCTTTTCAGTGTTTGGAAAACTGGATGTGCCCATCTGACGGTAATTATTTCAAGGAAGTAGATGTGGGAGGATGTACGGTCAGAATCGAGAAAACAGCATAGGGATAGGAGGATTGGGGAAGGCTTCCAGGACGAAGTGAGCTGACCAAGACTGAGCTGAGCACAGGGCAGGCAGGGCCCAGGGGTGCAGGAAGAGTCTGGATGGGCACTTTGGGGCAGTGGGGTGCCAGTGTGGCTGGAGGGGGAGGCGCGCCCTGATGCCAGCCATGAAGAACAGGGTGGGCAGGGCTTTGTGTAGTAACTGCCAAGAGCAGCCTGCGGCCGGCAGCTCAGAGGGCCAGAGCTGCGACGTGAGACTGGCTCCTTAGCTCAGGGTAGGTGGGCCAGGTCCGCAGAAGAGAGCTCTGGTTAAGCATCTGCCTTTGCTTAGGTCCTGGGATGGAGGCCCACGTCAGGTTCCCTGCTGAGCCTGCTCAGCGGGGAGTTAAAAAAAAAACAAAAAACGGAGAGAAATCTTTCCTTCTCCATCGCTGCCCCCACCCCAAGGCTCTCCTGTTTCCTGAAGCCAAGGCCGGGCTCCTCCCATCACTCTGCCCACCTGGACACCTTTCCGAGCCGGCCGATGCCCCCGCACCCCTCGCCACGCCCCGTCCTCCCCGCAGGTGCTCATGACTAGCATGGAGGAGGAGGTGGCCTCCTCGAAGGCCCGCAAGTCAGTGCTCGACCTGTTTCTCGTGCCCGTGCTCCGCTGGCGAAGCTGCAGCATGTTCCTGGTGAGGTAGGGCCTGCTCACCGCTCCCAGAGGCAGGGCTGAGGCCCAGGGGGTTGGATCAGGGGAGGCCAGCGGCCAGGGCCCAGGGCCGCGACAGAGCGCCCCCAAGGCAGAGCAAAGGGGTTAGGGGTTTACTGAATACACTGCAGGGGAGCAGCAGGCAGGACGGAGGAGAGGTGTCTGCCTGGAGGTGAGGGGGAGCTGGGGTTAACCGGGAGGGACGGGGAGGAGGTAGGGGAAGCTGTGGAACTTTACTTTGCTCCTGGGCTGGTGGGTCAGCTAGGGCTTAGGCTGTATGGAGGGGCGTTGCTGGTGGGCCTGTTTGCATTCAGCCTGGTGGTCGCTGTGGGCTTCTACCTTGCTGGGGCTTTCATTGCCCAGGCCTGTGGCCTAAAAGCAGCCTGTACTGTGTTGGGGGAGATAGGGGGAGTGGGGGACGGAGGCGGAGCAGGGGTGACGGGAGTGGGGGGGACGACTCCTGCTGGGCCTCATTCCTGCTTGGCCTGCTCCCCCAGGAGGCAGGAGTCCCCGCAGGCACTGTGGAGAGCCATGGGGCTCCTGCTGGAAGCCAGCTGGAGGGCAGGGGCAGGGGCAGGCTGAAGCCCAGGCTAGGGGCCGAGCCTCTGTCTCTAGAGCTGGGGGACCCTCGGTAGCCACTGAAGAGGGCCACTGGCCCACTTTCCTCAAGTTCATTTACAGATGGGACGGCAGGACAGGGCCCAGCAGGGCAGGTCACTTGCCCAAGACGGCAGGACAGGATTTGAAACTTGGCTGAGCTACCTCCTTGCCCTAGGCCACCCACCAGGCCCACAGGGAGCAGCGACTCCCCAGCAGGCCTGGTCTTGGCACCCACAGGCACCTGGGACCAGGAGAAGGCCCCTTAATAAAACAAATTCAGTTCCAGTGACTTGCAGAGAGCACACTGAGAAGTCAGGGTCAGGTTTGATGGATACTTGCTCTTGAAATAAATCTAAAGATTAGGAAAGCGTTTATTTCATGCTATATTTAACCACATATGGGTTCTAATGGCAAATATTTGCTACATCTTAGAATAGAGAATGGATCAAATGCCTTTTTTTTTTTTTTTTTCTGGGTTAAGTTCTGACAAATGAGGAGTGCCTGGTGCCAGGAATGTCCCGGGCCTTTCTTTCAAAACTTGCAAGGCTTCCTCTGGGCTCCCAGGGGCTACCCGCATCCATTGTTATTCAAATCACAAGCTGGGTATTGGTTCACCTGGTGGGTTTTTGGCTCCCACTGTTAACCCCTTTGGTACTGGCTCTAGGTCCTCGGTGTCAACTCTGAGCCAGAGCTGAGCCCCTCCCCCACGTGGCTTCCACAAACTCCAGGAAACGCTGCTGTTTCCTCGGGGACTGCAGCTGTAGTCTGCAGCTGTTGGCAGGTGGTGTCAGATGCCTGTTGGGTGCCGCGCTCAGGTGCGGCCCAGGGGAGGGCTGAGGTGAGCGAAGGGAACCAATTTGAAAAGTGGTAGGGAATTATCTCACATTGTGGCCACTGCTGGATCCAAATTCAATTTCCAAACTGCTGAAATCCAGCTACTGTGAATTTCAGCTTCAGGAACTCGGGAGCCAGTGGCCAGGTGGTCTGTCTCATGTCCACCCCCTCACCCCCCTCACCCACTGGCCAGCAGACTTGGGATGGAGTTCAGTGAGAGGAAGTTCATTGGAGAGGGCTCTTGGATCACTTCCTGTGGACTGGGATGGGGAGGCTGGGGGAGGGAAGAGAGCAGCGGGGCAGGGGAGCAGTCCGGTGGGACTGTCACAGCAAGGCCATGGAGGGCTCAAGGAGCTGGGGTGGCCCTTCTGATCCCTTCACTCTGGCCTGTGTCATGGGATGTTCTCCCCAGCTGAGAGGTAGTACTCCCAGAGGCTAGGAAAATAAGACTTTCCATCCTGAAAAAAAGGACAACACAGCCCACCTCTTCTACTATTAATCTCATCTTTCAAGATAAAGAAACTGGCATCCAGGAAGGGGCAGAGACTCCCGCAGGGTCATGGCTAGCAGAGCTGGGGCCAGCTCTTGGTTTGAGGCCGTGACTGGAAGCAGAGTCAGAGGGTGCTAGGGCCAGACCTAGAGCTCAGCTTGACCCACACAGCCTGTCAGCCCAGAGAGTTAAGTGTCCCCGCAGGCTGGTGGCCAGGGATCCTGAGAAGTGACCAGCTAAGGATGAATGAATGAAGCCTGCCCTTTTGTTTCTGGGCTGGCCTCACTCTAGAGAAGTGCGTCCTGCATTCTGAAGACGGGTGTTTTGGGTCCAGCAGTGACCTGTGCAGAGTGGCCTGTGCCCTCTGGGACAGCCCAGGTGTGATGTTACTGCAGGGGTACCCTCTCCCCTGTGGGACAGGGTTCTGATTTCTGGTTTTGCCCTACAGCTTCTCCCAGATGATCTCCTACTACGGGCTGGTCCTTGACCTGCAAAACCTGGGGAGTGACATCTTCCTCCTCCAGGTCCTCTTCGGAGCTGTGGACTTACTGGCCCGGGCCACTACCACTTTCTTGCTCAGCTTCTTGGGCCGCCGCATGACCTTGGCCAGCTTCCAGACCATAGCTGGCCTCTCCATCCTGGCCAACATACTGGTCCCCCAAGGTGAGGCCAAGGCAGCATGGAGGGGTGACCTGAGTGGGCTGAGGAGCTAGCTGAGGGCCTGGGGCACTGGCTTCCCTGCCTCCCACCCCCACTGCATTCGCCCCCTGGGGTCCTCCCCCTTCCCAGGTCCCAAGCACTTGGCCACATCAAGCTCAGGCATCCAACCCTCCCTCCACCGGCCCCCCACCTGTTCCCCTGAAGCAATTGAGGTTTAGAGAGCTGAAGCCAGGTGCTGCAGGTCACTCAGGTAGCCAGTGACAGGGCCAGGGCTGGGACCAGACTTCTGAGCCAGAGGCTGGGCCTGAGGTGGGAGGAAGGGCTGGGGAAGCTGTGAGGTTGCTTTGTTTTGTTTTATTTTTTATTTTTATTTTTTTAAGAATTTATTATTTATTTATTTGTTTGTTCGTTTGTTTGTTTATTTATTTATTTATTTATTTATTTATTTATTTATTTATTTATTTATTCATAGACACAGAGAAAGAGAGGCAGAGACACAGGGAGAGGGAGAAGCAGGCTCCATGCAGGGAGCTCGATGTGGGACTTGATCCCGGGTCTCCAGGATCACACCCCAGGCTACAGGCGGCGCCAAACCACTGCGCCACCAGGGCTGCCCTTTGTTTTTGTTTTAAGATTTATTTATTCATAAGAGACACAGAGAGAGAGAGAGAGAGAGAGAGAGGCAGAGATACAGGTGGAGGGAGAAGCAGGCCCCATGCAGGGAGCCCGACGTGGGACTCCCGGGAGCCCCAGGACCACGCCCTGGGCTGAAGGTGGCGCTAAACCTCTGAGCCACCAGGGCTGCCCTTTAGGTTGCTTTGAAGTGAGGCAAGAACACCCAGCCTGGTGGCCGCGGTGACGTTCTTCTCCCTTGTTTAAGAAGCAGGAGGCATTTGTGTGCCAATTGCTGGTAAGGGCCCTTGCCTTAGTGTTTTCTTTCTGAATGAGGCTATAATGCCCTGAAAACCCTCTCAAGTCTCCTTTCATGTCTCAAGGCCAGGTGGAGGAGCAGGGACGTGAGTTCTGATAGCAAAGCCTGGAGGGAGGCCAAGGAAGGAGGCAGAGGGATGGCCTCCTAAACAAGTAGCAAGAGGCAGTGCTCGGAGAAAGCTTGCAAAGACAAATGTGTGACAGTTCATGAGACTCTTCATTACAACAACGTGTGGTGTAATCCCTTTCCTCAGGGAAAGCTGAGGCCCAGCATCCTTGGCCAAGTGTGGAGTGGGCCTCGGCTTCCTGCCAGGGCTCCCCGCAAAAACCAGAGTTCCCACAGGCGGGCGGAGGGCAGGGGAAGGACGGCTCATGACCCTCTCCATCACGGGAGGAAGCACGCCCAGGACCCAAAGGGCCCCAGCACAGTGGCACTGTAGGGAGCAGGCCCCAGGAGCCATCCTCCCCCACCCCAGACCTGGCTGGGTTCTGGCCCCGCCCCCTCCAGCCCACCCACCGCGATGTCCTCCTGCACTCGCAGCCCCTTCAGCCCTGGTCGGCCAGGCACCCAGTTAGCACCACAGGGCGCCTGTGTACGATCAAAGAAGCCTGGCAGGAGGACCCAGCGCCTCTGCTCTGGGCCGACTGGGAACCCCCCCCCACCCCCGCCACCGGGCGGACACCACTGCAACCCTCTTCCTCTGCCCAGATTTGCAGACCCTGCGCGTGGCCTTCGCCGTGCTGGGAAAGGGATGCTTTGGCATAAGCTTAACCTCTATCTCTGTCTACAAGCCTGAACTCTACCCAACTGTACTGCGGTAGGCTGAGCTGCATGCTGCACCCAGGAAAGGCGGCCAGACCCTGGGCGGGAGAGAAGGGGACATCCTTGGGAAGGCCAGTGGGGAGGACAAGGAGGGGCTGGGCATCTGGGAACATGCAGCCGACCAGGGAGAATGGGGTGGGTCCTACAGAGTCCATGAAAGGACTGGATTGGATGTTCTCAGGAAGCAGAGGCACCTTTCAGATGGGAAAATCTAGGTGGGCTCCATGGAGGAGGTGGTGTTAGAAGAGACTTCAAGGAGTGCAGCTCCTTCCACCCAACTTTCCCTCCCTTGGCACATCCTGGACCAGCCACATGCCCCCCCCACCCCACCCATCTAGTAAAGCCCCCTTCTTGAAAGTGATGGCTGTTACATGGGTCTGGACCCCCTTCCTCCACCCACAGGATGACAGCAGATGGCTTCCTGCAGTCGGCAGGTCGTCTGGGGGCTGTGTTGGGCCCCCTAATCAGGCTGACTCGCCAGGCCCTGCCCCTGCTGGCCCCCATCTCCTATGGTGTCATTCCCATCGTTTCCAGCCTCATCCTCCTGCTCTTCCTCCCAGAGACCCAGGGACTTCCACTTCCTGACACCATCCAGGACCTGGAGAGCCAGTGAGTGATCCTTGGCCACCCTGGGAGTATAGGGCTGGGCTTCTGGGAGGTAGCTGGGCAGGGCTGTGGAGGTGGGGGGCAGGTGTCCCCACAGCCCCCAGACAGGAGAGCCCAAGGGTCAGGGAGATGTGCTAGATGACACCGAGACAGGAGCTGGGCTGGGCTTGTCATCCAGATGGGACCAGCAGCTCCCGTTTGCAGAGTGCAAGTGCTGACAGTGATCCTGGTGCCTCAGGGCAACGACCCGGGGGGCATAAGGCTTGTGTCTGAAACCACATAATCGTGTAATTGGTGTAATCGTCGTAGCACACTGCCAGGAAGAGACTATTCCCATCCCCGTTTAGCAGAGGCTCAGAGAGATGAAGGGATGATTCAAGGTCTTACAGGTAGAAAGCCATCGTCCCTTAGGCAGGGAAATGTAGAGACGATGAGCCTGGCTCTGCCACCAGACTACCTGGGACTGAATCCTTCCTACCTGGGCATGTGCTTACCTCTCTTACCCAACTCACACCCAAGAGGGTGGAGCCAGCCCTGACTGCCACAAGGAATCCCAGGCCCAGGCAGGCAGACCAACAGCTCAGTTCTGGAACAGATCATGCTACCCTCACACCATTCTTTGAGAGAACAGAAATGAGGGAGCGTTCCTCAAGTTTATGTCATGGCCAGAATCACTACGATATTCTGCTTCCTCATTTGCAAAATGGAGGTTAAAACAAAACCCAGCCGAGCTCAAAGAGCTGTTTTCGAATTGAAGCTATTATATTAAAGCACTGAGAACAGGGTCTGGCCCACCGCACAGGCCCCATGAGTGTGGCTGCTGTGTCCCGGGTGAGCGTGGTCATGGGGTGTCAACAGGCTGAGCAGGAACAAAGGATGGGGGTGCCTGGGCGACTCAGTCGATTGACCCATAGAGCGTCCAACTCTTGACTTCGGCTCAGGTCATGATCTCAGAGTCATGAGATCTAACCCTGGGTCGGGCTCCGAGCTCAGCAGTGAGTCTGCTTCTCTCTCTCTCAAACAAATAAATAAATAAATAAAATCTTGAATACCAATACTAACAGCTGGTGCTCTGGTACTCAGGGGACCCCTCCTGCTTCAATCTTACTTAATCCAAACAACCCTACGAGGTACTGTTATGTTCGATCTCACTGCCAAGAAAATGAAGCCACAGAGAGGTCATGTAACTTGCCTGAGGACACTCAGCTAAGAAGCAGGGAAGCAGGACTTACTCTTTTACTTTTTTGAACACCTACTATGTGTCAGGCACTGTCTTATGCTTTGGGGACCCAGCAGAAAAGCAAACCCTAATCTCATGGAGCTTTTGTGCTCATAAGACTTAACCCCCCACTTCTGCCCTCTGAGCCTTGAGCTGTCGTCTCATCACACACCACTGCTCTGTCTTTCGATAATTCCAGGAAATCAGCAGCTGCCAGGGGCAAGCGTCAAGAGGTGATCATTACAGAAAGTACCTGGTTCTAGCAACTCTGCCTGTGTGGAGCCTCTTTGGCTAAAGATCCCTATGAAGGGAATTGCCTTCTCTCCAGTGGAGGGTGGAAGCAGTTTGGAGACTCCTGAGGGTCTGGCATGGCCGGTGCCAGGCTTCTGGGCTGAGCGCCAGCATTGCCATCCACTGAGGCTGAAGGCTGCTTTCCCACTCACTTCTCTTCCCCCACATCCTGGTCAGATGCTCCCCCAACCTCAGGCCTGCAGACCCTGGCCGGTTAACAGGATGGCCCGTTAACCCCTGCCAGGCTCTCATCTTCACACCTTCATTCAGAACTCCTGACTCACTTCACTGAGCTGGGAGCTGCAGGTTTCTTACCTCTGATCTACCAGAGCAGATCATAGGACAGAAAGGGAAGGATCGGGGGGCGCCTGGGAAGCTCAGGTGATGAAACGTCTGCCTTCAGCTCAGGTCATGGTCCCAGGGTCCTGGGATCAAGCCCCACATTGGGCTTCCTGCTTGGCAGGAAGTCTGCTTCTCCCTCTCCCTCTGCCTACTGCTTCCCCTGCTTGTGCTCTCTCTCTCTTTCTGTCAAATAAATAAATAAAATCTTTAAGCAAAAAAAAAAGGGGGGGGGTTGGGGAAGGATCTGGACCGATCTGGGTCCCCGGTCTCTCCTCCACCAGAGTCCTCATCTGTAAAATGGAAATAATCATGGAACCTACCCCTGGGGGCAGGGGGAGGGTGATAGGGTTAACAGATCTTAGCACAGATAAGAGTCCAACAGATAGAACCTGCTAACAGAAGTGCCAGGTACAGGTGTTCAGGTTGTCCTCTGCCCAAGGCACTAGCTGAGGAGACCTGTGGAGGCTGAAATCCCGCCTAGGCCGCACTGGCCCAGAAGTTGTGTTCATCGCCTCCTACATACCCGTGGCAAGGGAGAGCTTCCTGCCTGTGATTATGGGATGGTCTAACACTAGACAGCTGAGACCAGTTGTTGTGTTCATTACTTACAGGTACTCACAGCCCAGGGGGAGCGGTGCCACACACAGAAACAGCGTGAACTAGCAGGGGCTGTGGGAGGCAGACTTTGTAACACCAAGAAGGCAGAGTGACCCCTATTCTCGAGGGAGGATGTGATTGGCTTGTCCAAGGAATCTCACGCATGGACAGGGAACTGAAGCCCCCTGCTCAGGAGTAACAGGAATGGCACCTGGTTGCTAAAAGTGTTGTTTGCTATGGGAACTCCACAGGAGCAGTTGGGGCAGGGCTTGCAATTCTATCATTCAAGACCCTCATGATTTCCCTACATGTCAAGGCAGCATACAGTATTAGGCCTTTATTTGAGGCCTCACAGCACAGGGGACCCTTTGGTTTTTTGTCTGTCTCAAGTAGTCACACCTTTGCCTAATTCACACAAAGATCCTCCCTGTACTGACAGCAGCCCATGCTGCTAAAACTGTGGGATCATTGAGACTGACCACCTACTTTAGAGGTGAGGAAACAAAAGCTCAGAGAGGTGGAGTGACATGCTTGGTTGGAGTCACACGGCTGAGCTCTGGCTGGGCTCCCAGTCTAAAGCTCTTGCACCTCAATCTCCTCACCCTCATCTGCAGCCATGTCACAGAGTTACTCCCACACCCTTCCCTGGAGAGCCAGACCCTCTAGACAACTGTCCATTCTCTTTGGATGATTCAGGAAAGCCTCAAGCCACAAATATCCCCATTTCCCTAAATCCGACGCACACTAGACCAATCAAACACAATTCAAATCAAATCCCCTATCTGCTTAAAACCCTCTAGTGGCTCATGATAAAGATCACACTTCCCCATCAACAGGTCCCATGGGTCTCTAGCCTTGCTTCACGTGTAATAAACTTTTAAAAATTCAAATTATATAAAGTATGTACTTGGATCCTCTTGGAGAGAAATTAGAAATCAGTAGCAGAAGGATATCTAGAAAACTCCTTCACACTGAACAGCACGCTCTAAATAACCCCTGGGCCAAAGAAACAATCGCAAAGGAAATTAGAAAATATTTTGAATTGAATGAAAATTTTAAAAAATGACATATCAAAACTTGTGAGATGAAGCTAGAGATTCAAGAGAAACATCTCATTAAGTGATTACATTAGAAAGGAAGGCAATCTCAAATTCAATATATCAGCTTCCACCTTTAGAAACCAGAAAAAAAAGAGGTAATTAAAACTAAAGTAAGTAAAAGAAAGGAAACAATAAACAGAAGTCAGAAAAATAGAAAATGATCAAGTAAATCCATGGTTCTTTGAGAAGACAATAAAATTTATAAATTTATAGATGTACTGATTAGGAGAAAAAAATGGAAAGACACACATTACCAATATCAAGAGTGAAAAAGGAAGCATCACTATCAATCCTACAGACATTAAAATGATAGAAGAATATTATGAGCAACATTTTACCAATAAGTTTGACAACTTAGGTGAAATTAACAAATTTCCTGAAGGCTATGAACTAGCAAAGCTTGCTTAAGAAGAAATAGATAACATTATTAGCCCTATATCTGTGAAAGAAATTCAGGTTGTGGTTTAAAACCTTCCCACAGAGGAAACAACAGGCCCAGATGGCTTCACTGGTGAATCCTGCCAAACTAAGCAAAAAAATAACAAATAACAGTTATGCCCAAGATCTTCCAGAAGATTGAAAAAGAGATAACACTTTCCAGCTCATTTTTTGAGGCCAGCATCACCTTTGACTCCAAAGTCAGAAAAAGATATAACAAAAAACTATAAACCAATATCTTTTACAAACATGGACACAAAAATTCTTTTTTTAAATTTTTATTTATTCATGAGAAAGAGAGAGGCAGAGACACAGGTAGAGGGAGAAGCAGGCTCCATGCAGGGAGCCCGACGTGGGACTTGATCCCGGGTCCCCAGGATCAGGCCCTGGGCTGAAGGCGGCGCTAAACTGCTGAGCCACCCAGGCCGCCCGGACACAAAAATTCTTAACAAACATTTAGAAAATTAAATCCAACATTACGCTAAGAAGGGCAATAGTGGAATTTGTCCCAGGAGAGCAAAGTTGATTTAACGTTCAAAAATCAAGATTAACAAACTAAATTATTAACAAACTATAGAGGAGGGAGCATCTGGGTGGCTAAGTTAGTTAAGCATCTACCTTCAGCTCATGTCATGATCTTAGGGTCTGGGATTGAGTTCCTCATTGAGCTCCCCACTCAACCTGGAGTCTGCTTCTTCTCCTGCCCCTCCCTATTGCTTGTGCTCTCTCTCAAATAAATAAATAAAATCGTAAAAAAAAAAAAAAAAAAAAAACAAACTATAGAGGAAAAACCAGATGATCATCTCAATGGATACAGAATGTGCATTTGACAAAATTCAACATTCATTCCTGATAAACAGCATTCAGCAAATTAGTGAGTTTCCTCACCTGACAAAGGATGTCTATGAAAAACCTACAGGTAGCATCATATCTTATGGTGAAAGACTGAATGCTTTCTTGTCAAGGTCAGGACTGAAGCTAGGATGCCCATTCTCACCACTTCTATTCAATATTGGTTGTAGTCAGTGCAATAAAAAAATAAATATATAAAAGGCATCTAGACAAGAAAGGAAGACATGAAAGTATCTTTAATTTGCAGATGACAAAATTGTAGAAAATCCTAAGAAATATGCAAAAATGTTACTAGAACTAATAAATGAGATTAGCAAGGTTACAGGAGACAAGGTCAAGATACAAAAATCTGTTGCATTTCTATATACTTGTAGCAATCAGAAATCAAATGTTTAACATAATACCACTTAACAACAGCATGGGAAAATGTGATTTCTAGGGATAAACCCAATTAAAGAAAGACAAGATCTATAAACAGAAAAACATAAAACTTTGCAGAAGGAAATTAAAGAAGACCTAAATAAATCAAGAGATATACCATATTCATGGATAGGAAGACTCAATATCATCAAGTTGTCAATTCTTCACAAATTAATCTATAGATTCAATGCAATTTCAGTCAAATGCCAGCAGATAGGTGTTTTGTTTTGTTTTGTTTTTCAGTATAAATTGACACATTCATCCTAAAATGTATATGAAAATGCAAGGGACCTAGATCAGCCAAATTGATTTTGAAAAAGAAGAGCAACTTTGGGTAATTTTTGTTTGATATGATAGAATCAAGAGTTCAGAAATAGAGCAATGTGTATATGGTTGCTTGATTGTCAACCAAGGTACTGAATCAAATAAATAGAGAAAGGACAATCTTTTCAGCAAATGATGCTGGAATCATTAGATAGTCATATAAAAGAAGAAAGGAAAGAAGGAGGGAGGGAGAGAGGAGGGAGGGAAGAAAGGGGGGGGAAGCTCAACCCTAACTCATATCATATACAAAAATTAACTTTTAAATGTATCATAGACCTGTAAGAGCTACAATTATAAAACTTTTAGAAGAAAACAACATGGCAAAAAAGTCTTAAATAGGACATAAGAATATGAGCTTGGGACATCTGGCTGTCTCAGTGATTGAGTGCCTGCCTTTGGCTAAGGTTGTGATCCTGGCGTCCTGGGATTGAGTTCCCTATCAGACCCCACAGGGAGTCTGCTTCTCCCTCTACCTATGTCTCTGCCTCTCTCTCTCTGTGTATCTCATGAATAAATAAATAAAATATTTAAAAAATAATGCAAGTTTATTTATTATAAAGGGAAAAAATGATATGCTGGGCTTCCTAAAAACTAACATTTGTTTACCAAAAGACACTGTTACAAAAACAAAAAGGCAAGTCACAAATTTGGAGAAAATATCTGAAAAATCTGTGTCTGACAAAGAACTTCTATCCAAAAAATATAAGGAACTCTTACCACTTAACAATTAAAAAGATAATCCAAGTTTTAAAACACTTAAAAATGTTTCAACAGATGCTTACCAGAGAGAATACATGAATGGCAAGTCAGTGTATGAAAATATGAACCACATCATCATATTTAAACCACAGCAAAATGCCACCACAAACCCACTAGAATGGCAAAAATTTTAAAGACCATGTATTGGCGAGATTGCGGGGCAACTGTGGGAATGTAAAATGGTACCTCTTTGGAAAACAGTGTGGCAATTTCCTAAAAAATTATACACAGCCAATCCTACCACCCAGCTGCTCCACTTCTAAATATTTACCAGAAGAAATGGAAGACTGTGCCCATAAAGACTTGCACGTGAATGGTTGCAACAGCTTTATTTGTAACTTCCAAAAGCTAGAAACTACCCAAATGTCAATCAACAGATGAGTAGATAAACAGATTTTGGTGTATCTATGCAATGGTTTACAATTCATATAAAATATATGCATATAAAATGCTAGAAAATGCAAACTACTCTGTAGCACAAAAAGCAGATCTGTGGTCGTTCAAGATAAGAGGAAAGGAGGGAAGGAGGGATTTCAAAGTTGTGGCAGGGACTCTTTGGGGTGATGGATATTTCATTATCTTAATTATGAAGATGGTTTCATTGGTGTGTACCTATGTCAAAAACC
Source organism: Canis lupus dingo (assembly GCF_003254725.2). NCBI lineage: Eukaryota > Metazoa > Chordata > Mammalia > Carnivora > Canidae > Canis > Canis lupus. The sequence continues at coordinate 52,506,862 of NC_064260.1, read as the reverse complement.
CATTAAATTATATACTTAAATATGAAAACTAATCAGGGTGCCTGGGTGGTTCTGTCTACTAAGTCATGATCTCAGGATCCTAGGATTGAGCCTTGCACGGTGCGGGTGTCCCTGCTTAGCAGAGTCTGCATCTCCATCTCCCTCTGCCCTTCCCACCCTCTTGTGCATGTTCTCATTCTCTCTCACAAATAAATTAAAAAAAGAATAAAAAAAAAAAGAGGTGATCAAATTTAAAAATTATTATCGAGGTGCCTGGGTGGCTCTGTCATTTGAGCATCTGATTCTTGATTTCGGCTCAGATCATAGTCTCAGGGTGGTGATCTCAGAGTCAAGGGATTGAGCCTTGCGTTGGGTTCCATGCTCAGCACGGTATCTGAGATTCTTTCTCCCTCTGCCACTTCCCTGACTCGTGCTCTTGTGCTCTCCCGATCTCTCTTTCTTAAATAAATAAATAAAATCTTCTAAAAAGTATTAACAAATGGTTTTGTACACGAAATGGGGCTTCACTTGTCCTCAGAAGCCCCTATGGGGCCCCCGCCAACACTGTCTTCCCGCATCTTCTTGTTTCCTGTATGTGTGTCTGCTACTTACAAGTCCCTCAGCAATATGCTGTAGCAACACCAGCGTGGAATTCCGTGGTCTTCCGCCACTTACTTCTTCCAACTCAATATTATATGACACATCCTTATCATTTATGGCTATGGTGCTTCACTGCCTTACATGTTCATTAAGTTTGAAAGTGAGCCTGGACGGCAGGCTGGGTGGCTCAGCAGTTTAGCGCTGCCTTTAGCCCAGGGCCTGATCTTGGATACCCGGGATCAAGTCCCACATCAGGCTCCCTGCATGGAGCCTGCTTCTCCCTCTGTCTGTGTCTCTGCCTCTCTCTGTGTGTCTCTCATGAATAAATAAATAAAATCTTAAAAAAAATAAAAAATAAAAGTGAGCCTAGAGCAGAGCCTCTATGGGAAGACAGCTCCCAGCCCAGGCCCTAAGGCCAGGCGTGCTTGGCAGGAGGCCTGTGTCTCCTGGGCCGTGAGTGTAGAGGACAGGGTGGCACTGCGGCCACCCAAGTGGCAGGGCTGGGCCTCCAGGGCCAGTGGCAGTGGTGGAAAGTGTTGACTGGATTCTGGGTGAGAAGGATGCCTGTAAGGTCTTAAGCGAGGGCTGACATGATCTGACTGGGATTCCGAAGGGTGGCCCTGATCTGTCCCGGAGCAGAGAATCCGTGTCAGGGCTGTGGGGCTGGGGGCGGGGAGCCTTGACAGGTGGCTGTCGTGACCCGGCAAGAAACAACATGGTTCGACCAGGGTGCCCACGGATACCTGTGCGGAGATGTAGTTGGAGGAAGGGTGTGATTTGGATGGAGTCCCTTGGATCTGCTGAAAGGTCAGGAGTGGAGCTTGAAAAATAGGAAGAGCCCAGGAAGACTGATGTTTTCTGAATGGCCCACCTGATGGGGGTTTACCACATGGGAACACCTTTTCCCCAAGTAAGGAGTGAGCTTGCAAACATCTGTGGGGAGCCCAGCCGGCGGGGGCAATATGGGGCTCAGCCCTAAGGCCACTCAGGCCCAGACAGCATCTCCCTGAAGCTTGAGCCGAGGGTGGCCAAATATCCCGAGTGTTTTTAAATCAGAGGTCACAATTTTTATGTGAAATCTTCAAAATATTCAATGTTGGCTCACTTGCTTAAAACATAGCGTTGGGGAATGTCTGGATGGCTCAGCGGTTGAGCATCTGCCTTTGGCTCAGGGTGTGATCCCCGAGTCCCGGGATCGAGTCCCACATCGGGCTCCCTGCATGGAGCCTGCTTCTCCCTCTGCCTATGCCTCTGCCTTTCTCTCTGTGTCTCTCATGAATAAATAAATAAATAATCTTAAAAAAAAAAACAAATAAAAAATGAAACAGCCTTTTGAGGCACCTGAGTAGCTCATTCAGTTAAGTGTCTCTGCCTTGGGCTCAGGTCATGATCCCAGGGTCCTGGGATGGAGCCCTGAATGCATCCCACTTCCTGCTCAGCGAGGAGCCTGTTTCTCCCTCTCCCTCTGCCCTCCCCCTTGCTCATGCTCTCTCTCTCTTTCTCTCAAAATAAATAAATAAAGTCATTAAAAATAAAGTAAAATAAAAGAGATGTCTGGGTGGCTCAGTGGTTGAGCGTCTGCCTTTGGCTCAGGTCATGATCCCGGGGTCCTGGGATTGAGTCCTGCATCGGGCTCCGGGCAGGTAGCCTGTTTCTCCCTCTGCCTGTGTTTCTCATGAATAAATAAATAAAATCTTTAAAAATAATAATAAAACACAGCATTTGGGCCACATAAAATGTGTCTGGAGGAGCCAAGCCCCTCTCATGTTCCAGCTGCACCAGGAGCCACACAAGACACTTGGTGGGAGCAATCACCAGGGTTCCAGCCTCTTACTTTCCCAGGCCCCTCCAGCCAGACTATCCAAGACTGGGATTATCTGTGTAGTAGCAGGACCCTTCTCGCAGCAGCTGGGACCCAACAACCCCTGTGCTGCCTTCCTGGCGTCGGGATCTCAACACAGACCACGGTGAAGTCATGACCTTCCCCCAGACCCAGGATGGCCCAGCTCCAGTGGTGTTGAAGCCAGAGACTTAGCAGTTGTCTTTGAACCCTCCCTCTCTCACCCCATGTCACCAAGACTCACTGCTTCCCTCTCTGGAATGCACCTCCCATCCAATTGTGTCTGTCCTCATCAAGGCCACCACCTAAGCCAGGCTCACTTCTCCCCGGACACCACAGGAGATCCTCACTGGTCCCTGCTCCCAATGCTGCCCCCACAACACCCATCCACCACGTGTTCTCCAGGGCTCCCGTCACTGCCCTACAGGAGACCCTCCAGTGGCTTCTCACCTTCTGTCGATTCTCACGAGACCCCCCAGGACCCCATGTAACCTGGCTTTATCCCCTGCCTGCTTCCCCCTCATTCACCCCCTTGTGGCACCAGAAACATAGCAGGTCCTGCCCACTGCAGGGATCTCCCACACACTGCTGCCCTACTGCTTGCTCGGCCCTCACCACTTGGCCCCTTCCCAGTCTAGGTGTAAGTGTTTGTCTCTCCTCGGTGAGGCCATCCTCACTGCTGGCTGAGTCCTCACTGCTGGCTAAGTCCCCAGTGCTGGCCCATCCCACTCCTCCCTGTTACTCCCATGCCCTCTTGATTTCTTTCATTACACTTATAGAATTTGTGGGCCTCCTGACATTGGCCCTCCCCACTCCCTCCATCTCACAGGCAGGAATGCTTCTGTCGTGGTCTTGCTGCATCCCTAGAACTTTGCTCCAGGGCCTGACTCAGGTAGTTTTAAAAATAATTGTTGGTTGAATAAATGAATGAATGAATGAATGAATGGGAGAGAAGAGAGCATGAAGAAGCCAAAGAGGACATTCCATTGTTCCATTGTGTTTCCATTCTCTTTGCTTCCACCTGCTGAAAGCCTAGAGCCCCACCTTCCCAAGCCAGAGTGTGGCCAAGAGTCTCCAGGGATCTCCACCCCTCCACAAGTACCCTCCTTCCCACCACTGCTCCAGGCACCCACGTCAGATCAGGGTCCCTGCCCATGGTATCACTGGGAGGCACCATGTTCTTTGGGCTAGGTCACTGGTGGCCCAAAAGGCCAATACTAAGGAGACAGGTTTTGATTGGAAAGAAAGATGAGCTTTATTTTGGAGGCTGGCTACCTCAGGAGAAGGTGTACTCTTGTCCAAAGGCCAACTCTGAGGTTTCTGACTGGGCCAGAGATTTCTAAAGGGAGTGAGTGAATCCGTTAAGGGAGTGCAGGGATCTGTGGCTTTTCTGGCTTGCATGCAGACTCAGTGATGCCACCTCCAGAGTTATTCCGGTGCTCAGGGTGGTGCAAGAAGGTCTGGTTCCTCAGTGCCATGGGGGTGGTTGTGCAAGACAACTCTATTCTCTCTGCAGGAGGGGGAAGGTCTACGCATGTGCAAAGGGAAGTCAGTGAAGTCATTTGTGTGACCTTAAAAAGAAAAAGACGTTTTGCTAAAAGATGGCTGGACTCATCCTAGAGCCAAGGCAGCTTCAAGCCAACTTGCTGGCTTCTGTGGCCTGGGAATGTTCTGGTTCCTTATTTTCCAAGGCCAGTGGTCTGCAAGTCTCAAAAAAAGCAAATTGCTTCTGTAAGGAGCATGTTAACTTGCTTCACTCTTAAGTGTTGTTATACCCCCACCCAGCTCATGTAAGTTGAGGAGACCTCAAGTCCCACCCCAAAGTGCCTGGCGATTCTGTGCTGGGGCCCAGAGCCTGGCACCCAATGGAGGCGGGGCACCCACAGGACCTGAGAACAGACCCCTTAGGGATACACCTGTCTCAGTGAGGAACCCCACCCCACCCAGGCCGCATGGCGGAACACAAGACCCTGAGGACACTGGTTTGGCAGGAGACACTACAGCAAAAAGAGGACAGAATGGTCCTGAGATAAGAGCAGACCTCCGGGACAGGAGGAAGCAGAGGAGAGAGAAGGAGGGAGAAGGCAAGACCGTCCAGTTCCAACCAAGCCTGGATGTTCTCATTGCTGCAGGGCAAACACGCCCTCTGTCTCCTCAAATCTTACTGACTGAGGCCAGCAGAGCATGCGTGCAAGTGTGTGTGTGAATGTGTGCAGTGCACGTGTGAGTATGTGTGCATGTATGAATGTATGCACGCACACATGTGTATGCACCGTGTGTGAATATATGCACCCATGCATGCATGTGTGCATGTGCAAGTGTGTGCATGCACATGAGAATGTGTGTACAAACACACGTGTGTGCATTTGTGTGTGAGGGCCTGTGTGCGTGTGTGCGGGAGTATATGTGAACACGTGAGTGCATGCGTGAGTGCCTGTGTGCACATGTGTGAGTGTGTGCATATAAAGGCTGGAGGCTGACCTTTGATTTCTTGCCTACAGGGCCATCGAGTATAGACACGTAGGGAGACACAAGCCCCGTGACAGAGACTCCAGCGGGGACAGGAAGTAACCAGGAGCCCAGCAGTCCTACCTTCACCACCTGTCTCCCCGAAACCCTCCTGCATTTTGTCCAAACAGCATGGACAGGGAGTAAGTCCGGAGGTCCAGTCCCCCTCACATCCACACAGGTGCTCTTTCTCAAAAAGTACAAGTTCCTCATTAAAACGGCCAAGCAAATAGCAGCCATATGTGAAAAGATGAATCACATTTGACCCAGATTTACAGCAGCCTGACTGGTGTGTCGTCGATGCCTGTCCTTCAAACAACTTCTATCCCTGCTTGATCTGACTCTGGGCCAACCCCAGCTTCCCATGAACCCTTCTCAAGTTAGCTTCCTGGGGCGCCCAGGTGTCTCCCCCCTCCTCCCATTGTCAGAAAAGTAAAAGATGTTGGTAATAACATTAGTAATGGGCATTCACTGCTCGCCGGGGGCTGCTATAGCCAACTCGCCAACTCCTGTGTCCTCACAGGAGCTTTAGGAGATCAGAACAATGATTGCCCCCATTTTACAGAGGAGGAAACTGAGGCACAGAGAAGTTAAATTCCTTTCCCAAGGCCACACAGCTTGGGCAGAACAGGGATTTAAACCCACTCCAGAGTCTGTGTGATAACCTTTAGGCCACACTGCCTCTCCTTTCAGGCGAATTCTCGGGTTCGTTAATAAACCTGGCTGGCACTGGCTACTTTGAACTCTGACTGTGCACTTCTCATCCCCAGAAGCGGAAAAGTAAACTCCTGATTACATAGTGTGTTTGCACACTGCTGGCCAAATCCTGCCACTGGGCTTTCCAGCAAAATGAGAGGGATTTTGCCAAAATGCCTGTCCTCCCCCAACCCCTACCTGCTCCCAGCCCCAGCTTGTCCTTGCATCAGCCTAACATCACTGCTCTTGACAACAGGCTGCAACTCAAAACCAAGAAGAGACAGGGACCCTGTTGGAGGACCAGGTGTCCCTAAAATGCAGCTATGCAGCATCTGGTTTATTCAGTAAGGATGCTAGACCCCCGCCTTGAAGGTCCGAGGACGCGGGGCTCCCCCCCAGGGCCTGGCAGCGGTGTTTGCATCCGGCCTTGTTAAAATGTGCCAGCCGGTGGCTGCCCAGGGTGGGCCAGACCCTCCCAGAGTGAGGCAAAGTTCAGCCTGTCTGAGAGGCCTGGGCTCTGACAAGCCTTATTCTGACGGCTGGTTAACATCTCTCCGTTGAATTTTAACATGAAATATCTTTTAGACACAGCAAGGAGAGCGAAGTCCCTTTGGTGAAGGAAGGCCAGACTCTCCCTTTGAAAGGGAAGCCGCCCAGCGCTCTCCTTGACCTATTTAGAGCACATTTGTTCAAGGGGCCGGAGACACCTGGGCAGGGGACTGTGGTCTGGGGGGCTACGGTCAGGGGGGCTGCGATCAGGGCCAATTAAAGTCACGGCACAGTCATCCCTGAGCCCCAGCCACCTGCCAACAATGGCACCGAGCCAGCGGCTTGTGCCTGCCCCACACCCAGTGGTGTCCCCATGGGCGATGGGTACTGCCGGTGACCCCCCCACCTGCTCCCCTGGGGTCAGCAGCCTTGAGGCCAGAGGTGAGTTCGGAGCCATGCCAGGGACAGGAGGCAAGACTTTGTGCACAAGGGCCCACTGGGGCTGGGGACGAGGCTGGGCCCGTGTGGTGTGGCAACAGGGGACACGGGCTGTTCTGGGGGGAGACTCTGGAAGTCAGCTTGGGGAAGGCCACATCTCTGTCCTAGGAAATCTCTTACTGAGTCTTTTGGCCACACAAAAGTAGAGCTAAAATCTGGTCCAGGGGGAGAATAGGCCGAGCTGGCAGCGCAGAGAAGCAAAGGGATCCCTGCCCCGGGCACCAAAGGGCGATGACAGGGACTCACTTGGGGCTTGCTCTGGGGAGGCGCTGAGCTAGGAGATTGGAGTTACATGAGCTCAAGGAAAATGAGAGGTGAGGGAAGGTGCTGCCAATGGGAAGGGAACGGGACCCCAGTGAGAGGGACGGGGCAAGGGGTCAGGGACACTAGTCGTGAGGCTTTCAGCGGCTCCCCGGCATCCTCCCCTGCTGCCCGCAGCCTTCAGCCAACCTCAGAAGTTAAAAACAGAGCTACCACAGCTGAACAGACCTGGGCTGTAGTCCCGATCCTAACACAGGGTAGCTGTGTACTCTGGACTCTGCTCAGAGCCTCAGGTTCCACATCGGTAAAATGGGTGTAAGAATGGAATATTGGGGCTCCTGAGTGGCTCAGCTGGTTAAGCGTTTGCCCTCGGCTTGGGTAGTGGTCTCAGGTCAGGTTCCCTGCTCAATGGGGACCCTGCCTCTCCCTTTCCCTCTGCCACTTCCCACCACCCCCTTGTGCTCTCTCTCTTTCTCAAGTGAATAAATAAAATCTTAAAAAAAAGAAAAAGAGGGGCACCTGGATGGCTCAGTGGTTGAACATCTACTTGGGCTTAGGCCATGATCCCAGGGTCCTGGGATCGAGTCCACATCAGGCTCCCCACAGGAAGCCTACTTTTCCCTCCACCTGTGTCTGTCTCTCATGAATAAATAAATAAAATCTTAAAAAAAAGAAAAGAATGGAATATCTAATTAGAAGGGTTGTTGGAAGGATTAAATGAGTTACTACAGGAAGTGAAGTTAACATTGTGTCCAACACACAATAAAGACTCAATGATGGGCAACCCGGGTGGCTCAGCAGTTTAGTGCCCGCCTTCAGCCCAGGGTGTGATCCTGGAGACCCGGGATCGAGTCCCACATCGGGCTCCCTGCATGGAGCCTGCTTCTCCCTCTGCCTGTGTCTCTGCCTCTCTCTCTCTCTCTCTGTCTCTCATGAATAAATAAAATCTTAAAAAAAAAAAAAGAAAAAGACTCAATGATTCTTAGGTATCAGCCTCACCACCACCATCATCACGAGATGTTGAGGTATCTCTCAGCTGTTCTGTGGGAAAATCTGAGTTGAGCCCATGGTCCCATGTGGGGCACATTTGCTAGTGGTGAGGGGGAGTGGGGCCACCGTGTTTCTCCAGAAAGGAAAGTTCCAGACTTTCAGAACTGCTCAGAATAGCAGTTTGGAACAAGAAACACTCAAGAGACCAGACGTTCAGAGGTTCTGGAGAAGTTGGAACTCCAGGCACCACCACATGTGTTGGGGTAGGGGGTGTCAGGAGAAGGTGAAGATCCTCTGAGAGCCACAACTTCTTGTCCTGGAAACACCCCTGTGAAGTGGGGTGTGTGATGCTCTTTCCACAGATGAGCCGGTCCTGCTCTGGGTACATGAGGACTCTGACCCAGCCTTGAGGAAACATGGGGCCGTCATCTGACTGAGGGAAGAGCTCAGGGCCATTGCAGAGGCAGAGCTATCAGGGGGACATGCAGGGGCAGCAGGGGAGGAGCTTGGAGGGAGGGGTAGTGGCAGTGGGCTGGTGTGCTGGTGGGCTGGTGGTCATGGCCCTCGGACAGAAGAAAGAGCAAACAAGAGAAGACGGCATTGGGGCATTTCAGGAGTGAGTCGTGTTCTGTGGGGGCCAGGCCCAGGCCACGTGAAAGTAGCAGCACAGAGAAGGCTCTGAGGATGGACCAGGGAGAAGAGGGCTCCAGGCGGCTTGTCTTGCCCCAGAAGCACTGGGGTGTCATCAAAGGCTTTGTGAAAGGGTGACAAGCTGCAGGCTGGCAGACACCTTCAAAGGGACCAACCCAGAACGTTCCCCCAGGACAGACATCCTGCCTTAAAGAATTCAGCCCATGGAGCTGAGGGAAGGGAGGAAGGAGAGTGGAGGCTCAGATGCCACATTAATATTGTGTCCCGAGTTCTGGGGACCCTGGAGGTAGGAGCAAACCCAGCTGGCTCTGGCTGCCCCCCTCCAGCCACCCGCCTTGATTCTGCCAGCCCTGCGAGCCGCCTGGGGAATCTGCTGAGTCATTGACAGTGAGCACTCCTGCCTGCCCTTTCTCCTGCCTGGCCTGGGACCAGAGGCAGCTGCTGTCACCACAGGACATCAGGGGTTGGGAGGAATCACAAAAAACCTGCTGCACGATCCAGCCAGAAAGATGATCACAGTGCATCCCCCAGTCCAAGAAAAACCCGTGTTGACCAACAGCATACCTGTGCCCATTTTCGGGCCATATGCAATCTCCTGCTAACACCTGATATTCCCCAAGGCTGGTTCTGGGTGGCGGACCCCAAGCCTTTCCATGGTGCCATCTCTCTGGCTCCTGCTCATCCGCCTTACCCTCTGCTCCTTGACCCTCTCCTCACCCACAGTCATAATCTAAACCACCCACTTTTGCTGGATCCTCCCCTTCCTGACCTCTAAAAATTGGAGATGAAGGGCTCCATTTCAAGCCTCATCTCTGTGCTGTGAAAGGTCGCTTCCTAGGTGAGCCCGTCATCAGTCCAGGACTTGAAATGCCTTTCAGCCTTAATGATATCAAGGGGATGACCCACCCATCCAGCTATATTATCTTCCATTTGCTTCTTTTATCAGGGAGAAGATCCTCGGCTGAGATGGATCAAAAGATTCCTATGTTCTAAATTTAGAAATTTAGTTTGTCTTTGGAAAGGCTTCTTTCCCTCTGGGTACATAGTTTCATTTCAGCTTAGGGGAGAAGACCTTTAAAAAAGTTCCTATCAGGCTCTGAATATCAGCTTCAAACGTGACCAACTTCTGATCGTAGAGCTACTTTTTAATCCTTTCAAATATCTTGTTAAGTTGCGGTGGGGATAGGTATAAAGACTCCTGGCAGCATCGAACAACTGCAGGGACGTGAGAGGTGTCCCCAGAGAGGGTGCAAAAGCTACTACTACCCTCCCAAGATCCAGAGCCACTCTCAAAGATGGCCACAAAAAAAAAAAAAAAAAAGACTGAGATAAACCCTCTGGGAGCTGGCAAGAGGCGAGAGGACCTTAGCTGCAAATGGCCACACTGCTGTCTGGCCAGCCATATTTTGTGGCCCCCAACCCAACTTTGTGCTGCCTGCAAATGCAAGAACTGATAACCTGCGCCCCAACCCCCGCTTGTAGACAGGAAGTCAAGCAAGTTCTTGGGACACAGAACCAGACAGACACGGAGGCTATAGTGTCCCTGGGAGAGAAAAGATCAACAACCAATGGGAACCTGAATTTACAAGAGTCTGGAGTTAGAAAGGAAAGGACATGGGAAATTTTACCCTCCTTTTCGACAGGGCTCTACAGAGATCCGGGAGAGCTGACTCTGGTGAGAATGCTCACTCTTTGCCAGCCTCTACCCGTCTTCTCAGGACCCCACCTGCAGTCTGCTGACACGGTGCCCCTGGGGCCAGAGTGGCTCCAGTGGGGATGTGGAGAAGGTTGTTCTGATGGGCCTGCAAGGTCAGGCAGTTGGATTAAAGCTGAGCCCTGCAAGGAGGGGTCCTTGAAGATGTTAACTGTACCAACAGTAGAGAAGAGGACCAAAACCCAGGAGTGTGGGGAGAAGGGAGGGGACCAGCGAAGGATACAGAAGCTGGTATGAAAGCTGTGGGCCCAGGGAAGTGCCTTCCAGTAAGAGGAACCCAGAAAAGGTCACCGAATGCAGCTGCAGTGAGGTCATTGGGGACTGGGGTGTAACAGGGACAAAAATCTGATGGGGATCAATCCAAAAAGAATAGGAAGAGAGGGATCCCTGGGTGGCTCAATAGCTTAGTGCCTGCCTTCGGCCCGGGGTATGATCCTGGAGTCCTGGGATCGAGTCCCGCATCGGGCTCCCTGCATGGAGCCTGCTTCTCCCTCTGCCTGTGTCTCTGCCTCTTTCTCTCTCTCTCTCTCTGTCTCTCATGAATAAATAAATAGAATCTTAAAAAAAAAAAAAAGAATAGGAAGAGAGAAATTGGAGGCGAACACCCATGATGCTTTTGTGAAATTGTACTAGAAATAGTAGTAGGAAAAGAGGTGGCTGCTGAAGAGAGGTGATAAAAGGGAGGGAGGGGGCTAGGGGCAACCAGGTGACTCAGTCAGTGAGGCGTCTGCCTTCAGCTCAGGTCATGATCTCAGGTTCCTGGGATCGACCCCCACAGCATCAGGCTCCCTGCTCAGCGGGTTCTCCTCCCTCCCTACTCATGTTCTATCTCTATATCTCTCAATTAAATAAATAAAATCTGTAAAAGAAAAAGGGAAGGGAGCTTCTCTGAGGATTGGGGGAATGTCATATTTGGAGTTCTTTTAAACTTTTATTTATTTACTTATTTTTTTAAGTAACCTCTACCCCCAGTGTGGGGCTCAAACTCACAACCCTGAGATCAAGAGTCGAACGCTCTTCTGACTAAGCTAGCTGGGAGCTCTGAAAACTGGTATATTTGTACATTGGTGGGAACTATCCAGTAGGAAGGCAAAGACAGATGCTAAAGAGGCTTGAGCAAGTGTCAAGGTGGGCTGCAGGGAACACAGCCAAGGGGGTCACGATGAGGGGGAGCACGAGGGCCACTGAAGTAGCAGGAACAAAGGTGGAATGGGGGGCCCCGAGGCAGGTCAGAGGATGAGACTGTTGGATTCTTCTTTTTTTTTTAAAGATTTTATTTATTTATTCATGAAAGACACAGAGACACAGGCAGAGGGAGAAGCAGGCTCCATGCAGGGAGCCTGACATGGGACTCGATCCCGGGTCTCCAGGATCACGACCCAGGCTGAAGGCAGCACTAAACCGCTGAGCTACCTGGGCTGCCCGAGACTGTTGGCTTCTAATGACTTCTATTTCTTTAGCAAAACAAGGAGAAAGGACATCCTTTGAGAGGTCTGAAGACAGGAGGTGGCATAAAAAAGCTCCTGGAGGATGTGCTCCAATATGAGTTTATCAGAAGTGCCATGCACGATTGCCAAACCAAAACAGAAGAAAATAGAGCAAGAAAATGCAGTGGGTTTAGTAGAAAATAGGAACAAGGAGGGGCTCCATGGGTGGCTCAGCGGTTTAGCCTCTGCCTTCAGCCCAGGGCGTGATCCTGGAGGCCTGGGATCGAGTCCCACATCAAGCTCCCTGCATGGAGCCTGCTTCTCCCTCTGCCTGTGTCTCTGTCCCCCTCTCTCTGTGTGTCTCTCATGAATAAATAAATAAATAATATTTTTAAAAACATAGGAACAAGAAAACAAAGACAAAGGGAAAATTCAGCAAAGAAAACATACCAGAGTCCACATGTGGCAGTAATTCCAATAAACGTGAATAGGTTAGAATTACAAGTTAAAGTCAGAGCCTTTTGGCTTGGGTTTTGCAAAAGGAGACATGAAGCTTAGTTTGCAGCCCAGAATGAGGAACCTGAACGTGCCAGGGACCAAAGCAGACTCTAGAAGTACTTATGCCAGAGTGTCGGCAGTGGTGACTACTAGCTGGTGGGTTTAGGAGCGATCTTTGTTTTCTTTGTACCTTTCAATATTTTCTGAAACTTTTTGGGAGTGTGTACACTAATTTTATAGTTGGAAAAAAAACAGAAGCTGCTGTTAAAGCCAGCTGAAGCAAATTTATATGGCGCCTGCACTTGCTGTCCAATTCTGTGCCAGTCCCAAAGATGCTCTAAAGAAGAGTTCCTGCCCCCCAAGACCTGGCTGGAAATGAGACCAGCTGGACAGTAATAGAGGTGCAGGCCATTGTGAGGATGGGACTCTACTACTGACTTCGAGCCCAGGAGGGAGGCAAGCATAAGCAAGCAGAGCCCCCTGGAGGAGGAGGCACTCGTAGTGCATGCAGGACGTGGTCCAAGGGTGAGCCCGGGGATGCATTCCAGGCTGCGAGCATCAGCAAGGCCAGGAGCAAGGCCAGGACCCCATGAAGTTGGCCCAGGGCACACGGGGGAAGCGGTGGGGGCGTCGGGGCCCAGAGGCCAGGGAGGCAAACAGGTTGTACCTGGTGCGCTGTGCAGATAGGCAGGGAGAGAGTGGGCAGGACACAAAGCAGCTAGGAGCTACTCCCCAAATGGGCAGCCTTGAGCCCCAAAGTACATGAGAAGAAATGGCTGGGTCCCTGTCACAGCTCCTTGGCTCATCCTCTACCTGCCACACGTCACACATACACATTTGATGGCCCTGGAGAGCCCTACTGAGGGCTCAGAGAGGGTGACCACAGAGGAGCATGGCCATCAGTGGCAGCAAACAATGGAGGTCAGGGGTTTGGGTGGGGGGCTGGGCCACACAGGCTGCCAATGACCCAGACCCAGGCCACATGCACACACAGATGTCAATCCAGGCTCATGCCGGTGCCAGGATCAGTATGGCCCTGGCCGGCACCTGTCCTGAGTGTGCCCTGGAGAGTCACCCTGTGAGGCAGGCAGGGGAGCCGCGGGGAGACAACAGCCTGGCCAAGGCCTCCCCTACACCTATCAGAGACCAGGTGCTCCGGGCCACACTTCCTGGCAGGACAGGAACAGCTATGCGCTTGCCTCTGGGCCTCCCTCAGAGCTAGGTTAAACTTTGACTGATTCTTAACCCCTAACTCCGTAAGTGTCCTCTGGTCACATTTTAATTCCAGTCTGGGTGACTTCAGTCTTCATTTTCCCCACTTCCTGTATTGAGTTTCTCCGGGAGGTACAGGCCCTGCTGAGTCTCTGGAAGGATGCCGGTGGCTTCAGAGTCACATCCCACAGCTCCCAGTCCCAGTTGGAGCCACTCCAAGTGACAGTTGCCAGGTGGGTGCCTGGAGAGACCAGGCCCAGAGTCAGCGAAGTGGGTGGCCACTGCCATGTTCCAGGCTTCTCTGCTGGCGAAGTAGGTGCTGCTGTGGGGCAAGCGGGCCCCCCACATTGGCCCCTTTGCCCTAGGCCACTTCCTGTGAAGGGGGCACCTCCACTGGGCCCCCTGCGTGGGCTCCATGGCATTTTCTGAACTCTTGGACCTAGTGGGTGGCCTGGGCAGGTTTCAGATTCTCCAGATGGTGGCTCTGGTGGTCCCTATCATGTGGCTCACCACTCAGAGCATGCTGGAGAACTTCTCGGCCGCTGTGCCCAGCCACCGCTGCTGGGTGCCCCTCCTGGACAACAGCACTGACCAGGCCAGTGTCCCCGGGACCCTGAGCCCCAAGGACCTCCTGACCGTCTCCATTCCATTGGGCCCCAACCACGAGCCCCACCAGTGTCTCCGCTTCCGCCAACCACAGTGGCAGCTCCTGGACCCCAACACCACGGCCACCAACTGGAGTGAGGCTGCCACAGAGCCGTGCGTGGACGGCTGGGTGTATGACAACAGCACCTTCACCTCCACCATCGTGGCCAAGGTAAGAGGCTCTCCTGACACCTTCCCCAAGTCCTGGCACTTTAGGGACCAAGGTCAAACTCACATTTGACTGGATTCAGAACAGCCCAGTCCTGGGAGGGACCCACCTCAGCAGACCTCCTCACTTCCGGCCCCTCCTCTCGCTCATCGCTCGGGAGGCAGTTCCAGTCTGTCTCAGGGGACAGGGAACCCCAGGAGGCAAATCAGCCCAATCTGGGCAAGTGGGAGGGGCCTCTTTTTAGAACCAGAGAGACCTGGGGGAGTAGGGACCAGGCACCGACTCAGGGTGGCCCTGCACAGTGGGTGAGGCAAGGGAGAGCTAATGAGTCTAGAAAGGACTTGACCCGGGACTAGAGGGCAATAGGGTGATGTGGAGAGGCTTAGGGGGACAGCCCTGCCTACCACCCTAGAGGTCTCCAGGCCATCTACCCACACCTAGCTCCCACGGGCCTCCCCATCAGTGCCTCCGCTCCCTCACATCTGGGCTTACCTCCCACTACTCTCCCACCAGTGGGACCTGGTGTGTGACTCCCATGCCCTGAAGCCCATGGCTCAGTCCATCTACCTGTCTGGGATGCTGGTGGGAGCTGCTGTGTGCGGCCGAGCCTCTGATAGGTGAGGTCCCCCACCCCGGTCCCAGCAGCCCCCTTCGCCTTGTGTTCCCAGGCTCCCATAGCCCTGGCCTCTTGTCGCCGGGTCTGGGGAGAAAGCGCTCAGCCGCCAGTCGGAATGCCTGCACGGGAGTCACACTCCTCACGCCTTCCAGCTTTGCCCCTGAGCAAGCCTCCTCCCCACCCCGAGCCTTCTGGGGTTCTCCTCTGGGGTTGGAGAGGGTCATCACTCCTTTCCAACGTTCACTGCTAAAATCTGCCCGGCCACAAGCTGCCTCCTGCTGACGGCGAGCTCATTCTCTGCCCAGAGCACCTCCGAGCTTCCCCGGGCCCAGGGGACTCTGGGGGTGCGTACGAGCCTTTCATGGGTGGGTAACTCAAGTGTGGACCAAGCACCACTTCCACCTCCACTCGGAGGCCAGTGCAGGCGCCCCAGAGCCCCAGGGCTGGTGCGGGGTGCCCGCGGACCCCGCCCCATGCCCGTGTCTGTGTGCCCGCAGGTTTGGGCGCAGGCTGGTGCTGACCTGGAACTACCTTCAGATGGCCATGTCAGGCACGGCGGCCGCCTTTGCCCCCACCTTCCCCGTGTACTGCCTGTTCCGCTTCCTGGTGGCCTTTGCCGTGGCCGGCGTCATGATGAACACCGGCACTCTCCGTACGTCTCCGCCACGGGCCACGCGAGGGAGGCTCGTGCAGGCTCCCAGGCCGACACCTGTGGTCTCCTTGCAGTGATGGAGTGGACGTCGACACGGGCCCGAGCCTTGGCCATGACTCTCAACACCCTGGGCTTCAGCTTCGGCCAGGTCCTGATGGCCACAGTGGCCTACGGTGTGCGTGACTGGGCATTGCTGCAGCTGGTGATCTCTGTGCCCTTCTTCCTCTGTTTCGTGTACTCCTGGTGGGTGTCTTCCCTCTCCTCAGAGAAGACCTGCCCACCCCCCCACCCTGCGAGCAGAGGCCAGGGGGGACACAGCCAGGGGACAGGCACAGGAGCCTGACACAGCTGGCTGTCCCAGGCCCACAGTGCTCACCCACTCCAACCAAAGGCCTTTCCCTGCTCCTCCCAAGTGCCTCCTCCTCTACTCATCCTCCTCCCATCCCTTCCTTCCCATCATCTCTTGGCCCTTTACCCTCTCGAGTCCCTGGGTGCCTTGGCATGCATGCCTCTAGGCATGTTTTCTGAGCCCTTTGTGTCCGGCATGGCAGCACAAGGCCAAGCTGAGGGGTGGGATGCAAAGATACAGCTCACATGCATGTGTGCACACACACACATGCCCCACTCCTAGAACACAGCCCTGGTCAGCCTCATGTACTGACATCATTACTGAAGGACAGGGACCACGACCCAGTGGTCAGAGGGGACTCATGCCCCACCCCCCCACAGGGCCAAGATACGTGAGAGGTTAGGGAACATCTGCACTGCCCTGAAATAAATCAGGCATGGTTCTTGCCCAGCTCCTGAAACATAATAGGTGCACAGCAAATATTTCTTGGATGGCTGGCTGGATAGATGATGATAGAAAGAAGATGATAAACTAGTGAATGGATGGGTAGATGGACGGGTGGAGGGAGGGAGCGAGAGAGGGAGGGAGGGATAGATGATAGAGATAGATAGATGATAGATGATGATAGATAGATAATAAACTAGTGAGTGGATGGGTGGATGGGATGGATGGATGGAGGGATGGATGGGTGGATGGGTGGATGACAGCCTGCAGAGCAGAGCTGAGCCTGGCTCATTCACAAACAGACCCAGCAACATAGTACTTGCTTGGCCATTGTGGTCACTGCAGAAAGAAGCACAGCAGAAGCCAGGGGAGGACGGGGCACCCCTCCTGGCTATTTGCTGCAGGCCTCTCCCTGGGGCAGGGGGCGGGAGGTTCCGGTGCCCTCTTCCCGGCCACCTAACCTGTGCCCCAGGCTCTGACTCCCTCCGCATGCCGCAGACCCCAAATCCTCTCTTTGGCCCTGCCTCCACCCATCCCCCTGATGACATCTCCATGACTGGTGTCTTGGCATCACAAATATAACATCTCCTTACACCTGCTCTTTCCCAAGGCTTCCTCAGGGTTGACAGCAGCCCCCTTCCAGGAGGTCCCAGGGTCCGAATTGCCATGACACTTCCCTATCCCTCACCGTCCCCCTTCCCCAAGTCCAACAGGTCACTGGGTCTTGTCAACTCTACCCTTGACGTGTGTCTGGAGTCCCCATTGTCTCCCTGGCTCTGCTAACCTGAAGGACCTCAGGGTCTGGTGCATGTGGAGTAGGTGACTCCACCCCTGGCTGCTGTTCCCAGAGAAAGGGAGCCTCGCTGGGGGCCCTGCCTGAACAGAGGCGCAGAGGCAGAAGCCAGTGTAGAGTGGTGGGCAGGACAAGGGACTCAGTGGGCAGGGCCAGGGCAAGGGGTCTGGGCGATGGGTGCCAGGTTGGTGTTAAGGGCCGGGTCCTGGCATGAGGAGGGGGAAATGGGATGTGCAGAGCCAACTCGCATCCAGGAGACAGCAACTGTCATCCTGGCATGGGCAACACAGGGTCAAAAGTGAGGCAAGGGCAGTGGGCCCGAACAGGCTCGAGGGGTGCTGGAAGTGACCAGAATTGGTGGCTGATTGGGTGTGGGTGGAGGGGGCTGGTGATGTCAGGACCAAAGACCCTGCTCCAGGCCTGAGCCTCTGGGTGTGAAGCTGCCTGCATGGAGGGGGCCTTGGGGGAAGAGCCAGCTCATGCAGGAGGGTGCAGCCTTGAGGGTGAGCAGAAAGGCTGTGTGTGACATCAGGGAGGTGCCAGACAGTAGGGGACCCTGGGGGGTTTGCAGTCCTGTAGTCCTGTAACTACACACAGGAGGGTCCTTACTGTACATGGATTCACCCAGGCCTGGTTCCCAGGTGAGGCAAGAGAAAGGCCACAGGTCAGGAGCGAGGCCAGAAGGGGAGGACAGGGACACCCAACCACAGTCCAAGAGGGAGAAGGAGAAAGGCAGAAAGGGTGGCCTGTAGGGGAAGGAGATTATCACACGGTGTGGCCTCACTGAGCCTGGGGCCTGTGGGTGCCAGTGAGCACCCCACCCCGCGGGACAGAAGGAAACAGAAGGGCAGTGAGGCTCACACAGGCTGGGCCCCGGGGGCCACAGGCAGTGCCCCTCTCATTTCCCCCCTGAACCCCTGCAGGTGGCTGGCAGAGTCTGCACGATGGCTCCTCATCACAGGCAGGCTGGAGCAGGGTCTGCGGGAGCTGCGGAGGGTGGCTGCCATCAACGGGAAGGGGGCGGTGGAGGACTCCTTGACCACCGAGGTAAGGCAGGGCTGGACCTTCCTGTGGGCTCAACCCTCAGACCCTCTCCCTGCCCCTGCTCAGGGCTCCTGGGAAGAGGAGGGTCTTAGGGAAGAGGGCCCCCTGGCGCCCCCAGGGCTGACACCTTCCCACCCCAACCCTGCAGGTCCTGCTCTCGGCCATGCAGGAAGAGCTGAGTGCGGGCCAAGCTCCCTCCAGCCTGAATGCTCTGTTCTGCATGCCTAGACTGGGCCTCCGGACCTGTATCTCCACTTTGTGCTGGTAGATGTCCCCTTGACCCACACCCAAGGCCCCAGCCTCCGCCTCTGGTGGGCTTTGGGCTGTTGCAGGCCCCCAGGGACCCTGGAATCAGGGCTCTGGTTGGCATCCAGTCAAGGGGCCTCCAGTGACTCTCCTATGGGTCCCACTGTCCTGACAGCACCTCCAGGACAGGGCCGACAGCACAGCCATGTCCCTTCTAGCAGTCAGGCTCCCAGAGGAAGCTGTCCAGGTGGGGTCAGGTGGGGGAGAGGGGATGGCAGAGATGCCTAAGGAGGAGGGGTCAGGTGGGGGAGAGGGGATGGCAGAGATGCCTAAGGAGGAGTCATAGCAAGGGTGCTGGGAGAGCTGAACTGCCCAGCCGTCCGGGGAGGAGAAGGCACGCCCACCCCATCTGCAGGGGCCAGGGAGGAGGGGGGGGTATTACCAGAGCCCAGGTGCCAGTGCCACTCAGCAAGGACTAGAACCACCGAGGCCCACAGAAGAAGGACATGCTCAGTTGAAGCTGCAGCCATAGAGGGGCCACGGCCACTGCCAGCCACGGCACCCAAGGGAAGGAGGAAGGAATTATCCCGCCTTCCCCAGCCCAGGACCGCACTGCCAGCGTCTCACCAGTGCCTTCCATTGGCCAAACCTATGGAGAAGCAGCACTGGCAGGGGAGCCCAGGGGAAGGTGGTGCACAGAGACCACCCTCCCGCTCCACAGAGCCTGCAGGAAGAGGGTGGAAACGGGTCTGAGAACAAAGGAGCCAGTGAGCAGCCCTGCTCCCAGCCGACTCCACCTGCCCCGGCCCGCAGGTTTGCCTTCGGCTTCACCTTCTACGGCCTGGCCCTGGACTTGCAGGCCCTAGGCAGCAACATCTTCCTGCTCCAGGCCCTCATCGGGGTCGTGGACATTCCAGCCAAGATAGGCACCCTGCTGCTGCTGAGCCGTCTGGGCCGCCGGCCCACTCAGGCAGTGTCCCTGGTGCTGTCGGGGCTCTGCATCCTGGCCAACACGCTGGTACCATACGGTAAGCAGGGGGCCCGGGTGCTTACAGCTGCGTCCAGAGGCTTTCCCACCTAGGGGAGCGGGAGAGGCTGAGCCAGGAACAGAGGCCCTGGCCTCCTCCTCAGAGGCCCAGTTAGGAAGGAGGCTGCTGGGGCATCGGGAGAGATGGTGGTGGCCTATACCAGACAACAGAAGCAGGGACAGCATGGAGGGGGTGGCATCGTGAAAAATTATGGAGATAAAATAAGAACTTAGTCCTGGAATGCAGGGATAGGCGGGGAGCAGGGAGTCAAGGAGGACTCCTGGGGTCTGGCTCTGGGTGTCGGGGTAAGCATTGAACATAGCCACGAGGTCACTCAGGATGTGTTCTGGGGACACCCAAATGGAGGTGAATCACAGACATTGGGAGGTTAGGGACAGGTTTAGGCTGGAAAGAGCCCCCATCTGACCTCGGAGCCCCTGCCACCGACTTTGCTAACTGTCCACAGAGTTGGGGGCCCTGCGTTCAGCCCTGGCCGTGCTGGGGCTTGCGGGGCTGGGAGCCGCCTTTACTTGCATCAGCATCTTCACCGGTGAGCTCTTCCCCACCGTGCTCAGGTGAGGGGTTGCCTGGGGCTGGGAGGGCAGGATGGGGATGGCCTTCCCCAGACTCGGATGTCCCCCCCCCTCTCCTCCATGTGGCTTCAGGGCTGCCCAGGTGCATCCTGCCCCCGCTGGACCCCTGTATCCCTCTGGACAGAGTGGGGCTGGGCGGTCAAAGCCGTGGGCAGACAGAGTGGCCCCTCACTGGCATGTCTGTGACTATAGGATGACGGCGGTGGGCCTGGGCCAGATGGCAGCCCGTGGGGGAGCTATTCTGGGGCCTCTGGTCCGGCTGCTGGGTGTGCACGGCCACTCGCTGCCCCTGCTGGTGTACGGGGCAGTGCCCGTGCTGAGCGGCCTGGTGGCCCTGCTGCTGCCAGAGACCCAGAGCCTGCCGCTGCCCGACACCATTCAAGATGTGCAGAACCAGTGAGTGAACTCAGCCCTGCGGCCGACCTCTCTGCCCTCCAGAGAACCCCGGGATGGGGCGGGCCTGCCACCCACCCCCATCGCTGGGCACAGGGGAAGCAGAGGTGCAGGAAGGGATGGAACTGGCTCCGAGTCGCACAGTACATCTTTGGGAGATGAGACCAAAGGCTGGGTCCCCCGGCTGACCGCCTGGACTTTGTTTCCTGCTCTTCATTCTACCATTTAAGGCCTAAATAGCTGGGCCACCCCCAGCTCCACCTTAAGAGAAGTCCAGGGGATGGAAGCCTGTAGTCCTTTGTAAAGGGGGGGCCAAGGGGCATGATAGGCATTGTTGGGGGCCTTGGGGGTCCCGGAATCTGTTGCTGAATCCCCTCGATAGCTGGCAGGGCTGTCACCTGCCCACCCTTTCCCCAGCATGTACTCAGGGGGCCCATTCCTGGGCTCCCCAGAGCAGCGCCCTAAGACCTCTCGAGTCCCTGGGAGAGATGTAGTTCAGGGGTCATAGGTCATGCTGCACCCACGAGACACAAAGCTTTTGTCTTTCATGTCTGAACAGGGCAAAGAAGTCAACACAGAGCACCCTGGGGCCCATGGTCCTGAAATCCACACACCTTTAAGCCTCCTGGGAGTTCTGCCAAGGATCGCTGGGCGGAGCACCTTCTCTCCTTCGGAGGAGGCAGGACAGCAAAGGCCCCCATCTCTAGAAGAGGCCCCAGGGCCGTCCCTCTCCGCCAGAGGAGCCACCTTCGATTGAGAAGGAGGAGAGGATGGCTTGACTGGCCAAGGGGTCGGCCCCATGCACCCTCGCAGGACCCTCCCTCATGACTGTGAGGAGGAGCAGGGACCAGCTTCCCACCCTGCTCCCTGCTCACTCTGCTGGCGGCCCCCAGCTGGCCACTGCCCCCTGAGCTTGGAGGCCACCGTCACCCGCAGTCAAAACTCTCCCAGCACCTCGCACTGCCCCAAGGGCCTCAACATGTCTCAGCTCCTCAGCTGTACCCAAAAGGCAGCTCTGGCCCTTGGTCCCTCATCCCCACATTCCAGCCACGGGACCCATCCTCTGTGCCCCTCCTACCGGACCCAGGGCAATAGCCTCCTTCCTGCAGGCCCAGGGCCCAGCCCAAGGCCAGAATGAATCCCTTACCCACAGCTGTGGCCACGCACATGACTCCTGCCCTGCCAACCCAGGGGTTCCCAGAGGCTTCCCCCTTGGCCCCAGCTCCCACACAGAGCCTGGTGGGAGGGGCAGCAATGCGAAGGAGGCAAAAGAATGAATAAAGGAACAAATGACAGCCCTTCACTGACTCCACTGATGAGCCACAGGTGGGGGTGGGGGTGGGGTAGAGGAGAGCTCTGGGGAGCTCCTCAACGGGTTGGCCCTCTCCCAGGCTGGTTTTTCTGCCCCTGGTGCCAGGCCAGAGTGTCTGCCCTTTCTTTCAGGCTCTGTTATGAGCTGGGCACCATCCTGGATGCCTCAAGGCATCATCTTATCTTTTCCCAAACCCTTCAAGGAAGACAGCCCATTTTACAGATGGGAAAGTAAGGTTGGATAAACCAATTACCCATGACCTACAGCTAAGAGGGGCAGAATCACGAGTGAAAGCCTCAGTCTCCAGAGCCCAGCTTTGGCTACGACCCCCCCCACCCCACCCAGCTTGCCCTGGGCCATGCAACCTGGCAGCCAGGGATGTTTCTTGAGGCAGATGCCTCCCTCTCAGAACCAGCCAAGACCCAGCAGAGTCTACTGGCACCACTTACAGGAAAACCCGGGGCAAGACCTCACATGGAAAGGGATGGACGCCTGAGCTCCCCTAACACAAATGTGGGTGTAGGCAGAAGCCACTTGCTGCCCATCGGGTCCCCACCAGCTGCTAATCTGCTGAGCCACCCCAGAGCAGTGTTCGGGTGGTCTCTGCTCTGTTTGTGTCACTGCTTCCAGGCGCCTCCTTAAAGGTACCCTACACATGCGTGCACACACAGACACATACACACGCACACACACACACACACACACCAGTGATGAGGGTACACGCGCTCAGACACACATGAGAAGACAAATGGGAAAAGAGAAAGTTGCTCCTTGTTCCCAGGAAACAGGTTCGCTCACTGGCCTGGTCTTACGGGCTGCAGCCCTGAGCCTCTGAGGGTGGGGGCAGCAGGTATCTGCCTGTGGCCACCCCTCAGTGGAGACCCCCAGGACAAAGGGAGCGGGAGTGGGGATCACATTTGTAAAACTGCCCAAAGGCAAGTTTGTCTCAGCCTGCTCTGAACTTCTGGTCCTTCCTGTCTGCTGCTCAGCCGAGCCCTAGATACTTTCCCACCTTTGCTCAGCATTCTTGAGTCCCTGTGGTGTCCAGAAGCTTCCAGAAGAGAGAACCCAGGAGTAGTGGGAGATGGCTCCTCCTCAACCCTAGAGTGTTCTCCAGTTCGCCAAGTGTTCAGAGCTCTCCCCCTGCCCACATGCAGAGCAGCCTTGCTCCTGGCCCTTCCAGGAGGTCCCAGGTTCCCGGACCCATCCAGGCCCTACCGGCTTCCAACATGTCCTCCCCTCACTCAGCAGGACCTGGAAGCTGGGAGGGTCCAGGGCCCTGCTCCTCTCGGGCAGCCAGGGATGGCTGTCATCACCATGGCGGAGAGGATGCCCTGTGAAGGGTGAGGGGCTTTCTGGGCAGCAAAGGCCTGCTTCCCAGCTGGGTGCCACCACCCAAATGGCAGGCCTTCACTTAGGACACTCCATCTCTTCTGATGCTCACCGCAGGGAGCTCCCGACCCCAGGGGCTGCAGGGGCACCCCATGATGGAAGAGCCAAGGGAACTGGGTGTGGGAAGGAAGAAGCCATCAACTACCCCACAGTCTCATTCTCCCCATGGCAATAGAGGCCTCAGGCAGCGTGGACAGGAAAATGGCTCGGCACCCACTTGGGCCCCTCTCCTGGCTCCAGACAGGACTGCAGCTCTCCCAAGAGGGTATGTGGGGAGGGCCATGCAGGCTCCTTTGGCTCCTTATCCACCTCCAGGAAAGGGCTGTCCTCCCAGAAGACTCCAGGCCTGGCTGAGATTGTGTTCTATTACCTGGGGGGTTGTGTGGTCTTCAAGGTCAAAGGTATCAGCTAGACTCCATTCAGCTTCTTCCCTCAACTCTGCCCTAGATCCTCCCCAGGTGGAATCTCCTGACACATCCCTGCAGGTAACAAGGGTCAAGGAGTGAGGTTCCTGGGGTTTCAGTCACCCCAGATGCTGTTTGCACACTCCTGGAGGTCACTGCCAGGCCAGCCAGACCCCAAGGAACTCAGCTCAGGCCCAGGTGTTAAGTTCAACATCATATGCCCAGACGAAGGAGCAGAGACTGAAGTGACCATATCTTGCAGATGGGTAAACTGAGTCAATGGTAGTGTCCAGAAATCTCTCCTCTCTTACAACCAAGCCCTTGAGCAGGACTGGAGCCCATCCTGCCAACTCCTGCCCTGTCCCTCTTTCTGGACCTCTACTCTGATGGACTGTTCAGGGTCATTCTAGAAGTTTCCAGAGTAAGAATGTTCCCTTCTTGGCACCATGGAACTCCTGCCTGCCTATATTTGTTTTCTTTGGCTAGTGGTGATGGGGCAGGGGAACCTGAGATAAGTTTCCATCCCTTGGACAGAGATCCTGGGGGGCAAGGTCATTACTGGCACGGGGACAGGATGGCCTGGCAAGATTGCTCTGAATCAGGGCTTCCTCCAGGTTCTAGGACTGTGAGCAGTGGCAGACAAGCAGGGTCCATGCCTTCCCGTGGGGGCTGGTTAAGGAGACAAGGAGAGGCCAAGTCTTTGGAAGTCCACACCGGGGGCAGCTCCAGGAGATCCCAGTCTCTCACCAGGGACAGCACTCGGGGAAGGTCCCTCAAAGGTCCCTGAGGAAACACCCCAGGGTAAGGAGGATCCTAAAACAAAAGCTGCATTCCAGGATGGAAGGAGGGGGAAGCGGGGCTCCTGTGGAGTCAAGCCAAAGGACCCTGAGAAGTGTCCAGACCTGGAAAATGCCCCAAGAACGAGCTGGCCAGGGGCACCTGGGTGGCTCAGTGGGTTAAGCAGCTGTCTTCAGCTCAGGTCCTGGGATCGAACCCTACGTGGGGCTCTCTGCTTGGTGAGGAGTCTGCTTCTCCCTCTGCCCCTCCCCCCTTTCATTATCTCACTCTCTCCCTGAAATAAATAAAATCTTTTTTTAAAATGAGCTGGCCAGGGGTGCCTGGGTGGCTCAGTGGTTGAGTATCTGCCTTTGGCTCAGGGCGTGATCCCGGGGTCCTGGGATCGAATCCCACATCCGGCGCCCTGCATGGAGCCTGCTTCTCCCTCTGCCTGTGTCTCTGCCTCTGTGTCTCTCATGAATAAATAAACAAAATCTTAAAAAAAAAAAAAAATGAGCTGCCCAGCAACAGAGCCACCTGCGAATGGAAGTTCATGACACAGATCAAAGTGAAGGATGATGGGGAGCGAAAGACACAAGAAAGCAGAGCCAGGGATCCCTGGGTGGCGCAGCGGTTTGGCGCCTGCCTTTGGCCCAGGGCGCGATCCTGGAGACCCGGGATCGAATCCCATGTCGGGCTCCCGGTGCATGGAGCCTGCTTCTCCCTCTGCCTGTGTCTCTGCCTCTCTCTCTCTCTCTCTGTGACTATCATAAATAAATAAAAATTAAAAAAAAAAAGAAAGCAGAGCCAGGAGAGGGAGGTGAGATCCACCCCGCAGAAAGGAGAGAACACCTGAGTGGCAGAAGCGTGGCGATGCAGTTGCCGCCTGGAAGATGAAGACCACCTGTGCTCTGCTTTCCTGAGAAGGCCCACACAGTCGGGTCACAACCTCACCTCAAGAGTTTATACTCCTTGCGACCGAGAAGCTTAGCAAATACAGACCAGGGTCTCAGGGCATTTGGGACCAGGGCCTGTTCAGTGTCTCCATGAAGGAGCAAGCGCCGGAGGGCAGGCTCTCCTCCCACCTGCAGCCCAGGAGCTACCCACAGTCAGCCAGCGTGAACTGGAGTGGGGGTGGGAGGGCTCCAGACCGGAGCGTCCAAATCCCTAGGGATGCAGAGAAAGCAGAGACTCTGGAGTTAGGCAGACTGGGGGTGAGTGTGGACTCAGCTCCCGAAGCTCTCTTCACCCAGGAAGAACCCCACCTTCCCCAAGGGCTGCCTGTAACAGGGGCAGTGCCCTTGCAAGAGCCTGGCCCAAGCGGCCCCCAGAGGCAGAGACCCACTGTAGCCACTAGGGGGCAACACAGCGCTCTTGCCTCCGGCTTGTGCTGCTGAGCGGACCAGGTGGACGGGCTCAACCAGGGCCACGCCCCAACGGCGCCCCCAGCCCCACCCTTAGGCCAGGAGGGACCTAGGCTTGAGACAAAAACAAGGCGCCCCCGGCAGCCCCAAACCACGCTCAGCCCAAAACTTCACAGGCTACTTACCAGCTCTCATGGGCAGCAAGCTGGGCCCAAAACCCACCTCGGAGCCAGGACCAACGTCCCACCAGCACCCACCCTGAAAAAATTGCACGGGACCGTTGGATTTGGAAAGTTTTTGTTTTCTTTTCCCACACATTTCCGGGGTTGGGGTGTTTTCCAAGACTCAGACACATTTTTTAACAAAGAGAAAAAAAACTGGGGGAGCAGGGAGCCTGTGGGCAGAGAAGTGACCCCAGCAGTCAGTGGGCAAAGCCCGGCTCTCTCTTCCCCGGTGCCCGCGCCCAACGGGTGCCACAGGCTGCTGCTCGCGGTATCTAGATAATTTGTCTTTAATATATATCTGCATTTGCCTTTCCCCTCCCACCCGCCCCCCACCCCTGCTCCTCCAGCAGCGCCCCCATCAATGCACGTTGCCCGGCGGCACACAACAGAACAGGCCTTCCCCGGCAGGAGCCCCTTCCCTGGGCGGCACCAGGCCAGCACCTCCTCCTAGATGGGAGAGTCGGGGCGTTCAGAGGGGGCCACCCCACTGCCCCGCCCCTGCTCCCCACCCCCCTTCGCTGGGCCGCTGGGCCCACCCACCCGCCCTTCTCCCACCGACTCTGGAAACCCAAAGTTAGGAAAGGGAGAAACCAGACACACACAAAAGAAGTGGAGAGGGTGGGGACAGAGAGACGCAGCAAGCCTGGGATGGGGGCCGGAGGGCTGGGAAGAGAAGGAAGGCAGGAGGGCCAGAGGCAGGGAGGAAAAGTGGAGAAAACCAACGGGATGAGGAGTGGACACTTTACAAAACCCCCAGCCTTCCTTTCCGCCCAACCCCACCAAAATAAAACTACCCCCCCACACACACACCTTAAAAAAATAAATCAACCCAGGGCTGTGAGCACGTGCCCTGCCCGGGGCGGGCGTAGGGCTGAGGGACAGACAGGCCCCCGGACGCACGGACGCCCACGCGCGCCCGGGCGGCAGGAGGAAGGGGAAGAGCACGGGGTTTCCTTTCCTAATTTTTTTTTCCCTCTCTTTCTTTTCTTTTCTTTTTTTCTTTCTTTTTTCTTTTCCTTCGTTCTTTCTCTCTCTCTCTCTTTTTTTTTTTTCGGGTTTTTGTTTTTTGTTTTTTTTTGTTTTGTTTTGTTTTTTGCGTTTCCTCTTCGTGAGAGAAGTCTGAGGCAGCCAGGGAGTGGGTCCCCAGAGCGCCGGCAGGGAGAGGGCGCACCGTCCTCCCGGGGCGCCCCTGTCCCCGGAGAGGGGCAGCTGGCAGTGGGGCGCGGTGCCGGGGCTCGGGGCTCAGACGTAGTACTCCTTGTCTTTGTTCTTCTTGGCCTTGCTGGGCGTCTTGGGGGCGGCCGGGGCCTTCTCCTTCACCACCGCCCCATTGCTCTGGGCCGAGTTACTGATGTAGTTCCGGCTCTGGTCCACCTGGTAGGAGCCCTCGTCGCGGTTGCGGTACTTGTACATGGCGTAGAGAAGGATGAGGATGCAGAGCGCCGCGGCCGCCACGATGCCCACCACCATGCCCGTGGTGCTGCTGGACTCCCGGATCACCTCCACCGCGCCCGGCGGGCCCCGCTCCCCAGGCCCCGTGGGGTTAGCTGTGGGCAGACGGGGGAAGCCGGGGGCGGAGGTCACGCCGGGGCGCAGGGGCGGGGGCCTCCGCGGCTCAAAGGACGTGGGGGCCCCGGGCCCCAGGGGGGGGTTCTCCAGCAGGGGCTGCAGCGGGTCTCGGTGGTTCATTTTGCCCGCAGGCAGGTTGGGGGCCGGGGCGGAGGGGGCCAGCAGCACCCCGGGGGCGCCCGTGGCCCCATCTGTCCTGAGGTTGGGCCGGGGAGCGGGTTTGCGAGGTGAGAGGAGGGTGGTGCGGTCCGTGACCAGGGGGAAGGTGGTGTAAAAGTCCTCGTCGTCCGTGGGGGGCAGGCTGGAGTCAAAGACCTCCCCGGACGCGAAGCCCGAGGCCTCGATGGGCTCCTCGCAGTCGCTGTCGTCCTGCTCGGCCTGGCACGGGCCCCCGGCGGGCGGGCGGCGCGCCGCGGGCGGGGGCAAGGTGTCTTGGGTGGCGCCCACGCCCGTGAGGAAGGGGTAGAAGGTGGGGGGTGGGGGCACGAAGGGGGAGCGGGTGGCCACGGGAGGGGGGTCTAAGGAGTCCTCCGTGATAATGGGCAATATTAACTCTCCTCCTAGAACAAGAGAGAGAAGAGAGAAGAGAGGGTGTCAGCGAGGGCCCAGGGCGCAGGCGGCGGGCACAGAGAGAGAAACAACAGCCTCACACACCCAAATCGGTTCCAATTGGCTTTGGCGGAGACTAGAGCGGGCCGGGCCCGCCCGCCAGCCTGCCGGAGCACTGCGCTTTAAGCGGGCAGCGGCTCAGATGCCCTGGGCACCCCACGCACGGGCTCTGTGGCTCACTGGGTTTTGGTCTTTTGTTTGTCTTAAGAAACCAAAAGGAACAGAAAGGAAAGGAAATCGAAAAGAAATGGAAAAAAAAAAAAAACTCTACTGGTTTAAGGTTTAAAAACAGATACAAGAGCAGCATTTAAACAAACCTAACAACAGTATCTTTTAGGGTTTTTTTTTTTTTCTAGATTTTTCTCTTTTTTTGCTTTTGTTTTTTTTTTTTTTTAAAAAAGAAGATAGCATACCACGGAATTCAGGCAACTTACATCAACAAATAGGCCGTGTGATTTTAGCATGAAGAAAAAAATTACAAACAGAGCTGTGTAAGCGGGTTCTCCCGGAAAAAATAAGAAAAAACAACTTTTCCGTACAACGTTTTCTGTCTATCTGTTTGGTATCTCCCTCCCTCACTTTTCTCTCCCTGGACATCTTGCTTCCTCCTGAATACTCTCTCTCCTCCCTCACTTGTGCCCTCTTCCCCCTCATTAAACACAAAGCTAAAATCTGTACAGTGCAGGCTGGCATGGAGAAATTCATACCACCACTTGGTGTCAGCGTGCATTGGGGGTGGGGAGCAGCGGGAAGGAGGGTGGGGAGAAGAGGTACATGACTGGTGGCTAGGTAGGAATTTCTACATGGGTGAGAAGAGTTGAGGGGATGATCATGGGAAGGAGCTTTGAAGGTTTATTGCAGGCTGGCCATGGGAAGACAAGAAATTGAAGGTGGGAGGTGACAAGGTCCATGAGGAAGAGTGGGCAAGGAGGAAACACACATTGGAGAAGGGTCCTGTCCCATAGGATTTTGGGCAAGGTGGTGAGAAGCCATGTAGAGGCAGGGAGGTGGGGAAGTGGGGAGGGGGTGGGAGTGAGGGAGGGAAGTGGACAGGAATGCCTGAGTCCTGAGCTAACTCTAATTCCCTTTCAGCTTTCTCTTTCTTCACCCTCCACCTCTGACCCCCACTGGCTTTCCCCCCTCCCCCTCCCCAGAACCCCCATGGGCCACCAGGACCTGACCAGGGCTTGACTGCCTCTGGCCCTCTTATTATTGTTAAAACAATAATAAAACAACGGAAAGAAGAAGAAAGCAAAAAAAGAAAAGAAAATACATACACAGCCATCTGGGAAGGAAGCACTTGCTAATACAGGGCCCAGGGGAGGGGGAGGGGAACTAGTGGGGAAGGTTTTGGGGGGCGGGAGGTGGGGGTGATTAGGACTCCTCTCTCCCTAGGTCTGATAACTGAGGGACCCTTGGCATAAACTGCAATTCCCATCAGCCCCTAAGGGTGAGAACTACAACTCCCATTAGCCCTCGAAGGGGTGTGGACTACAATTCCCATGAGGCCCTGGGTCAACAACTACAATTCCCATCAATCCACTGCCCCTTCTCCAAATATGGTAAGCCCACTGGTGTGGGGTAGGCTAGCTGGAGTCTGGCTCTAGGGCTTCGTCTTCTTAGAGGGGCACCTCTGGGTCTGGTTGGAGCTGGAAATTTCTTCTCTGGCTCTCCCTCTACCCAAGCCCTGCCCCCATCTGAGTGCTTCTCCCTGGTTTCTGTAGGGTGTGATTTTCAAGACTCCACAATCCCTTACCCCCTCCCAGGGATGGAAACGTCCCTGGGCTGCGCTACCAGGTCTTGCCTGCCTCGCTGCAGCCAAGCCAGCCGTGTGCCGCTGCCACATCTTTGCAGCTCTTCTGCTCCCTGCACCCTGAGCCCTCCTCCAGTCTCCGTGCTTGCTATTTAAACACTCTGCTCTTTGGATCCCAAGCCCCAGCAATCTGGAAGAGCTGTCCTTGGCCACATTGGCCAGCCACAGCCAAAATCTTGCCATTGAACTTGTAGCCTTGCCGAGCTCCTCGGGCTGCTCCTCCCACCATGCTCCAATCTCCCAGGGCTCACCTGCACCCCTGATTGTGAAGCCCCGGGGCACCTGGCCACACTGAGAAACTGAACCAAAAGCAGACAAGCATGTTCTGTGGAGCTGGGACCATCCAACATTGGCCTTTAATGGAAGAGGATGTCAAGGCCTGGGGTGGGCAGGACTTCCCAAGGTCACTAGGTGTGTCAGGGAAGGTGAATGAATGGACTATCCAGTCCTTGCTGTGGTCCTCAGAGGCCAAGGGAGAGCCAAGTCTCACAAAGAGCCTGGAAAGGCATGGTGCATCCTCCCCATGCCTGCAGTCATCTGCTTGAGTCTTAGCTTGTGAACCTGGGAGGCCACAGACCTGTTGTCATTATTTCCTCTATGACTGTGGACAAGCTTCTCTCACTGTCTGGACCTCCATTTCCTCATCTATAAAATTAGGGTGTTGGGCTCCAGGCCCAGGGTGAGGCCACAGCCTGGCTTCCACAGCCCTGCAGCCTTAGGATGAATTATTTATCCCCTCATCCCCTCCTGAGCCCTGGACCCAGCATGGATGGCCCAGCACCCTGGTCCCTGGGCAAGGGGCACACTCAGCTCTCAGCTCTTGGGGGGAGACTGACAGCCTATGTCCAATCATGGTAGCGGTCCCCTCCCTGCTGGTTCATACCACCTGCCCTCTTTCCGACCTTTGGTTTCTGTTCAGAACACCTTGCCCCTGCCCATATCTCACTCATCCTTCAAGTCCAGCCAAATAATCTCCTCTTCCAGGAAGGCTTCTGGTTTGGGCTTACTGCCAGGGAAGCCTTGAGGCCCATCTGCCTGTCTCCCTAGCACCCAGCCCTGGGCCTGGCACAGAGGAGGGGCTCATTGTATTCTGACCAATGGAAGGAGAAGAATACTCATCAAGCATTTCCTCTGAGCCAAGTATCTGGGGGTGGGGTGGGGTGGGAGCCCCTCTCATGAGCAAGAGCAGCTGGGCTCTGAATGCCCTTCCTCTCCTGGACCACAGGCAGCAGGCACTGCTGAGTTCAGCCTGATGGGAGCCCTGCTCCATGCACCCAGCTCTCACCCACAGTCATCTCTACCTTAGCTCTTACATGAGGCCACCAGTTGCTCCTGGAAGCTTCAGGATCAGGCTGTCCTAGGCAGGCTTGTGGCCCTCAGCTAGCTGCTCAAAGCTAGGGCCCAGGGAAGAGTCCCTTGCTTGGGACATGTCATGCCCTAGAGGGGCTGATCAGGCCAACCAGGGCACAGACTCTGTCTCTCTACTCTTTGTCACCCCCAGATAGACTAGGAAGGGTTGGGGGGGCTATAGGCCTTAAGCCACAGACAAATCCTGCCCAGCCTGAGCCTTCCATAACCATCTGCCTCCCAATTCCTGGTTCTTTAGGTCTTTGGGGCACACAGCACCCCCCCCCTCCCACCAAGTTCCCACATGCAGTCTCTCCTAGGCTTCAGAGCCCTACCAAGCCTGGTCACATTGACTCATCCCTGCCCTTGAACTCCAGCTGTGTCCTGGCCTCTATATCTGGGTCTTAGTCCCGTCCCTGCATCCTCTGCTTCTCTGGGAGCTTGCCCTGGGCCCTTCTCTGTCCACAGCTTTGACAGCATCTCCTGAGGGTGTCCTGTGCTCACTCACATCCTCTACACCAGCCTCCATCTCTGCCTCCCACAGCTCCTGCTCTCTCCAAGATAGTATGCTGCCAAGACCACATACTGTCTCCTTTCCCCTATATTCACCCAAGCCCACAGATCTGGGATCTGTGGCCACCAAGTCACATGCAACACCGGCTGCTGGGTTATCCTGGGGTCATACACTGGTCTAAGAGGGGTCAGGCAAGCTTGCCCTGGTAAGGAGTTAGCAGGGTCTGGGGCAGAGGAGGACCCGTCAGAGACTCCTCACTGTGAAAGTCCAATCGGGGCCTCCCTGGGCTGCCTTTCCTACCGGGTACTGGAGGGACTAGTGATGCCCAGGACTTCAGATTCAGCTCTACAAGGGTGCGCCCTGGGATGGGGCGCCCCTGGGAGTCTGATAAAGAGCCTCAGCCACTTCCCTCCCCTCCCCCACTTCAGGCAGCTCCAGTGCTTGGAAAGTACTCACAGGTGCATTTATCACAGATGCCACCCACCTCCACTCTGAGATTGAATGTCCGGGCATGTCAGTCCCACTTACTAAAGATAATTCCATTCTGGCCAAGCAGACCACCAGCTGTTCCTGAGCACCCTTTCCCCACTCCAGCTCCCAGTCCCTCCTCCCCCAGCTCCCCTAACTCCCCTACCTCTACCCAAGAACCCCATTCCCACCCAAGCAGGATGTACCCACCCTCCAAGGAGCATCGGGAACTGAGATGGAGTGTCTGAGGCTAAGCAATCAGCAGGCTGAGGCCCATCCACCAGTACCTGGTACCTGCCTCAGCTTTGCGGACCAGAAAGTCATTAGCCTACAGGGCATTTCCTGTAGGTTAGAAAAAATGCAACCCTTCAGTGTGGTCACCGCCCTTCAGGTGCATGACTTGGCAAATGGTATCTGTACACAATCAGAAAAGAGATATTCTGTCTACGTCCTGGGAACGCAGCAGCCCTGCTCCCAGGACCAGGACACGTGGCTTGGTGAGTAGAGAACACCGGCTAGATTTCAGCCTTTACTCACCTGTTCCAGCAGGGAACCACCTGTGCAACTGTGTACTGTGGCCTGAAGGAAGGTGCCCCACCCCACTTGGAAACACCAGCTCAGCAACAGCAAACATCAAGGTGAATTCAAGGTCAGGTGGAGGTGTGTCATGTGTGTGCATGTGTGTGTGTGTGTGTGCACGCAGAAGAACACATCCTCAGTCTGTTTCTGTGCACCTGGGCATATATCTCCAAATCTATGTGTATGTGTGCACAAAGCATGATAATCTGAGCACACGAACGTGCGTGTCCAGGAATCTGAACAAACGTGTGCATGCAAGTGAACTTCTTGGCTGTGTGTGTGTCCACCTGCCTCTGAGCCTGGTGTGCAGTGTGAAATACACTGTTTGTGACCCAAAGGCCACTGAGAACATGTGAGTGTGCCACCGTGGGTCTGAGCATGAGGTAGGCCTCTGTGAATGTCCCTTTCCCCAAATTCATTCTCCTTCTGCTGGGCACTGAGACTACATTTCCCAGCATCCCTTGCATTTAGATGTGGCCATAGGACTGAGCAGTGGGCACCGCGGGCACTGGCCCACAGAAGTCTCCTGTGTACGATCCTCCATGCTCTTTCTCCTCCTTCCGGTGACCTTGCAAACCACATGTTGAATGTAGAGGAGCTATAAGATGGTAGGAGTCTGGATTCCCAAAGCACCCCTCGGGGCAGAGCCACCTGCTGACCAGGAGCACCCTGGCAGGGCTTCACCTGAGTGAGAAACCTGCCTTGAAGTGCCCACTGAGAGTGGGGGTTATCTGTTACGGAAACAAATGTTACCTTAACTAATACAGATACTGCACTAGAAATGCGCATCACAAAAGCCGGTAGCCTCCACATAACAATCCAAGGAAAACAGCTGGAAAGATGAAGAACTATAAATTGCAGTGGCAGGTTACCTGTTTCCAACCCTGCTGGTGATGACCTACAGGGAAGGCCATGTGCCTGCTGAGGCTGAGGCACAAAAGGAACATGCCAGAAAGTCAGGGTGACAATGCCGGCTTTCAGTAACATATTACAAGACAAAGTTAGGCAAGAGTGGGTGAGTTTGCAAGCAGAGAAGGGAACAGAGAGAGCCCGGAAATGTGGGGCTTGCCAAGTAGTCAAAGGAGCCACTGCTTCCAGCCTGTCAATCACAAGAGAGGTCCAAAAGGCTTTGAGAGACAATGACCCAGTGAAACTTCCCCTAGTAAGGAGGGATCAGCCATTGCCTCGAAGATCAGATCAGATGGGGGTGTGGCCTCCCCACCTACTGTTTCAAATGCCCTCAAAATAGTCACTGCAAACTTAAGGGACCGGCAAGGAATCAGAGAAACAAGGAAATAAAGGGCTTGACAAGTATGTATAGGAAAGAATGCTAGGTGTAGTTTGACGGCTTGAGCCTTTGGGACCCCCAAATATGCAGGAGCAGGCAATGGAGTGTCAACACCATGGGGCCCCCAAGAAGGACATTTTCCCAACAGTGACTTCAGAGATAGCCATGGAGGGTAAGAACTGGGCAGAGCCTCACACGGGGCAGCGCCACAGCCACAAACAAAGAAGAGGGGGCAGCCTGGGTGGTCCAATGGTTTAGCACCACCTTCAGCCCAGGGTGTCCTCCTGGAGACCCGGGATCGAGTCCCACGTCCGGCTCCCTGCATGGAGCCTGCTTCTCCCTCTGCCTGTGTCTCTGCCTCTCTCTCTCTCTCTCTGTGTGTCTCTCTCTGTATCTCTCATGAATAAATAAATAAAATCTTAAAAAAAAAAAAAAAAAACAAAGAGGAGGTTTCTTGGAGACAGTAGAGGCAAGGGTTAAGGAGGAAACTTCGACCACTGCAGAGGTGAAGTCTCAGTGCAGGGCCGGAGTCTCATATAATGTATGCTGACTGAATTTCCTCAATGCTTAGAACTAGAGGCCTCTGTGTGTCTCCTTCCATCTTTCCCTTTTTTGAATTAGAGTTTTTACTGTGGTGGCTGCCTCTGGCCCCCCATTGGATTCAGAGTGTGTGCTGAGCTGTGTGAACAGTAGAATCAATTATCCTCTTAGTTCATGGGGATCCAGACCACATATGGGTCCTTGGGAGCCAGTCTGGACCCGACAAGTGGGCAGCCACCTGCCAGACATCCTCACATCTGCGATGACTGCTCTGACTGGGTGAGGCTTCAGGATGCCTCTCTCGGGGAGGGGTGGCTGTGCTCTGTGGGTATCAGGAAAGTGAAGTGCACTGTTGGTGACCCAAAGGCCACAGCGGGCAAAAAATCTGTTTCTTCTTCCTCCTGAGGACACAGCAAGGCCACCCATCCCCGCCGTCCTGGAAGGGGAGCTCCAGATAGCAGTGGGCAGAGGCAGCAGAAGCAGTGTGCGTCTCCCTCACGGGCCTGGCCCACAGAGCCTACCCCTTCATGACTTCGCCTGTTGGTCAACTTCCACCACAACTGGGGATATCACCTGGTGAGGATGGGTCAGCTTCAAGATGGTAGTGGACAAGGCCCTGGATTAGCACCTGCAGAGGAGCTGCCCACCAAACAAGAACACTGGTTTGTAACTTTACATGAAAGACAGATACATTTCTTTGTATTAAACTGCAGGTGGTGTGGAGGTTATCTATCATAGCACTTAGTGTTACCTTAAGAAATGCTGCAAAATGCGAACATTTGTGCCTCTGTGATTGAGCTAAAAGCTATGTCTGAGCAAGTGTGTCTGTGAG
The DNA here is from genome assembly GCF_003254725.2 of Canis lupus dingo. Classification (NCBI taxonomy): domain Eukaryota; kingdom Metazoa; phylum Chordata; class Mammalia; order Carnivora; family Canidae; genus Canis; species Canis lupus. Next base: position 52,471,495 of record NC_064260.1, on the reverse strand, counting down.
TCTGTGGACTTAAGCCTATGAATGCTTCTAAGGGGCTCGTGTATGTGTGCATGGGGGCAAAGCCTCACAAGGGGTGCACACATATGGGGTGAGTGCATGAGCTGCTTCTGTGGGTCTGAACACATGTGGGAGTATGTGAATCTGAGTACACATGTGTGTACACTTGTGGGTCTGAATAGCTGTGTGTGCTCACAGGGAGGCAGACGGTTTACTGGGTCTGAACATGTCTGTATGGCCCGAGGGGCTGGCTGAGAATGTGAGCCCTCTCATGTGCAGCTCATGTGGACATCTGAGCACATGAGTAAGTGCATCAGTACCTGTGAGGGCCCAGGTGGGCCAGTGTAGACATAAGTGTGTGTTTGTGTGTGTGCGCGTGTAGTCACTGTAGGACTCAGTATGAGTCTGTATGACTTGAGAGGTGTGAGCATGCGTATGACTCCAATCATGTGTGTGAATCTGAGTGTGTATATGTGTGTGTATATGTGTGTCTGAGCATGTGTGTGTCTCTGAACACATAAGTATGAATGTAAGAATGAGCATCTGTGGGTCTGGGCTAAGGTGGGCCTCCAAGGGCCCCCCATCATAGGGCAATGAGAGGGGTGCCAGTGTGGATCTATACCAATGTGTGAATGTGCATGGCCCCTTGGGTCCAGGTCCACACGGCCCACCTCAGAATGTGTGCACATGTACCCTGTGGATCTCAGCACATGGGTGCCTTTGGTGTGCACACAGGCATGCCTCTGGAATGGGCACACTTGCTGGTCCACAAGGATATCCCTTTGAGGAGCCGTTTGTACATCCTGGTGCAAGTGAACTTATTGGCAGGATACCACAGGTCTGAACATGAGTGTATAGTTGGCTGGAGCTGTGCCACATGCACTTCTAGGAGCCCCAGCACAGACATGTGCTTCTCTGAACCCACGCAAATGCGTATATATGTGTGCCTATGCCTAGTACATGCCTGTTCTGAACATGTGTACATGGTCCTTTTGAAACATCTGTGAGCATCTGCAAGTCTGAGCACACATGGAGGACGGTCAGAGCACTTGTGTTATGCAGGTGGATCTGTACACATGTATGTGCTTCTGTGAGCCGACTGTGAACGTGGAACCCTGGGAGTCAGAAGACTTGTGTGGACAAGCTCACGCTGTACATAGATGCGCATCATGATTGTCTGAAATATGTGGGTGCCTCTGAGCATGTGCTTGTGATCCTAAACATTGGTCTGTGCCTCAATAGGTATAAGTGTAAGTGTGTGTGAGCGTGCCTCAGTAGGCTGAAGACACCTTGTGTGACAAGCATATGTAAGGGTAAAACCCTGTGTGTCCAAACAGGTAGGCACCCGCAAGCAAGTGGGCATGTGTGAGCTTGCTGGGAGATCCATTAATGTATGTGCATGGATATATGTGTGTGTGCCTCTGGTCAGACATGTGTGCTTGCATATAAATGTATGCCTCCGTGGATCTGAGTGTGTGTGTGCACTTCCTATGTGCCTCAAGGGGTGCAGACTCCATCCCTGCAGGGGCCAGGCCCATAACATAATGTGTGGGTCAGGCTGGGTAAGACCGTGAGACATTACCCACTATGCAGAGCACGCCCCGACTCAAGGCATTCCCACTCAAAAGAATTTAAACACTGTGTCTATCAAACAATACCCTTCTTTGACTGGATTTCCAACCTCAGGTGAAATAACCATGTTGGATGATGATTTCACCAAGCTGCGAGGAGGAGAAAGAGGGGGGCTTGGGATCTGTGAAGGTGCCCAAGTCAAGAGAAAGGGTCGAAGTGAGTAGGGATGATCCCAGGCTTGACATCGGGACCCAGGGAGAACGATCTGGCAGGTGGGAGGGATGCAAATGCCCTGGAGTCAGCCCCTGGGTAGCCACTGTCTCCAGCCAGGCTGCCTTCACCTCTAACACTGACCTTGGAGCGCAAGGAGGCCTGGCCCTCTACCAGAGGAAAAAGCCTCCCTGCATCAGGGGCATGAGAGGGCCCCTGGTTGGAGACCCCTTTCCCTCTAGGTAGGGGGGTAGCATGGTCTAAATCAGCCTGAGGGGCTCTGGAGTCATCTTGGTCTTTGCCTGGCCTCCCACCAGGATAAAAATCCAATTTAAAGCATTTCAGAATGGCGCAAATATGGAAATCAGATGTGTGTCACCTTGGGGAGACCCGGGGGCTTTGCAAGGTTTCCTCTGGAGGCTTGAGCATGCACTCTGTCCTTATTTTTAAAGCTGGGTGCCGGGCTGCAGCCTCTCCCTATTCCCCCAGCTTCTATTCCTCCTCCACCCTCCATCCTCCCCCCATAGGTTTGGCCCTTTGATTGGGGGAGGGCAGCTGACCCACAGACTTCAGATCCTCCTCACTCCCTTGTTCCCACACAGCCTAGGGGAGCTTGGCCAGTAGGTGTACACACTCGGTGCCACAGCCAGGCCCCTGATAAGACTCCAGGTTGGGGCTGGGATGCTAGGACCTTGGTGGAATAGCATGTGGCCCTGGTACAGTCCGGGATGTGCTGCATGTCCCTACACACCAATCCTGGCCCAACACTCTTCTCCATGGGGCCTGGGGAGAGCAGACCCCTCCTCTCACCCCACAGCCTCTTCTCAGAGTGAGCACATGTGTGTAAACACATGTGAGGGGGCCAAGTGCCCTTCTCTCATGACCTGCCAGCCCTTTGTCCCCAGAGTCCTATCCCAGGGCCCTCATGGGGCCGTTGGTCACAGCCACTTTTGGCAGGCCTGGGTTAGAAACACTGCCTCCACTTCCAGGAAACCCCAGTATTGACTAGTTAGAGGGGTAAAGCAGGGTCGAGGGGAAGTGCCATACTGAAGCTGCCAGATGCCCAGAACCTCCCAGAGCAATGGCAGAGAGTGCAGGCGCATCCCTGAGCTGAGATCGCCTAGTGAGATGGAGCCAGATGGCCCCCCAGCAGAGGGGCCTCCCCACTGTGGAGGGCGTCTGTTCCAGAAAGCACCAGCTCTTGGCTATGGATGAGGAGGCCTTTCCAACCTAACAGCCTGCAGCTCCTCCAAGTGCCTCGGGGCCCAGGACCACCAAACAACCCTCTTCAGCTCTGGCCTATGGTGTCAGGGTGCCCCTGCCCCAGAACTGCCTCTGCCCCTGGTCTCTGAAACTGGAGCCCCTGCCCTAAGGCTCCAGGGTTTTTCTTGCTCTCCCCAAACTCCTTCCACAGTTGCAGCCTATCCTCAGCTTGAGCATCTCCTTTGGGACTGGCAGACGCCCCTGCTTCCCCAGGCCAGATTCACAAGATATGCCCCAGTCACACAGCCCACCTCACCTCCCCCAGCCCTGCAGACATCTGCCCTAACCTCCAGCCTTCCAGTAGCAACAGCCCAGGTGCCACCATTGCAAAGTAACTGGGAGAAGTCTCTGGAAACCCAAGCCAGGGATGAGACTCCCACAGGCTCATCCAGGCCACCACCAAGTCCCATGATTCCTTGCTGGGAAATCTGGCCACATTTATTCCTTCCTCCATTCCTGCTGCCAGCTGTAAGCACCAGGACCTCAGCTCCTCAGGCCTTCCCTTCCCCCGGCTCCTCTAGGAACCTTCAACCTGCTCAGGTAAGCAGCCCTTGCACCCACTGTGCCACTCCATACCCCACACTTCTCAGTTGGCACTCAAGGCCCACCCTTCCTTTACCAATCTGATCTCTCTCTGGGGCCACACCCTTCTCTCCAGCTGCGAGGATCCAGCAGAGGCCTGGAATGCCAACCCCAGGAAGCCTTCCCTCCCAGCCCTGCTCTCCTGCTATAGCAGCTGCTCCCCTAGAAATCTAGACCAGACCTCAGGTCCCAATCTCACCAAGGGACAGGTCTGGCTCAGGGCACCTCTTCACTACAGACTGCCTGGCAAAGAGCTGCCGTGTGGTATAACCACCACAGCTTGGCCTGGCAGCCATAGCAGAGTGTCTGTCTGGCTGCCTCCCTGAGACAGGGAGTAAGGAGGGTTCTGGATCCAGGAAATATCCAGGGAAAAATCAGGCCTCAGGGACTGATGGGAGTTGTAGTTTGGGACCAAGAGCCATTGGGATTTGTAGTTCCTAGGCCTGCATTCTCCCACCTACCCCCCATCCCCACCCCACACCCCATGAAGACTCATGGAAGCTGCAGTTACTCCTCTTTCTAGGGAAAAGTTTCCCTCTTTCCTTCCAGGATTCCTTGGCCCTCAACCCCAGGATCCCCAGCTAAGGATCTCACTACCTCAGAGGGGCACCTACAGGCCAGAAACTGCCTTGCCAGAGGGACAGTTTGAGGGACCTGGAGGGGAATTGCAGGAAGACAGAGGAAGCTATCAGGGAAAATTAAGGCCTGGCAGCAGGCCCCTTGGGCTTGGGCCAAGTGGCAGGGATGGTCGCCCCCCCTCCCACCAGCGTCACCCGGGCCCGGGGCAGGGGAGGGGGGAAAGGCACTCACCAGTACTGGGCTCACATTCCTCCAGGTCCTCATCATCACTCGGACACTCAGCAGAGGCCACCAAGAGGTCATCTGTGTTCTGTGGGCGAGAGGAGGGGTGGGGGAGGAAATGGTTCGGGGGTGGGTCAGGAGGCCCCAAAGCCACCTCTTGGGGTGTGGGACTACACAGAAGATGGGTCCTGGCCTGAGACATACACCTTGGTCCATGCCCCAGTTCTCCCATTGCTGTCTAGGTGATCGAGGGGCCTCCCTTGCCCCACTGTGCAAAGACACAGCCTGGCCAGCGCCTGCCCTGCAGCAGCCCCCACAGCAGCCCCCACAGCAGCCCCCACAGCTCCCTGGGGTCAGTGAGATGGCACATGTTATGCCTTTTATTTCTAGGAAGCAAGGGAGACTGGACACTGGACCTGGGGGTGCAGGGCTAGAGCAAGGGGTGTCTGGGCATGGGGGAGATGAGATGAGGCATGGGGGCTTCTGGAGGCCAGCACAGGCAGAGAAGGGGAGCAGGACCTGGGGGGGGCAGGTGGCTGTTGGATCCAACCTCACTACCCCACCACCCTCGTCTCTCTCCCAACCCCCTTCCCAGAGCCCGGAACCAGGCTGCACACAATAATTAGGGCTGTGGTTGTCATGGCAACGGGAGTCCGACTTTGTCAGCATTTTCTCTCCTCCTGATTGCAAAGAAAGAGAATCCCCAAGATGAGTGAATGTAAGGGGACAGAGAGGGGAGTGTGCTCGGGGTGTGTTAGGGAAGAGACCCAGGGAGGGAAACCCAGAGTCCAGGCAGGAATGGAGCCTGAGAGACCACAGGGTGTAGGGAGAGGGTTCCCAAAGACCAAGGATGGGAGGAGTCTGGGGGGTAGAGGTGAAAGGGTCACATGGTGCCTCTTCTCCACCCCCCAGCCCCCACCCCACCCTCATCTTCAGAAGACTGGTTTTCTTCAGCATCTTTGTCCCCCTCAGCACCAGCCTCTCCTGGGGAGGTTCTCCCAACACAACTGTGACCCTGAAGGCCCCAGCCCTTCCGTCCACCTGGATGGTCTGCCCATCACCCTCCCACTGAGACTGGTTGGCCCTTCTTGCCTCTGGGCACAGGGCATAATCAGTGCCCAACCTTGGGCAGGGCCAGGCCTTTCTCCCAGGGCTCCCTGCTCCTTGGGGCAAGGCCTGTCAATCAGGTCCCCTTGCTTTTCTTGGCAGTGAAGGCAAAGGGGAAGGGGGTTCAGACTTGTATCTCTCACCTGCACGAGGCTGTTGGCTGGTGCCAGGCCCCCTACAGCACAGACTGGCAGGGATGAGTGGACTTAGACCTCATGGAATCCAGCCCTCACTTCCAGACGCTAAAGGCAGGCCAGTGGTAGAGTTGGGACCTGCTCCCCAGGCTGCCTCCAGACCTCCCCCTCCCCCTGGGAGCACAGAGTCTTCTTTAGGCACAGAGGCTCAACAGCCATGGGTGATGAGGGACAGAAGTAGCTTGGGTTGGGAGGGTGGTGGGTCTACCATGCCAGGTATGAGACCTCCCTGGGCCACAGTCCTTGCTGGCGACAACCAGAAAACTCAGCCGGATCCCCAAGCTGCCTCTGTAAGTCACATGTGGTCAACTGGCTTTCGGCATCACGACAACCAGGCCTGTCCTGCCCCATGAGAGCCTCACTCCCCAGGTACAATCCCATCCAGATACAAGAGAAGATAAACTCAAATCCCCGAGGCTTGCCCTGATCTAGAGAGAGCCCCTGAGCAGGTGGGGCAGGCAGGGCGAAGGGTAAAGCACCAAACTGTCCACACCAACAGCCCCTCAGGCACTAGACATAGAGAACACGAGGCTTGCTAGGTGGGCCACCTGCTCACAGTCACGAGGAGAAGATGCGAGAAGGTAGGAGGCTTGCCGTCCCGCTGTAAGGGCACCAGGAATCAGGCAGATGCTGTTCCGGGGCCTCCGCCAGCCCCCAGCTGAGCCTCTAGGCACCCCCAGTGCTCTCACCTATGCGCCCCGCCAGAGCGATGCCACCCTGGTTCTATCCATCTGCCGCTCGCTCCCCGCACGCCACTGGGCCTGGCCTCCGTTCTGGGGCCGGCAGACCAGCTCATTTCACCCTCACCCCGGTCCAGACTTCCTCCCTCTTAGGTGGTCTTGCCTGGTCTGGCTGGAGCTCCAAACTCCCCTGTCACACTGGGAAGGCCCCTGGAAATAGTGCCACCTTCCCATCTACAACACCCCTGGCCACCAAGGCAAAGGTCACATCATGAAAGGAGACCTCTCCCCCTACCCGAACCACCACCGTGACCACTAGGATGATACAGCAGCCTCCAGGATGCCCCCAGACCCCTCGGAGCCCCCCCTGGGTGCCACAGTTGCTGTGTAGACATCAGCCCCACCCCCGACCCTGCCAAAGCCTCACTCCTTATCCATCAGCCCACAAGACCCTCACCTGGGTGGTGCTGTCCCTCAGCGTGGGGGAGCGGCCCCGGCGTGTGGTGGTAGTCGCCATGGTGGTGGTGGTCTCCATGATGGTGGTGGCCATGTCGGCCAGCAGGGTGGTGGCCGTGGTCTCCGCACTGAGCAGCACGGATGGCCCCTCCCCCACCAGGCGCAGGTGGCCCTCAGTCCGCACATTGGGGTCGCTCTCGGCGGCCAGCGCCAGCACCTTGAGCCCATTGTAGTAGAGGCCGGACACCTGGCCCTGGAAGGGGCGGCCCTGATCCCGGCCCCCGATCTTGATGGCAGCCTGGCTGTTGAAGATGGTCAGCTGGCGGCCTGGTGGGGAGGGGAATCGGCGGGGGCGGGGCGACAGACAGGGGAGGGACAGGCAGCGGGGACAGATTGGAAAGGGACAGGGAGAACAGAGGGAAGGCAAGGGAAGGCAAGAGGATGGAGAGGGAAACCAGCAAAGGGGGTGGGGGGTTGGAGAAACGAGGAGGGGGCAGACACCAAAGGGAAAGTCCTTGTCAGCCACAGCCCCTAGCCCAGCCAGGTAGGGACCCCGGAGGGGGCGGGTCCCCCAAGGCACACAAGGGCTGGAAAGGGAGGGAGCCCAGCCCCCCCTCCCCCCATGCTCAAGCCTCTGACCTTCCCATCCCCCTCTCCACTCCTGCTCCAGGGGCGTCGCCCCCCCTTCTTTCCCTTCCTTCAGTTGGATCCCCATCTTCTCCCTCTGCTTCCCCAAACGTCTCACGCCCAGTGTCCAGCCCTGAGCCATAGAGCCCTCAGAAGCAGCAGACAGAGAAGACAAAGAGACAGAGACAGAGAAGGAGACTGCCAGGCCAAGTGGTCAGTGCGTGTCAAAGCAGAGAGGGAGGGACACCAAGGTGCCAGGGAGGATGGTGCGTGGGGGGAGGGCTGGCGTGCGTGAGGGTGGGAGCAGCCACGCAGGCCTCACTCTGCCCTGCCAGCCACCACCAAGCCCTCCGACCTCTGGCCAGGCTCCCGTCTCTCCTCCCCACCTCCCCCTCCAAGGCCCAGCCACTGCCAGGGGACCAGGCCCTGGACAGCAGAGGCCTTCCTCCCCGCCAGGATGTGCAAGCACACAGATGGAAAATGTTAAAGGGACCTTGCTTCGCTCGCTGACAGCCAAAAAACCGCTCCAGCTCCAATCTCGGCCCCCCCCCCCCCCCCCCCCGCCACTCAGCAGTGACACCTCAGAATTCCCACCTGGGTGGGGTTTGGCTGTTTTCTTTGGTTTTAGTGGATCCGGGGGTCGGTTTAACCCTCTGAGTTTGTTGCTTTGGTTTGGTTTTTAGAAAAGATATTTATTATGTTTAAGTTTAGATTTAACTTTGGTTTTGGTGTTGCTTATTTGGGGAGGAGGGGCACAGAGGAACCACTACATCGCCCCTGCTCCCCTGGACCTTCAGCTGCTGGCGCTGGGGGGTTTAAAACCTGGCTTAGCCCTTGTTAGCCTCTGGTTAGTGTCTCGTTAAAGATCTGGTTTAGAGTTAGGTGTCTGTAAGCCCTGCCCCCAAAACCTGGGCTGAGGATAGTCCAACTTGTGAAACCCACTCCCTCTTTGGAAACACAGGTTCCCTGGGCCATCCAACCATCTGTGTGGCCTGTAGCCAATGACCACCCATGGCAGGGGGTTTGAGGCAGGGATCTGCTTGGCCCTCTGCTCAGCCTCTCCTCCTCCAGCACCCTCCCAGTGCCCAGCACCTTACTCCGTCCACAAAAGCTGAGCACTGGTTAGTAGCAGCTGGAATACTAGACCCAGAGAGTGCCTGAGGACCACCGCGTCCAGAGATTATTCCCAGGCATAAAAGTTAGGAGAAAATGAAGAGGAGAAGGCTCACGGTGGTTGAACAAGTTTGGGAAGCAAACATTTCACAATTAAATGACAGGTTTCTTTCTCACAGGACTTCTCAGAGCCTTTATTAAACCAACGTCCACATGTATCTATCTCCAAGAGGAAGAAACAGGATTCAGCATTTCCCAAGCTCATTTTACCACAAATCTCTTTCTTGGGAAGCATCTCATGGGACTTGGGCTTCACCGGATATGTTTTGGAACTGGAAATTGATTCATTCAATAAATATTTATTGAGCACCTACCACATGCCAGATGCTGACTGTAAAATAATCCCTCCAAGAGTGCCCAGATCTTGTTTTTAAATACCTTCCTGCTCCTTACTTCCTCTCATTCTCCCGGCAGCCTCCAGGAGGGAGGCTGAGCCAGCCGGCTCACTTTCCCTGTCCTTCTCAGGAGGGAACAAGGCTTCTGGAAGGGGAAGTGAGCTCTTCCTTCCACCTCTGGGAAACACCAGAGCGTTTTGCCCAATCTTTCACTTTCCAGAAGAGGAAATAGGGCTCTAGAGAGAAGGCGTGACCCCATAGCTAGGAAAGGACAGCTGGGGTTCAACCTCTCCTGAGCCACTAGCCTCACCACCACCCACCCCGCCCTGGGCCTGTCCAGCTCTGCCTGCCTGGGGGTCACAAGTTGTCCCAGCCTCAGCCCAGGCTGCTCCCTTGGCCTCTCTGATTCTAGGAGAGGGAGGTGGGTAATGGAGAGGAAGCTACACAGGTCAGCGAACTTGGCCCCTGTGGCCCCACCCACAATGAACTCCTCAAAGGGTTAAAGTTCACCCCGCTGGAATGAGCAACCCAGTGCGGCTGGGGGCTGTAGGTTTTAGCGATGTCTGTTACAGTCCCTTTAACTTTTTGTCTTGTTATGGATTTATCACATCTGGTTATCAGCATGTTTAGTCCCCGCTGGCTGTATGAGGGGCTGGAGGTGACATTTGGGGGTTTTAGCTGGGGCAGGCCCCAGTGGACATTTAAAAGCACAGTTATCAGCTGGTTAGATAGGGGTTTAACAGCTCTACTTCCCCCCTAGAGTTTAGCCTTAGAGGTACAGAGCTCGCCCCCTCTCCGAAGGGAATGGGATGGCTTTGCCCTTGGCCCCAACTTCCCTTGGTGACAAGTGGCCTTCTCCCTCACACCCAGCAGTGCCTCACTACACATAGCCACTCAGCTAGCCTGTTCTGTCTTGCTCACCAGCTCAGTAGGCACAGAAACCCCCGTGGGATGGGACACCCTTCCTAGCATCCTCCTACCCCCGCCTCTGTTACTTCTGAGAGGCCTTCCAGACCAACAGGAGTCCATTCCAGAGACAGTGCCCCACCACCACTCCCCTGGGAAAGAGGGGTCTTTCCAGTAGGATGTAAGGCCCCCCACTCATCCCTTTCCTCCTCTAATGACCCCAGTGAAGCCTTCCCACCCTCCCTTTGGATCCTAGGATCAGCACTTCCTGTTTCCCAAAGGCTTCCTGCTTCTCAATGCACTGTGGCCCTCTGGCTGGCCCTTTATAAAACCCGGCTCCTGATCTGCCCTCCAGCCTGCTTTACCAGGGTGGTCAGGAGTCTCAACTGGACAATCTCAAGGATCACCCTCGCCCATTCGGGGTTTGGAAACCTCTTCTGAGCAAAACCCTAGCCCAGTCCCAAACCACCCCTCTACTTCTAAAGACGAAGACTCTTGTCTCTAGAGAGGAAGGGGGCATCCTGGTGGGATGATCAGTCCCTTCCCTAAGGGGTGGGCGATGGGGAAGGCACGGTGGGGAAAGAGAGAGCTCTGCACCTTTAAGATCTTGTTTTTAAAGTTAATTAATTAATTAATTAATTAATTCTGGTTAATTACCTTTGTCGAGCAGCCACTCATCTACTACTCGACCAAGCCGGTAGGGGATTCTTTGTCTAGCAATCGCCAGGCGCTCGTTATCAAAGTTTCCTTGGAAAAGTTTAGAAAGACAGTAGGTTTCTCAGGCGACGAAGTCCAAAGGAGTTAGCAAAGTAATTACGCATTTCTCAGGAGACTCAAGGTAAGGCAGCAACATCCACCAGAAAGGGGGTAAGGTCCACCCAAGACGGGAGAAGCAGCGCTGGGTCCCTTATCCTCCCCATCCCCTCCCTAGGCTCCCATCCAGAGCCAGCCCCACCCTAGGGGCACGAGTGACCCAAAGAAAAAGACAGGGAGTAGCAGAAAAGGAAAAGGCAGCTGGAAGGTCAAAGGTCAGAGGTTAAACAGGTTTATCTTTGCTCAAGCTGTTGTGCCCACCTTCCTTCCCCATCCCAAAGTGGGGCAGTGGAGCAGGGAGGGGCATTTAGCGGGTTTAAGTTAGGGGGTAGGAGGGGTCAGTGGCCCGGCTGGTTACTGAGTTTAGAGGGTGGTTTAGAAGTGGGAGGGATGGGTTAAGTGGGGTTTATGCGGCATTTAGGGGGTGGCCCGGCACTCGCACTTAACAGTAACATTTAAACCACTTCTCCAGGCACTCAGCTCCCCTTCCCTTCTGCGCTTGGCTCCCCACTGTGCTCTTTGCCAGCTCACCCCACACCCCTACCCCACGAGCTTCCACCCTGATCCCTTCCTCCAAAGGGCCCATCACCACAGCCTTGTAACCCTTCCCACCATCCCCTCTGCCTACCACTGCTACAGGTCACCCCGCCACCCACAGCCCCACCCACCCCTCTGCCCTTCTCTGCCTCTCCCACAGCCATCCCCCCCACCTCCAGCCCCATTCCAAGACCTTCAGATTCCACTCTGCTCAGGTCCCTTCATTTCTGCCCCATTCATTTCTGCCCCAGGGACCTAGTCCAGTTCCTGATGCCTTGTCACTCACTACCCTTTCTGCTTTAGGCTCCTCCCCACAGTTCCTAACCCCACCCTTTCTCATCCCTACCTGTCCCTCTCTCCACTCACCACTGTCCAGGCCTTGGAGATAGGAAGACTGTGTGTGTGTGTGCACCTAGGAGTTTGGTATGCTCCTATCTGCATCCACGGACTGTGGATTATCCCAGTCTGTAGCAGTGGAAATGGAAATGATTTCCTTTGGGAATCTGGCCACTCCTCCCATTGAAACCATGTACAATATTCAATAACTTGTTGGCGGGGGGGCTTTCCTGCTCATCTCACACTGCATAGCTGCGCTGGCCTCCAGTGAGGCCTGGGCCCTGGGCATGCCATGGACACCCCCCATGGACAAGCACACCACGTGTTCGTGTGTACACGGCTGCTGCCTTGACTAGGTGCTTCTGACGCAACGAGCCCTTGCCTTCCCTACAGATTTAAGTCACTAGTATCTGAGTAAAAAAATGGATTGTTTACTCTTTTAGTCACTCAACAAACATCTATTTTGAGTGCCTTCTCTGTTCTGGTGCCGGGTATTGAAGATGAAGGATGAAGCCCTGGCCCTTACCCGCAGAGTGCCCCAGCCAAGCAGGGGAGACTGGCAAGTGACCAGCAGTGTTTTTTGTTCTGCTAGAGGTGGCTTAGGCCATCCCCCTCCTGGGGATGGGAGAGAGAGGTACCAAAGAAGACACTGGAGGAGAGATGAAGGGACCAGAAGGGAGTCATACAGGGCAAGGTGGGGGAAGCACACACGCAGAGCACATTCAGGAGGGCAGGAGTCTTTTAGGGACCCCCTGTGTGTGCCTGTATCTGTCCTTGTATGTGTCCTGAGAGGAAGGGAAAAATGTACATCTGCCTCATTGGAGTACATAACAATTCTAACAGAAGTTCTGTTTGTTGAGCACCTCCTCTAGGCCATGTCATTCTAGTGCTTTCCTTGGGCCATCTTATGGAATTCTCGCAATATTACTATGAGGTGCATATTATCCCCATCTTTCAGAGGTGGAAACAGTCAGAGAGGCTGGATGACTCACCCAGGGCCAGACAACTTGTCAGTAGACAGTCCAGGATTAAAAGGCAGGTCCTGCTGACTCAGAATCCAAGAGCTGAGTCTCTGTGCTCCCTGAAAGTCTGGAGGCCCAGGCTCTGGGCCATGCCACCTGCCAACCCTGCCTGTCAGTGTTGCTCAGGATGACACTCGGCTTCCGTCGACCGTCTGCCCTCACATTGCACACAGGTGGGCACTGCTTTACAGGTGAGGGAACACCCAGCAGTCTTCCCCATCCCCAGCCAGGGGTCCCTGAGCAGAGGAGAGCAGGCATGGGCTCCATGGGAAGAAGCTCTGGACCCAAGTCATGGTTTGATGTGATGAAGCCTTCATGTCCTCCCAGTATAGTCCCATTCAGCCTCGGCTGAGGTCCTCACTGCTACAAAGGTTGCCCTCACATGAGTGTGGCTGAGAGAGAAGCCTGGTGACAGTAGGGCAGTCACACCTACACAGCCTGGCCTGCACACACGCAAGACTTCACACAGGAGTGTTTGTGTGCCTGAGTGACCCCACACATGCCCAGAACCTTGGTGTAGGCAGGCCTCCCTCAGCAGGGCTTTCCTTTCTCCAATGTCAGTTTGACCTTATGAGTATTTGTAGTCATCTGTGTGTCTGTGTTTGTCCTATATGTCCATCAGCCTCTGTAGTGTTTTTTTGGGAGGGTGGGACCATGTGGTTCTCTTCATCACCAGAGACTGTGGGGTACAAACCTGCATCTTTACACCAGTGTAAGCAGGCCTGTGAGAGTTTGCACACCTGCACCTTTCCCTGTCCTTCTGCCCACACCCTTCTCAGCCAGCGTGGGGCAGCCACTCTGCCCCCGCCTCGGCTGTCACTTCTGCCTCAGAGAGGGAGTGAGGCTGCAGATGCTCTCCCTTCTCCTTGGTCGCCCCCGTGTGTGACTGTGGGGTCGCTCAGCCAGATTATACCTCCACAAGTCTGCATTTCTGCAGTTCCCTCCTGCCCCTCCCTCTCAGTCTCCCGCACTGGGCTCTCTTCTTCTCCCTCCTGAAGCTCTGTCCACCTCTTCTCCCACTGGCTGGGTCTGTGCCACAACATCTCCATATATCTCTCTGCATCACTCTGGGACTGCCTCCGTCTCTGCTCCTGTCCCAGTGACTGTTCCCATATCTCTCTATCACTCCTCCCCTGGCTCCCCCGCACTCTGAGGCTCTTTCTCTGCCTCCTCATTTTTCCCATGTCCTCATCCTCTCCTTCCCCTTGCTCCTTAGAATCTTGGTCTATCCTGGGCCACCACAGCTGTCACACTGTGTGACACTGTGGAACCAGGTCTGTTTGCATTCCCGGGCTTCCCACTCCTAGACTGTGAGCTCCCTGCAAGCAGAGGCTATGTCCTGCTTCCCTGTGTCCTCAGAGCCTGACACCTAGGAGACTCCCAGAGAAGGTCTGTGGAATGTGCTTGCACTCTCATCACGTGGCATTCTCTCCCTTTGACTGTGTCCCTTATTCTCTGAGACTTTGGGGTTCATTTTCTCTAAGCTTCTATGGTCACTTTTCTTCCTTTATCTAGAACTCCTGATAATGGATCTTTGACTTGCTCTTTGTAAAGACCTTGGTTCATTCTTTGGTCCTGTCCTTGGGATCAGGCCTGCCTCCTTGCCAAGATAGATCTTGGGTTACTTATGGATCTTCTCTCTTTGGTTTCTGCATCTGCCTTCCCATTTTTGCCTGTCCTTCAATTCTAAACCCATCCTTTCCTCAATAGTGTCAGACTCTCCCTACTTCTACCCTTCTTCCCCTACTCTTCTCCCCCACCCCTACCTGGGGCCTGGCCTTGCGGCCTTCCCAGCTCAGCTCTGCCCTCTCCCTCCTAGCCGACAGGCTCCCAACACCGAGGTCCAGCCCTGCTCACAAATCCCGAGGTTTCTCTTTAGCCATACCCCAGTCCTGGTCGCCACTAGCCTCGCCTCTCACGTGGCCTCTCCGAGGCTTAGCCCCGCCCCCGGCAACCAGTGATCCTATCAGAGGCTTCCCTGTTCGCCCCGCCCACAGCGCCTCCTCTGCGCGCCGGCTCCGCCTACCTGCCGGGTACCGCTCATTGACCGGCCAGCTGTCCACCTGCAGGGTGGCGTTACCGCCACTTCGAGTGAAACGCACCACGTGGTATTTGCCGTCGCTCACGATGGCGTTGGGCTCATCGATGGTAATGTCGTCCGTGCCCACGTTAAAGATCACCCCCACGGTGCCCTGGTCCTGGGGACAAGGAGGAGAGGTCAGCGACTAGGAGGCAATAACCATTCACTCTAGAACTCCACCTGTGACCACCACCGCCCCAGATCTGTGGCACTTCACAGCTTTACAACGCACATCTCCCAGTCCTGCATTTGCTGACCCTCTTACCTGCCCAGAGAGGTGGGCAAGCTTGCCTCCCCCCACATGCAGGCAAGAGAGTGACCTGAGACTCAGAGGTCGGGACCTCGGTGGGGTGCAGAGCCTGGAGGGAGCATCTCCGCTAAGCACACCTGCCTTTTGCCTTTTGGTTCGTTCAGAGTATTCACAAATGTTTACAGGGCACCCATTCTGTGCAAGGGCCACTGAGCCCAGGACCGGACAAGGAGGCCAGGATCAAGCTGGGGGCCATTAGAGACCTCTCTAGGGCACAACCAACAGAGAAGCCCATGGAAGCCAGCCTAGCACCTGAGGAAAGTCTGGCCTCACCACGCCCCACCACTCCCAGCCTCAAGACTCCCCTTCCCTGCATGCTCAGCACTGAGCAGGTCCCCGGGGCTCTTGGACGAAGGTAGCAACATGCCTCTCCTGGCAGCTCATAGGCCCCATGTTGGTCAGGCCTGAATGTGAAGTCATAGGAGTGAAGGCGGGAGTCTGGACTATATTTTGGGAGTGATGAGTATGGAAAGAGATCAGGGAGACAAATCACAGTAGACTTACTAAGGAAACGTGAGTGTGTGGGTGTCAGGGTAGAGGATGGGCTGGGAGCTGAGGAAGGACAGGAGAGGAAAGTCAGAGACCCAGGCCTGGAAGAGGGGAGCCAAGAGTCAGTCTCAGCAACCTCTGGGACCTGGGGTCACAGGCTCTGGATGGGCAGGGCCTGGGGAACCCTCCAGAGGCCACCGAGGATCCAGCCCCAGAAGAGTTCTGTTGACGGCACCAGCATAAGAGGGAGTGCTTTACTGAACCCCTAAAATGTGCCAGGCCTCAGAGGGTACTATACACATATGTTCTCTTCATCCCCACAGCAACCCTCTCAGGAAACTTATGGAATCCCCAATTCACTAAGGAGAAAACTGAAGCTAAGGGAGGTTGAGTAACATCCCTAAATCCACATCACAGGAAAGGAACCCCTGATTTGAACCCCAGTTGGCCTGACTCCAAAGCCAGTGTTCTCTCTCCCTTGCCCACTAGTCTGGGGAGATTGCCGGGGGATAATCTGAGCAGCTACTGAGGCCAATCTATCTGAGGGGCCAAAGACATCAAAAGAAGCCAGGGGAAGGCCCAGGAGGCCCTAAACCTGGGCCCCTATTCCATTCCCCTGCACTTCCTGGCAGCACTCCTGGACTGAGCCCCCTAGCCCTCTATGCCCCTCCTCCACACAGGACAGACACCCACACAGGCTCCCTTAGGCCCCCTGAATCACACAGTTATGGGACCCAGATCCCTAGAGCATACACACACACACTCCTGGGGTCTTCCTGAAAGACTACCCCAGTCCAGCCTGGGCATTAGGGCCCATTCCACTAACAACTCCTGCATCCAGCAGAGCCAAGAACCTGCCACTGAGGATGGGGATGGGGGGCTCACAGATGGGGTGGGGGTTAGGGTTTTGCAAAGAGCTGGGCACAAGGTGGGCAGCTGTGGCTCACTTGGAGATCCAGGCCCACTCCCTTCCTCACTTCTGGATCCAGTTCTCCCCTTCCTAGAACCTGGGAAGGCCACACACACACACACACACACACACACACACACACACGGAGTCATATACACACAATGCAGCATCTCTCCTCAGGGAAACTGAGGCTGGGCTCGCCTAACAAAGAGTACTCGCAAGCCCCACACACCCACCACCCACAGACTGACAACATCCCAGGGAGACGGGATGATCACGTGCTCCCCACACACATGAGGAAAAGAGCTGAAGCTCCTCAGTACTATTATTAGCAATAACATCACCCCAGAATAGCATCAGTCCCTTAGACACCTCTGAGGGTTTCAACCGATGAGGCTTGGGCCAGGCGGTGATGGTGGTCAAGGAGTAGAGGCTGCCTGGGACCTGGGGTGCCAGAGGGCTGGCCAGGGTGACTGGAAGGCAGGACCCCTGGGTTTCCTAGGAGGCAGCTGAGCTCAGAGCCATACGCTCCGGGGGAGAGGCAGTTCCCAGAGCTGCTCCCAACGTGAAGTCAGTTGTCACTTCTGTTAAAGTCATTAATTCCTAATTCCCCAATTACCTCATTAGGCGGCGGTGGGGAGAACGCGGCCGCTCCTACAGCAAATAATTATGGGAGTCAAAATTAATTTGGCAAAGTGGAGCGACGCTTTATTAGAAACGTCAAATTGCTTTTCTCTTATTTTGCTGCCGCCTCCCCACTCTCTGAGAGCTGCTAATGACGCGGCGGTGGGAGCTGGTGTGTCACCAGGAGAGGAGGGGCTTGGGGGCTGCCCCCCAGGGGCTTCAGCCTGGCTGGGCCCTACTCTTCCCTCACAGCTGGCCTCTCCTGTGGCTCCCACACTCCCCCCAGGGTCCCCACCCTCACCAGGCTCCCCATCAAGGTCAGGCACCCCACCCCAGCCCTCAGCAACACCAGGCACCAGGCCACATTCCTCCACAAGCCTGTGCCAGGTGAGGACTGTGGGTCCTTTCTCCCTGCACCCTGAGCCCCCACGCTGTCTCTTCAGTGCTCGGAAACCCTGTCCCCTAACCCTGCAGGCACAAAGACACACAGGACTGGTCAAAGAGGCAGTTCCAGAACATAGGCAGATGGACACGTCTGGCTGGAATCACAGATGATCAGGGTGTAGGCTGACACTGGGTGCTTCCTGTCGGCTGGGCCGTGTCCCGAGGCTTTACACACACACTGTCCTTGAAACCTCAGAGACTCCCTTTGTCCTCTTGCCATCCTATTATCGGGCCTCAAAAGGGGACACTGAGGCTCACAGAGTGGCTGCACGAGGACAGAGCAAGGAAGTGGCAGAGCTGAGACTCAAACCCAGGCCAGCAGCTCCGAAGCCACACCTGGCTCCTCATGACTGTCTAGAGAGAGAACACAGCCTTAACTCGCAGAGAAGGCCATGGAGACACAGCCACACCTGCCACAGGGTCAGGAGACTGGAGTAACAGCAAGTACCACACTCCCCTGGGAAGGGCAAACATGGAGCAACACATGTGATCAGAGGCCGAGAGCCTGTCCCCCATGGTCCCCCAAGGTCCCCTGTCACTCCCAACACCGTCAGTATGCACCTGGCCCCACATGTCTCACACAGTCGAGTGTGCTGTCCATGGCCGTGGTCTCTCACATCCAGCCGGGGACACTATCTTGCTCACACTGGCACAAACCTTCCAGGCATTCTCCCCAGGCTCTACTCATCCCTCCTCACCCCTTCCCTACATGCTTCTCTGCCTGGCCTCCCCCATCCAGCACCCAGCGGCTGCTGCTCCCACTCCAGCTCCACTCAGCCCACAGGACATCTCACACCTCCTTCCTTTGCTCCCTGGTGTTGGGGGAGGGATGTGCAGGGTACCCCGGAAAGTTAATGTGCAAGGAGGGGCCAGTAGCCACAGTCCAATCAGATGAGGAGGGACCAGAACACAAACATACTTCCAAGGTCCCCTTAAAGCCCAGGACCCCCCACCCAGACCTTTCTAGCACATAGAGCCTGGTTGCCCTACTCGAACCCATAGCTCAGGGGTCCTTGGCCAGGGTCAGCATGCAGGATGCGGGCAGCGAAAGGAAAGGGGACTTACAGGTGGATATGAGATTGAGGTCAGAGGCCCAGGGGTTAAGGCCATGGGGATGGGGCAGGGGAGAGGCTAAGTGCAGAAATGAAACAGACCAAGGCCAGAGGCTATTGGGAAGGCTGTGGGGTAGGACTAGAAATGGGGAAGGGGTCAAGGAAGAAAAGGGGCTGCCTGAAGACAGAGTTAGGATGAAAACGGAGAGGAGCTGTGAGTATGGCAGGTGGGGGGTGTGGTTAGGGCATGGTATGATGGAAAGGGGGTATGGCGGGTATGAGAGATGTGAAGTGCTGATTCCATAGCAATGAGGGGACTGAGTAGAGGGGTGTGCCAAGAATGGTCAGTATGGCAGGTAGGGTGTGTAAGGTGTATGGTGGGTAAGGGGGTATGGCGGGCAGAGGGGTATGGTGTGTAATGGTGGGGAGGGGGATATGGAGGGCAGAGGTGTATTGCAAGAATAGTGGGTATGGCAGGTAGGGTGGGTAGGGGGTATGGCGGCTAGGAGGGTATGAAATGTATGGCAAGAACGGTGGATATGGCAGGTAGAGCGGACAGGGGATATGGTGTGTAGGGCAGTAGGGTGGGTAGGGCAGATCGGGGCAGGTTTGGTAGGAGGCCCAGAGGGAGGCACTGGAAAGAAGCAGAGGTTGAGGAGGGGAGCTGGGCAAAAAAAGGTATGGCCAAGTGGGACAGGAGGCCAGGGTGGGGATGTACGGCTGGGCCAAGAGGTCAGAGAGGAGTGAGCATGGCCAGGGAAGGTAGAGGGGAGGTAGGGTAAAGGGGCTGCTGGGAGGGCAAAGGTCATGGGAACAGAGGTTAAGGGCAGAGCACAGGCAGCAGCAGGATCTACAGGCAAGGTGCAGAAGCAAGCATGGACTGCTCTGGGGCAGGGGCATATGAAGCAGGGCAAGAATCGGTGCAGGCCACAGCGGGCTGCCATAGGTCTAGCAGTGGGCAGGCAGCAGCCCAGGGCAGTTGCAATGTGGGGATGTTTCATGGGCTGCAGGAGAATGGCCTAGAAGTCTCAAGTAGCCCTCTGTTCAGGAAGGTCAGGAGATGACCTGGAGATGGAGTCAGGAAGTGGGGAGCTTCAAATCAGCTAGAGTGGCTCTGAGAATGGACAACAGGAAGGGAGAGGGTCTCAGAGGGCCCTCCAGGAATTGGGGGAAACATGAGAGAAGATATGAGGTGCTGATTCCATGGCAATGAGGGGACTGAGTAGATCTAGGGTAGGAAGACTAGAGGGCGGGGAGGAGGGGCAGGGGCCAGGACCCAGGATCCTTACGATGTGCAGTTGCAAGTAGTCTCCGAGGCCGGAGGCACTGTCCACCCGCACCAGCACAGCACTCCGCTGGTGAGTGCTGAAGCCCACGGCCAGGCGGTCCATCCTCGTACTGGGCCGGTCATTGGGGGGCCACGTGTAGGTGATGAGTGCTCCCCCCTTCCCAAAGATGTATGTGGTCCCGGCTGCAAAGAGAAAAGAGAAAGGGAGATATGACTTCAGGTGAGTGAAGTTAGCAGGTCCTCAGGGCTGCACAGGGCCACCAGGCTTCGGCTGTGATACCTACAGCAGCCACCAGGCCCTGCAGTCCTCAGGAACAGTTGGCAGGCGGGTGCCCGGCTGAGAGCCCGTGCACGCGCACAGACAGATGTAGCTGCCTCATCAAGAATTCTAGCTTTAATTACAGCAAAACAGAGAGGCAATAGAGAGAGTGACACAGAGAGAGAGCCCAGGGAGAGGCTGCAAGGGGACCGGGAAGTGGACGGAGGGCAGGCAGGACCCAGGGGGCCCGGGCCCGCCCAGCTCAACTTCTCCCAGGGCTGGCAGAGGTGACAGATTTGAGGTATGTGCTCCTATGAGCCCAAGCTGAGCAGGCACCAAAGCCAAGGAGCCCCAGGCAATGGCGAGAGGCGCAGGGGCTGTGTTCAGCTCTGACTCATAGCCCACAGGCTGGCACCCTTCCACCACCTACCCCCACCCACTCCCAAGCCCCTGGAAATCCTGGTCCCAGTGTGGCCAGGACTCCTTGTTTCCACTCCCAATTAAGGGGCTGCCTAGGTCCCCAGAGAGGGGTTGCCTGGAGCCTTACCCAGCAAAGAAGAGAGAGATATTGGGGCTGGGGCAGGGGGCGGGGTGGGTACGGAACAGAGACTTGACAGCCAGAGGAGGAAGGAGGCAGAGAGACAGATGGACAGAGGGGGGTGTAGGTGAGAGAAAGTGGGAGAACTCAGAGCCAGGGATGAAGGCTCCCTCTCCCTGCCCTCCCCCACTCCAGCCTCCCTCCCCCTCTCAGGCTCCTCCATCCGGCAGCCGGGGGCGGGTGTGAGGTCCCTAACGATCTCAGCCCCAAAATAAACCCCATTAGTCGCCAGGTTCCCTCCTGCGGTGACTGGGCTGCAGGGGGGTGGGTAGGGGCAGACAATGGCAGGTGTGGGGGGTGAGGGGCCAGTCACCCAGTTTCCGGGAAGGAAACATTGTCTGGGAGGCCTAGAGGACTAGTAATCTGGGGCCTTCAGAGAAGGAAGAGAACAATCTTCCATTCTTTAGAACATAAATGGAGGAGATGAGATTCATAAAATACTTAATTAAATAATTTGCCACAAACAACTCCTCTCAAAGCGCTTCTTGGGGGAGAGGAGTTCAGGGGAGGATTTATCCAGAGAGAAAGTCAGGTGGGGGGCTGAGTGCAAAAGCCTGAGGTAGGCTGGGAAGGAGTAGGAGAACTCAGGGGTAGGATGGAAAGCTCTGGGTCAGGGAAGCCAGGCTCCAGGAGGGCCTGAGGCCCGAAGCATCTTGCTCCGTCAAGATGGCAGCCCAGCTGGTAACAATAGGGCTGGGCACCTCAAGCACCCTGGGGTCTCTCACCCCAGGGACTAGGAGCCCTGGTGCAGTTGGGACAATCAGTGGGCTCTACCCCAGGAAGCTCCTAGGCCCTGAAGGAGAAAAGGGAAGACTGTTGCCCAGGTCCCAGAGAGGCCATGAGGCCAGCAGGGGTTCGGGGCTGGGGGGAACAAGAGCTGTTCTCCAAGGCACTTGTCATCCACACCCTCCATCTCCCCAGATCTAGCCAGAGAGGGGAGATGACCCCAGTGCCCAGGGCAGGGCAGAGCAAGCCAGAAAGAACCACCTTGATGTCTACTGACATCTCAATACTGCTGTCAATGGGAAGCACCCTCAGCAGACAGGAGGAGCTTGGCCCCGCCCCCTCAGACGAAAAATCCTTTATACTTTGGGGCCCTGGAGGCCCCGTGGTGAGGGCAGAACCCTCAGGATGGGGCCCCTAGATTAGGGTGGAGAGCTGGCTGGAGGCAGGGTACACAGTGAGCCACACCCCCACCCCAGGCAGGTCACTTGTCTGAAAGGGGCAGGGCCTGCCGGCCAGGAGCAGAGTAGGCCTCAGCCCCTACAGCCTCTCCACTCCCAACACTGCAGCACTCTGGAAAACCGGCTGTTTCCATGGCAACCATAATACCCAGGGTCCTCCCTTCCCCCTCTACTCACAAGCTGCAAGTCCAAATTTGGGGGGTGGGGAGGGCCAGGGGAACTGAGACTGCTGACCTTCTTCCACACAGCCCCCTTCCCTGCCTCCCTGTCCAGAGGCTGCTGCCTCTTCACCCCACATGCTCCAGCCCCCTCCCCCAGTCAGACGGAGGAGGGGGCTTACTGGGTTTCTTGGTCCCTCAGACCCATCGAACCCCATTTCTATGGGTCCTGCTCCCAAACTTCCCAGGTCAAAGGGAAAGGAGGCTATTTCTCCTCACTTCCCCACCCGAGAAACCCAGGCAGCTCGTCACCTTGGAGAGAACCTGCCTGAGCCCAGAGCAGGCCTGAGCAGCAGGCCAGCCCCATACCCCACAGGACAGTGAGGCCTCCAGGATCAGAGGCCCCACCGGCACCCGGGCCGCAGGCCCCACAGGAGACCCCACAGCCACACACAGGTGACAACACACCCGGCCACACAGAGACCCAGCGCGGGGAGGCTCCCTCCGAGAGGAGACCCGAGGCAGCCGGCAAACATGGCGGTGAGCGCACAAAGACGGCCTTGGCCAGCAGCGAGGGCAGGGGCTGGCTCGGAGCAGGACAGCACGGCCACACGTCCCCGCCCCCGCCCCCCCCCGCCCCCGGCCCTGCCCAGGCCCTGCTCCACCAGGCCTCCCCCGGGGTTTATTACCCTGCTGTTCTAACACTGCAGGCGGTTTATGACACGGGGTGGGCCTGTGAAAGCCTAAGGGCATTTATTACACTGTGGGGGAATCGGGTGGGGAGATGCGTCTTGGACCACAGGGGCTGAATGGCTTATTGGACTGGGGCAGCAGTAATTACCCTGGGGACACATTTCTCCCGCCAGGGAGGCGCTGCAGCCTGGTGAGGGGAGGGGGGTGGGCAGGGGGATGGGGAGGGGGGCGGGGCTCTGTCAGGTCCCTCCGGGTGGCTACCAGGCCGGACCCCCCACCCCCAGACGTAACTCCCAACAACCACCACCCCACCCCCAGCAACCTGTCCTCTCCGCCCCTGGCCACAAGACTCCCTGGGGCGCAGAGACAAGGAGCCACACTTTCCTTTCCAGGAAAGGGCTCTGGAGAAGGGACCTAAGCCAAGGCTCAGAATGTTACTCCAGGATGGCCCAGACCCACCGTCTTTGACCTCCCCATGTAGCTAGCGAACCACTTTGTGCACAATGGGGGAGGGGGGGACAGCACACAACCCTGAAGCCCAAGGCAAGAGAGCCTCTGGCTGCACACAAGATGCCACCTGCCCAGGTGCCGACCACCAACGGCCCAGGAATGGCACCTTCTGTCCACACCCAACATGGTCTGGGCCTTCTGGACCCAGAAATTCGTTGATCCAATAAAACACTAAATGATCAAGAATCTTCCATACAGTTCCCACACACTTGCATTCTAGAAAAAAAAAAAAAAAAACAACCAACCATTAATATGGTTAGCTAACCCAGACCCAAACAATAAACTCATTCTATGTAAAAAAAAAAAAAAAAAAAACACATGCAGTGATGCCCCTGTGGTTGAAACTACATATGCAGACCCTCTGCCTGTCTCCCTGCGGCACCAGAAGCCATGACAAAACCCTTCTGGTAGGTCTAGAATCATGAGAGGATAAAATGTCCTGTACAATTCAGAAAAGCCATGGTCCTGGGTGCCCACAGCCCATACCGGCTCTTTGTATACAGACCTCCATAACCCAGGGGGATCTCCACAGGTCCATATCCTTGGGCTCAGCTCTCTTGATCTAGAATCCCAGAACAATATCCTCTTGATTCTTATGCCCATTCTTGGCCATAAATCATCCAGTCAGAAGGCCAAGTTAACACGCCCATTTTCAGAATCGGAATCAATGCTAGTCCCTTTCTAAGCAAGCTGGAGTGATAAATCCAGAACCCCTAGAAGCTACTGACTCAGAACTGAGGCTAGAGTTGATCCCACCACCCTGGCTTCAGGGAGTAGCACAAATGAAGGTCGGGGGCTGAGGCTCTAGAATGGGAATCGGGGTCAACGACCAGGAGAGTGGCACCCCCTTGGGGCATTTTTAGGACTCAGGTGTACTGGTCCCCCATGACCAGACTGACATCCGGTGCAAGGGTGTCAATGGGTGTCTGGCAGGTCTGTAGGGATATTATGTAACAGGAGGGGTTGGGGATGGAAGGCAAATGGAAGAAAGAAGAGAAGAGAAGAAGGGAAGGAAGGCAAAGAGAAATAGAGGGAGAAGCCAGGGGAAGGGAAGTGAAGAAGCGATTACAGGAGATGCTCCCTCTCAATGGGGGATGCTAGGGAGATGTTGGGGCAGGGAAGGATCTCCCCTGGCCTAGAAAACTCTCCAAAGCTGGCCTCTTCCTCTAGCCAAGCATGGGGTCCCAAGAGAAGCCCATCCTTTCACCTCTGTCCTCGTGATTAGGTAAGCAGAGGTGGGAGGGGGTCAGCCAGAACAGATGGCCTCCTCCCTCCTCTTCTACCTGTCCTTTGACCCTCCTCCATCCACTCACTTGCCTGACCCTGCCCAGCTCCTTTCTTCAGGCTCCCACCACCTTCCATCACTGTCCTACAGGGCCCTCCTGATCCCCGACTGCTGCCATGTGCCACTGGGCAGCCATGAGCCCTCTTGGGGCTGTTCTTCTCCGCTGCACAGCAAAGGGGTGGCCATCTCGGAGGCAACCCCAACATCAACATTCCATACACACATACTTCCCCCCATGCTCTCTCCTCCATTTTCTCTCCTGGTCTCCCAGCTCTTTAGCTCCTTCACTGAGCCTCCCTGTGCCACTCAGCTCTGAGGAAGGCCCCTCCTTCCAATCTGCTCACCAGCCCTGGGCCAGCTCCTCTCTGGGTCCCTTCCTCTTTCACCTCTGGCCCTCCACCCCCCCCCCCCCCCGCACACTTTCCCCCAATATCCCCACTTCCCCTTCTTTATCTCACCTCTCTGTCCCTTGCCTCAGTGCCCAGAAGGCCTGTGTCCTATGTGGGCCCTTTTAGGAGCAACATTGGGCCTCTAGGGAGCTTAAGGGGGCATTGAAGAGGAGAGATGAAGGCACAAAGGGCCAGAGAGCTCATGTAAAGAAAAAGGGAATCGAGAGCGCTCAAGAAGGTATGGGCTTGGAAAGTGGAGGAAGAGCGAGACCCCTTCAGGGACAGGACGGAGGTGAATGCAGGGACCCTCTGCTGGGGAAGAGAGAAGAAAGCAATGGAGAGGATGCTGGGAAGGGGCCACTCTTGGGAAGTGGAGGAAGACAGCACACAGGCATGGAAAATGAGCTAAAGATGAAGTAGGAGAACAGGGGAGCATAGAAAGGGGCTGAGAAGACTGGAAGGGACATGGGGGCAAAGGTTGGAAAGCAAGGATGGACAGAAGCAGAGCAGCACAGGAGAGGCAGAGGTGAGCGCAGACACAGTAGGCCCTGAGGAGCATGGCTGGGAAATGAGGAAGATATAGGCATGGAAGGTGAGGGAGGGACAAAAGTGGAGTTAAAAAAAAAAAAAAAGAGGTGATGGACGGGCAGGAATGGGAAGTGATGGAAGGCACAGAAATGCGAGGTGATGAGGGTCCAGCATGAGAGCTGGTGACAACACAGTAAGAGTCAAGATAAAAGGTGATGATGGAAGCTTGGAGATGCCGGGACACCATGGGAGTCAAGACAGGCAGTGATGGCAGGGACAGATCTGGGAGGCAAACGAGGTACAAAGATGGGAGGTGATGGAGGAGACAAAGCGGAAGGTGAGAGAGGTACAGAGATGGAGGTGGTGGGGGTCCCCTATGGACAGGGATGGCAAGGCACAGGGAAGGGAAGTGATGAGTGGGCTAAAACAGGGGGTGATGGGCCTCTGGGATGGGAGGTGACAGGAGGTCTGAGAATGTGAAATGAAGGAGGGCCTGAGATGGGAAGTGAGGGGGTCTGGCACGGAAATGAGGTGAAATGGGAAGACGGCTGGACACGGAGATGATGGAGATGGCACAGACTAGAAGTTGTGGGGTGCACTGACAGGAAGTGATGGGCCACAGAGACCCAGGGGTACAGAGATGGCAGGTGGCAGGTACACAGGTAGAAATATGACGCAGAGAACCTCGGGGCTGAAGCTATGAAGTGATGAGGGGGCTGAGATGGGAGGTGATACCGGGGCTGAAACAAGAAGTGATAGAAGGTTGGAAATGGAAGACGATGTGGTCTGAGAGGGAAGGTGAAGGAGGTTTTGAGGTGGAAGGTTATGAGGGGCTGAGACAAGAGGTGACAGTAAGTGGAAAATGCTAGAGGACTGACACCACAAGTGATTTGGTGACAGGGAGATTGGGACGAAGGTGAGGGAGAGATTGGGATGAGGGGTGGTGAGGAGGTTGGGCTGGGAGATTACAGGAAGCCTGAGTTGGAAGGTGATGGGGAGCCCGGGATGGGGGCTTGGAAGCTCCAAGCAATAGGGCTGCAGGGGTGAGAGATGCTGGGGGTCAGAGTTGAAGGCCCGGCAGAGATTAAGGGGCATGCAAAGGAGAAAGGAGGCTGGGAGAGGGCTGGGACGGTGGAGGGAGCTGCCTGTTTGGGAGGTGATGGCAAGACAGGAGCAGGAAGAAGGGAAGGTTGCTGGAGGGCCAGAGGTGAAAGAGGAAGAGATGGGACATGTCAGGCAGCGGGGACAGAAGGGATGGAGGGGAGCACCCCTGCAGGGGTGGGAGGCACAGAGATGCTAGACCAGCCGGGAAGGTAGGGAGAGGCAGAGGTGGAGGTAAGGTGGCAGAGATGAAGGAGATGAGGAAGGTGAGTGAGAGGCACGGGGCAGGGGGGAGCTGGACAGAGGATGACAGGACGGAATGGGGAGGTGATGGGAGCGGAAACAGGAAGGTGATGACAACCCGGAGATGGGGAGAAGGAGGTGAAGGAGAGGCAAGAAATGAGTGATGGAGGCAGGTTGCCGAGGACGATGAAGGAAGGGGCTGCGGGAGAAGCAGGGTGGGGCTGAGAAGATGCGAGCAGGAGATGGTAGGTGAGGGAGCGCGGCCGCAAAGCCGAGGGGCCGGGCCGGGCCGGGCGCGCACAAGCCGGGTGCGGCCCGCGGGGCCGGGGCCGGGGCCGGGGCCGGGGCCGCGCGCACGGGAGGCCCGGGAAGGGGGGCGCAGGGGGGCGCAGGGGGGCGCAGGGGGGCCGGCCGGCCGCGGCAGCGCCACTTACCGTGCCCGCCGCGGGTGAGGAAGGGCATGCGGTTGATGGCGATGGGCACGGTGCCGTGCTTGCTGTGGAAGTGGTGGACGTGGTGGGTGGTGCTGAGGCTGGAGGAGACCCGGGCCCCCTCGGCCGCCCCCAGCAGCAGCAGCAGCAGCAGGAGCAACGGCGGCGGCGGCGGCGGCGGCGGCGGCAGCAGAGGTGGCGGCGGCGGCGTCAGGGGCCCGGCCAGGGCGGGGGGGCGGCGCGGGCACCCCCCCTGCCCGCTCCCCCCGGGGGGCATGTCGGCCCGGGGGCGGCCGCCTCACAGCCCCATGGCCGGGGGCGGGGACGCGGGGCGGCGCGGCCCCGCGAAGCCCCCCTCCGGCTCCGAGCCCCGGGAGGGGGGTAGGGGGCGAAGAGAAGGAAAACCAAGAGCCCAAGCCTCGGTCCGGAGCCAACGAAATCAACCGGATCCCGCCGGGGAATCCGAGGTCCGCGCAGCGGCAACGCCAAGATCCAGGACGCCTGGGTCCATCCCAAGGAGCTAAGGGTCCGCCCGCATCTCGGCGGGGTCGCAGCGGCGCAGGGGGCCGTCAGAAACCCGGGGGAGCGCCCGGGGGAGGGGGCATGGTGCCGGGCGGAGAGGCAGGGGAGGCGCGGGCGCGGGGGCCAGGCAGGGACGGCAGAGCGGGGGGAAATCCTGCGGAAAAACCGAGCGGGGGAGGAGGGGGCCCGGAGGGGAGACGCGGGAGACCGACGGAGACCAGGGCCGGCCGCGCCGCCGATGCCGCTGCCGCCCGACGGAGGCCCGGGAAAGGAGGGAGCGGCCGGGGCGGGGGGGGGGCGCGGGGGGGAGGAGAAGGGAGGAGGGAAGCAAATCCGGGTGAGGGGGGAATGAAGGCAGGAGGGGAGGGGAGAGGAGAGGAGAGGAGAGGAGAGGAGAGGAGAGGAGAGGAGAGGAGAGGAGGGGAGGGGAGGGGAGCGGGGCTGAGCAGAGGAGAGGCGCGAGCCTGCGAGATTCCGGCGGAGAGATGGAGGCAGCGGAGTGTTGCTGCAGAGGCTGAGGGCTGGAAGGGAGAGGGAGGGAGGGAGCTGGGGAGGGAGGAGAGGCGAGCAGTGGAGAGGGGAGGGGAGACGGAGCGCGGGAGGGGGGTGCAGGGCGGAGGGACCCGAGCGGCTCCCGAGCTGCGGGCGGCGCTGGGCAGCTCTGCCGCGCGGCACCTGGCTAGCCCGCTCCGCGCTCGCCTCTCCTCGGCGCGCGCCCCGCCCCTCCCCCGCGCCCGGGCGCGCGCGCTCCCCGCCCCCGCCCCGCCCCGCCCCGGAGAAGGGGCCCTGCTGAATAATTGAACGCGACCGAGGCGAGCGAGGGAGGCGAGCTCTCTTCCTCCACCTTCCCTTCCCCCGCACCTGGACGCACCCCGGTAGTGCTCTCGGTCCGGCGCGCGGGGATGTGGCCGCGGCCACCTCTGCACGCACCCCTCGGAACACACGTGCACGCTAGGATGTGGACGAGTATGGAGCCACCCACGTGCCCACACAGGCGCCAGTGAGCGCGCAGGCACACGTCGGCTCAGACACATACATGCACACATGTGCTCGCAGGCACTGGCACACGGACTCACATGCAGCTCGGGGGAGGGGCACGGGGTGTGAACATGCAGAGGCACATGAGCGTGCACACATACATGTTTGGCCACAGGGGATGAACAGCCAACATACACACAGCCGCCTCCCCCAGCTCACCCTCCAAAAACAATGACCCAGAGCCTCAAAGGTACCCAAGAGTGAGTCACGTCACACACACACACACACACACACACACACACACACACACAGTCTTCTCACCACCTACCCAAAAGGGTGCTCCCCTACCCCCTGCACACCCCTGAACTTCTCCAATCCTCCCTCTCTCCACTACCCCTGCCCCTCCTCCAGCCTCAACCTCTCCCTCCTCGGAGTTTGCAGGACACCGGTCCACTGAGTGTCCCATGTAGGACAAAACCCTTCCTGGGTCACTTATGTTCAGCTGAGAAAGCCCTTCTAGGTGCCCCTTCACTGAGATCTGTCCCTCTCCCACCCCCACCCCCTACCCCCACCCCCCTACCCCCACCGCCCGCAGAGTTTTGGAGACCTCTGGGAAGCACCTGTCATAGCCCAAGAGATAAGTGCAGAGAGGCTCCCTTGCCTTCATCTGGATGTGACCTCTGCACCCACATCAATCTGGGTTCCGTTAGGACCAGGAAAGAGATGTGTGGGGGGAGCCAGAGGGTAGAAAAAGGATAGGAAGGGAGGTGGAGATGGAACTGGAAGGAGCCGAAGAAACAGTATAGTAGGGTGGGGAGGAGAGTTGGTGAAGAAAGGCCAAAAGGAAGGGCAAAAGGAAGGCGGAGGTGACATGAGAAAGGGGAGGGAGTGTGGGGCACCCAGGCAGGAGAGGGCTCGCTCCTGCCTATTGATTCCGAATTCCATCTTGGGGCAAAACCTGTTACCAAGAGCTGCACAGTGCTGAAGGCCACTCTCAAATGCAGTCAGCACCCAGGACCACCTCCCCACCCCCATTGGCCCCAGGCCCTTCATAAGAGAAAGCTACAAGGTGCTACAGGGCTCTGGGAGGGAGGAGAGAGGGCAGCCTGCAAAGCCCCCCACCCCCCACCCCCACTCCACCCCACCCAAGCCTTGTCCTCCTGCCCCTCTGTCCCGTTCTTAGCTGCCCCTGGCTCTGGAATAGAGACTGACACAGCTCTGGGCAGGCAGAAAATGTACGGTCCCAGAGGGAGGGAGGGAGGAGCTGGTGGCTGTGAGAGAAGAGGAAGGGAAACCGCCTAGAGGGCAATCAATATTAGTGAGTGGGAAGTGGAGAGAGTTGCAGAGGGTGGCACTGGGGAGCGAGGGGGGGAGACAGAAGGTACAAAAAAAGAGAGAGGTGTGTGAGAGTTAATAGAAGCTGCAGAGAGGGACAGAGCAAGTGGATGAGAAACAGGGTAAGACATGGTAAAGAACTGCTGCGGGGGGGGGGGGGGCTCTGGAAGACAGGACCCACCCCCCCACTCCATAGCAGGCCTGATGGGAGTGCCTGGGTCCTGAACCCAAGCGCCATGGCAGGGAGTTCCCTTCCTCTCCCTTTCTCTCTCTCTCTCTCTCTTTCTCTTTCTTGGCAGAGATGGGTTCCCTCCTGTGATCTCTCTTGCCTTCCCAGTGCAGACTACAGAGCTGTAAAGGGACACAGAGGTTCTTCACACCCCATGTCACAGATGGAGAAACTGAGTCCACAAAGGGAATGAAGGTCAGACCTCTCCCTATCCCAGTCTCTCCCCCACAAGACAACCCCAACCCTCCTCCCTGTCTTCTTCGTGACCAGCGGCCTTCTCAGAGCCTTCACACTCAGGGGCAGAGTGAACTGAACAGGCCTCTTGGCCAGGTTCCTGCTTGATCTTGTGCCTCGCCAGGGCCTCGATGAGATCAGCCAGAGAGAGGCAGCATGAACACGAAACAGCCAAGCGTGGAGAACTAGGAGGCACGACTCCCAGAGAAGAGGGAATTAGGGTTTGGGAAGCAATGGCAGAACCCCCAACCCCAGGGTTCCTGCCTGCCCTTCACTGGTGGAGATCTCAGAAGGTCCCCCAGGGCTGGTATTTGGAGAAGCAGCAGGAAGAATCCCGACAGCTGCCAAGCTGCACCCACCTTGTCTTTACCTGCGTGGCTCTGCTCAGGCTCGGCCACCAGACACACAGACCAGTGCTCGGGGATGATGATTCTTGCCAAGATGTGCTCTGCTCCCCAGCCTCAATTATCCCTGCCTCCCACCTGCCTGGAACCTGGAGAAGCTGTTCCCACCTCTCTTCCCACCCCTGCTAAAAAAGATGGCATGACTCCCTTAAACCCCCATCAATCACTATGCCCGCCTCCAGAAGGCTCCAGTGTGTGGGAGTGCAGTAGTGACGATGGGCAGTGGCATTTCTTGACCTTGATCCCTTGCCCTCCAGGCAAGAAATGCCCACTGTTAGCACCACCAGCACCCAGGACTAAAGGAGCAGCGGGAGGTAACAGAGGCAGGAGCTCCTAGGTCCTAGCTGCACTCTGCCCCCAGCACCCTAGGACTTAGGGCATGGAAACAGCTTTGGTGTCCTCATTATTTAAACAGGATAGTCGGTCTCCATCCCCCTGCCTTTTTTGAGGAACAAATTAAAAGTGCCTTGTGAGCTGCCAAACATGAAACAATCAGCAGGCATTGCTACTATGAAGCAGTAAAGTGACCAGCATCTCCAGATCTCCTGTATACAGAGAGTGAGCTGGAGAGATAGAGGCCCAGCCCTGTCTTTATTCCCCAGCAGCCAGGGTGTCCCTGATCTGGCCACAGCTGGGGACTTCAGAAGGAACAGAGGGCACCAGATCAGACAAGAAAACCCTGGAGACAGGATGGGGATGTGGAGGTACTCAAGGCTGGGCCATGCCTGAGAACCAGGACAACACTGAGGGCGACAGGACATACTTCCAGAGAAAACCCAACATCTGCCCAAGAGCCCAAGCCCTGAAACAGGTAGGTTTATCCTGTAAGAAAGTCAGGACTCAGGCTCAGATGACTAAGGCTCCAAGGCCTGGCATGGAGGCAAAGGCATCGTGACCTGTTTTTAGCCTAGATGGACTATTAACTACCCCCCAGAAATCCACTGACCCCTCCGGGCCTCAGTTTCCAAGTTTGTAAAATGAAGAAGCTCAGTGCTGCATAATGTGTGTGTGTGTATGTGTGTATCTTTTCCCAGGCCACTGACTTGTCACATCCCTGGTCTCTCAACAGGCCTACCCCTGGGAAGATCATCAGGTGATGCCTGAGAAGGCTGTCCCCTCTCCCAGCCACTGCCCCCCTCAGATAGAAGCTTCCCTGCCCCAGGCTCTAACCAGCTGCTGGGTACCAACCACAAGGGACTAGAAACTGCTGTCCACCCTGCCGTCTCTAAGGAGGGGCCTTAAATAATATGCAAGTTCGCAGACAGATGCCCAGGTGAGGAGAAAAACCAGGCAAGGACATTAAGGAGTGTCCTTGTGACTCCAAGGGACAACCTGTAGCTGAGATTCCCTCGGGACAGGGGTGGGAACCTGCACAGCCAGAGTCTAGGGAAGCCAGCTGGGCCTGGCCTCCAGGGAACCTCCTGAGCCTGCCCCCCTGGGAGTGGGCCTACCCAGGTCAGGAAATCAGAGACTTCCACTGCAAGCTTCTGTGGGTACCAGAGGAAAAGGGGTGAACACCTGGTGAACACCTGCCCCCGCCCACTGTCCCACGCAATAGCATGTATGCGTGAGCTACAAATAAAGCATGTAAGACTGTCATCCAAAATCTCCCAGGAGGAATGGAGCCTGACACCTTTGGTCATAGGTGAAGGGAGTGGTGTCCAACCAGCTCAGAATGAGGAGGGGAGGCCACCTGGCAACAGATTGCCCCCAAGATTCAGCAGCAGCAATCCTGCACAGGCCCAACAGAAAAGTCTCCAAGAGTGGACAGGCAGCCAGCAGCTCCCCTTGGGCTCTCAACAGGAAGGGCTAAGAAGGAAGCAGAATGGCTCTCAGAGACCCTTCCTCCCTCCCTGATGGTCCCTGCAGATGGGCCTGGGCCAGAAGCTCCCCGGGCACTCACGGTCATTGCAGACAGGGCCTCCGTAGGAAGTCATGGTGCAGTCACAGGTGAAGCCATCCCACTGTTGCAAACAGACGCCCTGGTTGGCACAGGACTCTTCGGTGCAGGTGGTGCTGGGGCCTGGAAGAGGCAGGAGGAAGGAACACCCCCCACTCAGTCAAGACCCCTCCCTCCCCAGGAGGTGTGAAAGCTTCAGAGCCAGGCCAGAGGTCCGGCTCTCAGCCCTGCCAGGCCTAAAAGGGCCAAAACCTGACAAGGGAATGGAGGCAAGGGGAAGGAACCTCAGGGACTGCTAGGTTTGGGCTTGACCTGTGATAAGAGGATGGAGGTAAGAGGCAATAGGAAGGGCAAGAGACCCCTCAGCCCCTGCAGCCCTGCCCCGGAGCTATGGGGGCACTTTGGCTGCCCCAGTGCACCTGGGCAGCTGGCCCTCCTGCAGCCTGCAGAATCACACCTAACGCCTCCACCCTACACTCACCATCACAGCCCCTCTCCACCTGCCCGATGCGGTGCAGGGCGTCAGCGATGAGGTCTGGGAGGCGTCCATTGAGGTCCACCGAGGCCAGGCAGCCCTGAAAGCCATCCCGGGAGGCCACCAGCTTGGGCAGGTTGCTGAACATGTTCTTGCTCAGACCACCAATGTACAATTCCCCTGCAAAAGAAGAGAGGTTAAAACCTAGGCACCCTGGTGTCCCCGTCCCACCTCCTGGGACACCAGCATCTGGTTGACAAATCCTCCCGGCCCGCAGCATCCCCTCCCTCCCAGACTCCAGTTTCTGTTTGGAGATCCCACGACCCACCCCCACCTCTTCCTTCTTCCTTCTCCACTTTGCCATCTGTCTGCTCCCCCACCCCAAGAGAAGCCCAGATGCCCAGGGCGGGGTTGGTGGGGAGGGGTGGGAGCAGCTGGAAGAACGGGCTCCATGCTCTCTCCCACACATCTGATTCCAGTTCCGGCCTGTAATCAGGGCCTTTCAGAGACATGAGGCCCCATCTGCACCACTCCCACTCCCTTGCTTCTCTGTTCCCACGGCTCCTTCAAGCCTCTCTCAGCCAGCTCAGTGCTCTGACCCTGTCTCCCTCTCCCCCACAACCGGCGCTGGGCCTAGGGACTCTGAGTGACTCCAGGAAGTTCTCCTCAGGGACACCTGATCCCAGGCACTGCTGCCTGGCCATATCGCACCCAACTCCCTGGAAGTCTTGGCCAGCCCTAGCAAAGCTTCGGCAAGACAGTCTTGGCCACCAGCTCCTTGCAACACAAGACTAGCTAGCCCAAGCCACCCTGGGGTTTGCCGCCACTATGGATTATCTGTGACACATCGCCCCCTTCCGGGGGCCTGGAGGATTGGCAGCACTCTGCCAGTACCTGACCAGGCTTCCAGCTCCAACTCGGAGCCTGGTTCACTTGGTGACCTAAGGCAAGCTATCTAGCCTCTGAAGCTCCCATTTTCTCCTCTCCAAGGGGGGGGGGGGGTGAATTCCCTGGTCTCTGAGGACCCTCCCCTAGCCCAGACAGTCTGAATCACACTGACACAAAGGGGTCCCCAGGGGCTGAGGGCTACTCAGAGCCTGTGAAAGAGGTGGCTCATGTTGCCCCGGT
The DNA here is from genome assembly GCF_003254725.2 of Canis lupus dingo. Taxonomy (NCBI): domain Eukaryota; kingdom Metazoa; phylum Chordata; class Mammalia; order Carnivora; family Canidae; genus Canis; species Canis lupus. The sequence continues at coordinate 52,437,103 of NC_064260.1, read as the reverse complement.
GGCCTCGAGAAGCCTCAGGCCTCATCTTCATTTCTGTTCCAAGCCCTGGGCCTGGAGGCTCCTCCTTCTTCCCTGCTCTCTCAGGCACCCATTCTGCGGGCAGGCAAGGACTACTTCCATGGCTACCCAAGAGGCCAGGGGAATGCGTGACTCTGGTATGACACAAAGCCTACAAGGGAAGCCTGAATCCAAGAGTCGCCTGAGCTAGCCTGGCCAGTGCCCAGTGTATATGACAAGGGCAGCAGGCAGGCACCCCACAACTACTACTCGGTCGTCCCTTTATCAACTGCTCCCTCCTTTCCCATCTGGAGGAGGCACCTGCCAGGGCACTAAGCTCCCCAATCCCTTTCAAACCCTCAACCAAGGCAGACTGCTCAAGCTGGGGGGCCAAAAGGCCTTCAGAAGCCCTGGACCACCTACTGCTAGCTCTAGAGCGAGGCCGCCAAGCTCCCCCCACAAGGCATATCCTGTGGCCAGGCTTTACGTGTTGAGGGCAGCCTCCTGGAGAACTGAACCGAAAACATCAGGCTGGACACAGCAGAGAAGGGGAAAGAGGTGGAGACTGTGGGCGGGGGAGAGAGAGGACCACCCAACTGAAAGAGCACACTGGTCAGGGATGGGAGGCAGCTCGCTGAGGCCGAGAGGTGTCTGAGTTAGGGCCAGGCCTCCTCCACAGGCCCCAGGCCCCACCTTTGAGATCGAGGTTTCGGGCGCCATTGGAGTGCTGTGTGACCGTGCGGGAGTCGATCTTGAGAGTGTGCACATTGCCTGGGTCCCTGGACACCACCACGTTGTGCCACTGGTTGTCATTGACCGGTTTGTCTGAGTTCCCCTTCATCAAGGATGGGCCATTCCCCAGGTCAAACACGTAGTGGATGTACCTGCCCCATGGTAGGGAGGAGACACCGGTCAAGGCAGGGGCAGTGCTGGGAAGGCAGAGTAAAGAGGAGCTATGGCTTGCGGGGACCCTAGGTACCACAGGATAGAGAGGGAGACCCAGGAGCAGAAGGACCCAGCCCAAGGGCAAGAGGTTGCTGGTGTGAGGTCCGATCATGCGGAGAACGTGGGATGGAGGGCCACAGAGGAGCCGGATCCTGTAACAGGCTCAGAAGGGGAGCTGGTGGGGGGATAGATTCGTGGGGACAACAGGGACCTCCAGGGGTGGGACAGAGATGCTCTGGGAGGGGGTCCTCAGACAAGAGAGGCCATAGGGGCAGGGGCCCTGCCTTCTGCCTACAGAGAGGACCTGCCTGAGCCAGGACAGTGAATGAAGAACAGACACAACTGGGAAAATCCTGGTGAGGCAGTAACGGGGGAGTAGCCAGAGTGGAGGAAGGGGGTGCTGCTTTTCCATCTTGGCAGGTGGCTGGGGACTTGAGCCCTGAGCTATGGGTTCAGGGGACTGGATGTCTCAGCCAGCAGCTGGGGGCCAGATTCTGGGCAGCCCAGGAAGGGGAATCCCTTCCTCGCCAGTGGTGCCGCGCCCAGCACCTCACCCCTTGACCAGCTCGATGACAATGAAGTCATTGCCATTGCCCGAGTTGAACAGGAGAAGCCCATCGGGGGCTGTGGTCTTGAACTGGAAGAATAGGTGCATGGAAGCGTAAGCTTGGAGCGTGGCGAGAGCCAGGTAGCTGCTGCGACTCTTGAAGGTGACAGGATCGGCCACGATGGCCCGCAGGCCAAAACGAGCGTTGAGCTCGCAGTAGGTGATGTCGCCATCCTTGCACTGGTCCATGTAGGGCTGGCCGTTGAACACCAGCCCGCTCAGGTGCCCGATGAAGTTGGAGGGGACCACAGAGATGAAGCGCCGCTCTGTCATGATGCCTGTCTCAATGTTGTGGAACTCCAGCCGCGTGTGGGCTCCTGCCATCTGTCCTGCTCAGGACCAGAGACAGAGATGAGGCAGGCAGACTGGGGGATCATTTCCGGGGCTGGGCCTTGGGTGCCAGGAGCCTCGGCTCCACATAAGAGCCTCAGTGGTGATGGGGGAGGGGGGTTGCTGGCAACAGGGCCCAGGAGGAGCCAGACAACTCGGTGGCCTAGTGCTCACAGCCATCCGGGGCCATGCCACCTGCAAGGAGCTCAAACAGTCCCCCATGGTCAGGGGGCCCCCCATACTATACCACCCTCAGGGAGAGATTACCACGGTAGCTCGCCAGAATGTGGTCCCTAGGAGTGGAGACCCAGGCAGCTGTCACCAAGAACAGGGCCACCCACAGATCGTTAGAAATGTACCCACTCCCTGGTCTCAGACCACTTACCTTCCACGGTGACGTTGTCCACAGACAGCTGCAAGCTCTTGCCACGCCGCACCACCCTCACCGTGTGCCACTCGTTATCATTGAGCTTGTGCCCGGCAAAGAGCGTCTCAGGGCCTTTACCTGTGGCACCAATGGGGGAGTGAGCACGGCCCTCACACGCACTCGCATATGGCTCCGTGGGCCCCCCCAAGCACACAGAGTCTTCTCCCCACCCCCCGCGTACACACATGTGCGCCCAGGTCCACACATTCAACCTATGGCACATATTCAGCTGTGCCACACACCCACCCACACACACACACAAGTACACACACTCATGCTATTTTTACACACCCAGTCATAAATCGAGATAACACTCAGTGCTGCCATTCTGGGCAATTTCCAAGGGCATCATTGGATTAGAATTTGATGAGAATGGTGCCTCCAGAGTTGTGCCCTGAGGCCTCGCACACAGACACCCATACCTACAACCAACATTTTCTTTCCAAGTCTTCTAAGGAACTTCAATGTCAGTGTGTGTAGCCAGCAGTGAAATTCCCAGCATATAGTCATAGACCTATAATTTTCAAAAATACAGAGCATTACCATGCTCCCACTTGTATTGTGTACTCCCAGCTCCGTTGCTGGCGGTGAGACCTTCACATAGACACACAGCTCCCCCATCTACAGAGGGTCCCCATGTGACCTCTCTGTACACAATTGGTCAACTCCACACCCCTGGATGTGCAACCACACACGCAGCACAACCAACATGGCCAGAGAGAGGAACGTTTCTTAGCAATTATGACCATTTATTCAAGATCAGAATTATCTGACCCCAAGTCTAGAACAAAATATCTTTTTCTTTAGGATGATATGAAACTGTGCTGCACTCCCAGATCACCACCCAGACCCCCAGTGCTCAGGCTAGCGGGGACAGGGTTCACCACTCATGGGCACACAGGTACCAAACACACACAGAACCACGCTGAGCGTGCACGTGCACACACACACACACACACACACAGCCCCTCGGCCTGTGTCTGCCATGTTCCCAGTGCTCTCTTGCATGACATCAGGGCACACCACGCAGAAACACTCTCCCGAAGACAGAACATTGAGCCCAGCACACCCGGATGCTCAGAAATGCCCACACCTGCTCTCCGTCTCACCCAGCTGAGAGCCTCTAAATGCACCCCCTCTCAATGCACCCCCACATGGCAGAAACTCAGCCCCTGCCTGACACAGGAGCTGTGGAGGGCTGAACTTTGAAGCCCGGACCCTCATCTTCTTCTTTGCGGGCCTCGCCCTCCCCCTTGTGGCCACCTCTGAAGATGCAGTGGAACTTCCCAGCGCCTCTCCGGCTTCTGGCCATAGGGTGGGGGGCTGTCCTGCTGCGGGTGCCACCAAGTCTTTGTCCCCCCCACCAAGTCTTTGCCCCACCTTCTTGGGGACTTGAGATGACAAGGTCTCCTGGCCTTCTCAGAGCTAGTGAGCGTGCTGACCCAGGGCCCTCCACCAGCCCTTCCTGGTTCAGCCTCATTGGTTCTGCCCTCCACAGCCACCCCACCCCCACCGCCCTCATGCCTGCTCCCCTCCCCACACCCATTGCCCAATCCCCACACAGGCTAGTGAGGAAGGCTGTCCTCCCCACACTGTCCCTCCCCAGATCCCAGTGCCCAGCATCCCAGGACCCTGGGGGCTCTGCAGAAGAAGAGGGAAGCCACTTACTGGGTGCGCAGCCGACGCGCAGGCAGTCTGGGGGGGCCATGGGGCGGGCAGAGGGGGAGGGGAGACAAAAAGGTAGAACAAGTTTTTTTTTTTACATCCTTCATAGGGAGGGGTGTCTGCGGGCGGGGGTTCCCCCCGGGACCACTTTCTGGGGACCACGCGTGCCCAGGTGCCCTCTTCCCTTCCTCAGTTGGATCCATCCCTCCTGCCCCCAAGAGGGCTCCAACCCTCCCCAGAGCTGGGAGGCAGGGCAGTCAGGTGATGGGAAGAGGAGCCCAGGCCTCTCGTGTCTGAGGGAGATGGGCACCTTGGGAATCCCAGTCGTACAGGGGATCATAGTGGGGCTGCAGGCTTGACCCACCCCACATCTCCGCATTTCTGGGAGGGAGATGTCTGGGGAGGGCCAGAAGCCCTGCATCCCCTGCTCTGGGACGACTTCCTGCTCAGAGCCCAAGTTATGACACATCACTCTCCATGCCCGCCCTGGGCTCTGAGCTAAATGACGGGGTCTGTCCCAGGGCTCCCTTCCGGTGGCCATACACCTCCCAGAGTCCCAGGGGAGTAGCACCACCCCTACAGGAACCTTCCTTCTACCCTTCCTAACATGGAGGATGCAAGGCTGCCACTGGGGACTGCAGTGATCCTTCACCCTAGAGCAGCTAGTATCAATCTGTGCTACGGAGGGGTCAGGGCCTCACAGATGGGGACACTGGAGCCCCAAATTATTATTTCAGAGGACACACAGCAAATCAGGGACAAGCAGGCAAAGTCTCCTGCTCCTGCCCCACCTCTCTGCTCCAGCACTGCTATCCTATGACTCCAGGATCAGCAGGCTCCACGTGGCCAGAAAGCACACTATCTACACAAAACTGCAGCCCAGGGCCCCAGGGCCTTGGGCTGTCCCCCCGAAGGGACACATTACCCACAACTTGTTAGGTGGCCAACCTTACAGAGAGAACAGAACACTAGGGTCCTAGGAAGTTGAGGCTTAGGGCCCTTTGGACACCTGCACCAAGCCATCAGACCCAGAAAGCCTAAGGCCGCAGGAAGTCCTACACCCTGGGGCACAGGAGCTGGATCCTAATCTCATTATGCGGCTGTGGGCAAATCTCTCTTCTCTGAGCCTCAGCCTTCCTTCCTGTGAGCTGAGAACAAGAGACAGATGTCTAGTGGGGTGGCCCTGGTCTTTCAGGAAAAGGACAGCTTCCAGGAATATCCTGGCATCCTGCGGCTCCTCCCAGGACAGGCTCTGCCCGCACCCCTGCACCCAGGAAGCAAAGGCAGAGGGGGGCAATGTGGCATCCCATGGGCTCCTGAAGGTTCCTGTAGGGGAGGTAAACCGATTCCCCTGTGGCTCTGAGGGCACGGGCCCCTCGGGCAGTACGGCTGAGCTCTACACGCGTCGTCAACCACAGCAGAAGAGTGGGGGGGAGCAGCCGGGACCCTAAGCCACAGCCTGGCACCAAGGGAGGGAAGAGAAAGCAGAGGAAGGCGGAGGAACAGGTTCAGGGGGAAGTCAGAGGCACAGTAAGAGGAAGGAGGTAGAAAGAGTGCAGAGAGAGAAGAGGAAGGAAGGGGGAGCCAAGGGAAGACACTACAGGAGGGGTCAGGGGAAGGGTGGGAGGGTGCCAGGCCTGGAGTCAGGTCGCGGGGGCTCTCTTTGGGCCAGCAGAGTCTTCACCAATGAAGGGTCCAAAAAAGAAAAAAGAGGCTGGAAGGGCAGGTGATCCCCTGCTGGGAAAAGCTGTTCTTCCCCTCCCCAGCAGGGGAGCACTGGGAATGGGGGCCCATCTGTCCAGAGAAGAGGTGTCAGCTCCAGGTCCGCCCCCGGCAATGACCCCACTCTCAGAAGCCCCACTCCAGTGGGATTTGGGGACAGCAAGCACCCCATGAAGACTGCAGGAAAGAGCCGGCACCATCCCAGAGGCCAGCAGAAAGCAGGAGTGAGAGCGGGTGCCAACCCTTCCACACACGCACCCGCCCAGAGCCCAGCTCAGGCCGCTTTAGCTAAGTGACCTGTTAGCTAGTCACCTGTGTCTCAGGTTCAGGGAATGAACGGAGGTGACAGGTCTACGCAGACCTACCAGAGTCCTAGCAGGACGCAGAGACCAGGATGAGGGGATGAGTGTGTGCAGAAACAGATGCCTGCATGTTAAGGAACCTAGGGTAAAGGACCCAGGCTTCCTGCTGCACACCCACTCAATCCCCTGCCCAACTCAGACCCTACAGATTGGAGACAGTGAGTCCAAGGCTTCTCTGCAAGGAGCCTCAGGAGCCCACGGACCAAAGGTTCGTCTCAGAGGTAACACTTAAGAGCGGCGGCATGCAGTGCTTGTCCAGAGCACTCCCCCCAGCAGCCCAGCCTATTGGAAGAGCCTGGGAACCACTGTCGGCCCCAGATGGGCACAAGGCACCCTTCCACGGCCTCGGGAATTAACAGGCTTTGGAACATAATGCTTATTCAGCCTGGCTTACAACAAGAACGAGATAAGCTTACTCTGTATGGCCTGAAAGGTCTGCCAGTGGGAATTTCAGAAAGAGTGGACCCGGTGATTAGAATGGTCGTCGGAGGAAGGGGCCTGGGACACGGGCCTCTGAGCAGAGATGCAGGAACCAACAGTTAATTCGCATATGAGACAGGTGGGGAGGCGGGGTGCTGGCTGGAGGAGATAGCTTCTAAGGGTAGCTCCAGCTTGGAGATTCTCTAATTATGATACGCCGTTCATGTCAGCCTCACTGATGGCTGGGACTGTGCCCGCCTGGTGGAGGGCCCCAAGGGACGGCCCAGGCTGGGCAATGGCCTGGGAAGCCATACCAAGGGCAAAAGGACCCGGGATCACAGGTTACACTGGAACAGGGTGAAGAATCCAGGGGAGTCCAGTGTTCTCTGGGAACGGAGGTCAACCACCCTGCAGACAGGGTGCTTACGGTATTGCTCAATGTCTGCAGGCATGGTGGAGGCCAAGGGACAGGACAGGAGGCACTGTCCAGCTTCTCTAGTATCCTCTGCCTGGAAGGAGGCAGCAGCTCTTGGTTGGTCTTTCCTGGCCCTGCAAATGCCCTGCTTCCTGAAGCTGGCACTGAGTGCCTCCTCCAGGCTATCCCCCCAAGGGTCATTGGCAGCCTCACTTTCTTCTTTAGGACTCAGCACCAAGCATGTGTCCTACCACTGAGCATCTGACAGGTTGCACAGCTGCCCCCCTACGTCTGCCTTCCTTCCCTACAGGACAAGACCTTGAGGCCGGAGATCGAGCCTTGCCAGGTTTCCCTCTGTTCCCCCGTAGTAAATCCTGCCCAGAACCAGAGCTTTGGTGCTGTCCCTCACCTGTGAGGCCCCAACAGCCCTGGATAGCAAGCAGGATGGAGAAGCAGGGGCCAGACTGGGTCATGCAATGTGGAAGCAAGCCCCAGGCCTGGCTCTAAGCTTAGGTCCCTACCCTGGTAAGATCTGTCTTTGAGAAGGCTGGATGAGTGTCTATGTATGCATCATGCTTCTGTACAATGCCTTCACTCCCATTATTCCATCTGAGCCTCAAAACCACCACAGAAGGTAAGCAGAGCAAGGATCCTTAACCTCATTTTACAGATAAAGCAGAGGCTCAGAAGAGGGGAATGACTTACCCAAGAGTCGAAAAGACCAGGTCTGAAACCCAGATTTCCTGGCCCCAGGCCCAATGCTCGTCCCATCAGAGCCTAAGGCTGAATGGTTGGGTGTGGATCACACAGCAGCCACATGCCTCCCCAGACACGTGTCACTTGGTATTATCGACAACTGCATCTGTACCAAGCATTTGGTCACAGCTTGTCATGAGCCATATTAGAGATGGCATCTCTGCGTGGGGCCCGGCACAGCCATGGGTGAGAGGCTATAAGACAGGTGAGAGATGGGAGGACTGTCTTGCTGGCCGGCATCCTGGGGGACACCTTGTTCTCTGACTTTTAAGTATTTATGAGGCACAGACTGAAAAGCATGCTAATGGGAAGGAGAGGGTCTTAGATCCTAAGGGTGAAAGGTCCTGAGGACCCGCCAGGGAACTTTTTCCTGGCCAAGGACACTGCCTCCTATCTAAAGACAGCCCAAGTCAGGAGGAAGCATCTGCCTTCCCTGTAAACAGAAGGCCAGAGAGGTTCCCGATTGTATCACCACCAAACACAAGGAGCCATGTGCTTACTGTGAGGAGAACACATACCTCTCAGGGCGAAGGACTATGTCACACCGGGTCTGGGTACACAGACCAGGGCAGTCTGAGAAGCGAGGGGCCACTCATGGGGTCCTAGGTTGGTGCCTTCCTCCTGTGACAATTTCAGGGGTGCCAGGGGATGTACAGACCACGGAACATCGGCCAGAGGGTGTTTCCCTTCCCACTTTCCCCCTGCAGCGCTGCCCCCCACCAGCCACTCTGTGGGCTGTGATGATGGCCAGAAGCAGAGCTTCACAGAGCCCTTACGTTTCCCAACTCTGGAACCCTGGCCATTTGCACACCTCCCTGCTTCCAGCCCCCACCCTGCTTGGCAAATCCTTGTCCTAGGAGTACAAAGACCAAGTGGCCAAAAGGGAAAAGGAAAGACATTTTATAAATTTATTAACAAGGCAATGGGGCCCCAAAAGGCCACAGTCTGTCCCACAAAATGGCCTAGAGACCAAAGTTAGGGTGAAACTCTAGATCAATATTTAAAAGCTCAAAGCTTTGTGTTCTCTCCAGTTGAGGATCCTAATCTGCTCAGAAGAATCCTACTCCTCTTCCTGCCCAGGAGGCAATGAGTCACCCTCGTGGTCCGAATCTTCCGATGTGGCAGGCCCCTGGGGGCTATACTTCTATGTGGTATGAAATGGACAGTTGTGAGCCCAGCCTGGATGGCTCAGGACCTCTAATTTCCAGCGTTCCCCTGACCAAAAGCCTCACCAAGACAGGATCCTCGTCGTCACTGTTGTAACCCAGGTGCAGAATACACTGGCATCTACAATGTGTCCCATAGACATGAGCCAAGTGAGTGCACCTGCTGTTTCCTTTCTGCCCCAGCAGGCCTGATGGCCCTGCCCATACAGACACCCTGGGAACTGCCTGGTGAAGTGGGGCCTCAGCCTGCTCTAGGCAGGAGCAGAGACGGCCAACTGTCTGACAGTGAGGATTCTTGTTGCCCTCTATCCCCTAGTCTGTTAAAGGCAATGGGAAAACATTGTACCTTTAGGGCAAAGGACCTGGGTTTGAGTCTGGGCTCCTTCCGAGCTATTGCTGGCTTTATGATGTTGGGTAAATCAGTAAGTGAATTTCACAATCTATAAAACAGGTAAAGCCAAGCCCAGCAGGTGATCCTGTGGCTTCACAGGGCAGCTATGGGACTCAAACGTGAAAGCAGACAAGAAAGATATGTCCTGAGATGTCCAGGGTCACCTGTGTACCTATGCACACAAACACACAGCTCTTTAAACGCAGAGCAGATGAGAGTGGCTACGTACAGGGCCAGGTCCTCTTCATCTCCAGACAAGCTGACCTGCGCTCAGGCTTAACACCACTAGGCATCTGCAGGTCCTTCCCAAATGAATGAACCCGCAAAAGAGTAAGTGGATGAGCCGACAACCAAGAATAAGCTATATTGTTACACGTGTATGCAGGACAGACACCACCAAACCCAAATGAGTGCCCTGGGAGAGCGGTTGTCATACCAAGCGCACTTGGGGAGATGGTATGGCCATACTCAGGGTACCCCCATACATAGTGTTGCCAAATCCCCTACACTGTGCATCCTTGCTGGGGATGAAGCTCTCAGGGGCTCTGACCCAAATTGGCACCTCCCTTACCCACTCTCAGTGGTGCTACCACCAGCTTCTCCAGACAGAGGGGGTGTGGTGAGAGGCAGGGACAGAGAAGGGACCAGAACACAAGGTGGGGTGGTTACCGAGGTTGACAGTGAGCTTCATCTGGCCCCCGTCCAGCTCGAGGCGCAGGGTGTCGGCTGACTCCCTGGAGGTGGTGGCCATCATTAGCCCATAGGCCCGCTGGGACATGAAGCGCAGAGACACATCCTCCGCCTCCGTGTGCATGGCATTGGGCAGCATGATCTTCATATACATGGAGCCATCATAGCTCAGGACCGTGGCCTCTGCCCCAGAAGTGGGGGAAGAGGGAATCGGGGTACAGGTGAAGGCCAGTGGAGGGAAAGAGAAGACCGAGAGGATCGTTACAAGGATGGCAGACCCAGGGCTGGCCCGTGAGGGAGGGGCACCCTGAGGAAGAGGCACAGGACGGGCAGTGGGGACATGTGGAGTGAAAACCAGCCTCACCTCTCTCGCAGACCCGCCCCAGAAAGCCGGTCCCGACGCAGTCACAGACGAAGCGGTTCCAGCCCTCTCGACAGATGCCCCCATTGCGACAGGGGGCAGAGGCACACTGCTTCAGTGTCTCCCGGGAGCAGAAGGGGGTGATGCCCACTGCCCCCTGAGCCTCGGCCAGGCCCCGAAGGTCTCGGCTGCGCCCATCTATGAAGAGGTCTCGCACACAGCCCACGTAGCCAGCCCGGAGCGCCGCTGTCCACACCTCTGGGGGCAGAGGCAGGTCCACCCGCCCCCCTTCAGGGAGACCGCCTAGGTACAGCTCACTCTCCAGGTCCAGAATCTCACTTTCCCCCGTGGCCAAGAACGGTGTGCTGCGGCTGTTCACCGAGATGGAGCCTAGGGATCAACGGAGAGTGTGCCTCAGTGACGAAGGCAGGATAGAGAGTCAACATGCGCCAGAAAGAGATCCCTGGCCTCCCACCCCACACCCGTAGCCCTGGGCCAGAGGGTCAGCCTTATTTGCTGCCGTGGATATGACCTGACAAATATTCCAAGTTCAGGAACTCAGGTGAGCCATCTCCAGCCAGCTGCCGTGGGCAGTGGTCCTCTGTCCAGACTCCTCTCCCTGCACCTACATGAGTCTTCAGAGGATGCCAACCGCAGGCAGACATGCCCCAAAAGGGCTGGATCACTCATAGGTCATTCCCCCAGCTAGTCCCTTAGGCCAGAAACCAGAGGCATGGAACCCTAAGGAAGCTAAAAGGTTTGAATCCAAAGTGTTTTCCTCCTACTAACATTTATTGAACTTTTATGACTGTATGTCAGGCACTTAGCACTTCACTCACATCCGAGTCTCAAGGTAACCCTATGAAAGTGGTCCATTATGATCCCATTTCGAAGGGGCAGGTGACGCTTAGGGAGATTGGGGAACCTGCCCAAAGAAGCACCAGAGGGTAAGAAGCAGAGCCAAAGTGCCATGCAGAGCCTGCATTATCCAACCCTCTGCCTGGCAGGCAGATCCACTCCTGAAGCCTGACACAGGATGACAGCCAGGAGAGGGGAGGCTAGGAACACAGCTTCTGTGTTGTCAGAATTCTCTGGAAGGAAAGGCTGGTTATCCTGAAGAAAAAGATTTGGGATCAAGTGGGAGCTTCAAAATCTTTACTGAGGGGTGCCTGGGTGGCTCAGCAGTTGGGCATCTGCCTTCGGCTCAGGTCATGACCCCAGGGCCTTGGGATGGAACACTGCTTGGGGCTCCCTGCTCAGTAGTGGAATCCGCTTTTCCCTCTTTTCCCTCTCCTCTTTCTGCCCTTGATCATATGCTCTCTCTCACTCACTCTTTCTCTCAAATAAATAAATGAAATCTTAAAAAAAAAAAAAAAAAAAAACCCTTTACTGAGATCTTTAAAAAGCAGAAGCTTATATAATGAAACTATTGTTTATATTTTTTAAAGATTTATTTATTTATTCATGAGAGACACAGAGAAAGAGAGAGAGAGAGAGAAGCAGAGACACAGGCAGAGGGAGAAGCAGGCTCCATGCAAGGAGCCCGATGTGGGACTTGATCCCAGGTCTCCAGGATCTCACCCGGGGCTGCAGGCGGCGCTAAACCGCTGCGCCACTGGAGCTGCCCTGTTTATATTTTTTTACTTTTCCTTCCCCTCTCCTTTCTCAAAAAGAATTCTAAAAAAAAAAAAAGTCTGCCCATCTCCATGGGGTTAAAGAGAGGTAATAAGGGTTTGGTCTCCATTAGGCCTCACTGGCCAGAGATCCTGGACAGTGTAGGGGGTGCAATGGGAGACTAAAGCATGAGCATGTGGTGTCAAACTAAGGAAGCAGAATTGGGGCCTCCTCCCTGGATGGGGATCCTCATCTGGAGCATATTCTCCTCTGCTCAAAATCTCTCCTGAACTGGAGAAGTCACTCCCCTGTCTCCTATTTTAATAACATGGCCCTAGCTTGTTCTCCCCCAACAAGGTGTCAGACGCTCCAGGGTCTTGCTGCTAAAACCCATTCCCCCACCAGGCTGCCAGATATGGACCTCGGGTCTCACCCACATTTCTATTTGTAGCAGATTCCTCAGATTGTCTACTCTACCCACCTGCTGGGGGGCCTCCAGGACATGGACACTGCCCAGCTGGACTCTCAATAAATGAACCAAATGTAGGAGAAGGAAGATGGAGGGAAAGAAAGAGATGGCAAAAGAATGTATAATGGAGAGTCAATAAGAGGAAAATAAAGCAAATACAGGTCTTGGTCCAAGATCCTTGCTCTACAACATGGAAATGGAACAACCCAAGTATCCATTGACAGATAAATAGACAAACAGTGTGGTGGTATATACATAGGATGGAATATTATTCAGCCACAAAAAGGAAGGAAATGCTGACACATGTTACAACATAGATGAAACTGAAAACACACTGAGTGAAATGAGCCAGACACAAAAGGAAAATTATTATATGATTCCATTTACAGGAGGTCCCTAGAGTAGTCAAGTCAATTCATAGAAACAGGAAGTAGGATTGTGGAGGCCAAGGGATTGGGGAGGGAGAACAGGGAGTTAGTGTTTCATAGGGACAGAGTTTCAGTTTGGGAAGATGAAAATGTTCTGGAGGTGAATGGTGGTAATGGTTATATCAGTGGGAAGGTCCTTAAGGCCACCAAACTGTGCACTTTAAAAAGTAGTTAAAAAGGTAATGTTAAGTGTCATTTAACACAATTAAAAAAGAAACACATGGAAAAAGTCAAGGAGCGCTTTGTTGGGATGCCTGCCCCAAGGCTGGGCTTAGATGTATATGTGAACGTGGGATATCAGAAATGGCCAGAGCTGGTCAAACAGTGACCCAAGGACCAGCCAGACCTGGCGTGGGGGCTCTAGAGATCTGTGGGAGGCTAAGAAGACCACTTAATGAAGGGAGAGAGGAACAGAAGGCCCCGGGGTTTTCTGCAAGGCCTAGGCAAACTTCCAATCTAGAAAGTCACTGGTCACCTATGGGGAAACCCTGAGAGGCAGCAATTGCTCTGTGAAGACCCCCAGGTGCCATCATGAGACAAAACCAGGGGATGAACCCATGTACTATAAAGTCTGGGGGAGGCGACATTTCCCTGGGGAAGAGAAAGGAAGAAACAGCCTGCCCTGAGAGGCTGATGTTTCCGGTAGCCAGAGCATGCCCCTCCTCCCCGTGTGTGAGGGGGGGAAACGGCCCCTCCGCCCAGTCTCGAGTCTGGTGCAGTGACACCTGGGGGAACATAACAATTTAGCTGTTGTTGATAAATGCTCACATTGGATAATATGTCAGTTCTCCTTTACATCAATTCATTCTCTCCTGGTCAACGCGGTGGAGTAGAGTGAAGAGAGAATTGGGCAGGAAACAAGAGGATGGGAGAAAAGACCAAAAAGGAAGAGTAGAGGAAAGGGAGGCTGGAAGCAACAGAAGTTTTAAGAAATAGCACCTGCTTGGCCTGAGCACTCTCTTCCCTGCTGCTTTATTGTGCTAGAAACATCACCAGGTGGGAGTGTCAGGTCGTTTAGCATCTGTGTCCTCCCCCACCTGAGCATGAGCTCGGAGACAGCCAAGACTGTTTCAGCCGCCCTCATCCCGTCACAGCACCTGGAACAGCACCTGGCACACAGTAGGTACTCCACAAGCATTTGTTGAGTGAATTCATAAATGAAAGCTGCATGGACCTAGCTAGAAGGGAGGCATGGTTGGAGAGGTTTTTTGTATTTTTGTGTAAAGGACAATGGGCTATCTACTCTGTGGTAGGCACCATGCTAACGCTTTTACGGGTATTCAGTCATTTTCTCTTCTTAAGGACGTTTTTAGATAATGAAACTGGGGCTTCAAGGGGCTGAGTAAGGGCCTAAAGTCACACACACAGTAGGTGTGAACCCCACTCTGCTGACTCCAAGCCCTACCCCCTACCAGTCAATGTACCATGGCAGGAGGAACAAGGAAGGGACTGACAGGGCAAGGAGGGGAAGAACAGTGTGGGAGAGCCTGGAAAGGAAGTCCCGCAGGGGGAGGGTGAAAGGGTCCCCCACCCTCCAGGCCTCCTGACCTTTGCGCCCGTCCCTTTGGAAGTCCACGTGGCACCACTCGCCGTCATTGACCTTGCGGCTAGATGCCCGCAGCTTGATGCCCCCAGAGCCCATGTCCAGCAAGAGGTAGAGGTAGCCGTCCAACAGCTCCATGGCAAAGTAGTCGGCCCGCTGGGCAGAGCTGTGGCTGCCGGCCCCGGCCCCAGCCCGCCGGCCCTGGCTGAAGAGTAGCAGTCCGTTGGGCTCAGTGGTACGGAAGTCTAGGGAGATGGAGCCAGTGCGTTTGGCACTCCATCGGGGCAGTGCCACGAAAGCCTCAGGACTCTCAAAGGTCACAGGGTCCAGGGCAGCCACATCCTCACAGCGGAATGACAAGTCCCCCTGCAGCTTCATCTTGGGGTCCCCTTCCTTTGCCAGGCGGGATAGCTCCAGCTTGAAGTCATTATTCTTATAGACCACCTGCAGCGGGGGGCGGGGGTGGGGGGGGGTGGGGGCGGGTAGGGTCAGGGATGAAGAAGCAAAAGCTGCTCAGCTTCCAGCCACTCCTGCCCAGCAGCAGCAACCACCATGGGACCCTACCATGGGAGTGGAGGGAGTCCCCTCCTCAATGCCATGGGATCACTGCCTTGGACTTCTGTCCTAGAACTCCCTTGTCCCACTATGGTCTGTGCTCTGGACTCTGGCCCAGCCTAGCAGGGCAGCCTCAGTGCCTGCTGAATTGCAGTTGCATAATAATGGCAAGACAGTCACTGCTAACATCTCCTTGACATCTTCCAACTGACAGTATTTTTATTTACACTCTCATCTGCTTCTCACACCCACCTTGAAAAGTAGGTACTGACTACTCATTTTTCAGATACAAACACTAAGAATTATACAAGTCAACGGACTTGGCCAAGGTCACAGAGCTAGTGAGTGGAAGAGCCAGGACAAACACAGGTCTTTGGTCTTCACATTCAATATTCTTTCCTCTGTGCTACTGCTGCCTTCAAGGGTCCTCTGAGAGGAGGGGGCCTTCAGTGGTTCAAGGGAATGAGAGAGAAGAAGCCTCTTGATGGAGTCAGGGGCATTAGGTTTTGAAGAGGAAAGGTCACCCACCACCTTGGAAGGATCAGAGGAGCCAGGCAGCTAGCCACGTCAGACTAAATCCCACTGAAGATAGGGACCAAAGGGTTTCCTGGCTGACCCCAGACCCTTCCTAGCCCTACTCACGTCCTTGAGGCAGCCCATAAAGTTGTTGCTGACAGGCGAGCCAGGCAGGTCAGCCGTGTTGGGACTGCCCCCAATGTAGAAGAAGTCATCAGAGCCCAGCATGGTATAATCCTCCTGCGTGTAGCCTGTGGTGGTCAGGATCCCGTCCACCGAGATGGTCACCTGCCCAGCCCAGGGAGGGAGGGGGAGAAACAAGGAGACAACTGGCATCAACTCCCTGGGAAAAGCCACTGGCTGGGCAAGGGAGGGGCCAGGGGGCTGCAGGGGAGGGGGACCCTCCATTTTTATGTCTGCTTGTCTTGGAAGAGGAACAGTGGGGGGAAAGAAGGAAGGCAGGAAAGGAGGTAGCACAAGATTTGATGGTTTCAGGGTGGGCTAAGGCCTACCCCACAGCCCCCATCTCAGCAAGCAGAGGCCTGAAGGGTACTTGGAATGCTCACCGTGAAGATCACCAAGTAGTTTCTGGAAATGGCTCCACAGAGGAGTGGGGAACTCAGGACAAGGCCCCATTATGGGGAGATGCAAATGGCATCTTCACTTGCCTCCTCTTGAGGTGCTCTCTGGATCTTCATGTGATTTCAGAGCATCTCTCATAAAGGAGGTAGAGAACCCAATTCTCCTTGGATCTTAGTGGCTTTGCCTCACCTACAGCTGTCTCTTTGGGGCACTGAGGAGTCCCTCCAGTTTTAGCCCAGCAGGGAAGTGGGAGATAGCAAGGGCATGCAGAATAGGAGCTCAGATACTACTGGCAGCACTTAGAACTACCTCAAGGACACATAATGCCCTTGGGGTTGATTCCCACCACCACCACCCTAACATCTAGGGCTCCCACTGGTCTCTGCCTTCTTCCAGGGTCTGTTTATTTCCCAAGTCCCTCTATATGCCGGTGGCTTTCTTGCCTCCCAAGGAGAGGGCAGCCCTCTACCTATTCACCAGCCTGCCCTCTTTTCATCATTGTCTTCCCTACTAACACCACCTTCATTACTCAGGTCCAGGTTAGGGAACAGGGGGACAGGGCTAACCTCAGGATACCTTAACCCTGGGCTGAAAAGTCAGGTAAGAAAGCAACGTGGGTAAGGATAGAAGAGCACCCAGTGTTCCAAGGAGATGACAAGGGCTCAACAGTGGCCTGGGGAAGGCAGAAGTGACCCTGGAGAGGAGTGACAAATGCAGGGAAATTTTATCTACCCCCTCCCCAGACAAATGCCCACTTGACCCCAGAAAAGTTTAGCCATAGGAGCAGCCCGCAAGGGCTCCAGACCCAGCAAGGTTGTGGAGGAAGAACCAAGGGCTTCAGGACTGTGAGCGCCCCACTCTAAGAAAGCTGTGGCTTAAGATGGTCACCCAGGAAAAGTGGGCAGGCTCCTACAGGGGCCATCAGGAAGTTGGCTCACAGTGAACCCAACACTGTGCACCCACAGACCACAGCTCACCCCCCACTTCCAATCCCCAAACACACTTTAGGACCCTCTTTTCAGGCAACGTGTGGAGATTTGGGCCTTCCAGTCACATCCTGTGATGACCCACCCATACCAGTCCATATGACAAGCCACAAGCCAGGACCTGAGACTGGTCTCCAGGGTTCCATTGTTATGGGGGTAGGGAGGAGGATGTTAGGAACTCCTAAAGAACATGGGCAAAATGAGGCAAGTGGAACTTCCCCCACAGGGCCCTCGAATCCCCCTCACTGAGATTGGGGGTACAGCTGAGCAGAATGAGGGCTGAAGGGGTCCCCCTCCTGGGAACCATCAAACCTTGTGCTGGGGGGACCAGGTTCAAAGACAGAAAGTCTGTGTGGGAGGGGTCAGTTTGAAAGCTTTTGAGTCTTATTTGAAGGGGAGGGCTGTTGTCATTATTGTTTATTTCTTCTTCCCTCCACCCACCTGAGTCTGGGAAGTAGGGATCTGGGTGGAAAAGGGAAGGATCAAAGTATTAGTCACAAAAACATGCAAACAAGATTAGAATGGGCAGAAGGGGGCCAGGGAAAGGGAAGTAAAGGACTGGGAGGAAGGGGTGGGATAAGGCAGGGGGAGGGGTGGTAGGTGAAGGGGGCTCCCTGGGGCAAATTCAGCTCTATCCCACCTTGTACCTCCACTCTTGATGCCACCTCAAGACCAGGAAGTGGGCCACTAATTAGTTCCTGAGCCTGTGTCTGGTCACCTCAGCTAGATGGTCAGCCTCTAAAGGGTCAGCTCCCAGCCTGACATGTCCCCATAACCACATTAATCCCAGCACAATCCAGGGGCACATCATGGTCATCAAAGGTGAACATCAAGTCACCTCACGACGCAGAGAAACACTGGCCCCAAACATCCCCAGGAAGAAGCTTTCCTGTCCTCCCTCAGTGAGCTTGGCCTTCCAGCCTCCCCTGAGCCACCCAGCTGCATCCTCCCTCCTCAGCCCCAGCTGGGGCACAAGGTACTGGCATCTCCCTCACCCTGTGGTTCTCCTTGGCCCAGTCCATGCAGCGAGCCCATCTGCCCTGGCCATTCTACAGCTAGAAGGACCTAACCTGCCGGGAGTGCCCTCCTCAATTCCCCTTCAGGCTGGCACGAGTCTGACCTTGCCCACTACAGCTTTATGCAAGTCACTGCCATGTGGTGCCCCTTTTGGGAAAGGGCTGCCTTACTCACTCTCGTATCTGCCTCCCAAATTCGCAGCTGTGTTTTAGAGCAGCCCTGGCCTGGGGGCTGGGGGAGAGGGTAGCAGGAGACAGGGTAACATAGGAGGAAGTGGGGGCCCAGCCTGGGGCTGGAGGAAGTAGAGGGAGAAACGGGGAGATGGGCACTGGGTAGAAAGGAAGCTGAGAGTAGGGGAAATGGAGGACAGTCTCTGGGGAAGGCAAGGAGGGAGATGACGGAGATTAGTAAAACCCAACTGTTCCCTCCGACAAATCAAAGTCCAGACACAAAAATGGCGGGTTCGTTAGTAAAAGCAGGAAACAGGGGAGTATTTCCCCCGTCCCCCTCCACCCCAGGGGTTCGTGATGCCCCTGCCCCCCAACCCCCCTCCCTGTGCAGCTTCTGGAAGGGGTGGGGCCGGCGGGGGAGGAGGGCAGGGGGGGGCCGTGCGACAGAACAGCCTCTGCAGGTGGGACACATGCAGGTTAGAGGGCCAAGGTTGGGAGCCAGGCCCAGCAGGGGAGGAGAGAAAGAGGCAGCCACAGGTAAGGAGGCGTGCGGGGCCAGGGAAGATGGGGAAGAGCAGAGATGGAGGCGAGGGAGCTGTAGGTGCAGGAAGGAGAAGCTTCCTTCCAACGGAGGAGGAGAGAGGAGCCACCACTAGGACAGAGACATGTATGGGTTGAGAAAGAAAGGGAAGGGACATGAGGCTCTCATCTTCCTCAGCAGAGGTGACTCAGACACTCATTCCCACTACCCATTCACTACTGATCACTGACCCAGACACACCTGCTCGCACACCACATCCTGCTCAAGGCAGTGGGAGGAAGTCCCCACCCGCTCGTTTCCAAGCATCCTCCTTTCGGTCATAAGCACCACAGCTAGGACTCGAGACACAGAAGACATTCGCCACCCAACCCACATCAATCCATCAACCCAGACAGGCAGGGCCCTGCATAAGGACTGAGTAGCCAACGGGAATGAGGCATGGCTCTGCCCTGGAACAGCCGTTCGCAGTCAGAGAAGGAGGAGTAAGGCACGGAAGACACAGGAATCCAGCCTCCCTCTATGCCCCAGGAGCATAGAGGGTGGCTGGAGGTGGCTGCAAGGGGCAGTCTCCGATCTGGGCGGGACCTCAACCCTCGCTGATGGGCCCACCTCTCTCCTGCTCTGCTCTGCCTGTCTCCTCTAAGGCAGGCTGGTGGGATGTGAAACGGGTCCTGGTCACAACTATCCCCACAGGCATACTCCATGCCTGGCCTGACCCAGGAAGAAAGGCTGAGGAAGGAGAGCCCCTCTGGCATCATGCGGAGCCTTTCCCAGTTGTCTGCTAGGATCACAGGGTCACTGACCTCCCTAAAAGGGGAACTTATTCAGAGGAGAATAAGATCGAGGGCAGATGTTTTTGACTTGTGGATGGGCTAGATGGGTTTCTGGGATTTTGAAGGCTGTCCTAGGTATGCAAAATTCTCTCGTTAGTCCATTGCTGTCATCGAATTCTCAGAGGGATCCAGGAGCCAAAGGTGATTAAGAACAACTAGTTTAGGGGCACCTGGGTGGCTCAGTGGTTGAGCATCTGCTTTCAGCTCAGGTCATGACCCCAGGATCCTGGGATCAAGTCCCGCATCAGGTTCCCCGAGGGGAGCCTGCTTCTCCCTCTGCCTGTGCCTCTGCCTCTCTCTGTGTGTCTCTCATGAATAAATAAATAAAATATTTTTTTTTAAAAAAGAAAAAAGAATTAGTTTAGGAAGGAAGGTCTCCCTTTGGGATTAAGTGGGTGGGAGTAGGGCATGAAGACAGGAGAATGACGGCTGAGGGTCAGGCCTCCTATGTGCTCAAGTTTGGCCATCTGTTTGGGGTAGGAAGAAGCTAGAGAAAGAATTAGGTTGAAAAGACTCACAGGAAAATGACCTGGCCAGCAGTTTTAGTCCTACAGCAACTCCTGATGTCTGGATTTGATAAAATTTAGGGCTAGAGGGGAAAGAATTCAGGTCAGAAACCTTCAGGTCCAGGGTCACCTGGGTGGCTCAGTCAGTTAAGCATCTGCCTTCGGCTCAGGTCATGATCTTAGGGTCCTAGGTTGGAGCCCCACATCTGGCTCTCTGCCCAGCCAGCCGCCTGCTTTGCCTCTCCCTCTATGTGCTCTCTCTCTCAAATAAATAAGTAAATAAATCTTAAAAGAAGAAAGAAAGAAAGAGAAAGAAAGAAAGAAGAAAGAGAAAGAAAGAAAGAAAGAAGAAGAAAGAAAGAAAGAAGAAAGAAGAAGAAAGAAGAAAGAAAGAAAGAAAGAAAGAAAGAAAGAAAGAAAGAAACCACTTTCGCCTTTCCCATTTTTCAGAACCATCTTTGCTGTTCATCTATAAAAGGGGTGTGACATCTCTATCCCTCGTGCTTCTCCCAGGCTGATGATGTGGATCAAATGAGATAGCAGAAGTAAAGGCATTGGGCCCTCCATAATTGCGATGTGGCCCCTGGTTGTCTCTAGGCCTCAGTCTCCCCATAAGCTAACTGACAACAGTCTCTGCCTGATACCTCAATCTAGGCATTTGTCAAGTTTATATTATATTCAGGGCACCTAGGGGATAAATGGGTGGCTCAGAGGTTTAGCGCCTGCCTTTGGCCCAGGACGCGATCCTGGAGTCCCGGGATCGAGTCCCGCATCAGGCTCCCAGCATGGAGCCTGCTTCTCCCTCCTCCTGTGTCTCTGCCTCTCTCTCTCTATGTCTATCATAAATAAATAAATAAATAAATAAATAAATAAATAAATAAATAAATAAATAAATAAATCTTAAAAAAAAAAAAATATTCAGGGCACCTGGGTGGCTCAGTCGGTTAAGCATTTACCTGCGGCTCAAGTCATGATCTCAGGGTCCTGGGATCCAGTCCTACATCAGGACTCACGTCACAGGGAGCCTGCTTCTCCCTCTCCCTCTGCCTGCCTCTCCTCTCTGTGCTCTCTCTGTCTGTGTCAAATAAATAAATAAAATATTTTTTAAAATAAAAAAAATAAATTATATTCAGGATGTGAGAGCTATTTAGGAGAATCAAAGACCCCAGTGTGTGAGCAAAAAAATTATTATTTTTATAAGAAAACTTCCATCGTCCTGACACAACTTGACCCAAACCTCTCAAAGGATTGGCCTCTTTGGTCTGTATCCACCCTCTCCACCAAGGAGAAGCACTCAAATAACAAGAAAAGAGACCATATAAAAATGAGTTAGTAAAAATAAATTTAAAATCACCTGGAACTGGGGCTGAGGAATGCGTGGGAGTAAGAACAGGGTGAACCCCATCTCTTTTGGGGCCCCATGCTCTGACTCCAGTCCTCACCCGAAAGTGCTGATTCCCGGGGACAAATTTTCAAGAGTTTATGAGGTGACTCAGGCCATTGGGAGGCAATCAACCCTGGTCATCAAGCCATGATGTTCACACTGTGGACTTTAAAAACTTAGAATTTAGTAGGAACTTTCCTTGCCAAGGCTGAAACCAGACATCGCTGTTTGCCTCTTAACCAATGTAACTGCATTCCTCCATCTTTTGCCCTCCTCCCCAGGCCAATTCCTGAGACATTCTGGGGTTTTGTGCTATTATTTTTGAGACTGATTCCCTTTTTTTTTTTTTTTTTTAAGATTTTATTTATTTATTCATGAGAGACACAGAGAGAGAGGTAAAGACTTAGAAAAGCAGGCTCCATGCAGGGAGCCCGATGTGGAACCCTATCCCAGGACTCCGGGATCATGCCCTGGGCCCAAGACAGATGCTCAACCGCTGAGCCACCCAGGCATCCCGAGACTGATTCCTAAGAAGGGATGGGAACAGGATCTCCAGTGGGTCCAGAGACACTGTATTCTCTAGGGCTTGCTATGGGAAGGAATCACTTCTTTACAAAAACATCCTCACCCTGGAAACACTGAGACAGATAATCAGTTAACATGTTATAAAGATTAATAAAATTATAATTTCCTTTACAGAGCACAGATGCTTTCACTTCCATTGCCCTACTTGATCTTCACATTGACCCCATGAAATAGGCAATGCAGGTATATTATCAGCTATTCAGAAGATGAGGAAACAGACCTTTGGCCCAAGTCCATGTGGTCAATTTTTAACTGAATCAAGACCAGAAGGAAAGTCTACAGAGTCCTAATTCTCGGAGGGAATTCCCCAGGTGTTTGGGGTGTGCCACAGGAGTTTATTTTGCCTCCTTTTTGTCCCCAAAGCCACAGGTTGGCTGTTCAGTGAAACTCTGTATAGAAACGCTGTCCAAATGCTCAGCCTCTGGCCTGGCCTAAGGGGGTGGACAGCAGCTAACTTCTAGAAGCAGCAGCCGGAGAGCAGAGCCCGTGGAAGGGATGGCGCTGGGACACTGCACCGTTGTACAGGAACACCAGGATGATTGGGAATGAGCAGATGAGGTTTTGGATTGGGGAGCACTGAGATGGCTATGGCTGTGGGCACTGCCTTAGGGACAGGGCAGAGCACAGAGTCACCACGTGTCTGTGGGTACAGGGAAACACAGCCTGCGGAAGCATCAGGACAGGTCAGACGTAGCCTCAGAGGTCGAGCCTCCTAGGGAGGTGGCGGAGCCACTCAGACTGGGAGCCCCAGCTAGCAAGCTTCCCTTGTCACCAGCCAGCCAGGCAGCCTCACAGATCGGGGAGGCTGGGCAGGCCAGGCAGCTGCCCCAAGTAGCGTGGGCCCCATGGGAACAGACACGTCCATCTGCAGGGTCCCCAGCCTGGTGCTCAATCACTCTGCATTATTAATAGGCGATGACTAACTGCCTGCTGCTGCAGAGCCGGGATGGGCAGGCCCGAGGGAATCCCAGGGGATGTCACACAGCACAGCCTGCAGCAGGCACACCCCACCCCCCCCACCCCCAGGCGAGGCGGGGAGCAAGGGGCCAGTCCCAGCTCCTACTCTGCTCCTGCTCTGCTCCTGCCCATCGTGTCCCCGGACATAAGGGCCAGCGCCCACTGCCTGCCTCCATTCTAGCCCGTAGCCCGCCGTTCACACCAGCATTTACACGTGTGTGGAGTCACCAGTGGAAGCCCACAGACACACAGCACAGTCTCCCACTAACACCCCCTAAATGTCACACCAACATTTACACACAGTCGCACCCACACACCAACACACACCAGCTGCGTTTACACAGACACCCACACTGACACTCACCGGAACTGAGCCCAACCCGAGCAGAGGAGTTTGGCAACAACTAGCCCAACCTCAGCCCTGCTGCACTCCTCCTCTCATCCCCTCACCTGGGAAGGTAACGACCCCATCAGAGGCCATGCAGGACAAGCAGGGGACGGAGGTCAGGGGAGATGGGAGGGGAGGAAGACAGTGTGAAACACAGTGTTAGTCAGAACAGCAGCGCGGTGGGGGAAACTGGCCACTATCCCTCCTGGGGGGAGAAGACCATTCATGCCATGCAAATGTAGGGGGGGAGATAGAACCACAAACCCTCAAGGCTGAGGAGTGAGGGAGGGGATGTCACCTCTTCCGTGGTAGCCAGCCTGGGACAGGCCCCCCAAACTCGTATGAACTGCTGCTCTGCAGGAGCTCTGGACTGGTCCCAGGCCACTCGGCATCTCCCAGGGCCATCCCCCACCCCGGGGAACCTGCCCAGCTGGCTGCCACTGGAGGCCCGCCCCCAGCCCCCACTCCCAACTCGAGGGCCCTGTCCGGGAGCTGACAGTGAGCAGAGCATAGCATGTCATGGGATGGTGTTTTCCATGGATTTTCAGGAGACCAAGAAAGAAACTAAATCAAAGAGAAAAAAACAAGGGAGCAGGGGGGAGGGGGCGGGAGAAACAAAATAAAGCAATAGAAAGAAATAAGCAGCCTGGCATCGGGGCTGGTCTAACCAGAGCCGATGAACATGGGGCCTGCCCCCAGGTCTCTCTGGCCAAGAATCTGAATTCAGGAGTCAGGGTTAGGGCAGGGACAGGCCAAATTCCTTGATTTCCATTTGTCTTTTGGATTTGAGTTTGGACCAAAAAAAGAAAGCAAAGGGAAAGAGGAAAACTCAAAGAGAGAGAAGCAAAAATCTAAAGATTGTCCAGGACGCCAAAAACAATCAGAAGAGCAAAACAACCAAAACCAAACGGGGAAAGGAAACAAAAGAGGGAGAATCGAACAGTTAAAAAAACCCACGGCAAACCAAACGGTAAGACAATTAGAGTGATATCTACCAGATAATGCAGTTTGTTTACCATAGCGTGTCCAATCCCTGCGTGCTTCACCGGAGATATGGGGGAGGGGTGGGGGGGTCAAAAAAAACAACAACAACAACAACAAAGACAACAACGAAAGAACAGAACGAAAAGAAAAGAAAAATAAAATGACCAACTGTGAAACTCAAGGAAGGAGGAAAAATATATATCCATATATATTTGGCTGGTTGTTCAGACCCTCCCACCTTAGGCTCCACTGAAGTATTTTGTTCAAAGAAAATTAAATTATAATGGGAGGGAGAAATAAAACACACACAAAAATTAAATCCCTTCTCCCAATCCCCCCTCCAAAACCCCTCCTCTGGATTCCTCTGCTCCCCAGTCCACCCACCTCCCGGAAGAGCCGGCTGCAGAGAAGGGGAACAGTTAAAGACCTTGGTTAGTAGAGAAGAAAATAACAAAAGAACTGGACCAGGAAAGCAAAGACTTAAAGATGGCTGACATTCCGCAATGAGACAGAAAGGTTAGTTCGGTTTTTCACTCATACCTCACCCCACCTGTCCCTGCCCATCCCTTGGTCCCCCGGGGGTTATAAGCGTGTTAGTAACACACACAGAGTCGGCAACGGGGTTTTCCAACAGAGGGTGAGAGAGGGAAGGCAGGGGGTTAAGAAGCAGACCCAATTATGCAGTATTAGTAAGTCCTTTCAGCTGAAATGTTAGGGAGTTGAGGGAAAGGAGGGAGGAGGGACAAGGGGTGCGAGAAAGGGATGGGCTGTTGACTTGGGTAATGGACAATGGGTTGTTGGCTAACTGGTCAACCAGATGGCTTTCTAGAGAACTGGCCAACTGGCTGATCAGTGACCATATCGAGTTAATGGGTTAACTGGTTGGTGATGGGCCAGCTGGCTGTCAGGCTGGGAGAAGAGTGGCCAATGCCCCCTAGAGAATCACAGGACTGGCTAGAATGAGAGACAATCTCATTTGGAGGCAAAGTGAAAAGGTTTCACAAGGAGTATAGGAAGGGATCTAGGGGTCTGCTTTTCCTGGGGATGGAGGATAGGCAAATTGATCCAGGGAGTCATGGAGGGGAGGGGGCAGCTCCTCCTTTACTGTTTCTCTTCCTTGAGAAAAGAAGAGAGATAGAGTTGCCACCAGAACAGGGAAAAGGAAACCTTGCCCTCCATGGGCTGGCAGAGGGCAAACTTTCACAGCATATCTAATCCCCAATCCGCCTCCCTCTCCTCCCTCTCCTCCCGCTCTCCTCCCGCTCTCCCGCTCTCCCGCTCATAGCTGATCCCTCCTCCCTGCCTAATTTGACTTTCCAGGGTCCATCCCCCACCCCCACCCCCTGCAAAAGTTCCCCAGGTTCTTCAAACAGCCTCATTCTCTTATACTCCTCTGCACAACCATCCATACTGGAGTTAAGTGCCCCACCCCCACCACCCCACCCCTTGCAAATCCCTGGAATTGGTAAGGCTTCCCCAGCAGCCCTGCCTCCTTCCATGCACACCCACAGCCCCCCTGAGCCTCCACTCCCCACAGTCAGGACCAGAAATCCATATCCCCCACACACCACAACATAAAAAGGAACACAGAGGCCCACCCTTCTCTAAAACTCCTTACACCTCCCTAAGCTATAAACCTGCCTCTTCTGTATCCCAGTCTCTAGAGTCCCCACCCCCACGTGGCTCTGTTTATTTTCTCTTCTCAAGGCCAAAGGCAGAGGCAACAATCACTTCCCACATAACCCTTGTCTTTGTGGAAGAGAAATCAAAAGGACCGAGGTGGCTTCACTGAGCATATCAGAGATGGTGGGACACTATTGCTTGATGTCCATTAAACACTAAATTGCACATCCAAGAGTGTGATTTCAAGAAGTATTCTAGGGACAGATCCATTAATTACAGCATTATTATAACCAGTGGGCACAGACTAATTCAGAAAGACAATTAATAAGGGCCTCATATAATGAAAAATAACAGAATTCGATATTTAGCAGCTAGAAAAAGTGCCGAATAACCAATATCAATTATTAGTGATGCCAAGGCGGTTCACATAACAGGAAGGCAAGAAAGAGTCTAATGTCAGGTGCAGTGACTGGTGCAACGGGCTAACCCAGGATATGCGGATTAATACTGCCAGCTGGCAGGACTGTCACCAAGTGAAGAGGCCAACCAGTCAGGACAAGGGACAATTAGTTTCAGGGCAGCTAAATTGCACCCAAAAAAGTAAGAGTTGTCCGGTATCACTGACCAGTCAAGCAAGGCAGAAGAAAAAGGTGGGAGCAGGGGGCAGGGTTGGTGGTAAAAATCCAACTACCACAACTAGAATTAGTTGTGGAGACTAAAATAAGAAAGGGAAAAAAAAAGCAGTTTTCAACTTTCTTGGGACAACTTTCATTTCTAACAAGTAGAATGGCAAATTCAGAGACAGAATTGAGAGGAAAGAGATGTGATTCAAAGTCTGGACCTTCTACTAATTCAAGACATCCTGGCTTCCTCTGAGAAATAGCAAGGTTGGAGTAGGAGAGGCAGGGGAGGGCCCAGAAACCAAAAGCCATGGCGACGGTGGCCAAATCAACCAGAGTGGAGCATGTGAAAGGGGTACCCAGGAGGCCGTGCCTTCCCGATGCCAGGATAGGGAATACTGAGGAATCCCACTAGCCCACAGGGTAAAGCTTTTCCCCACCCACAGAAACAGAGGGCCCTTTACCCTTAAGACAGCCAAAACAGGAACTCTGCACACAAATCATAAATCACAGAAACCTGGAGGCAGGCAACCTTTGTGAAGCGTGAGCAAGAGGAGCTCGGGACAAAGAGGTGCTCCCTCTATGCAGGGATGGGGGGTGCCCGTTTTTCAGAGAGATACGCCAAATGCTCAGATGTTTCAAGATTTGGGCACATCCAGGAATGGCAGATCCACCATACAAATGACAAATTAGAGCAGTCTTTGCATTTTGCACCAGTGACAACCACCAGGCTCTCCCTGCGAGGCAGAAAAATGGGCACGGCTTTGAGGTCAAACAGAGTTCTGGTTCTACCATCTCCTAAATGGATCACTGGGGGCAAGTTCTCGAAGGTGCGGAGTCTCGATTTGCTAATTGATAAAATGGAACTATGTCTCACCTCACAGGATCGTTCATGAAACTTAGGCAAGGTTCGTAAAAGAAAAGAGATATGCCAGTGTCTTCTGAGAAACACTGTAAAAAACAAGGAGGGGGGACACAGTCCTGAACAATCCAGAGGGCTGGAGGGAGAGGCTTTCCTCCAGCTTTGTAAGGGAAGAGGAGGTACTCCCAAGGCATCAGAAGCAGTTCGCTGTTTGTGTGAAATAGACCCGCTGGGTCGTCGTACCCAGAACCTCGTGTCTAACCAGCTTCAAGAAAGAGACTAAACGAACTAGAAAAACCGCTCCAGAAACAACTACACATGCTCACTAGTTAGCTGGTTTTAAGCCGTCAAGGAACGTACCACCCGGTAGAGAGAACGAACACACATATTGACCACGCGGAAGGAACATGATGACAAGGCTAGGACGCAGCTGTCTCATCGGCAGTGTCTCCTGAGGGGACACACTGTCCTTGGTCGAGAAGCACAGCTCGAGGGATGACAGGACCCAGTCACTTGTTCTGAGAAGCCCTGAAGAACAGGCAGGGGTTCAAAAGGTCTGCCGGGAATGGACTTGGCTACAGGCTGGGCCTCGAGGGAGGACACTGCATCCAGAGTGCAGTCCCGAGGCTGACCTTCTCGGTGATTGTCAGTGACCCAGACAGGACTGTACCTCGCATGTGGGGACGCGGATCCCTCCAGAAACCCTTCCTAAAGAGCACTCTCAATCCAACTCTATGCAGACACCCTCTCTGGCCTGCAGGCCTGTGTTCGGGGTTGCCAGGACCAGGCTCTGCTCTGACTCATCGTCAAAGGCGCTGGGGGAAGTGGTTTCCAGCAGTTACCAGCCTGATCCCCGGACTCTGGAGCCGCAAAAGAGGCCACTCCGGGTCACTGTCAACACTCAGTGTTGTTGAGGCCAGACCTTGCCCACCGTGTGTGGCTTTCCTGCCTCCCCTAGCCACAGACTTCACCCTCCTCTCAGTGCCTCTCAAATTCCTAAACTTTTAAGGTCCCTGCTGCTCACTTGGCACTTGAATAGCTTTGCTCTGCTCACTTTTAACAGACTCATCCAGTCTCCTTGAGAGCTGGAGAACCAGGTGGGGAGGGACTGTCCTTTTTCCCTTCTGTAGCATCGTGAACGTACAACATGTTTGTTGACCAGCAACATGTGGGCTTGCAGCAGGGGTGCCAGAGTCAGTACTGGGTGACAGCCCTGGTCCTGCAGAGGGAAAACCAGCAAGGAGCACAAGAGCAACTCCCCCTACCCCTGCCCCGTCCCCCCAGTAGGTGCCATGTGTTTTGCACCTGACAAGTATAACAACTATACATGATGCACTCAGGTTTACTCAGACAATAGTGACAACCAGGGCAGCCCTCTGATGGGGTCAGAGAATGATGTGACACGAAGCAAGGCACTGCACTGAGCAGCCCTCTCACCCTGAGCATGGCACTCCTCAGAGCATGAGGAGCAATGAGGACAGGCACACAGGTCGGAGCCCCACTGCAACAGGGAGCAACAGGCTTGGGAAAGAACAGCACGATTCACCACAGAGTCCTCACAGCAAGGGGAGGAGGGTCCCCCATTAGGTCATCACTCAGCAGTGGGGAAGAGTAGAGGGAAAAGAGTATGAGGTTGCCAGCATCCCTACTCCCACTGAGAAGCCTTTCTAGGAGGAAGGGGAGGAGGAGGAGCCTGGCAGGGACAGTGACAAGGAGCAGAGGCAGAGGAAGGTTAGCTGTCGCACAGCTAGATCTAGGAAGCCCAGAGAGGATGGCTAAGCAAAAGGAGGCCCTAACCCAGCAGCAGTGGTGCCTCCTGGGACAGAGATGGTCTCCATCCCTGGCGGCACTCAGCTTGCGAGAAGTGGAGCTGGACAAGCTGTCCTGCCACCGGCTGTGAGAAAAAGCAGTGCATCCTAGAGAAAAGGAGCAGAGAAAAGCCTGAGCCCCGGCCCCTGCCCAAGTGAACAGAGAAAGGAGTCCGAAGGTGGAGACAGGCACCACCTGCACGCACAGCAGCCTCGCTCTTATTTCGTAGAAGGGTCTGGCATGGACTCTGCTAGAGGCAGGAATTTGTCAGTGCCAGAAACAAGCTGGGGGGGGGGGGTGCTAAGAGGACCAGCAGAAGCCTGGCCAGAGATGGCCTCAGCTGCCGTAGCACCCCCAGGTTGTATAAGTGCTACAGAGGGCCCCTCTAGGACTACAGAGCTTATGCCCTCTCCAGGCAGTCCATGTGGGAGCCAAAGCCAAGGGACCTCCGCAGAGAGGAATCTCATCCTTCAAGGGCTGACCCAAGAGTCTTCCTTGGGCTCCTGCAAGGGGCCTGGGAGCCATAGAAAGATAGCCAGGGGCTGGTGGGCCCACAGGGAAGGGAAAGAAGGAAGTGTGTTGCCCAGAGGAGAGGTGGAGCCAAACATGCTCTGCAGTACTGCTCTCCCTCACACCTCCTGCACTTCCACTTTGCCCAGACCCCATCTCTGCCTCTGCCCTGGAAAGACCCCACCTGAAGGTGGGCCACACTCTGTCCCCCTGCAGACCCCAGGCTTTCATCTGCGCCTTTCTGCCCTAGACTCAGGGTACCCACAGCTACTCCGCCAGGCCAGAGCCTTCCCACAGGCTCCCAGGACTTCACCCTCCCATGCTCTACCCATTCTTCCATCTCCCCAGTTGCCCTCCTGCTGGGTCACCTGACTTCTTAGTCCAGGGCCCTTGAAACCCTGGCCACTGCCACCAGCGTGAGCCAGACCCTGTCCCTTCCCTCAAGCCCCAGCCCTGGGCAGCTCTGCAGCCTCCTCTCAGCTCAGCTTCCTGGTGCTTGCAGCCCGCCCATTGCCCTGCGCCCCTGGGCCCTCACAACGCAAGCCTCAAACTTCTCCAGAACCACACCTCGCGGCCTGGCCCTGACGCCTCACACCCACAGTGCAGGCTGCCCCCTCCCCACACCCCCATTCTGCCCCAGCACAGCTGTCCCCCGGCCTCCTTCTTGCTCCCCCTACCTGGCGCAGGTTTCGGGTGACCCGGACGTCGTGCCAGGCGTTGTCGTTGAACTTGCCATTGACAGGTTCCACAAGGGCCTCGAAGGCTCCTGAGCCCAGGTTGATGACCAGCCAGACAGCCCCAGACTTGAGGGACAGGTTGACGTAGTCGGCCGACTTGCCCGTGTGCAGCATCAGCCCGTTGCGCTGCAGGGTGCGGAAGGCCAGAGTGATCTCGTCCGTGCTGCTCTGGATCGGGTTATGCGACAGGTCGTAGCAGAAGAACTCATTGCCTTTGAAGGTCGCCACAAACTCCTCCTTGCCTGGATGCCGTGGTGTGGGGAAATGGGAGAGCCTGAGTGGGGCAGGGCGCACCAGCTCGCCCTCTGCCCCTCCAGCAGCCCCAGGGCATGTCGCCTGGCCACTGGCTGGAGTCCCGCAGGCCCATCTGCAAGCTCAGCCCCTCTCCCATCCCCCAGCCTGTCCATCCTCTTCTCTGGACCCAGCTGTCTTAACTGTCAGAAGTCTGCTTCGCCCCTGTCCATTTCCAAAGCAGGAGACTGTTAAGTGGCTCTCACACTGGCAGCTGACAATTTAGCTGCCACAGGGCCCGAATCCTCCATTGGTCGCGCCCCTGAACAAAGGGATGTGGAAGTGAAATAAGAGGCTCCACCTGACTTCTCTCTGGAGTGCCTCCACTAAGGCTGGGGTACCAAGGGTCTCCTGCGTGCAGCCCACCTCCCACTCCTGCCTCTTCTCCAGTGAAGGCCACTCTCAATGCCTGGGGCAGTTTCAGGCCTCACATGGGGGGGATGGGGCCAGCCGGCCTGTCAGGCAGCAGGGAGCAGAAAAGGAGGACAGGGAATGGTGGGGTGGAGCATGAGGACGACACACAGGAAGACAATGCATGTGGTGGTAACGTGCACCAGGAAGCAGTGGGTCAGGGGGTGGGGCTCATACAGATGGCCTCACGCCAGCTACCAGCCCCAGCCCCATCTTCTAGTCCGACCCGAGAGGACAGTGCAGACAGGCCCCAGGAGGGGCCCCAGAAGGCAGGAGTAGGACCCCTGAGTGCCAGCAGATGGCTCAGGTCTCATGCGTGTGTGCGTGCATGTGGGTGTACATCTGTGTCTGTGTGTAAGCACCCAACATAGGGCTCCCTCCATAGGCACTTTTCAAGCAGAAGCAAAAAAAAAGACAAAAAGACTGGGAGAACCTTAGAGATTTGTAACATTCTGTAAATGGGTGACAAGTGGCAGGACAATAGCTGTGTGGAGGGAAGTGGGGGTCGCAGCCCCACATCTTCACAAGCTAGAGCACACACAGAAGGAAGAGGATGGGATGCGGAGTCAGGGCTGAACAGAGGACCTGGACTATGACAGTGACTCACTTCTCCCCAGCACACAGTGGTGGATGGGGATGGCGATGGCTGGCATCACGCCTGCATGCAGCGCAGGGGGGCTCAGTATCAGCCACCAGGCCCAGGAAGGAACAGGGCGCAACGCCAGGGCGCACGCACAGCCCTCAGAAGACACCTGCGCTTCTGTGAGCCAGGCCACAGAAGCAAGCACCACGTGCAAGAGCGGCGGCAACCCGGGTGCACTTTCTGCAAATGCCCCTCCCCGGCGCACAACAGCCCTGCTTCTCTCCCTCTGGGCAGACTGCCCACAGACTCCATCCTCACTGCCTCCGGATGCCAAGGCCCCAGCTGCTGCCCCAGAGCCTGGCACCGCACTCACTGCAGCTGGCAAGGCCCGGTTTCCTGAGGCCACAGGGCAGCAAGGCTGGTGGGGGCATAAGCACCCCAGGGACAGTTGGAACCCCGCTCTGCCTACCTTCAGGCTCCAGCGCGAAGGGCCAGAAAGCCAAGGGGAGTCGGGCAGAGACAGAAAGGGGACATGGGGAAGAAGGGCATTGAAGAGGGAGACCACAGAGAAGGGGAAAAATGGCCACGGGGGACAGAAGGGAAATGGACGAAGCAAGAGGTGATAGAGCGAAGCAGTCTGGTTTAAGACAAGCAGCACGCTGAGGGGGGAACAGGTGAGGGTGACGGAATAGGGCCAGCCGGAGAGGGGGCAGGGGCCTCAAGGGAATGAAAGCCAAGGCTTTGGGGGGGAGCTGGCCGTTTCCATAGCAACCAGGCCCACTGCCCAGGCCCTGGGGGAGGTGGGGGGAGGACCAGAGCAGGGAGTGCGTCTGACCTTGGGCCTGCCACACATACTAGTCCTTCCCAGAAGCCAGGCCTCCCCTCCCATTTCCTCACCTTCACTGCAAAGTAATGATCATTAAAGGGACAGTCAAACAGAAAGAAAGAATAAAGCAATCACGTGAAAAAGTGATTGGGACAGAACAAAAGAGACCAGAGAGGAGGGCCAGAGGCTGGACCACAGCTGCCAAGGCAAAATGAAGAAACGGGGCCATTCCTCGAGTCTTCTGGGCTCTGCCTCGGATCTCCTAGGAGAGGAGGCAAGGCCAACCGTGGATTCGGAGGCGTCTATGTGTTCTCCAATTCCCGTCGCCACCGCCACCAACCCAGATAGGCCCAGAGATGGAAAGAGACTTGGAGCAGCCAGAGAGACCCGGGTAAATATTGGAAGAGAGGGACAAAAAGGAGATGAGCAAATGTAAACGAGACAACCTAAGGATGGTGGGAAGGACAGAGACAGACCCTGAATGGGGAGGAGGGCGGCAGGACCTCAAAGGATTGATGGGTGGGGAGGAGGACTCTGTGGCCATAAGGATGCCTGTGATGCTCAGGGGAGCACAAACCAGACCTGGGAGGAGGCAGACCCACAGCACCAGGGGGCGCTCTTCCCCACCGTTGCCTGCAGACCCCCGGGGAACTACAACTCCCAGCAGGGCTTGAGCAACAAGTGCAGCTTCTGATGCCCACCCCGCACCCTCCTCTACCCCCGCACCGGAAGGGGGGTTCAGGGCTGATACTTGCTCACCTCCCAAGGTCAGGGAGCTTGGAGCCTCACAAGTGTCCCCTCGTCAAGCTGAATGCAGCTGGAGACCACTGTTACGGTTCTGGACTCCTAAGAGCCCTGAGGGACAGAGCAGGCGGCCTCCTTTCCAGACCCAGCTCAAAGCCCTCCTCCGGGAAGGTCTCCAGCCCTCCTTCGTCCCTCTCTACTCTCAAGCACTACAGCTGTCTGTTCTGCTCATTTGGCACTTACTGCCTAGTAACATCTTGTACTGCTCCCTTGAGAGGAAGTGGGATGTGAGAAAGAAGACCTGGGCCTAATGCCGGCTCTTCCCCCAGCTTGGTGACCTTGACCGAGAGGCAAATCTCTAAACCCCAGCTTTCTCCTCTGGACAAAGAGGCGAACTAACCGTCGGCCTACCTTACAGGTTGCTGAGGCATCTAGAAAGAGAACAGACAGGATGAAGCTTCATAAACTACAAACTATTTTGCTGATAAACTACTCTTGCACTGGTGTGTAACTTTGTGTGTGCACGCACGCTGCCTCTCTCTCTAGATGAATGAATAAATTAACTCCTCTGGACAAAGTCTGCACTTTTCATACACTTTGCATGGACCATGCTTTCTTGTAGTTATTTGCTAGAATGTCAATGAGCCCCTCGAGAACAGAGACCATTCACCCATTGAAAATAAAATTGCTGGGCAGCCCCGGTGGCGCAGCGGTTTAGCGCCGCCTGCAGCCCAGGGTGTGATCCTGGAGACCCTGGATCGAGTCCCACGTCAGGCTCCCTGCATGGAGCCTGCTTCTCCCTCTGCCTGTGTCTCTGCCTCTCTCTCTCTCTCTCTCTGCATCTCTATGAATAAATAAAATTAAAATTAAAAAAAAAAAAGAAAATTGCTGAGCACATGCCTACATATGTACCAGGAGCTGTGTAAAAGCACCAGGGGCATACGGATGACAACAACCAACCCTTGCCCTCAGGAAGCTCAGTCTGATGGGGGAGGCAAACAGGTGAAGTGGCAGCTATGATGCAGGGTGGTGAGTGATAAAGTAGACGTGGAGACAAAGGGAACAGTGTGTGGGTTTGCCCGGAGAGTTCAGGGGAGACTTCCAGTGTGGCTGGCCCGGCCATTTTTTCAAGAGTTGGCTGACAGAGATACCGAACAGTGGGGAGAAAGGCAGGGGTGGCAGGAACCCAAGCCAACAGCACGGCAAGTGCTACAGAACACAAACAGGACTCGAGAGCCCCAGTGCCTGGCAGCCTCAGTGCAGAAAGTGGCTGAAAATCTATATAGCCCTGAGATGGATGGAAAGGCCTCAAGCTGGCTGCAGGGGCTCATCTCGAGCAAGTATCAGTTTCCCCACCTGTAAACCCAGGGCAATGAACCCTTCCGCAAAGGGTGGTGAAGGCTCATGTAGGTGATACTACATATTATAAATGCCATGTCTCCTAACCAGAATCCCCTAGGCTGCTGGCACCTCACAGGCTTCCAGAATTTGATGGTTAAGTGGGGGATTTACCCTGCTTCCCAGATAGTTCCCAGGGATAGACCTGAACAACTGCCACCAAAAGACATCTGTGTTCCAGAAAAGGGTTATTAGGACAACTGGGGTTTAGGAAAGAAATGGAGGTTTGTGGCCCTTCACACCAGGGCAGGTCCCAGGGATGCAGGCCCAGCAGTCTCTGTGGACCTCAGAAGGGGTGCAAAGGGGTACACCTCTGTTGACTCAGCTGCCCCCCAGGAACCGCAGTTAGCCTGTGAGGAGTGAGGGCTGGGCTCTCTGGGGATCGTGGGGTCACTGACCTTTCGTTGGCTGGTGCACATCGCCGGCTCCTCCTCTCCCGGCCCCCCCCTCGGAGAACAGTAAGGACCCTACTGGAGAAGCAGAATTGGGGAGTCAGGCACAGGGGACTATTGAGCCAGTCCCACCCCAGCCTTGAGGTGATGGAAGGCCCTCTCCAGGGTAGAGGTCCGCTTGGAGGGTGGGGGAGAGGGTATTGTTCTGAGGACTCACTTGTTCCAGGGCCTCTGGGGAAGGAGCCAGATGACAAGCCAAATCAGCCCCACAGACCCCATGAGACCCCACAGCCACCAACTTCTGCCCTTTGCCCAGGGGTGGGGAGACTGCAGGAGGACCGGGGGCCTCACTGCTGGCTCAGGAGCATCTTTTTCCCAAGAACTTGCAAACAGGCCAGCCCTGCGGATCTGCGGGTCCCCAAGCCTCCACTTCCAGGATCTTGCTCACTGTCCTCCCCACTCTGCGGTTTCGCTCCCACCTTCTCCTGCAGGGCAGGAGTTACATGCTCCTCAAGTCCTTCCAAAGCCTGACACAGGCTCCCCTCCTCCCAAACCTTCTTGATTCACACACCAAAGGCCTCTTGTGTTCTTTGCCTGTCCTTAAGGCAAACCTGATTCTCCATCTACACCTGGTTCACTCAGCAGAGAGCACTCTTAACATCACCTTTGTCCCCTTGTCGGCCCAACGGATCATGGGGCTTCCCAGGGGCAGGGCCATGGTTTCCATCTGTTCTTTGTCCCTCCATTGTGCCTTCAGCAGGGCACTGCACACCAACAGAGGTTCTGCCTGGATGGAGCTTATCGTGGATGTGGGGAAGGCCTTTCTTAGGGATGACTTCCCACTCATCAACCCCCAAGCCTCATCTCCAAAGCCCCCGCAGACACACACATCTGGGTTCCAGACTGGCTTGAGCTCTCCACCCACCCCTGCCAGCGACTTGTGCACTCAGTGTCTGGCTCCCAGGCCCCCACACCTATTGCCAGACCCTGTAGGATGGCTTCCGGGGATGAGGACCTCAAGAATGAGGTTTAATAGTCTGTGTCAGGGCCCCTATTCTACCTCAATCCCACAACCCCAGAAGTAAAGCTAGAATAACAGCTGAGCTGTGGGCTGTGGACCTTTCAGAGGAAGGGGCAGGGCTCTGGATCCTCTGCGTCTTCATCTATGGCAAAGGTGTGCCACCGCCAACACCCCCAGAACCAGGCATTGAGAGGCAAGAAGTATGTGAGTGAACCAATTGGGTCCTGACTACCCCCTTGGGATGTCCCCTTACCCTCACAGTTCTTGCCATAATTTCACATCCCTGCAAGAATCCCAGGTCCCTATTTTCCCAAACCTAAATCCATCCCAAATCCAGATCTGAGTCTCTCCCTGCAGCCCAGTCTTCATCTGGTAGGCCTCTCCTGCCTACAGGCTAAAGACTCCCTATGGACAATGAGCCCTAATGGAGGACCACCCTGGGCATGGGGAGCAATGCCTAAGGATCTGGATACCTGAGCTCAAGAACCAATGATCAGGAGACCTGGGAGAGCTCAGCGCTGGGGAGTGGGGGAGTTACAGTCAGGATTCCTGGGCCGTCAGGTTTGCTGAACACCAGGTCTTTGGAAGATGGTAGGGACTTGTTTGAAGGGAGGCTAAAAACAGAGAAGCAACCCCAATGGTACCACCAACTAAATGTCATCTACCCACTAACAAGTCACCTCATTTCTCTGGGCCTGAAAGTCCTCATCTGTCAAACAGGGTCAAGAGATACTGGTGAGGGCAGACAGTGGGACAGCTGTGCGAAGGGGGAGTCCTGCACCTCCACTATCCTGCCCACCCCTCTTCGCTGCCACTTGTGGATAGAGAGGACACCCCGCAGCCGCAGGGGGAGGTCGGCGAGGCTGCCTAAAAGTCTCTTCCTCCAGCCCATGCTTTTCTCTTTGAATTTGGGTCCACAGAAAAGAAAGAATGATCGGAATGGGTGGAAGGAAATAAAACACCACCATGAGAAGGGAAAAAGAAGATACACTACCAGGAAAACTCAAAAGGGTGACTGGAGACAGCGGCAGGAGTTGCAACATCTCTTGATGTCAGAAACCAAGGTGAGATGAGGGCGAGGGCAGATGGAGCACAGCAGGGAGGACAGAGGAAGGGAAGAAGGGAGCACAGATGGGGGCCAGCCCCCCCCACCCCAGCACCCCAGTCCCCAGAACACGGAGAGACAGACGACAGAGGCAGGGGGCAAGATGGGCAGGAAGGCAGGGGGGACAGGTGGAGGCAGGGAGAGGAGGCGGGGAGAGGAACAGAAAATCCAGTCGCAGGTTGGGGGCAATCCAATCCAATCCAATCCAAACCAGAACTTCAAACCATACCTTCGCTGTTTAACGTCAGGTGAGCCGGACCTTGGAAAGGGGAAGGGGAGAAAGAAAGAAAGGAGAAAAAAAAAAAAAGAAGAGAAAAAGAAGAAAAGGGGAAAGAAACAAAGAAAACACGAGTCATCAAAATCAGCCAGAGAGAGGGGAGAAAAAAGCTTTTGCTGCCACAATTTAAAAACCCTTTTTAACTTGTGACAGGCATCAGGGGAAAGCCCCCAGCCCGGAAGCTGAGGAGGGGGCCCCCCCAGATGCCGGAAACAGGGTGGAGGGCATAAGGGGGGGAAGAGAGAGAGAGTGAGAGAGAGAGGAAAGGGGGGACCAAAGGGGGTGAAGGGGTTACAGGCAGAACGGGAGGAGGGGTAGGGGCAGGGGGTCACTGCAAGGGGGGAGAGGAGATTTTGGTTTCTTTTTTTTCTTCTTGCCGGAAAAAAAAGGAAAAGGAGGAGAAGCATGAGGCTGGGAGGGCTGCTTTTTCCTTTTTCTTTTTTTCTTTTTTTTTTTTCTTCCGGGAGGCGGAGAGAAAAAAAAACAGTCAACGAGAAAAAACGATTCGGATGGAGGAGAAAATAAAACACGACACAAAAATCAAAGCCACCTGGAGAGAGAGAGAGTGTCCTGTTAGCGTGGGATTAAGTGGGCAGGGGGGACCTCCGACCCCACCCTCCACCCCATCCCACACCCTGGTGAGCCTGGAGAAAAGATGGAGGGGAGTACGAGGGGGCCTGGGCTTAGGAGGAATCTCCCACCAAAGTGGGCTTCAGAAAGGCATCTGTCCGGCCCCAGAACTCTCAGCTGCCTCCCACCAATAACCTCCATATAGATTGCTGCACTCCCGGATTCTGCAGGATAAAGTTAGAGCAGAAGCAGGTAGGAGAACCAGAAACGCGGGAGCAGAGATCCTGAGCTTGGATCCTGATGAGGGGACTAGGGCCCACGTTTTGAGACACCAAGTACCAAAGAGGGCAGCCAAGGCCCATGGGCAGGAGGTCTGGCTCTCTGAGAGGTCAAAATTACTCTACGGACCCCCTTACTCTGGCCTGGCCCTCTCTGAAATGAGCAAAGAGCTGATTTGATTTGGAAAATGGGAAACAGAAGGCCTATCTCCAAGACTGCAGGCAAGCTGGGCTGGGATATTTTTTTCCAGTTACCTGGCCCCTTGTAAAAGCCTGCTCAGCCCTGACCCAGGCCTTCCTAAACCTTAGAGGGAAATATCTGGCCCATGGGACCAGCATCCTAGTCCTCGGGGAACACCAGCCACAGAAAGCCCTCCCCCAGAAAGGCTGGCAGCCCCAGGTCCCAGGGCTCCCTGAGATGACCAGCCAGGCCCTCCCTCTGCCCCCTACCCTGCGTCCCAGGTCTCTAGCCAAAAGGGTCGGGAAGGAGCAGCCCTTGGAAACCACCCTAGCGCTGTGGCAATGAGAGGGTGGCCAGCCCCAGAGACAAAAAGCCAGGCCAGTGTGGGATTATAAAGGTAAAGAACTCCAGGTGCCTCTGAGACAAAGCAGAGGCCAGGATGCCTGTGCTCCAGGAGGTCAGGGCAAAGGCCTGGACCCTGTGCAAGACGTGAGCAGAGGTTCACATCACCCCCTTCACTTCTTCTGGGGGAAAGGCATGGGTCTCCCCCACCTCTGCGCCCCAAGCCAATTGGGGGAGGGGACCGCAGCTGGGAAGGGCTGCATCGGGATAGAACAGCTCTCCGGAAGACACAGGTTTTATCCACAAAACAGGCGAGGACCAAGCATTTGGACTGAGTCTAATTCCTTGCTCTGAATGCCCCCTACAAACTTTACCCGAGATCCACTAGCATCTTCTTCCAAATCCCCTAAATCCAGGAGCCAGACCCAGAGCCCTAAACCTTTACTCAACTCTCCCAGACAGAACTAGCCTTCTCCGCAGGCTCCTATCCTTGGAGACCCAGGCCCAGGAGCTGGGTGCCCCACGTCTGGCCCTCTGTGCCCCGCAGACCTGTAGGACGGCATGGGGCGGGACAGAGCCTCATCTCTCCCCTTGCAGACCCTTCCACTGCCCAGCTCCCAGGCAGCCTCATTAGCATGCGCCACTCTCCCTCTGTCACCACGGCAACCAGCTGCTCGGCTCCCTCAGGCATGACAGCACCAGCCATCTTGGTGAAGGGGAGGCCGGTTCCCTGCCCTGTCTACCCCTGGCTCCAGCCAGCCTGGCCTGAGGGTACACTCCCTAAAGCCTAAGCCCACACCCCCCGCCCCCATTTCCCAGGTCTGAAATCTCTTCTCCTTCCCCGTGCCCAGGCTGCCTGGGTAAGCCCTCCCCACCTCCACCTGTGGCATCAGCCCCTCCTCCCACCCCCGGGAGAAGAGGCTGGCAGTGATGGATGGCATTACCAAGGGTCCTTTCTTAGGGCACTTTATCTGGCTGCTTCTGGGTCTTCTCTCCCTGCTACAAGAGGCTAGGGAGAAAGGAGGTAGGGCAACCAGAATCCCCAGGA
Source organism: Canis lupus dingo (assembly GCF_003254725.2). Lineage (NCBI taxonomy): Eukaryota > Metazoa > Chordata > Mammalia > Carnivora > Canidae > Canis > Canis lupus. The sequence goes on along the minus strand of NC_064260.1, from coordinate 52,397,163 downwards.
GATGCTGTCAGGGGCTGGGGAGCAGGATGGCCGGGTCCCCAGGAGAAAGCTAGGCCTGAGGCACAGTGTTGAGGGGCAGGAAAAGAGGACTCCAAGATCTCAACTGCAGAGTCCAGAGCATTGTGCCCCAGAGGAGGCCCCAGCCCACCCCACCCCCTGGAACCACTCCCAGTCTCACTCCTTAACGCTTCTATCAGAACCCCCAAGAAGACCAGCATCAAGAGAAGGAAGACAGCTGCAGGGGACAAGACTGAGAGACACACAAGCAGACACATCACAGAGAGACAGACACACAGAGGCGTCACAGCCCCGGTGTGTATACACACACGCTGACAGGTGGGCACACGCAGTGCCATCTCCAAGCCAACAGGTCACCATGCCGCCCCCAACAAATGGCTCAGCAGCGTCTGTAGGGCCTCATGCCCCATTTGTCCCCGACAGTGTCCCTTCTTGTCCCTGTCTACCCTACGTGCTCAGAAAAGAATTGGGTCCTCTCTGTCCCCTCCTGGCTCGGTCACCTCTCCCCAAAGGCCCTCCTGCTTTCTCCTTTAGCTTGGCTCTTCCCCCCTCCCCCGCCAAGTTCTCCCCTTTCTGCCTCTCCCTCTACTTCTCCTTCCTGCCTCTACTTACCCCCCTCCTTTCTCCCATCTCTCTGCCCCATCCTTCCTCCCCACAAGCCTTTCCCTTCAGGCTCATTTCCCTCTCTCCTCCTCCCTCCATCTCTCCCTTTGTTCCGGAGGAGACATGACATCAAGAGCAAGTAAAAGTCACATCAGCACTAAATCTTATCTCCAGCCCTCAGAAGGTTTCGTCCACCCAGACACACAGACTCTCTCTCTCTCACACACACAGAGGTAAACACTGACATGCAGAGATGCAGACATAGATGCAGACACTACTACGAAGGCACACAGAGATGTGGGCCACGCCACAGAAGACACGATGACCTGGAGTGCACGCGCCTCCACATGCGCTCAGGCACCAGCACCCAAGCAGACAGGTACAGGTGTGCACGGAGGCACACAGACACAACGCAGCAGCGGAACCTCCCGAACACGTGTGCACACAGATACACACTACTCTCTCACACACACACACTCAGATGGGTGCTTGCCCGCTGGGATCAGGGGAACGGTGGTCACCCAAGGAGAAGAGACATCAGTAAGCAACAAGCCAAATCATGGACACCACAAGGAATAACAGATTCCAGGCCACACTTGAGCCAAAAGCCCTCCCCTTCTTTCCTACCCAGGACTCGGGCATCCTCGAGCATACTCGGGAGGCTGTCCCCTGCTCCTCGCACGCCAGGGCCCTGGCCCAGGGAGCTCCCAGCCTGGAGCTCCTCCCCCCCCACCTGCTTCTTGCTTCTCCAGGGTAAGAATGTGGGCCAGGTATGGTGACCGGGTCCCACCTCCTGCCCAGCTTGCTGTCTGCCTTCTCCACAGTGGCTGGGGGACCATCTCACCTAGTGATCCCTTCTCCCTGGCCTTGTCCACCCCAGAGGAATAAAAGGGACAGAGCCAACCAAAGCCAGAGGGGAAGACTCAGAAGATGACAGGAGCCCAGGGAGAGCCTGGGGGAAAACCGAGGCAAGGAAAGAGGTCCAGAGACAGAGCCCTGGAGAAAAAGAAAGGTAAACACAGAAACCAGAGAGAGAGAGAGAGAGAGAGAGAGAGAGAGAGAAGGAAAATGAAACAGAAGACAGGGAAGGAATGGACAGAGGGACTCCAAAGAGAGGCATGCTTCTGCCCTACCCCTGGCCTGCGGCCTGGGCCAAAGAAAGAAGGAGATCGCCCCTACCTACCAGCCCTGGGGGCAGGGGGGGCCTGCTCAAGTGTCAGAGTGGAGAAGCCGTCACCCACCTACACCTGCTGACACAGTGACCCAGGGACACAGCTCCCCACCCTCTGCCTGCATTTTTCAGACCCAGAGCAGACCACCCAAGCAGTCCCCAGCCGCGGGCTCCCCCCCCCCAACTTTGTGGCCATCTTAGGCTCCCTCAGCTGGGCTGGGCAAAAAAAGCTGTCTCCTCACTCACTTCTGGAACTTCAGATCCTCCAGCGCCATCCCTTCACCCTTACTCCTGTCTCCTCCCTAAAGAGGAGGAAATGCCAGCTGGCAGGCTAGCACTGAAGACTGGCAAGTGGAAAGGCCTGCCCTCTGCCCAGCAGTTCTCCCCAGCAAACTAATAAAGAGGGAACAGGCAAGACGTGGGGCTGAGGCAGCCAAGAGGACCCCCAGACATCCTTCCCTAGCAGGTCCCAAACATGGGGCAGGAGAGGGAGCCCTTAGGTGGCCAATGACATACCCTCATATAAGACCCCATGGTGATTGATCCACCACCCCAATGACCAAAAAGCATCACTCACCTTCCATGGGGTGCTCCTCTGCAGGCCAGCAAGGTGCAGGAAAGGGTAAGGCAGAGAGAGAGAAGAAAGGAGGGCTCATTAGTGGGGGTACCAAGAACAGGGTTCCCAGGGGGTGATGAGTTCAAAGTCCCTGAGCCCACCCAGGTCCTGGCACAAGTCACCCAGGCTGGAAGGCTCTGCTAGGAACAAGATTGAGAGAGAGCTGCTCCCGGGAGTCAATGCCTCATACACGGGGTCACGCAGTCCAGGAGGACCCAAATCTCATGTTACATTTCAGGAAACTGAGGCCCAGGGCAGGGAAGTGACCCTCAAGGTCACATGCAGAATCGGAGGAGAGCCAGGTGTGGCAGGCAGGCAGTCTTGACTTTCTCAAGTACACTCCTCCCCTGCATTCCACTGTGCCTCGAAGACAGATGGGGACACACTCACATGGAGCTTACCCGAGACACACTCACACTTGGTGACACACTGACACACATAGGCACTCAGTGATCCAGAGACACATATAATCTCTCACAACCCACACCTGAAGACTTGGCACACCCAGATGCAACCACCTCCCACCCGACCAGGGGAGAAAAGTTATCCATAGAGGTCAGAAAACACAGTTGTGCCTCAAAGTGCCATGTGACTCCCACCCCAGGCACGTAACCTCTCTGAGCCACCAGGCCCTCCCCTGTAAAAATGAGAGAGGCAGACTACATCACTTCTGAGGCCCTGGCCCTAGGTCCTGCCGCAGCCTCTGGGTAGCCAGCCCTCACCTAGGAGGGGTCTGCTTGGGCCTGGCCCTGAGGTCTTCATCCAAATGCGGACAGTTCCTCCAGAGAAGCTACAACTCCTGCTCTGGGAGCCAGGTCACCTCCTTCTCCAAACCTTTCTCACATGCCCACCTACTGGGAGACTTTAGAGGAAGCAACAGGCGGGCAGAGAAACAGCACAACCTACAAACGTACAGACCCTGTGGGGAAACACACACATACATATGCACGTGCACATGGGCGTGCAGGCCCCAGGATACACACATATACATACAAACCGCTGTTCAGTGCACACTCACGCCCACATGCACACACTGTCTCCTACCTCCAGCATCATTTTATGTTATTTGCTCAGTGGCTCTTAGGGGGTTAGCTGCACTCCAGAAACACACACACTGTCATTTATCAGACCTTATCCCACCTCCGTAATACATACACACACACAGGCTGAATGCAGAATCAATACCCACACAGTGATCTAATACCTAATATTAGATGCATACACCACCACCACACCCCACACTCCCTCCGCCCGCTAAGACTCCTGCCCTCTGATGAACACAGCCCCCTCCCTTTCTATCCACCGACCATCTATCTGCATTTCACACAAGCCTTAACATATCTACGTGTGTTACACACAGAGAGCTTCTTTTACCTGCCAGCTGCATCCCCCAAAAGCTCTGTCCACAATGATTTTCTTAAATAAACTGAATCCCATTGCATTTATGGTAGGGGTTGCCAGAGAGCTAGAAAAATAGCTCTTAGGAAAATCCCTGGGCTCTCATGAGGAGTCTCATGTCAGAACCTCGTTGGCCCCAGTCTGTGAAGACCCTGGTCAGCACAACCATCTCTCCAGCATCTGTACGAATAAAGAGGCATGGTGATTTCTAGATAATCCAACATGGCCAGTATTTCAAAAAGGATTCCCACCTGCCACAAACGTGGGCCGTGCTATACTTAGGAAGGTGCAAGAAGCAAGCTTGGTTTGCTGGCTGCCTGAGCCTTCCCTCTCCTGGCTTCCAAGAGTCAGCTCCTAGAGACTCATTGACCTCTCCTTCTCTGCTGTTCTTTGCTTTCTGCTGATTCACCTGTGTCCCACACCTGCCATCATAGACCCTTCCTGGCTCAGGTCTCTGCCCTCCACACTCCTTCCTTCTCCCTGCCCTCCTTGGTGATAGCTCACTTCCATGGCTTAAGGACTCCCCAACCTGTGTTTGTAGACTGGGCCTCTTCCCTGGGTGCCAGTTCTGCGTCCCCATCTGTGTGCTGAGCAATTACTCAGACAGCTCTCTGACATTCAAACTCCACCACCAAAGCCATGCTTATCTCCATCCCCGCAGCAAAGTGCCCATTTCCCTGCTTTTGGCAAAGGTACTGCTTTCAACCAACATTTCTTGGGTGACCCACTAACATGTCCCCTCTTCTGCCAGGTTTGAAAGACCATGAGTTAGCCAAGTGCCCAGTACCATACTGACCCTCACCATGCATCTCACCATTACCCTCCCAACAACGTCATGAGCTTGGTGGTAGTACCTACTTCCTGTGGACAGGAAAGGAATCTTGCCCAGCAGCACAAAATCACCTTTGACTTTGATCACTGTGCTCCTAAGTCATCATAGCCCACACTCTCACCCTTCACCCCTGGCTTCCTGCAAGAGCCTCCTCCTGGGTGGTCTCCCTGTCCACCCCCAACTAGGCTCTCTTGGCACAGGTGCCAGATACACCTGTCTAAATACTGCTGTGATCAACACACATGCACACACACACACACACACACGTGCACATATGCATTCATGCTCAGAACTTTCCAGTGGCTCTGATACAAATCTCTCTTCCATGTTCTCAACCTATGTTTCCACCTGCCTTCAGAGAAGCTCTACCTGAGTGTCTCATGGGCTTCTCACCCTCAACACGTCCAAGATGGACTTCCTAACCCTTCTCCCACAAGCCCTTTCCTCCTGCCTGCTTTCTCTGATCAAGGTAGGCATCCAGAAATCAGCCTCGCTCTTTTTTTTCATATCAATCACCAGATCCTGTCAGTTCCACCATCTAAAATCCTAAAAACTGGGCAGCCCGGTGGCTCAGTGGTTTAGCACTGCCTTCGGCCCAGGGCATGATCCTGGAGACCCAGGATCGAGTCCCACATCAGGCTTCCTGCATGGAGCCTGCTTCTCACTCTGCCTGTGTCTCTGCCTCTCTCTCTCTCTCTGTTTCTCTCATGAATAAATAAATAAAATCTTCAAAAAAATAAAATAAATTAAATCCTAAAAACTAAAAAAACTCCTGGAAATGCTTTTCATCCCCCATCCCTCCTCCACCACAGCCCCCATGTCCAGACCCTCCTCGATTTTCTCCTTGGAATATTAATAAGCCTCTTCAATGATCCCCCCCCTACAGCCAGTCTTTCCTCCTACAATTCTTAGTTCACGCACCACCAAAGTGGTCTAACCAAGTCATGATCCTGCTTAGAATCCTCCAGGGCTTCCCAGTGCCTCCAGGATAAAGTCTGACCTTCTCAGGTAAGTCCATTGGAAGTTCGGCCATGCTTCCCTCCAACCTCCTTTCCTGCAACAATCCAGGCTCCAGCCACACCCAGCTGCCGTCCATCCTCTGATGTGCTACATTTCTGCACATTCCCTTGGCTTAAAACATCCTTCCCTGTTCTCACTCCTCCCACCCTCAGCTCTTGTTTTAAGACCAGGTCAGTATACCTCTGTTTGTGTTCCCAACTGGCTTCGCAGGCAGGGCTAGCCGCCCCTCTTCTGTGCCCACTCTCAATATGTACATTGTATTATTATTTCACTTTATTATATCTCTATTGCAATTGCATTTCCATGTCGGCTTCCTGGCTGGACTGTGCAATATCCAAGAGCAAGGACAATGTCTCATTCATCTCTACCTCCAGCTGCTTGCAGTTCCCGGCTCAGGAAAAGGCATACCTATGTTTGTTGAATGAATAATCAAAAACACTTCTCACATACTGAGTACTTCAAGTGTCCCTGGCTCTTTCTGTGCATTGTTTCCATCCCTCATCAGTGGATGCTGCTATATCAGTCTCTCCTAGAGATGGGGAAACTGAGCCTCATAAGGTGGAAGAGACTTGTCTCATGGCACGCTGCTGGTGAGGGACAGAGTCAAAATGTGGCTTTCAAACTTCCCATGGGCTACATTCTTGGCTGGAAGTCAAGACTTTTATTAGCTGACCTGACTCTACAGTTCTTATCTTATCTCCCCCAAAGCACAACCATCTTGGTCTCCTCGCCCACCTGCCACTCCCCCCTCCGCCCACCCCCCACCCCCTACACACCCAGCTCACATCTCCTAGACTGCTCATTTAGGCTGTGTTGCTGGAGAGAAAACCCTGCCTGTTCCTTTCCACCTCCATGGATCTCACTCACTCACTCACTCCACAGATCTCAGCCCCCATTCAAGATCTGGCTGAGTCTCACCTCCTCCTTGTAGCCTTCTCTGACCACCGGGGTTAATGATCATAGTAGCATTTATCGATCATTTACAATAGTGACTGGCATGTTGTAAAGGATTTCCATGCAACTCATTTAGTCCTTGCAACAACACTGTCACCTCCATCTTATAGAGTAGGACATTGAAGAACAATGTGATTAAGTAAATTGCCCAAGTTTACACACATAGCAAGTAGCAAAGTCAGATTCGACCCTGGGCAGCCCTTGCTCTTAACCACTCTGCCATGTGAGGCTTTCCTTGTGAGTATCTTTCTCCTCTCTGGGTTCTCATGCCAGCCACCCCCTGTACTGCTCTCTTGAGCCTGGAGCCATCTCCAGCAGCAGAAACTGTCAGGACCACGGGTATCGGATGTTACAGCTGACTGAATGATCCCACATATGTGACTCATTTACTCAGCTTACACACAGAGGTCTTATCTGCCCCACCAGCGGGCATAGAGGGTATTGTCTTGCCTAATACGAACTCGGGATTCCAGCAGATTCGTTATCAAGGACAGTGATGAAGACCAGAACAAAAGAAAAGAAAAGGTTCTGAGCAGCCAAAACGAACATGATTGACAGTTATACATTAAAAACTGTTATCTCCTCATGGGAGAACCTCTCAGACATTGCCGAGAACCCCATCACTGGTGGCGACACACAGCCCCAACACGCTTGGCAATGCTGATTTCCAAGTTCGCAAACAGAGAGGTGGGGAGAGAGGTGCCACCTGACAACTCCTCTTAAGAGAGGAGGTGGAAAAACTCAGAGAAGCTAATTTAAGGACTCCAAATACAGCAGTCAGGCATCATGTCAGGCAGGGACAAACCTCAATGAAGGAACCACTGTGTGACAGGCCAATACCTGAGGGGAATCACGACATCCTGAGTCATCTGGAAAAGGTTAAATCACTTTCCAAATATTATGTTTAGGGAGGCAGAGAGGTGTGCAACATATCTCAGAAAGATTTCCATCTGAAATGGTTTCAGTGTTGGTGAGTTGTGTACTTTAATGGGATAACGCTCCACTTTCCGGGGTGAGTTCCTCCCCCCCACCCTCCCTCCCACCCCAGCTCCTGAAGACTGAGATTTTACTGATCGATTTCTACTGCCCTCCTTGGTGCTGGGACAGCTGGCTGACAAACACAGGCACACACCCTCGTCACATACTGACTTGAGGGAGAAGCTGTGACCCGAAGAATTTGGGGGTGGTTACTGGCTTCTGCTGAAATGCTGTCCCCAAATACCCCCCAGGAAACCAAACACGAGTAATGCATGGGCACAACTGACCAACTGCCTGAGCTTCGGGAGGCAGCATGGACAAAGGTGGGCAGGGCAACAGGTCTCGGAGTCAGCTCCAGGTTCAGATCCTAGCTTTTCCATCTCTGGCAGTGGCACAAGAATTAAATGATATAAAAGTTCAAGGCACCTAGAGAAAAACACTCACTAGCTGTGAGGCCCTGTGCCCTCCCCCCTTGACTGTGTGATCTGGTCTCTTTTTTTGTTCTAACTGCTCCTTCGCTATGTCTGTGGCCACTCCTCTCCAACTGTGGGCTCCTCTGAAGTCTCTTTACCTTCTTCTTGACCACCTCATCCAATTCCAGAACTTCAAATAGTCTCTCTCTCCATACAGGCCCCTGTGGCACCCAGGTCTCCATCCACAGCCCTGCCTGCAACTCAAAGCTCCAGTCTCACATTTCCAACAGCCTGGACGCCTTGGTCTAAGAAGATCAAGGGACACCGCAGTTCGACACGTGTATGATCTGTGACCCAACCCTCTCAAATCTGCTCCCCATCCATCCTCCACTTTCCTTTCACTTTGCTGCTGCCTACGCCGCTGCCGCCGCCACCACCACCACCACCACCACCACCACCACCATCACCACCACCACCGTCCTTCAAGCAAACTTGAAACCCCATCACCCCTGACTCCTCCCTGTGAGTCCTAGAGCTTCCATCCCAGCAACAGCTCCCGAGCACCAGCACCGCTGCTTCTACTACTGTCACAAGTGCCACCCCCATCCTCACCACTCTCCAAGACAAGCACGGTTCAGAGCCTCAAAATCTCTCTCTCTTGAACTATCTCCCAACTGATTTTTCCACTGCACAACTCTGCTCCCTCTAATGCTTCTATACCACACTCCCAGCTTCTGAAATATAGCTCTTATTATTCATATATCTACTCAAGATTCTTTGGTGGCTGCATTTGCCAATACTCAGGACACAATAGCCAATAAATTTTGGTTGAATGATTAAGTCAAAACTCCAAGATGTGACTTCAACCTGCTTCTCCTGCTTTAGATTCCATTCTTTTTCTTATATTCTTGGTGCCCCTCTACGGACATGGCGTACACATCCCTTCCTTCCACGTCTTTGTTTTTATTGTCTATGCATGGGGTGGCCTCCTCAAACCAAGCTTACTCATCCATGCCTAAGGTCAATAGCATGCCTTTTATTCAATAGCAATATTGCTTCAATAGCATGCCTTTTATTACGGATCCCCCCCCCCAACTTGTAAAACCATCTCCCTCCTCAAAAGATCAATAGCATTCTGTTTGTTATAGTAACTACCATCTACTAACCATTTATTATGTACCAGACATTCATTTAATACCCACAACAGACTTATGGGACAAGCATGCTTATCTCCATTTACAGGTAAGGAAAAATTCGTCCGAAGGGTAGGCATTCACCTGATGGCATAGGCCTAGTAAATGCAGAAGTCAGATTGAAACCCAGACCTGAAGGGCCCCTGGAGGGCTCAGTCTGTTAAGCTAAGCGCCTGCCTTCAGCTCAGATAATGATCCTGGGGTCTTGGTATCAAACCCAGTGTCGGCCTCCCTGCTCAGAGGAAAACCTGCTTCTCCCTCTTCCCCCTCTGCTGTGCTCTTGCTCTCGTTATCTCTTTCTCAAATAAATAAATAAAATCTTTAAAGAAAATTTTAAAAAGAAAGAAAGAAACCCAGACCTGAGTCTGCATTTGATCACTAAGCTGCACTGCCTTGCTGCATCTCTTTGGGAATATATTACACTATTTCGTCTGTTTTCTTTTGCTGGTGTTTATTGACCATCTTCTATGTGCCAGACACTAGTCTAAGCACTTCATGTGAATTAGCTGATTTAGCTCCCATAACAACTCTGTAAGGTAGGTACAAATTATTACCCCCCATTTTCCAGAAAAAAAGAAACCAGGACAGAGAGAGCTGAAGTCCAAGGTCACATGGCCTGGGCAGTCTGGCTGCAGAATCTGTGCTCTTCACCACACACTGGACTGCTTTTTTACCTGTTTTCCCAATTAAACAGCCGACACCCCGAGCAGCATCTTATTCATTTCTGACCCCCCTTCAGCTCTCAACATGAGGCCTCACACAAAGAAGGCCTCAATAGCTACTTATAGAATTCAATCACCAACCAACATAAGAAGCCCACACATGAATAACATGCCTCTACCTCCCTGCTGGCACACCATCACTACAAGTAGCTTTATACTCCTCTCCTGAACTAGGTAGACCCCTGCCATCCGTCCTATACATCTGTGCACCCATTCCACTCGAGGTCTCACACATATACCTGCACAGCCTCTCCCCTGGTCACTTTTCAGCCCTTTATCCTCACACATGAGTGACAGGAGGAGTTCACATCCAAATCACTGCACAGTCCCTGTCGATTCCATCCCAGCTTTGGTGATAATCAGCAGTGGGTACACACACTTAGTTACTCATACTTAGCTCTCTCTTCAATTACCTGTGGTTAGAACTGCCCCCCTCACACTGGGTGGGGAGGGGCGGGGGCAGGGAAAAGCACATTTCCTAACAGGGAAGTTCTCGGTCAATGGGTAGGCCCAGACCCAGGAAGGCAGGGGGGATTCCAAAGCATCCACAAATCCATATGCACACCAGATACTGAAGGCAAATTGATATGTCTTGCATATAAAGCTAAAAAACTTTTTTTCTAATGTATATTTGATTAACCACAATGGCAAATATAACATTGAAGTCATCTAAAAGCTTTCCTGAATTCATAGCAGTTTGAGTCGTCCATTTTCACAGCGGACAGATATAAAAATAACTCCTATTTGGAAAGGTACTGTGAATTACTGGCTTTTTAAAATGCCCACAATCTCCATAAAATTGAGAATCACTCAAAGCAGATAATAATGACGTGACTGTAACTTCAGGGGAAACCTGGGGACTCTGGCCCTGGGATCTGTCTTGGGATGAGGAGCCAGGCCTAGTCCCCTTAAAGTCTTCCTCCTCAACCCCCACACCCAAAGGTAGGAGTGCATTCCTTTCCTCCTCTGCTAGATGAGAATGTACTAGTGTAATGAGCACAGGATATTACAAAAGCTGCCCAGGAAATAGGAACAAATATAAAGAGAGGGAATGAGGTCACAGGGTGGGGAGAAGGAGACAAATCAGTAGGGCTGTCACTGTGCCTGTCACCTCCAGAAACAATCAGTGTTTACAACCCCAGGCCCACCCACAACATATATCTGAAAATATACGCAGACATATTTCCATATGCACATACCCAAGCCTTTATTCTCTCAAATACTTATTAGTATATCTTAATTCATTCTACAAATCCTTATCAAACACCCACTAAGGGCCTGGTACTATATTCGGTACTAGGAAGGCAGAGAGGACTATCTCTGCTCTTTTATCACAGACAAAGCACCACCACTCCCCAACAGCTATCATACATACATACACACAGAGGTAACTCTCCCCCAACCAGCTGTATGACACTCACCTAATACCCCTTTTCCTTTTCTTCATGAATCTCATACACACACACACACACACACACACACAAAATGTGTCAGATATGCAGCCATCTCTCCCAGCTCAACACAGCTAACACATTTATCTCATACACATCCAACACATCCATATGATACACACAACTGTCTCTCCTCCACACATCTCAGACACACAACCACACAGCCCATATTCAAAAGCACACACCTTGTTTGGCTCACTGGGCACCTCACTGGCCAATAAATCCTTTCAGTGAATGGACACCGGGGCTCTGGTGGACCAATGTGCCTCTGGCTGCATTTTTCAAACACTTAGGCCCAGTTTTGCCAGTGAGACCAGGGACTAACTACTGTAACCTTTCTGTAGCTCAAATTCCCCCTTCCATCAAGTTAGAAGTGTGGTTCATCCTATTTTCTTAGAAAGGCTGGGAGGGGAAAGGTCATAGAGATCAGAAAATCAAGTTCAAAGTCTTGAAAAGGAAGATTCTCTATGGAGTTCCAATGTCTTACTGAGGTCTCACATTAAAACACATGCACACGGTTACCTACACATGAGCACACACCCTTACACCTGTGTACTATTCAATCTCCTAGGCACTGCACTCCCATCTGTAAACACTACTCTGTTCAAGCAAACCATTCGCACATAACACACACAGTGCCAGACTCACAGCTCCACATGCAGGCAAACACACACAGACACACACTTTCACAGTTTAGGGAGCACCTGAACTCCTTGGAGAAAAGGTGAGAAGGTGTCAGGTTAACTTAATACACACAGTTCCTGAAGATATATCCCACAACCTTATATAAATAACCCCACAAAAGCAATCCAAACACTCTCCTTAAGGATTCCCCCACCACAACCGCAGATACACAGTTAAAATACTGTATATCCCAAACCCAGGGCCGCACCTGCAGACTCAACTCCTCCCATGGCTGTCCACATGCTGGCACCCAGCAGGACACCCATCCCCAAAGCAGTCCTAGGGCTGCACCAGTCTGTAGGCACATGCAGGCACACACATGCACATGCACACACTCCCCCCAAAGACTCCACCTCTTGAGAGAGTGGGCAGACACACACACAGCTGCTAGATGGCCCGCAGCTTCTAGCGATCTGGGACAGAGGAAAGCATGCCTGCACCGCAGACCAGGGCCGAAGGAGATTCCCATCCCCACCCCCAAACTGATGGGGAATGTCTCCCCCACTCCCCCACCAGACCAAAGTACAGCAAGTGCCTTCAAGTCCCTCCTTCCCCCTGAACCACAGCCCACAGGGACTCGGGCCTGGCGCCACCAGCGACCTGTCCCCTCTTCACTCGGCTCCGCCTCTGGGGAATTCGTGGAAGCTCTCCCTCCCCCAAAACTTCCCTTCCCAGTCACAACCCCGCCATCTGCCACCCCCCTCACCTGCCCTTGCTGCGCGCCCTTCTCCCCACGCCCCGGTCCCTCTGCCTCCCGTCCCGCCCGAGCCTCAGCGGCGGTACTTCCCACGCTTCGCTCTCAGAGGCTCGCAGACCGCGGCCGCCCCGGCCCCGCCCCGGCCCCTCGCGCTCCGCCCCCAGGCGGCCCACCCCGCCGCCCCCGCCAGCCGTCCTCGCGACCTCTCCCGCGCCCCCCGCCAGCACCAGTCCGGCGCCCACACTCCCTCGCTCACCCCACCCGCAGGACCGCCAGCGCCCGGCCCTCGCCCTCCGGCCACCCCCGCAGGGCCAGACCACACGGCGCCACCCCCAGGGCGTCCCGCACTGGCCGCACCACACAGGTCACTGGTTGACCGGGCGCTCCCTGTCCCCACCGCGCGTCCTCACCCGCCCCTCGCGACCCTCGCGTGCTGGTGCGGACACCCCCAGGCCAAGACCCCGGGACGCGGCGCCCGGCGGCGGCTCCCCCGGGCTCACCTTCGCTGCAGAACTTGCCGCCGAAGCCCGTGTGGCTGCAGTCGCAGCCCACCTCGCCGGGGGCCAGCACCGTGCAGAGGCCGCCGTTGGCACAGGGGTTGCGCGCGGGTGCGCACAGGGGGTCGGCGGCGGCGCCTCGCAGGCCCTGGCTGCCCAGGAGCGCGGGGGGCCGCTCGCCCAGCTTCAGGTTGGCCAGGAGGCCGCGGAAGGGCGGCTCGTACTTGACGGTGCTGAGCGTGAGCGCCGAGAGGCGCACGTCGGGCGGGATGCCGCCCACGAACAGGTCGCTGGCCACCTGCATCTCTCGCCGCTTGGAGCGCACCTCGGCCGAGCGGACCTCGCCGTCCACCGCCAGCGCCGTGCGGCGCGCATCGCGGGTCAGCAGCACCATGTGCCAGCGGTCGTCGGCCGCCGGCGTGTCCAGCTGCAGCGTGGCCGGCTCGGCGCACGAGAGCGTGAAGCGCAGCCGCAGGCGCCCATCCACCAGCAGCAGCTCCAGGAAGTCGCAGTCGCCGCCGTCGTCCAGGTAGAGCAGCAGCGCGCGCGTGGCGTTGGTGCGCAGGCTGAAGCTGAGCTCGCCGCTGCTCGCCGCGCCCGCCCAGCGCGCGTAGCGAGCCCACTGCCCCGGGCCGCCGCCGAACTCCAGGCCGCCCGCGCCCGCCGCCAGCGTCAGCAGCAGCAGCAGCAGCGGCAGCGGCGGCGGCGGCGACGGCGACGGCGGCCGCCACGGGCTCCCGGCCGCCATCCCCCCGGCCCCGCCCGGCCCCCGGCCCCGCTCAGGTTTCAGAGCCGCGGGTGCATGGGGCGGGGAGGGGGCCGGGTGCCCCCTGCGCCGAGCGGGGCTCCCTCGTCGGCTCACGGTGCCATGAGCCCGGCCGCGGGGCGAGGCGCAGAGGCCCAGGTCCCGGCCTCCCGGGGCGGCGGCGGCGGCGGAGGAGGAGGAGGCGCCCCTCCCCCGCTGCGGGCTCCAACGAAAGGTGGGGGAGGGATGCCTGCGGGGAAACAGAGAGGAAAGGGTTAATGAGGGGCTCGGAGGAGGGGAAGGGTTAAGGGAGGGGATCATTGGTGCTGATTCCCCCGTCACCCAGTTGTTTCCCTTTAGGATTTGAGGAGCTGGCCCTGACCCAGAGAGGGTCCCAGAGCAAGGGACATCACCGTGGACGGTAGTTCTGGGGCCCAACACTTGCAGAGAGATGGCACTCATTAGGGTGATTATCAATTTGAGACGTGCGCGAGTGGGTAGTAGCCTCTTAAAGGTTCGGTGGGAGCCCAGGTCAGGACCAGGGCCAGCTCCTGGGGGTGAGGCCTGGAGAGCTACCCCAAGCTGGTGACCCCAGCCCCTTCCTCTCTCAGAGCCACCCAACATCTGTGTGGTGCTCCCACCACCAGCCAGCCAGTCTCGGCTCTCTCGTCAGCTCCTGATGCTGGATAATGAAGTTGCTAAATAATTCATTGGGATTAATTAAACGCCAATTCATCAATGGGATCATTGGGTAACCTGGCTGAGAAGGGGGCAAGGGAGAGAAGCTAGCGAGGATCGGCCAGGCCCCAAACCGTCTCCATCCATGCAAGGACACAAGCATCTGATTCCACATCTCCAATCCCCCCCCCCCCCCCAGATAACACTCACCCCAGCCTGGGTCCCAACCCCACTGATCACCAGCCCAGATCCTTCCTAAACCTAAATGTCTGTCACCCTCAACATCCAGTTTCCAGTCCTCAGCCTCAGGCCTGGCCCAATACCTGGGTTCTCTTCACCCCTCAGTTCCACCTCCCTCCCCATCCAGGGCTGGGGGAGCCACCAGGAGGCAAGCAAGCTTATTTACATAAAATTGCCTTTCTGAAATGATTACCCTTGTAACGGGCTGTCAGAGAGCAATTTATACCCCACACCGGGGAGGGGAATTTGCATCTCGTTAAACTCCGAGTCGTAATTATTTATATCCAACAACCCTCCTGAATATTGCATTGATTTTATTTTGGGGAGGGAGGAAGGGAAGGAGGTGGGGAGAAGCTTGGGAAAGAAGCAGGGAGGGGCCAAAGTTTAGGAAGAGATAGGGAAAGATGGAAGGGGGGCGGGGGCAGGGGAGGTAATCGCAGGAAAGGTGACAGAAGAGTGATGGAGGAGAAAGGTGGCCTGATGGGGAGAAGAGGAAAGAGAAGATGGAGAAAATTATTCCAAACAGCATTAGTCAAAGCCCTGGATGCTGGGCATTTTTACAAATGGCATTTTACTTAATCACTCTGAGAAGTCCCGTTATTCCCATTAACCACTGGGGAAGCCCACATAGAAAGTCTAGGGACTTGCCCAAGGGCACACAGCCCATCAGCAGGGAACTGGAACTTAATATCCACATGGGCCAGACTCCAGCCTGTCCACAAGGAGACAAACGATGGGGCAGCCACAGGTGTAGCTCAGGGCAGTGAGAAACAAAAGGAGGAGAGGTGAGGGAGATCAGATGGGTGTAGTCCCTTTCTACATGGGAGGAAGCCGGAGTATGAGGGGAGAGAGAAAAAGCTAGGGGCACCCTAAAAAACCATAGCAGGGGAGTGAGCAGAGAGTCAGGGAGGGCAGGGATGGTTGGATGACAAGTGTGCCAAGGAAGAAGGGACAGAGAAGTCCTCAGGAGAAGAGCGGGAGAGTTTGGGGAGCCATCTCCTAGAGACCCTCAAAGCCAAGTTCTCAAGTCCTTCCATCAGGCTTTTTCTGATTGTCACCCCCAGCACCCCACCCCCTGCCCAATCCCACAGGCGTCGATGGGGACTCAAGTGTCCTGCCTCACTGCCCCTCCAAGGGCTGCCCCTTCCCAAGCAGGGGACAGAAGGCAATCCAGGAAGACAGCCCCCTCTCCCTCTGAACACTGTCCGGGTTATATATAGCTTTGCCACTGCCTCTCCTCATTGGGTAATGGAGATAATTAACATGCGCGGGCTAATTAGCCAATCAAATTAAATGCAGCACCTGCTCCCAGGCTGATTGACGCCCTTACCCCCACACACATGCACCCCCACCCTGGCCCAGGGCAGGGGAGGGGGACCCTTAGGCTTGGGGAAGGGAAAGGCCAAACCCCCTCCTCTCCAGAAGGGGCAGGGAGACCCTCAACCAAGGCAGAGACCACAGGCCAGGAGGCCGAAAGAGTGACACCCTTCCTCTGTCATTTTCCCCCTCTGCTAGGGTCTCAGTCTTCACTGGCCCTGCCTCTCTCCCCACCCCCACCCCACCTCCCAACACATTTTGGGGAGGGAATTAATTAGCTATCGATTTCCTCTAGCAGAGGGAATAGGATTTCGTGCTCTGTCCACTCACCCCTCAGCTCAGGAGAAGGAGGGGATTAGTTCCCCCTGCCCCACCATGGAGCCCAATCCCTCTGTCATACCCTAGGGGAGCTACCAGAGGGCTTCTTACTGAAAAAGCCTCAGGGCAGGGTCTCCCTTGCTGGGGAGGTTGGCAGAGCACAGATCAAGTGAAGGTTGGTGAGGAGGCCTCCAGAGGCTAGGAGGTAGCTGCCTGGGTCCTAGGAGCCAGAAGGAATTTACCTGGAGGCCAGTGAGGGTGGGGGGAGGCAAACTGCATGAGAATCCAGGAGGGGGTGACTCCTCGGGGCTGTGTGTGCCAAGCTGTGGAGGGGGAGTGTGGGAGGGGAGCGGGTCCTGTGCTGTGAGGCAGCTGGGGGGGCAGACACTGGGCTTGTGCAGTGTCTCCAGGGAGGGGTGAGGGCAGGGTCTGGGAACCAGGGCCCCTCACGACTCATTACTCATTCTCCCCACAGCCCACAGCTCCGCAGCACAGGCCAGCCTGGCTCGGTGCCGGCACAGGGACTGCCGGGCTGGCCAGAAGGAAGCCCCAGCCCTCCCTGGGTCCTCTCTCCACGGACCTAGGGACCCTTGGGGCAGCTTCAGGCTTGTGAGACAGTGAGGGCCCCAAGAGGAGTATGTGCTAAGTGGACACCTGCGTTCCTTCCACCCCACCCCACCCCCACAGTTCCCTGGGAAGCCTGCTGCTCTTCCTGTCCCTGGAACTAAGTTTCTGCTGACCCAGCCTCCAACCCACCCTTCCCCCCAGGATGCAGGGGGTTCCTGCAAACCTAGGACACACCATCCTTCCTCTGCTGGTACAGAGCTCTCTGGCCTCGGATCTCCGTGCCACCGGCTGGAGATCTCCATGCCACCTTGCCATTGCATTGCACAACTACATCAGGTAAACAAATGGTCCCCCTAGAGTTCTACAGGGCAATGGCCCTTCCCCCAGGCTCATGCAGGGCACTGGAAGCCCCCTGTACCCACAGTCCAGCCACTGCTCCCCAAGACACACTCTTCTTCTCCAGTGCCCACTGACTGACAAGTCAGCTCAGTGCACACTACCAGCCATCTCTGGCCCCTGTTCCTCTGGTGACCTGACCTCTCCCATGTTCCCTGGGATTCTGCACCCAGTCAGCTACCCAGTGCCTCCTACCCACAGATGGACTTTGCAGCCTTGAGCCAGTGAGGAGGGGACCCACCGAGGGGGGGTCGGTTGGGGATGCCTCGGCTACTCTTGGGATCCTGGCCTACTCTCTCACCCACTGAGCCCTCTCCACAGACCCTTTCCAGGTCCTCCTAGGCTGACAACCTCCTTCTAGTCTTCCATAGCCAGGCCAGGCTAGTGCCACAGTGGCACGTAGGCTGTGACTTCTGGGATCCCCACCCCAGAACCTGGCTGGACCACCTGGCTGGACCACCGCCTGCACAGTCTCATTTAACCCCGAATTCCAGGGGTCTGGTGAGTCCACTCATCACCCCAGGCTTACGGACAAGCAGCTTGAACTTCACGTGAGAAACTCATTTGCCCAAGTGTGAGTGCAGGTCAGGGGGCCACTGGCTTTCATGCCTGTGGCCTTCCTGCCACCTTGCGCTGCCCACAGGCTGCAGGGACGTGGGGAGCTCAGAGCCCACCTTTCTCTGATGTGGCCTCCACAAGGACCACTGCCCTCTGCAGACAACCCAGACTGAGTAGGCCGCTCAGACTCTAAACCACAGAATTCAGAGGTCACAGAGTTCAATCTTCTGGCTTTATCTGAGGTGGAAACAGAGTCCCAGAGAGGGGCAGTGACTGATCCAGGGCCACACAGCAGAGCAAGACTAAAACAAAGCTTCCTGGCCTTCCACTCTAGGCGCTTCCCACTGTACCCACCATTTCAGACCTGGGCCTTCCTCCCGATAGAGAGCCTCAGTGACCACCCCCCACACATACACCCACACTCCCACACACACACCCCACACAACCACCACCACCACCACACACACACCCGGCCTTTACCACCACTGCCACCTGAGCAAACAGATGCAAATTCCGGGAGCAGGGATTGTCCATGCCCACACTGGCAGAGCCCCTGGCTGGGCGCCTTCTCCTCAGATCACCCACCCCCATCTCTGGCCACATCTACACCGCACACGCGTGCGTGCTCATGCATGCACACACACACACACCTCCAACCATGGGAATGCCAGCCTCCCTCTGGCTCTCTTCTCCTCACGCCAGCTCCCTCTCATGCCAGCTGGGAGTGTGACAGCAGGGGCCTCCCCCAGGCGCCAGGGAGGAAGAGCTGGGTTTACACACATTCTGGTGGCCCCAGAAGGCAGCCCGTGGACAGGTGGGAGAAGTGCGTGTTAGGAGGAGGGAGATTTTGGCTCGAGCTAAAGAGAAGCTTGCTGGCAATTGAAAGCATCCAACAGTGGAGTAGGCTGCCTCCAGGGCGGGGGTGAGGGGAGTGGGAGGTGGGGGGGTGGGGGGTAGTGGTGAGTAGTGGTGAGTTCCCCTTCTGTGGAGACTGTGAGCTGAGGCAGGATGACTACTGCTCAGAAAAGCTCAGGAGGGGGCCCTTGAATCATTTGGGAGGGGCCAGGCCTGGTGGGCCACAAGCAGTTCTGACCTCACTTCTCTGCTCCCTCCTTCCAGCCCTGATGACTTTTTTGGGAAGACCTAGAGCATGTCCGTACCTGGCCACACCCCAGCTATGAGCAAAAAACAAATAGTGACCAGAGGCACTAACTCTGGAGCCTGGGTTCAAACGCCAGCTCTACCCCCTTTCTGGCTGTGTGACTTTGGGCCAACTACTCAGCCCCTCTGGGCCTCAGTTTCCTTATGTGTAAAATAGAGGTAATACCAGCATTGTCAAAATTAAGAGTTAATATACATAAAGCACTTTATAACAGTGCCTAGCATAGACTAAAGTATGTTTTATTAATGATTACATTTAAAACTACTCATCTCAGCATCTTGCAATGTGCAAAACTCCACGTGTCTCATGTTTCCTTTGATTCCACCAGGTGGGGAAAGTAATCAAGGCAAGTCTTATCACTGCCCCCTCTTGCAGATGAGGAAACACACTCAGAGAGGAAATGGCTACCCCCACCACCCAGGGTCATATAGCTTGGAAGTGGCAGAGCTGAGACTCAAATGTTGCCCCCTGGACCCTCCCCTACTCTGGGGGGCACCTCCTCCTGTCTAGGAAGATTGGAGAGGGTTGTCCCATAGCAGCACTGGCAGGAAGTGAATGGTGTGTACATGGGAGGGTCCCTGCACAGGTCTCTGTACATGGAGGGAAGCACACAGGGGGCTGGCACAAGATGGTAGCAGCTCAAGGCGTGCATGATAAGGCTGTTTGTCAGGTGTGTGGGGCTGAGGAGTTGGATGAGCTGGGGACTGAGGTGCAATTGAATGACTCGGCAAAGTGGGGGCTGGAGCACAGGCACCGAGGAGCTTGGGTGCAAGCCAGGGGACGGGTGAGCTCACCCCTATTCTGTGCAGAGCTGGGGGACACCGGCCTGGGTGGGCACACCCCAGTGATACAGAGGGGACACGTGGTTTCCAGGGACAGCCTTGTGAGTAAGCATGAGGTACCTGGGAATGTTCCTAAGGGTATCCATGACAGGTGTGAGCACATGTGTGTGGAAGGTTATATGACCATGATGAAAACAGCTGCTGCTTGCTAGAGGCTCGATCCGTTCCTGGCAAATACATCCGGTAAAGTTCAGAGCGCTTAGCCCAGAGCCGGGCTCACAGTAGGAACATGATGTACCGTTGTTTCTGTCACCTTATCTAGTCCTTGCAAGAAGGCATAAGGTAGGTACGAGGACCCTCATTCTACAGATGAGGAACTGAGGCTCAGTGAGGGGCAGAGCTGAGCCTACGTGGTGCCCCTGTGGTGGTGGCAAGAGGGCTTTGTAAATGATCAGGTGCCGTGCAGATGCTGGATTATTTGTTGAGTGTGTCTCTGAGCCCCACAGGCCTGCCGGTGTGGATGGGGCCGGGTGGGGAGCCGCCCCAACAGATGGAGCAGCAGCGTAGGTGGCATGTGAGACACATGGTCGGCGTCCCCCTGGGGGCTGGGCTTGGAGCTGGGAATGAATGGACAGTGTGGCTCCAGCATCAGGCAGGGGTAGAGTCACAAGGATTAGTGCCAGGGGTGGGAGTTTCTGAGGAAGGCCAGGTGTAGCTGAGTGACCAGGAAGGATTGTGGCCATGGTCAGGAGGGGTAGGAGGGCCTGGGGCTGGGGGATGGGGTGAGGCCTCTCCCAGGGTATGCAGATATAGAGTGTACAGGAGTGAATGAAAATGGGGGAGAAGCTTAGGGGGTGAGCCAGGGCATAAAGGGTGTTAGCAAGCATGAGTGTATGCCGGGATGCACACACACAAAGGCCTGAGGCAACATGCTAACGTGACACTTCATGATGTGGACAGGGGCAGGAGGCGTCCAGGAGGGTGTGTCCCAGGGGTGCGGGTGTGCATGGAAGAGTGCAGGTGTGCTGACATGATCGTGTAAACCTGGGGAGGTGAATGGGTAGATGGTAGGGGGGCTATGTGTGTGTGTACTGTGGGTGAAGGCCAACAGTGCAGAGCTGGGGCTCTGGGGGGTATGCAGGGGCCGTGTGTGTGTGTCATGTACATGAGAGCAGGGCACCTGGGGGAGGTCTCTGAGGCAGGCAGCGAGGTGGCAGTCTCTCCGGGAGGGGAATGTAGGCGGTGTGCCGCCGGGAGGTGTATTGTGTATGCAGGTGTGTGTGTCTGTGTAGGTGTGTGTCTGGGTGGGTGCCACCGAGTGTACGTATCGGTGTCAGGTTGTCTGTGTCACTGACAAGGGCGGGCAGGAGGCAGCAACTGGACCCAGGCTGAGAGTGAGAGCTTCCCAGAGAGGTCCCTAACAGCCCCTCCAGAACCCAGCCCCAGCCTCTCAGGAGCCCATAGCGTGGATTCAGCCCAGGCTGAAAAGCCAGGACAGAATCCTGACTCCTGGAGAGAACTCCCCAGCCACCCAGCTACCACCCCTGTGGATCTGAAGCTAGAATGGGTCTGAGGACACTTTCTCCGGTAGGAATGAAGGAACCTCCAGCTAGACCCTTCTCCCCAACCCTCAGGAAGATCCAACCCAGCCTCAGATGCCAGCATCCCCGGAGGCATCCCTGGGGGCAGCAGGAGTTAGGGACTGGAGTGGCTCAAGCATCCACAAAACAGAAGGCCTCACGATTAACAGACCAGCCGACCTCCCTTCACTCTTTCTTCCTTCTGCCTCCTTTCCCTCTTTCTACTTCTCTGGCAGAAGGTAGAGAATGTAAAGCCCTAAAGTCCCCCAGAAGGAATACCCAGACACAAGGCAGGTGGACAGAGGGAGGGGTGGGAGTGAGGGGGAGGTCCTCACCCACCCCACCCCACCCCATCTCCGACACAGGTACAAAACCAGAGGGGTATGGAAATCCCCAAAGCAGCTGAGAGGACTGAACACCCAAGACCTACCCTCTAAGGTTTATTCCATCCCTCCAGGTCTGGACGACTACCCCCTTCACCTCCAGGCACCAAGAAACAATCCCCTCCCAGTCCTTGCTTGTTCCATGAGGCACCAGATGCCTTTGCCCAGGACTCCAGTGGGGGTTGCAAGTAAAGAAGGCAGCAGCCCCCAGAAAAGCCAATGTTGCCTCCAAAGGGCCATCAGGGGTTCAGGAGCTCATACCCAGCCCAAAGAACCCAGGGCAGATGGCTCCTTCAGCTGGGGGAGAGGCTGGGACCTGAGAAATGGTCCCCTCCTCTTTGGGGGTGGGGGAGCAAGCCCAGGGCCCTGCAGCTGCCTCTCCCTGCAGCACTCTCTGACCATCACCCTGTCGCCCGCCCCCAGCGCGTTCCCACCCCAGCACAGCCCCCTCCTGCTGATTTCCCAGTCTCCCTCTCCATCGCCCCCAACCTTCCCCCGCAAGCTTCCGCTCCTCTCCCTCAGGCCCCCCATCTTTCCTGGCTCTCCACCGGCACAGACCCATCTCTGCCTCCAGCACCTTGGCACCTTCACCTCTGCTCCCTCCCAATCACCTCCTCTCCCCTTGGCTCCCATCCACCAGTAAAGCCTGGTCCTCAATGGTGCCCCCCAGTATGAAGCCCTTGGCCTGGCCCCTGCTCCTGCCTTGCCTCTCCACTTCTCTCTTTCCCCTCTCCAGCGCCCTCCCCTTCTCCCACTAAGCCCAATTCTTCGCTGGCTTCTCCCCTGCAGACCCTTCAGAGCACAACAGCTTCCCAGCCCCTCTGGACGAGCACTGCTTCCAGCCCTTGGGGCCAGCACAGACTGGGGACCCCCCTTCAGAGCCTCCCTCCCAGCCCTCCGGATGCCCCTCCTTCTCGCCCCATCCCTTCCCCCCAACGACCCTCCCTCCCACCTCTCTCCATTCACCCCAGCTCAGAGCCAGTGCCCCTTCCACAGGGAGCCTCCTACCCCCAACCCCCTCCTCAGCCACTTAGCCTCCTCGCTGTCACCCAGCCAACCCTCTCAGCGCGGCAGCGCCCCCGCCCCCCAATCCATCCTTCCTGCCTCCCCCGCCCCTCCGCACGCTCCCCTCCCCCGATCCGCTCCCGCCCCCCGCCCGTCTCCGCCGCAGCACCCCCCCTACCTGGTTCTGGGGCGCCAGGAGCTGGAGGGTGGGGATCGGAGCCCCAGGGCCTCCCCGAATCCAGCGGGTGGTAGAGCCGGGGCCAGCGGCGTCGGCCGCCTCGCGCCTCTCTCGCTCCCCGCCGTCCCCGCCCGCCGGCTCGTCCGCCCGCCCCGCCGCGGTGCCGCTCGGAGAAGGATGCTCTGCGAGTCAGGGCGGCTGCTCCCGCCGCCGCATCCCTGCAACACCGACTGACGGCAGCATCAGCACCAGTGCCCGCCCCCCAGGCGCGCGCATTGGGCCACGCGGTGCTAACGGACGAGCGGCGAAGCCAATGCGAAGGCGCAGAAGCCGCCCGTCCCGCTGCTCCACGGGCCCGCCTCCCTCCCCTGCCGGGGACCCAGGCGTCCCGGCCCCAGGGCATCCGAGCTCTTCCCCGCCTCTCGCGGTCCTCAGCCCAGCGCCCAGGCTCCCAAACGGGCCGACCCGCACCCCAGTCCCAATGTCTTTTCCGGGAACCCAGGCGCCCTGGCCTCTCCCCTTCTGGGTCGCGCCCTCGGGTCCCGCATCCCTCGGCCCGCCGGCCAGCGGAGCAGCGCCCGGGACTGGGACGTGCCCAAGGAGAGGCTGTGGGCGCCGACTGGGGCCCCCGACGGAGCAGGATCGGTGAGGGGGCCCGGGCCGCAGCGCCCTCTACTGGCTACGCCCAGGGACGGGCCCGGGCGGCCTGGAGCCTAGGGAAGGAGGATCCTGCCGGAGGGCTCTGGGGGCTTTTTCCAGCCCTTAGCCTGGCATCTGCCTCCCACCACCCGAGGGCGTCCCCGGCTTCCCCTAGAGCTGAGGCGTGAGGGTCTCTCCTGGGATAAGGAAGGAGGCCGTGGGGGACGGAAAGACAGCGATGATGGCGGGGTAGACCTGAGGGCTTGGGGTTTCCCACCCCTGCCTGATGGTAATCCGAATTTGAACCCTGGTTCCCAGTCCTGCCCAGAACTCTGGACTGCGGTAGGAGGTGGTTTGGGGGCAGAGGTAAGGCTGCACTTTGCCTGGATCACTGAAGGAATGCTGGCAGCAGTTCAGTCCTCTGTTCTCCCCTCAACCAGGAGTCTCAGATGAGCTTACGCTGGGTTGAGGCCTTCCCCATGAGGGAGTCTGCAGAGCTGTGTGCAGGTATGAGTGTGGGAGGAAGGGGACAGCCCTTCACTCACTCGGCCAATCAAAGGTGGACCTGGCACCTAGTGTGTGTACCACAAAGGTGGACACTGGGCTTTGGAACGACAGTGTGTGTGAGTGTGAGTGTGTGTGTGTGTGTGTGTGCGCGCGCGTGCCAGACCATTCTGCCACCTTACCCCAGAACGCTGACATCTGTGGCAGGGGCTATGATTTGCATAGCCGGTAGTAAGTGATGCTTCTCTAGCCAGAAGCAACATGCAAGAACACTCACATTCCACTGCTGCACACATGGGCACACAGTGGCACACTCAGAGTCATGCACACCTATGCATGTGCACACAGGCATTCCCAAAGAGATACCCAGGGACAGTTGCAGAAATGCCCCACCGGGGCAAGACACCCACAGGAAGCACATGCTTGTCCAAGACCACAGAGACACATACAAACTTGAGCACACAGGTGCCTAGGCTCTCAGAGGTAGATGCATGCCCAGGGCATAGGTGTGCATGGAGGACTTGCGCACAGGGTCATTCTGCCCCCCATGAAGCACCTTGCACAGTGGCCAGTTACCTAGTAGAGGGGCACACATACCCACCCACCAGTGGTGTTCCTCTCTGACTATATGGGGGAAGAGGGGACCCAGACTGCGAGGGCATCTCCTAGGGGTCTGGGACTGACTCCCGAGGCAGGTCCCAGACTTGAGACCCACTCTGACCTTGGAAAGACCCTCAGGCTGGCCCCACCAAGGCCACTAGAGGAACCAGAGAATGGGAACTGCTGAGTCAGGGCCTGGAGATGTGAAATGACCTCTCTGACCCCACAGCCCATGCCCCACCCATCCCCCCACTCCTCCTCTCCCTACAGCCTACATGCACACACACGCACACGCACACACACAGACTGGTCCAGCCACGCACCAGGGCACAGATAGGCAAGCAGACAGGTGCAGTGACTCAGAGACTCTGTCAGACCCTTGTAGATGGGTAGAAAACAGGATAGGAAGAGGGAAGGGACAGGGACAGATGTAAGAATGAGCATCTGTCTTCTGTCCCCACCCTCAGCTCCCTGGGCCACCTTTGCTCATCAAGGGCAGGAAAGGTCACCTGGCAGCTGCTGCACTTTCTGCCCTTCCCCCCCAGCCACAGGGATGTCTCCCCCGTTAAGGTCCAAGGTTCAGAGTACCCACCATCATCGGGACCCACCACCTCAAGACATCTCCCCAAAAGGTATCCACCCAATGTGGCCCTTCCCCCAGGCACAGTCCAGCGGGGACACAGGTGAAAGGAAAATGCAGCAAATTCAGCGTGTGTGTCTGTGCACACACACGATGTAAAAGCTCATACACCAGATTCATACATGCAACCATAAGATGACAGTCACATGTTACACTCCCTGGGCAGGGCAGACCTGGGCACACATATCCATACACACATGCACACTGGGAAGAGGCCAGGCTGGGGCTGAGGGCTGCAGGGAGGGGAGCCGACCAGGCTGCAGGGATGGAGGCAGCGCGGGAGGCGGCGGCACTGGGAGGGAGCTGCTCTTCACAACACAATCACCGTCTGTTGTTATAGCAACTCAGCCCCCAAATCGTGAAACGGATATTACAGCCTTCAGAGGGGGAAGGGCAGGAGGGGGCTGTGGACTCGAGGAAGGGTAGTGTGAGGGATCTGCTGGGGGACAGGGCTGGGGGCCTAACGGAGGGTGGTGCTGCAGTGGAGAAGTTGCAAGAGGGGGGAGGAGGCGACCTCAGTGAGGAGTGGCCCAGGAGGAGTGGGGTTTCAAGGGGAGAGGTGGACATGGAGTCAGGGAACCCCAAGGGAGGGGCTGAGGCCATTGCTTTGCAGGTAGGAATTGGGGTGCTCAAACCTCCACCCCCAGGATAACCCACAGCTGCTGTAGGACAGGTTAGGGGGGTTGAAGAGGTAGCTCCCACTCTTGCGGGGGGCTGCTGCTGGAGCCTGGCCTGGCTTCAGAATCCTTAGAAAACCTTCAGTCCACCCTCTCCACCCACACCAGCTTTGGAGGTGGTCTTTGACTTCTTCAGGTAGCGGTGACCCCCAAAACCTCTGTGCTGCAAACTCAGGAGGGAAGAGCTGGGTTGGGAGAAGCCACAGGAGGCTGAGAGCAGGATCAATATGCATTTCCTCTGGAAGTCACCGTCCTTCCGGCTGGCAGCAGCACTAGGCCAGGAGGCTGCAAGCCTAAGGAGTGCAGCCCCCACCCTAAGGCCTGCAAGCCCAGCAGGGGCTCCTGGGGCCTGGGCTGCCTGAGGCCCCGCCCCCATCTCTCCCCTACCCGCAGGCACTCTGGGCTGCCCTCTCTCCCCCATGGTTCTCTGCAGTGAGGTCCCCATTGCTGGAAGTATTCAAGCAGGGGCTGAGAGGTCACCTGTCAAGTAAAGGAATTTCAGCTATAGGCTGAAGGCTGTGGTTATACACGACCACCAGTTCCCCAAATTGTTATGTTCCAAGGTTTTTTGCTTCTAAAGTTCTACCCCCCAATTCTAGTCCCAATACATGAGATTCCTGATCTCCCAAGATTCTCTGACTACAAAGTTCTAGACTCCAACACTCTAGTCCCTATGATCGCAGTTCCCCGCCCCCACCCTGCCTCCCCCCCATGAAGATTCTAGGATCTGCCAGTCTAGGTTAATTACACGGGCCTTTTTATTCCATCTGGAAAATACAAATATTCACAAGAGTCTGTACAACCTTAGGGACGCCAGCCCTGGCCCAACCTCCAGCTGCATGCCACCCTCACACCCCACCCCCCAGCCCCAGCCTGCTGCCCCAGCACCCCAGGCTTCCTGCTCTGGTCCAAGTCTTTTCTCCAAGGCAGATAGGAGTGCTTGATCCAGTCACAACTGAGAAGGAAAAAACAACAACCAAAGGTTGTAAGGAAGATCCTCCCCCAAAAAGTAGGAGTCCACCTGGCCTGGGCCATTTGGACAGAGGGCCTGTCTCCCTGATCCTCCCACTGCCTCCTCCCCCATACCGCCAGCCCTCAGTGGCACAGGCTGTGGAGGGAGGACTCACCATCCATTACAAGTGGATGTCGAATACACCGTCCTCCACTGCTTGCACCTCCTCTTCTCGGATCTCTGCAGGGAAGCAGGTGGGGGTGGAGGTCACTCCAGGGTCCCTGTGCCTTCAGCAGCCCTTCCCTCACTCACAGGAGGCACCCCACCCCATCCCTAAGCAGACCCATCCACCAAAAATCAATTCACTGAATGACCAACTGGCCCCATTTTTGAGGCTCTTTTTCCAAGTTTTCATTCTGCTACAGCTTTTTTCACCACCACCGATTTGTCAGTGCAGTTTGCTTAAAGTGTTAGTTTTGTGTGTTTCATGTCTTAGACCCCAGCACTTCTGGAAGGCTCGATGCAAATGGTTTCATCTTTTCTATTTTTGAGGACTTATGCCAACCCAAACAGTTGTGGTCAACTGCCTTAGACCCCAGTTTAATGTGGTTCCTCAGACTGTTCTCAGCAAAATAATCATTGGGGGAATTATCATTCAGCAAACTGACCTAAAACCACCAGAGACCCCAAGAGAGCCACCAAAGATTTCAGGGCAAGGGACTTTTCTCAGAATGGTGTCCAGAGCAGCCAAAAAGGGAAATGCAAGCAAATGGCTGACATGATTCCCTCTTCAATCTAATGTCAATCCCCTTCACAAAGTAAGAGTGTGACTGGAATCTTCTTTTTTTTTTTTTTTTTTTTTTTTAAGTAAGCTTTATGCCCAACATCAGGCTTGAACTTGTTATGCTGAGATCAAGAGTCACGGGCTCTAGTGACTGAGCCAGCCAGGTGCTCCTGTGATTGGACTCTTGAAGCCTTTCATTTTTACTCTTCTTTCTGTATTAGCCTCTCTCAGCTTCAGAAGAACAAGGGTTCCTGAGCCACCCTCTGGCCCCCTTACCTGTTCAACCTTTTTGTACCGTCCCCACCAAAATAATAGAATTACAAACTCTGGAATGGTTTCCCTCCTGGATAAGGTAATACTTTGCCAGGATGGCCCTGCCTCCCTCCCCTCACAGGCCAATACACAATGAGATCACCTCTTACCTGGAGGCCGGGAGCCTCGCCTACCTGGGCGGGGCAGGGAGAAGCTGAAGGCCCGGTGATGGGTGGGTGAGGGTGAGGGTGCAGACCCCTCCAGACTCACACTCTGTGCCCGGCGCCGGCATTCAACCGACAGACGGTCTTTACACTGTTTGTGGCAGTTCACACCGCAGGCTGGGGGAGGCAGATGGGGAGGCCGGCCAGGCGTTGGTCAGAACACCCTCCACCTGGTTCTCTAGCAGGCCCCTCTCCCCAGTATCTTCTGCTCCTGAGCAGCCCTCCCCCCCCCCCACCAAAATGAGAATCTCTTTCCACAGTGCTCTCTTCATCCTGCCCGCAGGGCCAAGCCCTCTCCAGAGTTCTGTTCCTGGGCCGCTGGCTCACCAAAATAAAAGGCCACTGAAGGCTACCCCCCACTTCAATACAATTATCGTGCCTCTCTGGCTGCAAGGTACTTCGCTGCTCCGCAATTGCTCCCCACACACACAAAAAGGGTCCCTACCCAGAGAGTAACTCTTCCCCCCAAATTCAGCCCACCAGCCCTGCTCACCTCGGCATTTGAGGCCCTGCTTGTAGATGCCCAGGATCTGAAATAGAGGAGAGGGCCGTGCTGGGGAAGAGGTCTTTAGGGCTAATGACTCTACGTCTTCCTTCTCAAGGGCAGGGGCTGGCACTGACCCTGGTGCTTTCGGGCCCCCCGGAGCTGGCTAGTAGGCGCAGCACCCCGAGAGGAGACGCAGGCGGAATTAGGGAGGTCGGCCCCAGCTAAGCAGGCTCGGCAGGGGCGGGGCCGGGGCGGGGCCAGGGGCGGGCGGGGC
This sequence comes from Canis lupus dingo, assembly GCF_003254725.2. Lineage (NCBI taxonomy): Eukaryota > Metazoa > Chordata > Mammalia > Carnivora > Canidae > Canis > Canis lupus. Next base: position 52,367,974 of record NC_064260.1, on the reverse strand, counting down.
CGGGGGCCGGGGCCGAGGGGCGTGGCTGGGGCGGGGGCTCACCAGGGCCTTGCAGTGGCGGCAGGCAACCGGGCGCAGGGAGCTGCTCTCGTGGAAGTTGTGCACGAAGCCCATGCGGCCGCCCAGCACCGAGCTGGAGCGCAGGAAGTAAGAGACCATCTCCTCCCTGCTGATGCAGCCATCCCTGTCGGGGGAAGGGGAGCGCCTCAGGGGGGGCCCTCCCCCGGGGACCACCCACCACCGGCCTAATCCATCCCACTGGGAACCTCCCTACCAAAGAAAAGATCCTCACCCCACTCCTGATTTTGAACTCCCGGTGCAGGAGAGAGAACGCTAGCCGAAGGCAGGCAGATGCTTGGAGTGAGGGGGTGAGTGGGGGCCGATACTACTTGTGAGGTCTTGGGTAAGTCACTCTCCCCGGGTTTCCTCACCACAAAAATGGCAATCGTAATTCCTGTCCTGCCCACTTTACACACTTGGCGTGGATACTAACTAAAAGGGCTGTGCACTTTCCCACTTTGTTTTCCAAAGTGAGCTCTTTGGAACACCAGTTGGGAGCCCTGAGAATTAAGAGATTTCTGATGAGCTCCAGGACCAGGCAAGATTCGAAAAAGCCGCCTGGGTCTCACTGTCATGTGAGTGAAAGCCAGAAAGACACCTGCGCTCAGGGTTCCCCACATAATCCAGGGCTTCCCACAGAACCCTTTTCTCACCCATCAACACATTTTAGGGAAAGAGTGACCACATGCTCTGGATACAGACCACAGTTCAAGTTCTGGTCTGCTGCTTCCTGGCTGTGTGACCTTTGGGATAGTTAATCTCCCTGTGCCTCAGTTTCTTCTTCTACAAATGCGGATTGTGATCATCCCTGTGCCTCAGGGAGTTTTTGCGAGGATTAAGTGAGGCAGCATATATGAAGCATTTACAATAGTGTCTGTGTCATTAACAGGTCCTGGGCCACCAGGAACTGTTTCTGTCAGGGCTGGTCATTGTTGGAAGTTCCTGCCCACTATATGTGGGGGTCCATGATGTGATCCCGGTGATCCTTCAGTTCAATAGGGCATTGGGGGCCCACTGGCCATTTACAAAAAAATATCACCCTAGATTCCTCACTGAACTGAGAACGCTAATGTAAAAAAGATAAAATTATCAAAGTATCTGAAAAGGTGTAAGAGAATATCTTTGTAATTTCCAGGAGATGAGGGTCTTTCTACACATAACACACATTGGAGAAGCCATAAAGGAAAAGACTGACATACTGAGCACACGACATTTTTAAAAAATTTTATATGGCAAAAGACAACATAAATGACAGACTGGGAGAAAATATTTGCGAACACGTTCAACAGCAAAGGGTTAATATCCATTAACAGAGATTCTGAAATTCGATGAGAAAAAGACCAACAAATCCAGTGGAATAATGGACAAAGAATATGAACAGGCAGTCCACAGAAGAAATATAAGAGGCCAATAAACATATGAAAAGATATCCTACCCCCACTAGTATTGAAGAGATTCAAATTTAACCAAGACACCATTTGCCAATTAGACTGACAAAATTGTAAAGCTTATTATACCGTCCACTGTTGGCAAGGAAGTTGGGAAATGGGCACTTGTTCACTGCTGATGGGGGTGCAAGCCAGCACAACCTTGCCTGAGGTCACTTTGGCAGTCTCTCTCCTAATTTAGAATGTGCATATCTTTTGATCCAATTATCCCACTTCTAGGAATTTCTCCTACAGAAATAGTGGCCTGAGTGCATTGGTACAAAGATGTTCACAGCAGCATGGCGTATATTAATAGCGAAAAACTGGGAACAGTCTACATGTCCATCAGCAGGAGAATAGTGAGGCAAATGAAGGCCCAGCTACATAGTGGGATCCACTGCAACCATTCTAAAGAATGAGGTCGTTCTGCATGAAGCAGCATGGAAAGCTGTCCATGGTAAAGGGTTAAGTGGGAAACAAAAACAAAAGCAAAAAAAACAAGATGTGCAGTTCTACCGAGACAGTGATTAAAAAACAACAATGACACAAAAACCTGAAAACCCTACTGCTACAAATACATAGATCCTAGTTAAAATACATCCAGATTTGCTTTAAATGCACAGGTGAGTTTTCGAGAAAGAAATGGTAATCCCCGGGTTACAGAAACAAAGAGCAAGCTTCAAGCTGAGACAGGGAGTGAGGAGCAGATGCTGAGGCTGCCCTTGGAGGGGGGGTGCTGATCCCCCCACCCCACAGTGAGCCAGGTGCTGCGTTTTGATACCCAGATGAGCTGGGCACGAGGCTTGGGGCATGCAGAAGGTGGAGAGTTAAGGCTGAAACCCCTGCGTGAAGCTATATCCAAGGTCTCCAAGGGCTGACCCCTTACTGAAAATGGGACCTGGGAAAAAAATCCACCCACCAACCCAGGGACCTAACCTAGAACTCGGTCTCAGTTCTTAGAAGCAGAAACAAAGCAACTACAACCAGCACCATGGGCAGAGCCAGATGTATAGGATACTCCTGTTTGTCCACGGAACAGACCCAGACAAACAAAATCAACTTGTACAAGCTTGGAGAAAAGAAAAAGACTGGAAGGATACAGTGTTGCCAAGCCAGTAACACTGCTAACATGTTGCTAAAGATAATATAACCTCTCCTGATAGGAAAGATCAGAGAGGAAAAAGGGAACTTTCACTTCTTACTTCATTCATGGGCTTTGTTCACTATAAATCTATTTTACTACCTGGATTTCTTTTTCACCACGGAGTTTTGCAATATGAAAAAAAAACAACAGATTTTTGAAATATGAGTAACATTAAAATATAACTCGACCCGAGTCGGACTAAAAATTTTGACTAGAGTTCAGCAAAACAAGGATATGAAACATGGTTGTGGGGGACATGTCCAACCTACTTCAGAGAACCAGCTGTTTGTCCAAATTGTCAATATGTGAATTGTTGATAAGTACGTGGGTGCTGCTAATTACAGGCCTTTCTTTTCTATTCATTAAAACAGGCTACCCAGGAATTGAACTTGCCCACACTTTTTGCCAGCTATGAGCTCCACAAGTAAAGCAGCACTTCTGTCCCCAGGCCAGTCTTTGCAAGCTTCAGGTGGAACCCCCCCATCTGAACAAGTGGGGTAACCTGTGCCTCCACAGCCGGCAGCCTCTCCCCTGAGATGAGAGCCCCTCCCCACATTGGTAGCTTCCTCTGCCGAGATCATCTGGTTTAGTGGCCTCATCTTGCACAGGAGGAAGCTGACACGGAGGGGAAGTGAGCCTGCCTTCCCGCTCCCCCAGCCCCCAGCTCTCCTCACTGGTTCTGGTCGAGGTCCCCAAAGGCGCTGAGGTAAGGGAAGTTCCCACGGATGATCTGGAACTCTTCCTGTGAGATGTGGCCATCCCCATCGACGTCAAAGTTCCGGAACACAGACTGGAGCACACAGAGGGACACACGAGGCAAAATAAAACAGGCACAGCCACGTCCTGCCCACGTTCTCAGTCCATGTCAGGAAGGGTGTCTCAGACGTGAGTGGCTCTCCATCTCCCACTTTATCTCCCTCTTTCACGCCCCTACCCCCAACCCCACCCACTGGCTATGCCCCTTGCCTTCTGGGAGGGAGCGCTGGCCTTTGAACATGGCACTGGTATCAATCCGGGGGTAGTGGCCTGGCAAAACCACTCTTCACTGACCACTACCGACCTGTCTCCCAACTGCTCAGGGGCCAAAGCTGGCTACCACAGTCTTACCTCCACCATCTTCTCGATGTGTTCCACCAGGAGTGCCTGGTCCAGCTTGGGTTTGGCAGCTGAGGTCCACTCATCCAGAACTGGGGGCCGGGGAGGTGGGGTGCAGCTTGTGGGGCTGGTTGGCTACAGGGATGATCAAGACTGAGTGAGAGTCAGAGGGAGGGAGGCCAGAGCCCAGGGGAGAGGAGCGGGGAGGCCATGGGGAGAAGGGAGCCTGCCTGCCCAACAAGCTAGAGAGGTGAGGTAGCCTCTGAGAGCTCTGCTTACCCTCCCGTCCTGGGATTTTCAGGAAGGGCAGAAGTAGGGGAGGAAGACATTAGGCAGAGTTAGGAAGCAGGGATTCCCTATCTCACCGAGGACTTGGAGCGTGGCTCCCGCTGCAGGGACAGCTGGTAGAGTTCATCCTCTGTCTGATACTGATCCAGAGATACCTGGGACACACAGGTCTGATCACACCCACTGCCCCTGCTGTCCTCAGGAGCCCACTGTCCAGAGCCCAGGGTCATAGGTCCACCTAGAGGTCACAACTCAGCCTGGAACCCAGTCCAGATGCTAGACTCAGGACAAAGGCCAGCTTAGAAAACACCCTAGAAGGGCGCCTGAGTGGCTCCATCAGTTAAGTGTGCAGCCTGGATTTCGCCTCCAGTCATGATCTCAGTGTCAAGAGATTGAGCCAGCAACCACACACCAGCCTAGCACAAGAACCAGCACCCACACCTTGGCCCAAACCTGGAGCACAATTCTTGGCTGGATTGCCAAGAATCCAGCCAAGAATCTAGGTCAGAACATAGCCAAGAGCTCTGAGATTAAGCCCCAACCTAGAACCCAACCCAGCATCCAGAATCCCACTCAGATTTCAATCCCGATCCCAGCCCAGAGCCTGGAAACAACTAAGAATTCACACTAGACCCAAAACTCAAGCCCCTGCTCTATGTCTAGAACCTAGTCCAGATCGACTAGAACCTACTCTCATCATAGACCCCAAAACCAAGTCCAAGACCAATCCCAGGTCTTTTCTAAGAGCTCAAGACCATGTTTAGAGGGATGCCTGGGTGGCTCAGTGGTTGAGCATCTGCCTTTGGCTCAGATCGTGATCCCAGGGTCCTGGGATAGAGTCTCACATCAGGCTCCCTGCAGGAAGCCTGCTTCTCCCTCTGCCTATATCTCTGCATCCTCATGAATAAATAAATAAAATCTTAAAAAAAAAAAAAAAAGACCATATTTAGAAACCACCCTGCATCCAGAACCCAGAGCTGGACCCTAAGCCTTCAATATAACCCATTCCCAGGAACTCAACCCAGGACCCAGGCCCAGCTTCAAGCTCAGCACAAAAAGCCCACATACCAGCCTCAAAATCAGACCTTAGTCCATAGCCCCATTTGGAGCCTGGAACTCATCTCAGAGTCCACTCCAAACCCTGGAGCCCAGGCTGGATCTCAGTTCCTTGATCAGAACCTAGAACTCAAGACCAAATCCACAGCCTTGCATAAATCTAAAACCAGGTATATGGTTGTCCGCCCTGCTGCCCGGCCCCCCAGCATCCCTGCTCCCAACCCCTCACCGTGAGTAGGCTCAGCAGATCAGGGTTGGCCTGCACTGGTGGCCGAAGGCTGGTCACCATGGCCAGCTCCTCCAGGATGCTGAAGAGCTGCTTCATCTTGGCCCCATTAAGTCGGGTCCGGGCAGGGTCCAGCCAGTCAGGCAGTGCCAGCTGCAGAGCCACCAGGTCCTTGAGGTGTACACCCAGGATAGGAAAGCGGAAACCCACACAGGCTGCCAGCCGGCGCCGGTAGTTGCCATAGTTGCTCGTGGCCGTCACTAGTTCTGTCAGACCTTCCCAGAGCTGGGGAGGGGAGGCAAAAGGCAGAGGGTCACACACACATACACACATCACTGGCTCAACTGCCCTTCCCCCGCAGCCCTGGAAACATAGGAGAGGATGAGGAGTCAGAGTCAGGGATGGGTGAAAGGTTGAAAATCTTCCCTCACTGTCCCCCAGCACTGTACTGTCTCCCTTAGCCCCAGGGGTCAGAGTTCAGGGGTCATGAGCTCAAGGGAACACCCACTGCCAAGGACCACACCTCTACACCAGGCTGGGGCATGGAATATCATCAACATTTAACAGGAAAAGAAACTGAGGCTCAGGAAGGCAAGCAGCACACGACAAAGATCCAGAAGAACGTTTCTAGCTGTGTCGATTGTAACAGCCCAAACTGGGAAGACCTCCAGATGTTCAATGGTAGAGTAGCTATATCCATTGCGGTAGACTTAGAATAAAATATTATACGGCAACAGAACTGAATGAACAACTGCTCTAAGTAACAGAACGTAAAACTGAAAGAAGCAAGACATAAAATAACATACAACAGAGTTCCATTCATAGAAGATCCAAAAACAGGCGACAAAAATCCCATATTGCTTTGAGATTCATACGTAAGTGGTAAAGCTATAAAGAAGAGCAAGGCCGTCATCATTACGAAAGTCATAGCATTGGTTACCTCTGATGGGGAGGGAGTTATGTTCTAAGGTGCTGGGAGCTTCGGGGGCTGGCAATGTTCTATTTCTCAGACCTGGGTGGTAGTTACACAAGCGTTTTCTTTATAACTTTTCTTTAATCTCTACATATGCTTTATATACATCTCTATACATACATCACCCAATATGTTAAAAAAAATGAGTAAAAGGAGGAGAAAAGCACAAACTTTGGGGTCAGGCAGCCCTGTGAGCCCCTACTCTGCCACTCTCACTGTGTAACCTGTGAAAAGTACTGAACCCCTCTGAGCCTCAGTTTCCATATCTGTCAAATGGGGGCAGGAGTGCACAGCCCCCAACACTACCAGGAGTTCTCAGGGAGGCCAGACCTGGGAAACTGGGCCCAGGGCTTGATGAGGTTCTTCCCCTGACCACCACCACACCATGAGCCCCACTATCCCAGGCACCTTAATGGTCTCAGAGCTAACATGACTGTGAGTCTCCTTGAGGCGGGAGATGGAGCTGTGGCTCAGGCCTCCGACCACGGCCATCAGAGTGTTGAAGTTCTGCAAGTGAAGCAGCTTCTGTGGGGGTGCAAATGAGGAGGGGGAAGGCAGTGAGTCATTGAACAGGCCCAGGATTTGGCCCGGCTTTTCCGGAGAGGAGGCAGTGGGTGAGTGGAAAGGAGGGCCTCACCCTACTGCCCCACAACCCCCTCCCCCACCAGGGTGCTTGGGGAAGAGGGAGGGGAAAGCACCTCTGCCACGTGGACAAAGTGCGTGATGACCAGGGCACGCTGAGGGGCAGTGGGCTTGCTGAGAATCATAAGCTGCACCCACTGTGAGACACTGTTGAAGAGGGAGATGAATCTCTCCAGGACGGGGTTGTCCACGGTGCAGCCATGAGTCACAAAACTGTGATAGTCCTGAAACTGGGGGCAGGAGAGGCCTCAGCCCCTGCAGGCCCCTCCCCCCACAGATGGCCACTCCTCACCCTCCAGCTGCCCTTCATTGGTTACCCTGAAACCCCCAACCCACCCCATACCCTAACCCTGTTCCTCCTAGGGCCAATACCCCCCCAGCCCAAACTCCACCCTGGACCAAAGGCCCTTGGGCCGCACCAGGATCTTGCAGAAGGAGCGATACTCTAAGTAGGTGAGATGCTCTGCTAGTTCCAAGGGTTCCAGGTGGTCGAACAATAGGGACATCTTTCGTTTTTTCTGTGCTACAGGGTTCCGCTGGGTCACCTGCCGCTTCCACTTGTAGGTGGGGCTGGGAAGTGAGGCAAGGGCAATGAGCCCTTTGCTGGAGATACCCCATCCCTTAGGACCCCCACACTCACGCAGACACACCACGCAAGCTGACTGAGGACCCACACAGTCTGAGGCACCGTGCCAGACACCGATGCACCCATCCCCAGCAACTCCCACTATCTCCCCCAGCAACTCCCGCTATCTCCCCCTGCTCAGGCACTCAGCACTGTGCTAGGTGCTGGGGGTAGAGAGATGAGCAAGACACATTTCCTGCCCTTGAGGAGCTCACAGTCTACTGGGGAAGACAGACACAGAAACAATCACAAAACAGCATGGCACGGATACAGGTCTTTTGATGGCGTCTGCACCAAGTGCCATGGGTGGGACACAGGAGGGAATGACAAATTCTGCCCTGGAAGACCTGTGAGCCCACAGACACTCCATACTTGAGCAGAGTCTTTACAACACAGAGAGGCAGGCAAGGGGACCGAGCTGAGCAGAGCACCATGGTGGGAAGGGATGCAAGACTGGAGATCGGTGAGCAGACCAGTGGTGTAGCTGCGGGATGAAGTGCATGGGATGGGAGGGGGCTGTAGAAGATGAGACAGGAAAACTGGCCAGAGACCATCAGAGGCCTTAATCCTCAGCCTAGACATTGTGAAGGTGACAGGGAGCCAGAGGTTTTTAAGCAAGACAGTGACATGACCCTCACGCATTCAACTCAATAAACATTTATTAAGCACAGATGGTGTGGGATGCCAAGTGCCCTCCCCAGCTCTCAAGCTTGCCCCCACGCACACGCTCTCGATGTCAATGAGGCTGCTGTGGCGCCGGTTCCCTTCTTGGTCTAGCAGAGCCTTCAGCTCCTTGATCTGCTCAGCGAGCTCAGGGTTCAAGTCAAACTCTGCTGGGAATGCTGAGATCCAGTACCTGCTGGAAACTCATTATCACCCAAGGCAGCCCTTCCCCCACCATCCCCGAGGGGCTGGAGCTCCCCAGGGAGGGGGAAAGAGCCCCAAACTGTGGTCCCCCCACTTGCTGTCTCATTCCTTCCCCACACCCACTGGGCAGATTAGAATACCCAGGCCCAGACCAGGAAGGCACGCCCTGCAGCAGCAGGCCCACCATGGACAGAGCCGGGGCTCAAACCTACATGAGCAACTCCCAGAACAGTCCCTTTCCTCTCCTTCAGGCCAGTCTGAAGCCTGAGCAAAGGGAGCAAGAGGAGGAGACAGAGCCCCAAAAGGAAGACTCACCTGACCAGGTGGCACGTTTTCACCTGCAGCGAATTGGAGTTATCCTTCCGGGATTGTTGATAGGTGAAGGAGAGTTAAGGAAATACAGAATGGAGACTGGGATGCCTGGGTGGCTCAGTGGTTGAGCACCTGCCTTCCGCCCGTGATCTTGGGGTCCTGGGATCCAGTCGGGTGTCAGGCTCCCTGCATGGAGCCTGCTTCTCCCTCTGCCTATGTCTCTGCCTCCCTCTCTGTGTCTCTCATGAATAAATAAATAAAATTTAGAAGAAAAAAAAAAAAGAATGGAGACTAATTCTAGAAAGGGAAGCAGGGAAAGGGTCTAGAATTCTGGAGGGAGGCTGAGGACTGAGCCCCGACCTAGGAGAAATGCTGGGGGTGGGATCTGGGACGGGCCTGTCGGAAAGGGGCTGAAGGCGGGGATGTGGGGTGAACTTGAGGAGGGCGCTAGGTTCTGGGGGTGGCTGAAAGCATGGCCTGGGTTCTGAGAGAGAGGCCGGAGGAGGGACCTGGGCTGGGAGTAGGGACAGGTCTTCTACTGTAGGGAGCAGAAGAGCAAAGCCCAGGTGGGGAGGGGGCGGGAAGGGGCGAGGCCTGAGTCGGGAGGAGGAGAGGGGTGGAGCCTAGGCCGCCTAGAGAGGCTGCCCTGAACTCTAGGACGCAGGAGCGGCCCACGCTCTAGGAGCGAAGCCCAATCTTGGCCTGGGCTGGGCAGCCACGCTCCCTCATGGACTGGGACTGCAGGGCCGTGGTGAGGCCCGGGAAGGATATATGTGGAGCAGCTTTGCCGCCAGCTGAGAGGAAGGGATGTACCAAGGGTGCATCATGAGAAACATGCGCACCAGCTGCGGGTCCCGCACCTTCCCGGAGTCATCTAACTCCGAGGGGTCAGAGAGAAGCGAGTTGGCCCTTCGGCCCGTAGCTGGGGTCCCTCAAGCCTACCCCAGAGCCCGCTGGATCTCTGGCCCCCCGCCCATCACCTGCTTTCCCAGGACTCTGAAACCAAGAGGCAGATTAGAGAGAAAAGGTAGGGAGGAGGGAGAGGGATGAGGCAGGATCCGAAGAAGAACCGGAGAGGGGGAGCATCCGATCCGGCCCATCGTCCCGAGGGGAACCAGCTGGGGCGGAAGAAGTCTGGGTTCCCTGGGGTCAGGAATCCAGAGGTCATTTCCTGAGTGCTTGGGGGAAGGGGCACCCCTTCACCAGAGAAGCCGCCCCCCATCAGCCGGAAACAGCTCCCAGGCCAGAGATAGAGAGTTCCTCCGGATCCTCCGGGAAGACAGATAATGCTCTTCGCGTGCCAGAGTCTGGGGACCCCTCCCTTCCTTCAACGCCAGCACACTAGGGAAGGGAAACATTTTATCTGTCTGAAGCGCGTGGATCCCTCTCCACCCTGTGATGAAGAGCAGGCTTTCGTTAAAAAGGTGGCAGGGTGCGGAACTGCGTGGGTCTAGGCCGAGGGTCTGTCGTGGGAGGCAGGGGCCCCGCCCCAGGCTCGGGCTGGGCTCAGGCTGAGGGTGCCCTCCCGTGCCACTCACCGAAGGCTTCGATGCAGCCGCGGAGCAGCTCCTCCACGGTGCAGCCCTTGTCCAGGTCCAGAGCGCCCGCCATGGCGGCCGGCGCGGGTGGGCGAGGTCACGCTGCACTCTGGGCCTCCCGCGGGGCTCGGGCCGGACCCTGTCCCGGGAGAGGCAAAGAGGGAGTCTGCGGAGGGGCCGGCGCGGGGCTGGGGGCGAGGCCCCGGGCGGGCGGGCCCCGGGCGGGGCGGGCACGCCCCCTGCTGGGCAGGGGCGGAGTCGGCCGCCGCGGCCACTCCCGGGGTTAAACGGTCCGGCCCGGGATGGTGCAACCCACCAGTTGGGAAACCGACCCGCCGAGAGGCTTCCGGCTCTCCCTCGGAGGCGCGGGAAGGCGGAGGGGCTCCCCGGGGATCTGGGCGAGCCGGACTCCGGGGACCGGTTTGTGCCCCAGCCCCCGTAGGCCCTGTTCTCCTCGCGTCCTCTCCCCCGAGGCACCTGCAGCACCCCGCGCTCGGCTCCGCGCCCCTCCCGCTTCCCGCCCTCCACTGCCTCCCTTCCCCCGCAGGGTTATTTTGGGAACCCAGAGCCTGAGGGGACCTCGGAGGAATTTCTCCCTGGGATGGGAGGGAGGGAGGAACCCAGGCGTCCTGCCCGCATCGCCCCCTCCCGGGCTCCCGGGGAGGAGAGGCGGGGCTGCGGCAGCCCCCAGGGGCCTGCCCTTGGGGAGGCGAGCTGAAGCGCAGAACATTCCTGGGGCGGGGCGGGGGGTGGGGGGTGGGGGGTGGGGGGAGCCCGCTGCGGCCGAGACGCGTCAGCTGGAAGCCTGAGCCTGGGAACCGCGCGCTCCCGAGCCACCTCCTCAGTGAAGGCCCCGGGGGTCCTGGCTCAGCCCTTCAGACCATCTCCCTCCCCAGCCGGAGTTCCTGACCCAGGCTCCTTGCGGCACAGCCGAGCTGTGAGCGCACCGGGGCCGGCCACCTTCGGAGCACACGGAGTAGGGTGCCCAGAAGGGGGCGCTAGCGCCATGAGGGGTGGAGAATGCAGGCAACTCTAGTCACCCGCAGGGTCTTACGCACCCACGCTAGGGACACACACTCATTCTATACCCGAGGCCAGGGGCCCGCATTAGGGTGTAAGACACCACCCCACACATTCACACACGCGAGCCTCAGGCACTTGCCTCCGTCCTCCGTCAGATACGTACAATGGCACTCACCCCCCGCACACCTGCAGGAAGGAACCCTGGGGCACACATACCCAGCCTTCCAGCCCAAAATGCAAACCCGTTGATGGGACCAGGTCCCGGACGTGCAGCCCACTCGAGCCAGCCTGTAGTTCCGCACCCATAGAGGCGCTGGAATCGCACACGTGCGCGCACACAAGACAGTGCACCTACACGTATGTACACTCCCACACATGCACACCCCCCCATGGGTGCGCACACACGCCCATTCCGCTGCCCCCCCCTTCATCCGCAGTCCAGGACGAGCTCTGCAGCCGCAACGCCCTGACACCCCTCATCCTCCGACGCTGCCAGAGCCTGGCCCCACAAAAAGGTACCCCGCCCCTACACAAACTCCCCTGGGCTGGAGGTGGACCCCCCTACTGAGTTCTCTGGCGGACTTTTCCTAGGAACCACCCAGAGCCAACCCCCGTCTAGCTCTGCCGCTGCCTCGCTGTGTGACCTTGAGAGTCACTTGGCCTCTCGGAGCCTCAATTTTCTCATCTGTCAAATGGGGGGGTCCGTGGAAGAAGGTCCCGCTGAAACGTGGCTGGGGAGAGCGGGATGCCCCGCGGCTGCCGCCCCCTCCCGCGGGTTGTCCAGGGCGCTCCGGCTCTCCCCTCCCTCCCGGACCCCGGCCGCAGACTCCGCACCCACCAACCTTCCCGCCGCCCCCAGCCCGCCTGCGCTGCCCTGGGGGAGGGGGGCGCCCGTGGGGGCCGGGCCCTCTTCTGCCCGGCGCCCCGCCCGCTCTCGCTCACTCACTCTTGGGACCCGCGGCACGGATCCCGCACCCGGCCGGGCCGCGCCACCTCTGTGCGCTCCCGCCCGCCGGCCTTGCTGCGGCTGCGGCTCCCTCCCGCTCTCGGCGCCGCCGCCCCGCTTCCCGCCGCCCCGCCCCCGCGCCGCGGCCGCCCCCTCCCCTCCCCTCCCCTCCGCTCCCCTCCCCTCCCCTCCTCTCCCCTCCCTCCCCGCCCCTGCGCGGGGCTCCGCACAGCCGGCCGCGCCTCCCCCACCCGGGGCTCCCCCTCGCCCCGCACGCGGCGGTCCCTGCGCAGTTTAACCCGTCCCCTGCCGCGCCGCCCGGGGAGCCGGGGCCGCGGGCTGGGGCTGCGCCACCCGCGGCGCAGAGGGTGGGCGAGCGGAGGTCAGGCCTCGCGGGACGTGGAGGGAGGCAACTAAACCGAGAGCCCTCTCCCCCTCCACCCAGACTCCCCTCTGCCCCCCGCCCTGCCTGGTATTGGGCAGAGGAAGCCGGGAGGGGCAGGAAGCGGACTGCGGTGGGGAAGGGGCGCCCCGCCCAGCCCCCCGGCCCTGGTTCCTGTTTTCGAGACAAGCGGTTCCCACGGGGCTAACCGGACCCGGGCCCGAGCGTCTTCCTGCGGGCCGCGAGGGGCATAACCTGGTAGAGATGAGGCGGGGGGGGCGGGGGGGTAGGGGCAGCGGGTCCTAGGGACAGCCTGGAGGAGGGGCTAGGAACATTTCGAGGACAGGGGCCTGTGGGAGGTAGGAAAGAAAACGCGGCGACCTGAACACGGGGCCTCTATGTCTGGGGATGGGGGCGGGGGGCTCGGGTTCACCCCGGAGGGTCGGGCCCCGGAAGCCTGGCTCCCCGCGGGACCAGATGGGAAGGGGCAGCTGCAAGCTGGCGTGGGTTCGGCGCAGCTTGGAGACTGGAGACCCGCGTGAGAGCCCCCCCACCTCCTGCGGGGAGGAACTTGGGAGGGGCAGCCACAGGCAGTTGGGGTCCCCACAAGCCAAGCCTAGGGGAGCCGGTAACCATTTCCGGCCGTTTATGTTCAAATACACTCACTATGAAACCACGGGCCTCAAACGTGCCTTTCGAGGCTTGCCCCTTCTTGCCTTAGGGCAGGGAAGCAGGACCTCCCCCACACCTCAATCTTCGTGATATGAAGCCTAGAAACAGGCCCTTTCTGGTCCTCAGTTTCCCCAAAGTGAGGGGGAGGGCAATTCCGGCCTAGCTTAGACTGTGAGTGTCCACCGCCCTAACCCCCCCCACCACCGCACCACTTTAGACCTAGCGTAGCCACCTGCTTAGAGACCCTTAAACGCCGCAGTGGGGCGGGGCTAAGGGCGGAGCCAAGAAGGCGCCAACCACCCACAGGCTCCTCCCCCTCCCAAGTCCAGCCCGGGACCGCGTGGATCCTCTGTAGCCCAGGAGGCCTCTGCCCAAGTTCCAGCTCCCAGCCTGGTGGGCCCCACCCAGGAGGACGCTCCGCCCTCGGCCAGCCTGGCAGGCCGCTGACCTAGTATGGACACAGCTCTGGGAAGAGAGGCGTGGAGGGTGACGCCCTGAACGGAGGCTGGAGAATCTCGGGCCCCGCCCCTGTGGGCTGCCCCCTCCTTCAGAGGGGACGCACCTGCGGGTGGGGGTGGGTAAGGCACGGTGACTGCGCAGCTGCTGTTGTGCCTGCCCAGACCTAAAAATATTTCCCAACAGAAGAGTAAGGAGGCTCCCAAGGAGAATCAATTTATTGGGGAGTGGGTGCAGCTGGTCAGACCCATAAATAGGAGGGAGCGGGGAGCCAGAGGGCAGGATGGGAGCAGTGTCCTTAGTCACGCTGGACACTGGGATCTTGAGGCTGGGGGGGGAAGTGGGGGGTTCCAGGGAGAGGATGAGAGATGGAACTCCAGTACCCCGCCGTGGATGAGGCGCTGGGCTGGCACAACGGATTGCAAACAAACTCAGAGGTTAGTTTGGGGTCTGGTCTGGAGGCTCAGATGGTCTCATCCGGGGCTGGCAGGCGCTTGCGTGAAGGCTCTATGCCCCAGATCTCCCGGGCGTACTGGGCAATGGTTCTGTCGCTGGAGAACTTGCCTGATGTGGCTATGTTCCGGATCACCATCCTCGTCCACTCTCTTGGGTTCTAAACAGGCCAAAAGAGAGCTCTGGGTTCATTCTGCCAGTGGGATCTGCGCTTTCCACCACATCCCAGCCAGGACCACTAGAGCCTTGCCAACCACTGGCCCGGGACGCCTCACCTTGTACAAGGCACTGACTTTCTCCTGGCATTTAATGTATTCTTCATAATCTGCAAACACTTTAAACCTGGAGATGAATAGAGAGGGAGGAGGCTCCATAAGGTCAAGCGCCGAGCCCGTCCTGTCCTGGTGGTCTTCTGGGAGCCAGGAGACTGAAGCTGCTTCCATGCTTCCAAAGGAGCCTGGCCCCAAATGCCCAGGACCCCTGCCCAGTCTCCCCATGCAGCACCTGAGCCCAGTTCAGCCCAGCAGTCCCACCTGCACAGTTCCCTGGCCGGACAGCTCACCGGTCATGATGCATGAGCATGTTGACAATGTCCTTGAACAAGTCTGGCTGTTTGGGGGAGAAGAAGCCGCTGCTCAGCTGCTCAATGATCTGCCGGAGCTCAGGAATTCGGTCATAGTACTCCTGGGCATTGTACCTGTGGGGGAAGAGGGGTCCACACCATGAAAAGGACTTCCTGGCTCCTTCTCCGGAGAAAATCAGAGAAATCCGAAGTCCCAGGGTCAAAAGCCAGGCCCAGGGCACCTGGTGGCTCAGTGGTTGAGCATCTGCCTTTGGCTCAGGTCGTGACCCTGGAGTCCTGGAATGGAGCCCCATATCAAGCTCCCCACAGGGAGTCTGCTTCTTCCTCTGCCTATGTCTCTGCCTCTGTGTGTGTGTCTCTCATGAATGAATAACTAAAATCTTTAAAAATAAAAAAATTTTAAAAGTCAGGCCCAGCGGGCTGCTGCCCTCCCTGGAGGGGCCACAACCCCTCGGGAGGTCCTTCCCCAGAGGCTGCTTCCCTTTTCTGCTCAGCTTTTTTTTTTTTCTTTTTTAAGATTTTATTTACTTATTCATGAGAGACACACAGAGAGAGAGAGAGAGGCAGAGACCCAGGCAGACGGAGAAGCAGGCTCCATGCAAGGAGCCCAGTGTGGGACTGGAACCCAGGAACCCAGGACCACACGCTGTGCCAAAGGCAGGTGCTCAACCCCTGAGCCACTCAGGCATCCCCTCCCTGCTCAGCTTCTCATTCCCCTTATGTGCTTGAGGCCTGGAGAGGACGAAAGGGAAGCAGCAGAGCCAAGGCCCTAGACCAAGTGCTCTTCCTCTCACATGCCACCACCTCTCCCAACTGGTGTGTTTCCTTCCTGAATGGCTTTTCCCATTCCCTCTCCCAAGTCCATCTGCCTTCAGGCCCCAGGAGGAACCAACAGACCAATCCTCCAGGAAGCTCCTTAAACTCACTGTCCAACCGCACTTATTGCTGGCCCGGTGCCAGCTTGCCCCCTGGGTGCCACTTTCTGAGCCAGTGCAAGCACCCCTGAGTCACCCCTCAGGGTTCAAAGCCCTCCCCAAGGCCAGTCTCATCTCTTTTCTTTCCTCCCCACTTCCATCTGGCCGCCCAGGTCAAGGAGTGGGTGCAGTTGGTCAGATTCATAGACAGGAAGGGGCAGAGAGGCAGAGGACATCCATGACCCCCATCCCCAGCACTGACACTCAGGCCACTCTCTTTGCGTTCTGGTATCAGCCCCTACCCTGGGCCCCCACCTGTACCCCCCCCCACACACACACACACATAGTCCAGTCTCCACCTTGCAGCCCAGACTCTCCTTCTGGAGCCTGCTTCTGAACATGCTGGATCTTGCTCAAAACATGTCCTATCTCCCTCTTGTCCAAAGGACAAAGTCTGAACTTCCTAGTCAAGCCCAACAGGAGGATTTCCTTTCAATATTTAATGCCAGCTCTCAGAAGCAGTAGGTGGGAGTGTAAACTGGTACCAACTTTCTGGAAAGCATTTGGCAACATGCATCAAGAGCCTTAAGAACTCATGCTTAAAAAAAAAAAAATTCATACTTTTTGGGGCGCAGAAATATCCCCTCTAATAATCAACTAAAGGAAATAAAGATGTGGACGTAGATATAAAAGGATGGTCATCACAGTGATATTTACACTGACAAACAGCAGAAATCAACCATAAGGTCCAACACCAGGGAACTGCTTAAATAAGTTATAGTATGTCCATTACGATAGAACCCTATACAAACATGTTAAATATTTTAAAGGCCATTTAATGACATCAGGATCCAAAGTTGTGTTAAGACCTCAAAATTGTATGTGCATTATTCCCAACTTCTATATATGTACACATGTACACGTAAATTCGTAGAAAAAGGGCTGTGGCTTTAAAAATGGGTGATGAGATTATGAATGACTTATTTTGTTATTTGGGATTTTTCTAATTAGGAAGCACGTATTGCTTTCATGAGAAGGAAAAAATATATTTTAAAATAAATTTTAAGAAATATTGGGATGGGGCAGCCTGGGTGGCTCAGCTGTTTAGCGCCGCCTTCAGCCCAGGATAAGATCCTGGAGATCCAGGATTAAGTCCCACGTCACACTCCCTGCATGGAGCCTGCTTCTCCCTCTGCCTGTGTCTCTGCCTCTCTCTCTCTGTCTCTCTGTCTGTCTGTCTCTAATGAATAAATAAATAAAAGTCTTTAAAAAAAAAAAAGAGAACTACAAGCAAGGCGGAAAATTATTTTTAAAAAAATATTGGGACACTTGGGGGGGCTCAGCAGTTGAGCATCTGCCTTCGGCCCAGGGCGTGATCCTGGAGTCCTGGGATCGAGTCCCCCATCAGGCTCCCTGCATGGAGCCTGCTTCTCCCTCTGCCTGTGTCTCTGCCTCTTTCTCTGTGTGTCTCTCATGAATAAATAATAAAATCTTAATTAAAAAAATGTAATGCCAGGAAAATATCTACTTTGAAGAACTGCACGTCTGACCATAAGCACAGCTGTTCTTACTGTACTCCTAGTTCTCTTTTTGCCACAGCTGCCAGAAATGCCAGAAATAATATGTCCTAGAATTGATATAATTTCTTCTTTTTCCTTCAGTTCCAAGTGTCTTCTTTTCCCCTGCCACTAGCCTTCTGTGTTATAAGTCCCTCCTCCCAAGTTCTCCAGAATCCTCGTGGCCAAAACTAACACGCTGTGCAGCCTGGGCCAGCCTTTCCAGGGAGCCCTGCCCTCTAGTAGCCACACCTCAGGGCCTCCTGCCCGTGGACTGTGAACTTTGGAGCCCTTGACCCCCATACCCTCTCTGGTCAAGCTTTTCCACGTCCTCTACCCGCATGCCGAAGATGAAGAAGTTTTCTTCTCCCGCCTCCTCTGCCATCTCTACATTGGCTCCGTCCATGGTGCCAATGGTCAGAGCTCCATTGAGCATGAACTTCATGTTGCCAGTGCCTGAGGCCTCCGTGCCTGCTGTGGAGATCTGCTCGGAGAGGTCAGCAGCTGGGATCACTGTGGGGCAGCCACAGGGTACAAGCTCAGTTCCGGGTACAGTCCCACCCCAGCTAGGGACTGTGGAGTTAGGCTGGCCATAGGTATAGCAGATTCAGAGCCCCCTCCACCCTCACCCTCCAGAAGTAACCAACTGAATCTCCATCTCACCACCAGCCTCCCCCAACTGCTTAATGATCTTGAACACCTGAAATCTAACCTGGACTCTCTCCCCACCTCCACCCCACTGTGTGTGTGTGATTTGAAGGGCAAATCTTCCCACTAATTTCAATCTTCTCTATAATTTCATTCTGTACTGCCTGAAATTACACCATCAGAGGGGGACATCCTTGTGATTTGAGGATTGTCCTCTCCCAGATTTTTCTTCCAAGTGCCAGTATGCTAAGGAACAGGTGACAGATATTCCTTCCTGGCTGAACTCCTCAGAGCCTCCCTCTGGTGGCACCCCACCTTTCTCTGCCAGCGAGACTCGGTAGTTCTCCAGGAAGATCACACGGAGGCGGTCTCCTACCACTGGGTCGTGGTTAACCACATCCCCAATGGCTGTGATGAGTTTGATGATCATCTTGGCCATGTGGTATCCAGGGGCAGCCTGTGGGGGCACAGTCTGGAGTCAGCTGCACAGCCCAGCATCCTGCCCCTATCCTGCAACCCAGCCAGGCCACCCTCAACCTGGATGCCAAAGGGCCAGAGCCACAGTCTGTGGCCTGACTTCTCACCTTCCCTCCAATCATCACAGTTCGGGGCACGACAAACCTATTGGGTTCCTGCTTGATGCCTGTGGAGAAACACAGAACAGTGGGCCAGGTTTTCCCTCTTGGCAATACCTCCTGACAGCATGCATCCAGCCAGGGCCCTGGCTGAGAGATAATAGACCTGATTTGGACAGCCACTGGCTATGTAACCTCCAATCTCTCATTTCCCCCTCTCTGAGCCTCCATTTGCCCGTCTATGAAATGGAGATAATCTATGTCCCAAGAGTTGGCCCAAAGCCAAAAGAGAGACACTGAATTGGAAGTATGTAGTACACCAACAGGTGTACAGAGGGGAGCCCTGAGAGCCAGAGTGAAACCCCGCCACTCACGATTGTACAGGGTGATGATGTGGAGGCAGTTGAGGAGCTGGCGTTTATATTCATGAATTCGCTTCACCTGGATGTCGAAGAGCGAGTTGGGGTTGATATGGACTTTGTATTCCCTCTCTAGGTAGGCAGCGAACTTTAACTTGTTTTCCTGAAGGTGGGGATGGGGAAGAGCTCACCAACAGGACTTAGCCTCAGTGCCATTTCTTGCCCAGAAAGGTAGACGACGGGAGGTTCACTTGCCACCTTTCTCCACGCTGGGCCCAGAGCAGACATTGCTAATCAATGTTAGCACTCTTCCGGTGGAGTCAAATGATGCGCTCTCACCATGGACTCCAGGCAACTCCATCAGGGGCCTAAGGCTGCGGGAGAGTCAAGCTCCCTCGGCCATTCCCGACCCGGGCACCCAGCACCTCTGGCCCACTCCTTCCCACCCTGGCACAAGTGTCCCAGGTCATAGCACTGCCTACCTGCTTCACTTTGGCCACATCCCGGATAAAGGCTTCGTCATCCACGAAGGAGAGCAGTTTGCGCAGCTGGTCCAGGTCTGAGATGTAGTCCTCCCCAATGCGCTGTGGGAGATGGCTCACAGTCAAGCCTGTGCCCCTTTTTGGTTCTCCCTCCCGGAGGGGTCCCTTTCCAGCTCAGCCAAGCCCAGTCCCTGCAGACACCCCCTCCTTTTCCAGCCTCCAAGCAGGGATGCAGTGTGTGCGGGGCACTGCATTTTCCCTTCAGACCTGGGACTCTGATGGCTGACCCGCCCTGACCCCAGGGGGCCTTTCTCCTGGCCTTCTCCTCAGACATGCAATGACCTTGAGGCCCTGCTCACAATCCATGCCCCTTGCCAGTCTCACTTCAGATGTGACCTGTTGGTGACCCTCTCCATTGGACTGTGAATTCCCACCTGGTTGGCCTCCACAAGCCCACAGAGCATCCTCATGCATACGAGAAAATGGTTCCCCTCCTCCAGGCACATGCAAGGCTTGGGGAACGCAGTGCAGGATGGATTTCAGCCCTCCTGGCGGGCCCCCTATAATAACCCACCTATATGTCCTTACACTGCTGATCCCCGTAGTGACCCATGTTGACACCTACTGGCCATACAGTGACCTCTCACCTCAGCAATGACTTCTGCCAGTCCAGGGTTACACAGAACTAGCCAGCGACGAGGGGTGATGCCGTTGGTCTTGTTCTGGAATTTATGAGGCTCCAGCTCGTAGAAGTCCTTGAAGCTGCGGGATTAGGTTGGAGAGTCACTACTCATCCCTGCGGAAGGAACACCTAGTCCCGGAAGCCCCGCTCTGGTTTCTTGCAGAGAGGGGCCCGGAGGTGAGGGGGTGGCTGTAGGTGAGAAGGGGTCATCTGGGGACAAGACTGTCCTGGACATCTGGGCCATGACACATAAATGCCTGCTACCTGTGGGAAGGGCCAGCTGGGGGTCAAGTAATGAGGACCCCTCCCCGGAGGGAGGGCGGGGCCAGCGGGAGGAGCGGGGGTCATCAGGGGAGGAGCCAGCGGGAGGGAGAGGGCTCACATGGTTTTCTTGAGGATCTCCGAGTGGATTCGAGCCACGCCGTTGACAGCATGTGAGCCCGCAATGCACAGGTGAGCCATGTTGATGCGCTTCACCGCGCCCTCTTCCACCAGCGACATGCGCCGCAGCCGGTCTACATCCCCTGGGAAAGCAGCTGCCACCCGCTGTGTAGGGAGAGCCCAGAGCTCAGGCGCAGACTCAGGAACCCAGGTCCCCAGCCCCATACCCCCAGGGCCCTGCCCACGGAGTCTCAGGCTGCGCTGCACCTGCCTTCCGCAGCACTCCCCCGTCCCCCAGCCCAGGCCTCTCTCACTCACGTTAAGGAAGCGCTGGTTGATCTCATAGATGATCTGGAGGTGTCGGGGCAGCAGAGTCTCAATAAGATGCACGGGCCAGCGCTCTAGGGCCTCGGGCAGGACGGTGTGGTTGGTGTAGGCGCAGGTCCTGACCGTCACATCCCAGGCCTGATAGGCAGGGTTAGGGAGTCAGGAACCCCCAGGCCTAACTCCTGATGGCTCTCCATACATGGTGTGTAGCCCAGAGCCTAGGCCCCATCCGTGGGTTCTAGGACACTCGCCCCCTGGACCTCGCACTGTTGTCTGTTCCATGGGTGCTGCGCTCACATACTTCTGCTTCCCAGACTAGGAAGGGAACCCTGAGACAGAGAGGGTCAAGCGGGGTGGAGGGGTCCTGAAGCCCACCTTGTCCCAGTCCAGCCGCTCCAGGTCGACCAGGATCCTCATCAGCTCAGGGATGGCCAAGGACGGGTGGGTATCATTGAGCTGGATGGCCACCTGTGGAGAGTGGGGCTGGGAGTCAGTCTGGGATCCAAACCACGGCTGTGATCACTGTCCTCTGACCCTTTGGAGCCCCCTCCAGGGGCCAATGTGGTTCCAGGGCTCAGCCAAGGGTAGTAGGCCTCATCGGAGGAGTTGTGGACAGGACGAGGGTGACGTTCCAGGGTATGTGCCCATCGATTGAGGCTTCTGAGCAGGTCACCCTCACACACCACCAGCCTCCAGCCTCTACCTCCTCATTTATAGAGTGAGTGGGGTGAGCTGAGACTGGAGGGGAGAGGCGATGCCACACATCCTGGGAGGTGTAGAGAGGGACCCTCCCTGGACCCTGGTACCTTATCTGGAAAGGCATCAAAGCTTGTGCGCACGGGGTCACGGCAGCCAAACTTGGAAGACTTGAAGCGGCGGATGATGTCTTGGAGGGTGGCGGCCACCACAAAGTACTCCTGCTTCAGACGCAGCTCTTTCCCCTCAAAGAACTGGGAAATAGTTCAACGCAAGGCTGAGCAAGTCAAGGTCGTGGTAGGGGGTGGCCTAATGCTGCTGCGGGTATGGCCAGGAGACTTTTGCCCAGGGTCTTTCCCCCACCAAGAAGTAGCAGTGGGGGATAGTGTTAGGAAGGGGGCACACAAGGACCAGGGGTACTGTCAGCACTGCCAGGGAACAACAGCTCCTCCAAAGCGCCCTGCCCTAACTTGCTGTCCCCAGGACTTAGGCATCCTCTTAAAGAACTCAGAGGAAAAACAGGACACAAAGGAGCCAACCATATATCCTGGGTGCGGGGCACCTGACTGGCTCAGTTGGAAAAGCACATGACTCTTAATCTCTGGGTCATGAGTTAGAGCCCCACTCTGGGTG
Organism: Canis lupus dingo; assembly: GCF_003254725.2. Lineage (NCBI taxonomy): Eukaryota > Metazoa > Chordata > Mammalia > Carnivora > Canidae > Canis > Canis lupus. The sequence goes on along the minus strand of NC_064260.1, from coordinate 52,345,953 downwards.
TAGAGATTACCAAAATAAATAAACAAACAAACTTAAGAAAAAAAACAAAAACAAAAACAAAACTGTCCTGAGTGTGACTAGGTACCAGAGACCATCCCTCCCAGTCCTTTGCCCTCTCCCAGGCTCTCAGGCTTCCTGTTCCCAGCCCAGGAGGTGACAACGTACGTTGTCATTGGGGTACAGGACACGCGAGATGTTCTCAGCCAGGTTCCGGTCCAGCACAGCTTGGATGTAGCCACCAACATTGACTGAGGGGGGAAAGTGGGGCCAGTGTCAGGCTCGGACTTGAGTGCAGGCCAGGGAGGGTGGGGCTGCCAGTGGCCAGGGCTGGACTCACAGTCTTTGAGGTTGAAGTCATTGGGGGCCTTGGCCGACCACAGGCGCATGGTGTTGACGATGTTGTTGCGATAGCCAGGCACAGGGGTATCATAAGGCATGGCCAGCACCACCTGCGGGGGGACGTCCAGTGTGCTGTCAGGAGCTGGGTGTCTGCCCCATGACCCCGTGGCACCCTGAGAGCTGAATCCCAGCCTTTGTCCCTGTGCCCTGCCAACTCCCTGTCCCGTATTTTTTTTTTAAGATTTTATTTATTTACTCATGAAAGACATACAGAGAGAGGCAGAGACACAGGCAGAGAGCCTCCGTGCAGGGAGTCTGACACGGGACTCGATCCCAGGACCCTGGGATTACGCTCTGGGCGGAAGGCAGGCTCTAAACTGCTGAGCCACCCAGGCATCCTCCTGCCTCAGCTTTTAGTGCCAACTCTGGGTGACCATGAGCAAACCTCTCAACGTCTCTGGACCTCATCATAGAGAGGATCCCCCACCAGAACTCCCCACACCGCCCACCCCACCTTGCCTGGCTGCTTGTGAGGAACAGAGGGGGGGGCTCTGCTGGTGGTCACCCTGTAGTGATGGTGATGAGCAGGCCCACCTGGCCTGAGCACAACGTAGAGGACGCTGTGGGCTCCTGAGAGGGCTGGGGGGAGCCTGGGGCCCAGCTAAAGGGGACACAGATGTCAAGTTTGTCCGAAGGGCTTCTTCTGCCTGGTTGACCAGGGGGTTAATTAGCAATGACTAATGCTGGCCCCACCTCCCGCAATTGGCAAACTTCAATAACTGCTGCCGACAGTTCCTGTCACTACAGGGCAGGGGGCACATCCATGGCCCCCAGCGGCAGCACCCTTCCTTCCCAGCACTAAGTAACTGAGCCTGTACTTGGAACAGAGTGGAAGCTGCAGTTCAAGGAGGGAAGGGACTGGCCCAAGAGCAGAGAGCTAGGTGGGCCGCCAGAGCCCCTGCTGAATCTTATCACAGATGATAGCAGAACAAATGCCCGCGTCTGAAAGCCAAGAGATTTCCGTGCAGTCACCTGGAGGTTCATGACCTCCAGCCACAGCTGAAAGAACTCATGGAGCTGGGATTCAGACACCTGGTTTGGCTTTAGGCTCCCTCTAACTTGTGTGACCTTGAACAAGTCAATTCCTCTCTCATGGTGCTCATTTTCTCCCTGTCTTTCTGGGCTGTTGCTTTGTTTCCCATCGAGCTGCCAGTTTAGATGTGCTGGGGAGTCAAGTCACCGTGATTATTCTTGGAAGACTCTTGTGAGGTGGAAAGGAGCCAGGCCAGGGGAAGGGCACTGGGGGGGCAGGGTAGAGACTCTCTCCTCCTCCTGGGCTCTGTGCTTGGCCTGGGTCCTCTATGACCCTGTCTCCAGCCTCTCCTAGCTCCAGCTGTTTGACCTCGAGTAGACCACTTAACCTCTCTGAGCCTCAGTGTCCTCCATTGGAAAGCGCACCGGGTCCAGTAGCCCCCAGGCTCTTTCTCTGTATCTCCTTGTTTTCTTCCAGAGTCTCCTCCCCACTACCCTTTCACTGGGAGCTGCCCCCACTCCCTCACCTGTGTGTCCACCCACTTGGCCCCCTGGCTGGTGTGTTCTACTCGGCCATAGAAGTGCACAGGCAGCATGAACTCAGGTCGGGCCTTCTCCCAGGGGTTTCCGTAGCGAAGCCAGTCATCAGCCTCCTCCATCTGAGCCCAAGGCAGGTTGGGGAGAAAGGAAGGCAACGTCAGATCCAGAGGGGCAATGGGTAGGGCAGGAGCAGTAGCCCTAGTGTGCCCTCTATAGAGTGCAAATTAGAGCCCTGGGGTGGGCCCCTGGCCTGGTAGGATATCTGATGGGACAGGGTGTGTGTAATGGGAGCCTGAGAAGTCCCTCAGGCATGGACCACCCATTCCAAGAGTGACCAGAAGTCTTTGGGGTCAGGGGGAAGAGACAAAGATGCTTTCTGTCAAAGCTGAGGCTGGTTCTGGATCTATCCAGAGATGGATGATCCAATGGGGTTTCTCTCCATCAGGCCTGGGTCCCCACCAGACCAGGGCCCAAGGCTGCTCACCTGCCAGCCCCCACAGATCTTCTGGTTAAAAATCCCAAACTCATAGCGGATCCCGTAGCCATAGGCAGCCAGGCCTAGTGTTGCCATGGAGTCCAGAAAGCATGCTAGGGGTTTCCAGAGAGGTGGGTGTCAGGGGCCTGGCAAGAAGGAACCCTTCTGCCCACCCCACCCCTGCCACCCTGCACACTTACCAGCCAGCCGACCCAGGCCCCCGTTGCCCAGCCCTGCATCCTCCTCAATCTCCTCCAGCTCCTCCATGTCCAGGCCCAGCTGGAGGGGGCAGGGGGTGGCAGTGGTCAAGGCCAAAGGCCAGCAGGTGTATCCCCCAATTACTCAGGCTTGCCCCGCTCTCACCCCCACTCCCGTCCCCCTCCGCACCTGGTAGGTGGCCTCGTCACAGGCATTCTCCAAGGCCAGGTTCACCATGGTGTTTTGTAGTGTCCGTCCCATGTAGAACTCCAGAGACAGGTAGTAGATCCTCTGCCCAGAGAGACAGGTGCAGGGCAGGAGTCAGGGCTGCCTAGCAGCATTTAGCCAGGCCTCTCACACCTCCTGTCCCACTCCTGCCAGCCCTATCTCCATTTATTTTCTCCTCATCACAGGCTTCTGGAACCATCGGGAAGGTTCTGGTCTAGCATTGCCTCTGACTTTAGATACATCGCTTTTCTTCTCTGAGCCTCAATGTCCTCATTTGCAAAATGGGGCTCCCATATCTACCTTGGGGACTGGGGTGCTTAGGAGAGCTGAAAACCCCTGCCATCGCACATAAGCCTCCGGGCAGCCCATGGGGGAGTCAGGACCCAGAGAAGCACCTCCAAGTACTCCCCCAGAGGGCAAAGCCTGAGGTGCAGGGGAATCAGTCATTTGCTCAAGGTCACCATGAGTCACGGGGAGAGTTGGCCACCTCCTGTCCTTGCAGTGCCCAGTTAGTTCCCCTTGGTCCTCCAGCCTCAGCCCCAAGAAGGGGCAGAGAGATACCAGAATCCGGGATGCTGAGGGTACCTGGTCTCCCCATTTCCCAGGTCCCCTCCCTGGCCCACTTGCTGGCCCCTCCCCCCGCCCGAGAGTGTCAGGTTGCTGACATTTACCATGACCCCAACAGACACTTGATCCCCCTACCCCAGCTGTCCAGCACCACCGGTGGTACAGACACACCGCATGCACATTTGATGACCCGTCCTTCCACTTCAGGTCCAACCCAGGCCCGGGGGTCTTCCCAACCACCAGAAGCCCCTCCACTTCCTGAATGGGCACCAAGCCTTTGCAACCAGCCCACCTGATCCGAGCCCCCAACATACACACCTGCCCCCACCCCAGGTTTCTCTACCTGAGTCGTCTTGGCACCAGCAACTCTTGGTGCCCCTGTTCCTCCAACCTCCGTCCCTGGAAGGAACCCTTGATTTTGCCCGCAGAAAACCCTGACCCTACAAAGGGCTGCCACTTACAATCTGGCCCTCTTGGGGACCCCCCTATCCTGACCCCTTTCCCACCCAGGACACTCCAAGCAGCACCTTGGGGTCCTTTTCGTAGTAGTGCTGCTGCGTGCGGATCCAGCGGCCCACGAGGTGGTCACGAACAGTGTGGGCCAGCGCAAAGTAGTAGTCTCTTGGGGTGGCCACATTGCGGTCTTTGACGAGTGTGAAATGCAGGTGTCGGTTGAAGTTCTTCTTGAGCTCCGTCACATTCTCCACACCTGCTAGGCCACGCACACTGATCTGCTTTCTCTTCTCCTGGTCTGACAGTGGCCGGGACATGGCTGCAGGAGGGCAGGCTGGAGGCACGGACAGACAGACGGACAGATGGGTGGATGGATGGGTGGACCGGGTGCCCAAGGCACTGCCTCCTGCCAGGGAGTGGAGCTCGCCGGCAGCCCAGGGGGTTTTAAAGCCTGGCTCTGGGCAGCTTGCTCCGCCTCCCCCTGCAAGGGGAGGGTGTTGGCCTGACTGCTTAGTGAGCTATTTTGGTGGCCAGGGGAGGAGAGGGGAGAGGGGCAGGGAGAGCAGGCCTGGCCTGGCTCATTCACAGCCCTGCGCTGACCCACTTCTTCCAGACCTCACCCGCATGCTGGGGTCTTCTGTGCCCGCCTCGGCCTTTCGCAGAGTCAGAGATGAGACACAGCAGCGCTGCCTGAGAGGCCTAGGGCTGGACTGGAGCTGGCGGGCTGGGCCTTGGCTGAGCCGTACGCTCTGATCTGGGCCCTTCTCCTGGCTCGAGGATGAAGGGGTGGGGCCAGATTTTGGGCCGGTCAGCGCTCCTGCGGAAGCTAGGGAGGGCTGTCGGGAGGACAGGTGTCCGGAGGCTCAGCCTTCGTCAGAGCAGCTTGGCTTCTGTTTTAGACATTTGCCCACAAGCTGGAAGACCTCTGGTCAGGCTTCCGTGGTAGAGCCTGACATGGGGGTGGGGAGGGAGGGGTGTCTGTGCCCAGGTCTGGTGGTCACAGGCTTATGTGGTGGCAACAGGGGTCAGGACACCCCCATGCAGGCTGAAGGGCCAGGAGCTGTGAGGGTGCCCTGAACAGATGTAGCTAGCAAAGGACCCTGGTGTCAGAGAAGGGGGACCAGGACTCTGGGTTCCAGGGGGTGGGATGGAGGAGGTCGCTTGAGGCAGGTCGCTGCTCCCACCCCACCTCCACCCAAGCTGAGCCACTCTGGTCCCCCCCCCCCCCCCCCCCCGTTGTTGTCCTTCAGGGAGTTCTGAAGTGACCTTTTGAGAGGGATGGTAGTCAGATTACGGGCCAGCTTTCGCTAGGGGCTGCTAGCCTAGAGCAGGGGCCTCTGGGAACTGTAGTACTGTGCCCACGGTGGCAGAATAAACTGAAGCATCCCCCACCAACTCATATTGGTCAGTGGCGTGAGATCTCCCTTTGACGCAGCTGCCAGGTGACTAGACACCTCCTTCCACTCGCTCCTCCCACCCAGGCCCACATACCAGACAGAGATTCAGTGGGCCTGGGTCCACAGCGTGACCTCACCTAGAAAATGGGAGCCTCTGCAGCCGGAACCTGACACCACTCAGTCTTCGTGGCCTAGCAGCTACGGGACCTCCCTTTAGAGGCTCTGTCACCAATCCACTGCTCGTGCCCTGGCCCCCAGCACTGATTTGCTGTGTGACCTTCAGCTGGTTGGTTTACTTTTCTGAGCTGTGAACTCCTTCCTCCAATTTACACTCATACGAGAATATAAATTCCTGCCTCCTCCAGCTGCTGCCTCCTACTCTTACGGAGGCAGACTTTGGATCCTGCTTTGTTCTTTGAGCAAAAGGAGCCCAGGGCTTTATGCTATTTCAAAGGGTGCCTGGGCTTCCCAGGGCAGTGGGCTGGTGGAGAGAACTGGGTGTTCTGGTCTGAGGGCCAAGGAAGCAGGTCAGAGAGGCCTGGACAGCCGCAGGATGCTACTGAGAGCCTGGTTTGGGGAAGGCCTAGCTGTCTTCGAGGACATTCTGAGCCACAGTAGACCCAGCCCTGGAGTTACGAGTTTAATGTAGGGTCTAAACTCCGAGTCTTCCAGAGGGCTGCTCTCTCCTGCCTGCCTCTGCCCCACCCCACCCCCGCATTACTGTTATCTCCCACAGCTGCCATGCTTCCAAGTGAGAACAAAGATCAGGAAAACACCCAAATGTGCCTACACGGATGCAGTGAGCATACAGAAACTTTCTTAAATTTCTCTGTATTTTCCAGTTAATTTTAGTCTTCTACGTGCTCTATTTCAGTAGAGTGCCTGGTGGCTCCCTAGTCTCTCCGGAGCTCCCATCCCCAGGCTCCCCCCACAGGCCTGCAAGGGTCACCCACCCTCCAAGAACCGGGTCTCTGGGCTTGGCTAGCATCTGGGGCTGCTGAGTAGAGCTCAGAAGGCTCCTTGGTGCAGTGATCTCTGGACAAAGTGGCCCATTTCTGTGCTGTCACCTCACACCCTGGTTGTGGCAGCACTCTGGCCACACAAACCTTCTCTGCACTGACCCCTAATTGCTTATAAGTTTATTTTCCTGGCACTAAGAACCTGTTCCCAAATCATTCCCAAATTATCCATCCTGCTCCCCAAATCATCTGATCCTCTTCCAGCTGGCCCGCTCTGACAGCCCTCTTCCTGTGCCTCAGCGATGGTGCCTGCCCTTCTGTGCTCCAGACACCTGCTCAGCTGGGACTTGTCCCGTTTCTACCAGGAAAGAGAAATCACTTTTTTTTTCTTAAAGATTTATTTATTCACGAGAGAGAGGCAGAGACATAGGCAGAGGGAGAAGCAAGCTCCATGCAGGGAGCCCGATGCAGGATTTAATCTGGGATCCGAAGATCACACCCTGAGCTGAAGGCAGACGCTCAACCACTGAGCCACCCAGGAGTCCCAAGAAATTACTTTTAAAAAAATAGGTTCCATGCCCAACACGGTGCTTGAACTCACGACCCTGAGGTCAAGTCTCACACTTTCCCTACTGAGCCCACCAGGTGCCCAGAATGACTTCAGATTTCTCCCACGATCTTTCTTGTGGGTCTCTTTGGTTTTGTTGTGTGCCCCCCAACTAGAAGTTTCTAGGCTTTTTCTGGGGGTGACACCACCCTGGGCCCCCTCCTATTTTGCAAGCCCGAACCCAGCATGATGAGACCCTAAAGGTTCAAAATGACTCACTCCTTGTGTTCTCATGTCCTCTCCAAGCCCTCACTCCCCCATGCTGCATGTGCAGATCAATCTTGAACCCTGGAAGCACTTGACTAACTTGAGTGACTCAAGGTTGTTTATGTCTGACTGGGTTTCTATCCAGAAATTCTGCCTTCTTCTCTGGACCAATCTTGGGTTTCTCCGAAGCCCTAACACTGACCTTTCCCAGCTGGTATTCCTTTCACCAAGCTGGGGCAGGGAGGGAGCCAGTGCTACAGCAGAAGATGGACAGATAGAGTTGAGCAAAGGTCTCTTCCTCCACAGTCTCAAGGTGGCTGGGGAAGCCTTTCTCATCTCTCCCCCACTTTGCCACAAAAGCAGGTGCTCCCTGCACTTGAGGGCCAAGCCTTCCCTCTCTCTTCCATTTCAGGGTCTGAAGCTCCTTAGAGAAAGGCCTGAGAAGGTTGCCTTAGTTAGCCACTTTGTTACCCTCCTAAACCTTAACAAAAGCTGATGGCAGGGAGCAGGGAGAGAGCTTGCATAGGAATGGAGCTGGCCCCAGGGGAGAGAGGCAGGAGATAGCTGGGCTGTGGTTAAGTCATTTATTGATTTTATTTCTAAAACCCACATAGCGCCACTTTGCCTCTTCCAGAGCTTCAAAGAGCTAATTAACCGCCCAATGAGCCCACCAGGGAAACCAAGCTTGTGGGGGAAGCAATGAGGTGAAGCCAAGGTCAAAGAGGGTTGCTAGGCCCTGGGCCCTGCTCCCATTCTGTCAGTTAAGGACAAAGAGAAAAAGATCATTCTTTTTAGTCAACTGAAGTTTGGGGCTTGGTTAGGAAAACCCACTGAACTTGCCTTGCTTCTGAAGCTCCATTAACCCACCTGCCTGTAGCAGAAATGTATTGGCAACCCGGCAGGGCCCACACAACTGGGGTCTGCTCCAGAGAAAGTGGTGGTCAGACCCAACCTGACAGTGGAAAGCAGCCCAGGCTCGAGTTGTCCCCCCCTGCCAGGTGCTCGGGGTGGCAGGCGCTTGCTGTCCCCTTCAACCTCCCCAAAAGAAGCAAAGGCGGTCAGGAAAGAGCAGGCTTGATGCAGCTCCCCCCAGGGACGGAGCAGGACAGCAACAGCTGGGTAAGGACCTCATACTTTGTGGAGCCCTGACATGGAAATTCCTGGTGCCACAAAAGGCCCTCTCCACTGCCCCAGATGTGATAGAACAAAATGGCCTGAGACCCTTAGCAAAGAAGCGCTTACAAAGCACAAGACAGGGCACTTTTTTGCCCCCCCCCCCCCCAAGCCTGCAGTGCTGGCAGGCTGCAAGTCACCAACAGAGAAAGAAAAAGCCACTTGGCGGTTTTAATTTTAGCTGCTCTGTGCCTCACAGGCAGGATTAGTTGGCTTGACCTTTAGTGCCGATGCCTCCCTAGGCCCAGAGCCTTAGACAGCTGGCAGTTTCCAGGCAGAGCACAACTGGAGCTCAGCAAATGTGGAGGTCCAAGCCCCAGGGAAAGGCCTTCAAAACAATGGGGACCAAGGATCAAGGGGTGATGGAGGCAGGGGTGGGAGTGGTGAAGAACCTGGTTCTCCACTATAACCAGTAAACAAGGGGGAGACATGGGACCACCCACACAGTTAGCTGCCACACAAAGGGACGCAGACAGGAGGCTCCTTAATGAATGTCCCAGGGGTTCCCCAGAGAGAACAGGATGACTGGGGCCAGGTGCTGAATGCAGGCAAGTGAGGTAACTTTGGAGCTGCTAGGGGTACAGGGGATTTGATGAGAAAAGAAAATGAAGAAACAGACCCAGAAAACCACACTGCTCTTTTATTCAATGGAACATCCCCCTTTAACGCAGTGTTGAATCATACACCGAAAAAAAAAAGCCCAGAGAAATTTCTGCAGATAAACCAGTGAAGAGAACGCGCATTATACATTATTGTCAACATAATCACTCCATGAGAGAAAAGGAGAGAAAAGAAGAAGTAGAACGAAAAACAAGGGGCTCAAACCCCTAGACACTGCAAAACATTGAGATGTTTGGGATTAAAATAAAATTTAAAAAGAAACCTTCCAGGAAGGAGAGGAACAAATGGAATCTGAGGCAGCTCAGGTGCTCAGGGAGCATGGAAAGGACTCACCAGGGTAGCAGACAAGGCCAAGGTGGCTCAGGTGGGCCCACCTATTGCTAGCAGGAGTGTCAGGATGGGTGGTGGCCCTGGACCTGGAAATTAACCCACTACTCTACAGGTGGCAAAGACAAAATGTCACACTACCAAAAAAAAAAAAAAATCCTCTGGGGTGTTCATGGCAACCTTGAAAATCTTAGGAATCCCCCTCCCACATAGCCTGACATTAATGGCCAAAGCTTGCACCTAAAACCATTTGCTCCCTCCTTTCCTTGGGAAAAGAAGAACAAGGAATGGAGAAAAAGGAAAGGAATCTAATTGCAGCAGAAGATCGGGGAAGAGCATCTCCTTGGACGGAGTCTGAAGAAAGGAAGAGATAAGGAAATAACAAAGAAAAAGAAAAAATTAATAAAAATTTCACGATATGGAGCCAGCGTGTTCCGATTCCGTCCACAAAAATAACTCAGGCTGCTTTGCCGAACCATCCTGTCCACCAGGGGCGCTGCTGAGGCTGTCTGCCTGGAAGGGTCACCAATGGGCGCGGAAAGTCCTCACTCTCATGGCTCGGGCCATCGCCGCCGCGGGGAGGGATCCTGGCGGCCCGGTTTGGGGAGAGGCAAAGGGAGTTGGGTGAGGAGAGAAAGAAGACAAAGAAGACACTCGATGCTACGGGGCGCCAGGAGAGCCCAAGCTGGCGCCCCTACTACCACCTGCCCATTCCCAAGCGAGTCCTCAGTCGCTTGGCCCAGCCCGGTGCGTGCACACACACACATGCGTGCACACAAATCACATGCGTGCATCCCAATGTCTGGCTCCATATGGTGAGGTTCGGCGTGTGTTTAAACGAGACCAATGCTCTCTCTATATAATATATATTTTCTTAAAAAACCGAGTCTAGTTCTGTGGTGGAGGCGGTGGGGGAGCTGGAGGCATCCCGAAGGGCGGCATGCCCGCCACCCCCATGCCCATCATGGTGACAAAGTTAGAAGGGTCCATGGGAGGCGGAGGAGGAGGGGGCGGGGCATACATCATGCCGGCGGAACCAGGCGGCGGAGGCGGCGGAGGGGGAGGGGCCCCGGGCGGCAGAGGCGGCTGGACCCCGGGGGGCAGGGGCACCATAGTGGGGTTGCCTTGCATCTGAGGGGCTCCTGGAGAAGCTGCGGCAGCCGCCTGCTGCTGTTGCCATGGCGGGATGGACCCTGTGCCAGCGCTCGTGGTGGTAGTCGTCGTATCTGGGGTGGTAAAGAAGCCCAAGGTCACACGCGCGGGGGCACACCGCGGCTCTCTGCGGCTGCTGCCTTGGGATGGGGGGGCGAGGGGCGCCTGCTCCTTGCTTGGCATGCGGTACGGTGGTGGGGGGCGGGCGGGCGGGGCTGTCCTGGTGATGGGGAGTGGAGGGGTGGGCAGGACTACCCTGGGGTCAGCCTCGAGGTCTCTGGGCTTAACAGAATAAGCCCTTTGTCACCAATGCCCCTAGAAGGGCTGAGGGGAAGGTACCAGACACAAGAACCGGCTCTGACATCCCTCCGCCCATCCGCCGCCACCACCGAACGGCACATTCAACCTCAAGGCCACAGCTACTCTGCCCGCAGCCCGGTCCCATCCCTGCAGTCTCTCAGGCCCCAGTCACATCCCCTCTCCACAGCATGCAAGCACCCTCCCCACCTGGCCTTCCACACAGGCGCAGGCCAGCCGGCAGCTCAAAGTGCCCAGCCTGTGCGAGCCTGGATTTCTGGCACCCTACCCACAATGGCATGTTCCCTCCAGGTCCCCCAAAACCAGTCCCCAGACACAACCACACCAAACATCAGCTCTCTTCCTCAAGACCCCCAGGGGCCATGAGGCCCTTTCCACTTACACCCCCAACAGAGAGCAGAGTCTCCTCCCTGGGTGTCTGCCTGCTTCTGTGAGCTGTGAGGTTCTCTTGCTCCTCTCAGCCCCACCTCTTCATCCCACCCACCCCCACAAGCCCAAAATATTCCACTCACTTTGCTGCCATGGCAAGGGGGTACTGGAAGCCATACTGCTGCTGGGCGGAGGGGGTGGCGGAGGCTGCTGCTGCTGCTGCTGCCATGGGGGAAGAGGACCAGAGGGAGGGGGCGGGGGCTGCCCACTGGGAGGCGGCGGCGGCGGTGGCATCATGCCCATAGGCGGCGGTGGCATCATACCTGCAGGTGGGTGGAGGCAAGGGTGAGGCCTCAAAGGAGGAGATGGACCTGGGACAGAGACCCCACTCCCAGACCCAGGGCATACCCGAGAGTGAGCAGATGACAGGCTGCATTACCTTTTCCTTGATGCAGGCGATAGACCCCAGAGCCCACAGGCGTACTTCCCAGGTACTGATCTTGATGGAAGGAAAGAGCAGGGACTTAGCAGGACATTTGAACTGGCAGAGGAAGATGCCCCCACCGATAGTTTATTTGGTCACACAGCTTGTAACCACTACCCTTATTCTGGAACCTTGCCTTTAAAAAGAAGCAAGCCTGTTTCTACCCCACACAGTAACCACTTCCTGAACCAGGATGAAGTCTTGCTCCTTCTAGAGCGCTAGCCATGGCACGAGACCTGGTGAAATACCCAGCCACTTTGGGAGCTGCCTCTGGTTCGCAGGAACCTGATGTCACCCTTGCTTATCCCAAAGCCCCAAGGTTTCTGGTCTGACACTTACTTACCCATTGGAGGAGGGCCATGATGCCCAGGTGGGTGTGGGCCCTGGTTCATCGGTGGTGGTGGTGGCTGCATCCAAGGGGGTGGGGGTCCGTTAGGGTTGTGCTGCATGGGATGTCCACCATGCCCACCTGTCAGGCTGGGTAATGGGTGTGGGAAGCTGTGGGGGCCACCTCCAGGCCCACCAGGACCACCTCCATGCATGCCATGGTAGGGCCGACTCTCTGAAGGGCCAGAATTCATCCACGGTGGGCGGCTCTGGGTAGTGGACATGAGAGACTACGTGAGAGCATTTCCCGTCAATGTCCCTTGCCCACGCCCCCTGGTGGCAACACTGTTCTTTCGGCTATGCCAAGACCAAAACACACATAAGAACAGAATCTTCCCAAAGGGAAAGATCCCCAAACATCCTGGTATCCGGAAGAACAATGTTGCCAGCCATGTCTGTCAATGCACTCTTCCCAAACCACCTGGCCAGAGCCCCCTATCTCTGAGGAAGAGGATGGGGAGCCAGACCACAAGAATAAGCAACTGAAACTCACCGGTGGAGGTGGGTTGTTGGCAGGAGCAGCAGGCCGAGGTGCACTGGCCAGGGGCGTGGTGGCGGGCCCAGATGTGGAACCCACAGATGCTGGCACCGGTGCTTCGCCCAGTTCAGCCATAAGGGACAGATACTCTTTATCCATCCGTGCTTTATCCTGAGCTGACTGGGGGTCACCAGGCCTGAAGGTGGGATGGGGGGGGGGGGGGAGAATGGGAGAGAGGGAGGGGGAGGGAGAGAAAGAGAAGAGAAAAAAAAAAACCACCTCTCATTAAGAAAAAGTTTTTTTTTCTTTTAAAAGATTCTATATATTTATTCATGAAAGACACACAGAGAAAGAAGGAGGGACACAGGCAGAGGGAGAAGCACGCTCCATGCAGGGAGCCCAATATGGGACCCGATCCCAGGACTCCAGGATCATGTCCTGGGCCGAAGGCAGACGCTAAACTGCTGAGCCACCCAGGCATCCCAAGAAAAAGTTTTATCCTAAGGAACTGACAGAATTTTGAGGAATTCCATCATCCTTTCTACCCATTCCTCGAAATAGTCTCAAGTCCTCAGTTCTGTGCCCAGCTCTGCATCTGGGATGCCATGTGGATTTCTGCCACAACAGAGAAGACTCTGAGCAACCAGCCAGCCACATGGGCCAGGAAGCACAGGCTCTTCCAAAGAACAAACTTTCATCAAATCCTACATTCCCAGTTTGGGGGAAGGAAAAAAAAGCAGAAAAATGTTGCTATCAAGTGCTGGTTCAAAACTGGTCAAAAATCCAGATGGCTTAGTCTTTTGAAACCAATCCTAAGCAGCAAAAGCCAGTTAATACTAAGCTATAGTAAAAATATTTATATCTAGAATGGAAATTTCTAATTTTTCTGAACTCAAAAGGAGTTGCAAAATACAGGTCAGGTGTTCTACATAAACTGCTTCTCATCTTCCTGAGTTTTAACATCACACCATTATAGACCACATTCACAGAAATGAAGGCTCTCTCAGGTCCAAAGCTTAACAGCAACCAACCAGGTGCTCAAGAAATATCTCAAATACTATGAGTTACAAAGAAAACACAACCCCAGCCCCTCACCTTTGGAATTTGCAATCAGATGCAATGTGGCCAGCCCCTCCACACTTGGTACACACTGTGGTATTGGTAATGCTGCGTGTCTCTGAGCTCTGCCAGGGTCTCAAGATCCTGTGTGGGGTGGAGAGGGAGGAGGCAAGGTCATCTCAAGAGTTATAACCAAATTCCCTACTTCCATAGGTTCTTCAGATTTGTACATACTTTCCCCTCTAAACTGATCACACACCTGTTATCATCTTCCCGAAGGGTCCCATTTAAACGAGCCAACTCCCGAAGCTGCATCTTCCGTAGATCATTCTGGTCCTCAGGGGTCTCAATACCCTGCTTCAGAATGTTTCTTATCTGGTGGAGATGCAATGGGCAATTACAGTTACATAAAGCGCTGGAGCCACCACTAGATTTTCTGGCAAGAGGCTGCCTTTCTGGCTGCCTTACCTGTTCCACAGCTTTCTTCACATTCTCCATGGTGTTAGCAGTAACCAGGGCATGAAGCGGCTCATCTTCTCCAGGCAGCATCTGGCCATCTTTGCGGCCAACTTTCCCTTCTTTGACAGACCCTTTCCCTCGGATCATGATCTTGGCATTACACTCTTTCTCTATGTTCTTCAAGGTGTTCCCTCTGTCAGAGGCAGAAAACACAGAGTTGTACTAGACAGGCAAGTTCACAGGCCACAGGGGACAGAGTGGGCTGAGCACGCTGGCTGGAAACCTGAGTGCACAGAGTTGGGATTTTTCCACCAAGAGCTCCATGATCTCTAAGTTAAGGTCAGCCACACCAATCCTCAAGATCTGATTCTCTGCAGTAAAATGCGGTTGAAGAGATTTTCTCACAGAAAGGCATGAACTCCCACCAAAGACCAGGAAGGTAAACCATCAATGCCACCAGCACCCAACTGGGCCTAAGGCAGATACGTCTCATAGGTTCTTAGAAATTATCCCAAGTGGGGAGCAGTTACTCACCTGGGCCCAATCAGCAGCCCCACAAAGTTGATTTCAGGATACTCATCTTGTGGAATCATGACTTTATCGCTCACCCGTGTTGCTGGAGGTCTAAAAAAGAAAAGACTCCTAGACTCTGCATGTTTCTGAGAGAGGACACAAATAACCCACAGCTCTTCTAGAATGAACCTAGGTACCACGTATTAATTATACATGATCTGAGGATAAGAGGTGTGACATTAGTACCAAAATAATTCTCCCAGATCACATGTGATCTGCACACGTCCATGGCCTGGACAACCCAGTCCCTCTGCTTACTTGTAATCTGCAGGTGGCTTAAAATCAGGGTTGAGGGCAACCATTTCCGTGATGAGGTTGTGCCGCTCCTCTTCAAGCTTTTTGCGGGTGCGGAACTCGCGGGTGTTAAGCCGCTTCCCCTCGCTATTGTAGATGGGCTCAGGGGAAGGGGACCTGTGGGAAACAGATCACCGTTACTGCTTTGCCTTTACTTTTCTCATCCCACATGGGCTAAAATTAGTCTTCCCAGCCCCTCTGCCTCTCAGACCCTAACACAACACTCTTCGGAGGAACCGACCGTAACGTGTGCTATTCAAGATCGTGTGGAATAGGGAGATGAAAGCTGGCTTAGCATTAGGGGGACTGGGGTGTGTGTGAGAAAGGGAGAAAAAAAAAAGGTTTTGCTTCTAAGTGTTGAGAAGAAAAAAAGTCTGTCCTTCTGGGGGAAAATCTTTGGGTTGTAAATGGCAAGGACAGTATCATCCTCTGGATTCTTCTTGCCAGATACGGATTTTTCATTTTAAAAAACCGTACAGTATTACAACTTTATAAACCACGGAAACCCCAAGTTTAGGTAAAATGTGAACTCTTGCAGAGCTCGTGCCCTATCAGGAAGAGTGTCTGGACCCCTGCCACATAGTAAGTATAAGCTCTTTAACCCAATGCAACTGGGACTCAAGGCTGCTGCAGCTACTTGGCCCCACAATGGAGAGAGATGGTTCAAGGCTTCGTCTCTGCTTTTCCTTCAATGGCCTGGCTGGCTGTGTCCAAGGCCCAGGAGTCAACCTGTTTTCTGGCTGTTCGAGGTTGGGGAGTCTGGGTAGAGAAAAACGTTAACGTGCTAAAGCAGCTTCTGCTAGAGGCTGCAAATGCAGATTTGGTCAAGTACTTGTCTAGGGTCTGGACCTGCAAACGGCAAGGGGAAAACCTAGGATTCTCCACCAGAGTTTACAAGTCCAGAAAGCAGATTTTCTCTCTCTCATTTTTTTTAAGGAGTAAAATGCTGTTGCTACAAGTAAAAAATAGTAATGATAAAATGGTCAGTTTACCACAGCTGGATTTGCGGTAATTAAAAAAAAAAAAAAAAAAAAAGAGAGAAGTTACACTCCTAGAATTCTGAGTTGAGATTACAAAAAGGACCATAGCTTGATATTCTGAATGAAAATTTAGTAGCAGCTGCAAGAAGGGAAGAGACCATGTGGATCAGGTTATTAAAAAAACATCCTGAAAGTAGTCAAGACTCCTATACCCTTGGTTTAGTTGAGAGAACCTTGCCTAGTTGGAGAGCAAGGACTGAACTCGGCTGCTCCCACTGTCTTCAGCCTAAAGGGAACCATGTCATACCACGTTACACACACGATGGAATAAAAGGTCAGCTTTGTTCATGGCTAATGACGGCTAAATGACACCTCCGTTTCTAACATTTATATATAAACTGTTAACACAATCCAGTAATAGTGAACAAAAGCAACATACCCCAGCTCATTAGACTATCATTTTATACATTTAACTCTACAGAGATTTTAAAAACATTTTTTACTGTGCAACTTAACATCAAAATAACATAGTGGCTTAATATTGAGAATACACCTTCTTAGGAAATAACCTTAATAAGGTAAGAAACTCATGCAGTTCCCTCCAACCTGGGCTCAAAAGCAAGACCAATCAGGCATTAGGCCCTCTTTCAAACTGAATACAAGGGAGGAAAAAAAAACTGCTCTGGTTTTACTTCTAACGTGCTTGACATTTCTAACTCCCACCCGTAGCTGTCTAGAATTAGCATTTCTGACTGATCAACAAAATAAGGTTTACCAGTACCAAATTGGTCATTTAAAAGCCTCACAACCATTTAACCTCTTCCCAAATTGTGGATGTGAAAGGCAAAAGCTACTATTCTAGAGGTTAGACTGGCCCAACTTCTTCACTCCGAATAGGCATCATATAAATCAACTAATCCCATTTTTCCAGGATGCAAAGGTTTGTTAAAAATTCAACCTTTTGAGGAATTGCCTGGTAACCTGTTAGACATATTATTAAAGGGAAAAAGGCCAAAAAAGTACTAAACAGTTGTGGTCTACAACCTATAATGCAAATCTTTAAAAAATAAATAAATAAAATAAAACACAACACAACACAACCCCTCCAAACAAAAACTACAGGATAAAAAAATGATAAATTCATTAAAATTAAAAAACCCATTTGGAGAAATTTGTTCCCTGGCAAAAGATAGCAGAAAGATGTGAGTGGCTTCTAAAACCATTATATCATCTTCCTGATTTAACGAGCCATTAATTGGGTAATGAAAGCCCAAAACACTACTTTTTAAAGTGAAGTGTTTTCAACAATGCTGCATGCACTACGAGCAATTCTATGCGAGGGAGGCATATTGCCCTCCTATTAAATGGACTGGATTTTAGCTGTTCAAGTTCAACCAGCCAATAAAATTCCTGATTAAAAAGTTCATTTCTCTCACTTTTTACTTTTCAAAGGTGAGAGAAATTATAAACGGAAAGGACGTGACCACAGCTGTTTGAAGACCACACTCTTTAAAAAATAAAGGTAATTTAGAGTTGGTTACTAGCCTTCCCAAAACAGGTGAGAATATTCTGGCCCCTCCCAATACCCCCAAGGCAATGGCCAAGGCGGAAAATTCACTGGCAGTGAAGGAAGCTGGTTAGAAATCTCATCTGTTTTAAAACCATCTCAAAACCATGAGCAGGAAGACTGGAGCAATGAGCTAACCAGATTGAGTTTCTGGTCTGCTCAAATTCAGTGATGCTCAAAAATATTCTGAATCCCTGCACCGTGTACCTGTGAGAAAAGCTCTACACCCTCAGCTTTCAACCAAAGCAGTTACTGAAAAGGGTGGTTAACGGGCCACTTCACTGTCCCTACGGGTGGGTAAATCAGGTTAAAATCTACATGCTTACCAATTGAAAACCAGGTGTCCATTTTCCTGTAACTTTTTATTTTGCTAGTAATTAAGTTCCATTCCAATTTTCTAACTGACGACTGACCATATAGATTGCTAATTAAACCCTATGCCCCAGAATGGTCAGAGTATTTATCAGTCGTCTTACTACGATTTCATTGAAATGACACAGTATGTTGCCACCAGTAAAACGTATTGAGAAAAAGGTAAAAAGCGTTACTGTCAGCTGGTTAAAACTGTTTCCCAACCTGTCCTCAGGGTTAGGGGGGATGCCCAGGTCTCCTGTGCGCAGTTTACGAGTCAGGTCTTCTATCTGCAGTTGCACTGGAAGAAACCAGGTTAGGAAAGAAAAAAAAAGGATGGAAAAAAGACAATGTTACCAAAAAACATCTCAAATCTCAATAACAAGCATGAAGAACTCGGAGACTTTGAAAGGGACGACTGATCAGTGAACACATTGAGGCAAAAACCCCCAACCACCTATCGGCAGGAGTCCATTTACATCTATAGGTATTTTTCACTTCAAAATGGTTATCACTTAAGGAAGCAAACAGTTTGTTGGAAGAGGGGTTAGCGGTATAGACTGTTCACTAAGGCTAACATCAAAGCAATTATTAGGTCTTTCACCTCTCCCTTCCCCCCCCCCCCAAGGCTTGCTATACAATTGGCACCTGCACAAACCATATATGTTATCACCAATACCCTGTTCCCAACCAAATTACTTTGAGGGCAAGACTCTTGAGAGTTTATTTTTCTTCATTAAATGTTAAGCATAGCCCAAAATGAAACCCAATTAACATGGGACAAGGAAAAATACCAGTTGAACATAGATCATTTTCACTGATACCAGGTTCAAAATTTCTTAAACACATGACATTTAACAACAATTCAACACCTCATAAAGTTTATTATACATACTTTTTCTGTACAACCAGATCCATACTAAGAAGGATCTCCCAATATCTGTTGCTTTTATTCAAATCTTATGTGACAATCCATATACCTTAATAAACCAGTAACCATGAGATGTTAAAGTCTGTGCTCAGACTTGCTCCTCATGAGGGGAGTCAAAGTAGGGGTGTAGAAATAGAAAATGTGGATCAAGGAGATGTGTGTGGCCCTCAGACCAAGCTTGACAAAATGAGGCTGTATGTGAAAAAGAGAGGAGGGTTTCACAAAAGTTCAATGATTTCAGGGAAATGTTACCCGGGTGATTTCTCAAGATAATGGGAACTGTAGAGCCAGATCACGGTCTTCAGCGTGCTGAAGAGCCACCTGTTTCTGTTTCTTACCTTTGCAGCGTCTGAGAGTTGTGAGCAAGCATCCCTAATAAGGACAAGTCTTATTGGGTTGTGTTGAAGTTGAGTTGGCTCCACAACAGGATTAATGCATGTCTAACCCAAGATATCCTTTTAATTTTAAATACATCCCATAGGCTATACCACATATCCATTCCAACTCCAAAGAACTAAAAATCCACATTCATATCAAGAGAAGATATTGGGGTCATTGTACAAAGCAGTGTGTACCATGACAAACAGAAGATGAATTAAGATACGTGGATCCCTAAGCTCTTCTACGCCAGAAAATTTCTGACTTTACAGTCAAGTATTAAGCTAAAGAAGTCAAGGTGAAAGTCACCTTCACAGGGGCAGGCAGCACTCCTAACTATAAGGGTGTGTGGGGTCTGATGTGAGAAACAGCTGAGATCTATACTTGCCTCTGTTTTGGCTCTATCCACTTTTGATTATAGCTCTAAACAGCCTGTAGGGCTCAGTGCATTAACTCCCTGCACAGGAAGATAATTGGAGATGTAGAGAGTAAGTTTTTTTCCCCCATTTTCTAAGTCTGCTTGTGTTCTTAGGATGCCATTCCACTAGGGACATTTCCAAAAGGTTGTAAAGACCCAGGCCAATCTAATGAGACAAGGAGGTGGATAGGAGTAAATTGGAACAGTGGGGAAAGAAGAAATATTAGTACTGTAAAAACAAACAATTCCAACACCTCAAAACTCTCAGCAATTAAAAAATGTAAGAGATTATGATCCTCAAGAATAACACATGCCAGCCTTGAAGCTTTTTATCTGTAAAGGCTACAGCCTCCCAGGCCTAGGCGGCCTTTGCCCTAATTTACTCCAAAGGGGATGTTTATTTGGTTAGTAGGAAATGCTTATCAAGTGAACTTTTTGGAGACAGCTGGAGATACATGAATAAAGGTGAAACTCG
This sequence comes from Canis lupus dingo, assembly GCF_003254725.2. NCBI lineage: Eukaryota > Metazoa > Chordata > Mammalia > Carnivora > Canidae > Canis > Canis lupus. The sequence continues at coordinate 52,326,157 of NC_064260.1, read as the reverse complement.
CATTAAAAACCTTGTATTTAAAAAAAGGTAATTTTGAGGTTAACTTCATTTACATTGTGGACAATTACTATAATTATTGTCTTGAAATTTCCCAACAGTTAAGATCTTTTTTACCCTATCACCTCATGCCATATCCAAGTAGTACCCCTTTCCCAGCAGAATTCTTTGATAATAAATAGTAAAAGAGCCTTCGTTTTAAGGCAGCTCTCCAAAGACCAAACCAGAAAAGATGCTGAAGGAAAGGTTAAATTCAACAAAATCGTAAAAAGGGATGTATACTGCCAACACTTTCAGGACCACTCTTTGATTAAACTGAGTTTTTCAGAAAGTACCTATAAAAAGTAAAAGACCACATTTGAAGGGGAGGGAAGAATATGAAATGGTGAAAGGCCATGCTGTGAAAAAGGTACTTAGTTTATAATACCTGCAGTGTTCTCCACTTGGGGCCGTGTCCAGAGAGGCAGAAGACACTCACCTCACCAACGGGCAATGAACAGCAGCTGAAAAGTGTAGGGTGGGGTACTGGACTGGGGACTACCCTCACTCCTAAATGGGTCCCTCTACCTTCCTGGCACTCATGGAGAACACTGCTGTTACGAACAGACCGAAACCAGGAGCTTCAAATGCAGGACTTACAGAGCAAAAACTGATGGATTATGTCGAAGTCATAAAAGTACACCTGACCATACCTCATCTCAAAAGAACAAGACTTTAAAGTCTCAAATTTAGGACACATAAAACGCTGCTCAGAATAAGTCATAACAATCTGAAAACATATTTGGGTGCAGAACGTGTATTTACCTATATAAGCTCTTTCTTGTTCCCGAGTAAGTCCAGGGGGGATGACTGTAGGCATTCCTGGAATCACTGTCTTCTGTTCCATTGTATCTTGGTTCCAGCGGCTCCTCTTCCGCTTCTTACTTGGGAAGTCTAAAGGCAGAGAAAACCCATCAAATACAAATATAAACCAACAAACTAACTACCAACAGGCAGTTCACGATACTTATAATACTACACACAACCTCGGCAGACTGGGAAACTGAGAACTTGACCTAAAACGTAAATGGCAAAAAATGGAAGACATACCCAAGAAATCAGAGACACACAGCCGCCACAAAGATACCTGGCTCTGGGTCCAAAAACATATTTCATATTTATAACATATGTCAAAAAAACGTGAAGTATGTAAACAAGCTAACAAATCTTAATCCCTACAGTTTCAGATATGCAACATCAACCACAAATGTTTTAAAAACCCCAGGGGAGACAAAATATACCGAATAATCAGATGTGGTAAAGTATGCTGAGAAAACTGTTGGTTCTTCCCACCTCCAAACCCCACCAGCCACCTTTCTAAAGGGACCAGAACACAACCAAACTTACAATTTACTAAGTGAAAAAGCCCAATTCTTCAAAAAGCTCACTTTTTTCTTCAGAAGTTTAGTCAAGATAAGCATTCAGTTTTCCTGGCTAATTTAGACACTTAACATCAGAACTCCTAAATGAGGTATCAAAAGTTCAACAAAATACAAGCTATCCAACAGCAGCCAAATACTCCTCCTCCAAAACAGAAGCGTAAACTTTCTACACATCTGGTACACACAAATCAGTTCTACTTGGAAAGCCCCAACAACTAAGGGGAGACATATCAGACTTCTCTAAGAGAAACGAATGGAGATTAGGAAAATATTCCTTCCTCCAAAAGTGCACCGGCTCCAACCACACCACTGAGGATTTTTCGAGCTCTTCCTTTCACTGCAGTAAAAACTTCGCACAGAGAGATAAATTACTCTCGCTTTCCTACCTTTTGGACTTCTCTAGAATCAGAAAGGTGCTCCACGTCATCAATTGACCCTTTCACGCCCTCCCGACACGCACATCCCTCAACCCGTCCACCAATTCAACCCGCTCGACACCCCTCTCCTGTACCAAGCTGTAGAGAGCAACACAGAGCCCCCCCACCCCATTTCCATTTATTATCGGGCCACAAAGCCCGGCAGCCATACTGCGCCTGCGCACAACACCCTCCGCGCTCCACCCCCCCCACCCCTTCCAGTGCGCGTGCGCACTCGGGGCCCGAGAACCGGGCCGCGCGCCCCTTGGCGCCTCCGCCCGGGGCCTCCCCGTGCGCGCGCGCGCCCCTGCCGCGTGCAGCCGCCGTCGCCGCCGCCGCGCGCCCCTCAGGCGGCCGGGCCCGTCCGCGCGACGCCTCTCGCGCTCTCTCGGCCCGACTCACCTCCTCCGCCGCCGGCCGGGCCCGGCTGCTGGTCCTGATGGGGTGGCGGCGGCTGCGGCGGCGACACGCGCTGGTAGAGCGGCGGCGGAGGGGGAGGCTGCGGCGGCGGGTACGAGGAGCCCGGGGAGGGCGGCGGCGGCGGCGGCTGCTGGGGAGGCGGGGGCGGCGGCGGTGGCGGCGGCGGCAGCGCCGCGAAGGGGAAGGCCGCGGTCAGGGCTCCCACCGAGCCCACGGGCGGGGGCGGCGGCTGCCCGGGCACCAGCAGCCCCGCCCCAGGCCCGGGAGCAGGCGGTGGCCCCGGCTCGAAGCCCCCTTTGGGCCCGGAAACGGGGGGGAGGCCGGGGGGGCCCAGCTTACCCAGCGGCGTGGCGTTCGCTCCGGTCGCCATGGCGCCCCCGGGGACCGGCACCGGCGGCTCCTTTTAGGCGGTGGTGGCGGCGGCTTCTTCGCGAACCTTCCGGGGGGAGGGGACCCGACTGCGCTGCCGCGGAGCGCGCGGAGCCCGTCCTCTCACGCGGCGGGCGGCGGCGGCGGCGGCGGCGGCGGCGCGAGACGCACAAAGAGGGAGGAGAGAGGGCGCCGCGGGGGCGGTCCGGGGGCGACGGGTCCGAGTCCTGGATTGGGCCGAGCCCAGGCAAGGGGTCGGAATCGGCGGCCTCCGATTGGCGGAGCCTTAGCCCCTCTCGATGCACGCTGGGATTGGCCGGACCGTTAGGCCGGGGGGAAGAAATGGCGGCCGAGCCTGGCGAGCTGGGAGGTGTCGCAGCGCGCACTTCATTTGTTACTGCGCGAACTGAGCTCGGAGTCCAGAAAGGAGGGGAATGGGGCGGGGCAAGCTCTGTGACGTAGGGGGCAGGGTCTTTCTCATTGGTTGAAGTTGATTGGGTCAATGCTCGGTTGCGTCGTAGTGTCATGGGATTGGCTGTCGCTTGTCCGGTTCTTTTTCTACTCCTCCCCCGGGGAGCAGTTTCTCTGGGATTAAGCGAGAGGTCGCGGCGGTACCCGGCAGAACGAGATTTACGGCCGGGGAGGAGTGGAGAGGAGAGCGCATGCGTAGATGGGGCAAGGCTGCCTCTCCGACCTTCGCTTCATGGTCGACTCCTTGGTCCGGCGCGGAAGCCCTTAGTGACGTTAAGTCTCGATTCCCATAGTAACCCGGAACCGAGGGACGGGGGAGGGGCTGGCGCGCGACCGTAAACCGGAACCGTTGACGCGCCGCAGGTAAAAAGGGACTTCCTGTTTTCTTAAAAAAAAACAAAAAACAAAACAAAAAAACAACTATAAAATAGTCTATTTGAAGGATCAAAGCGATACTGAGCCTATGGAAGAACACATCATCTTAGGCAGAAAACAATAATAATTCGATTTCAAAATTAATTTGCACAACAAAAAAAAAACCAAAACAAAAAAAAAAACAAAATTAATTTGCAAATACATTGTATTTCCATAGAATCAACTAGGTTGGGGGTTGATTACATCATCTTAAAGTCATATAATTATGAGAATAGTGGGGAAACCTGTAAACGAGGTTGAGGAGGAACTCGCTTTTCGGAATAGTGTGCAAGACACTGTAATGAAACAATGTGATTTGTTGAAGGAAAGACAGATGAGCGCGACAGAATAGACCAGAAATAGATTCCCCATGTGTAGATTCAGTAAAGATTCAGCTAACAAATGGTATAGGATCTTAAACAATAAAACAGACCTAAAATAACAATATAGGAGACCAACAGGGTTATCTAGAGGTGGAGACTTAAGGAAAACAAGAAACTCAGACTAGTAAATATATACTTGATCACTAAAGAAATTAGAACTGTAGGATAAAAGCCAACAGATAATAAAACATTAGGAAGATATACTTGCCACACATGATAAAGGGCTAATATGCAAAGAAGTCTTAAAAACTAATTAGGAAAAAAGACAAAAACAATATAAAACGAGCAAAGGCTGTGAATAGACAAATTTCGGAAGAGCAAATTCAAACCGCAAAAAAAAAAAAACATGAAAAGGCACCAGACACTGCCCCCCTGCAGGAAAATGCAAATTAAGGTGATAATGAGGAATCTAACCATCAAAATAGCAAACAACAAATGTGCTAACATTACTCAATTTCTTTTTTTTTTGGAAACCGTTCTGTTGTCTATTAAAATTGTACCCCTTTCAAGAAAAATTAAAAATAAGCACTTTGAAAGTATCAGTCCCACTTCTGGGAATCTGCCCCACAGCACAGCATGTGATTATATAATGTAATGTGTTCATAGTCTTCTACTTCATTTACTACAGTACTGTAAGAGTGAAAGTCTGGAAACAGTGAGTTTCCATTAATAAGCGAAGGGTTCAACAAACTGGAATCCCTAGCCTAGATTATTAGGCAGCCTTCCTCCTCCCCCCCTCCCCCCCCCCCCAACTAACTTGAAAGTCAGTTAATCCATACCAGGGCAGGGCAGGGCAGCCCAGCCCGGGTGCGGATCAGCGGTGTAGCACTGCTTTCAGCCTAGGGTGTGATCCTGGAGACCCGGGATTGAGTACCTCGTCGGGCTCTCTGGCGCCTGTTTCTCCCTGTGTCTGTCTCTCATGAATGAATAAATAAGGTCTTTTTAAAAAATCCATATCGGGATCCCCGGGTGGCTCAGCAGTTTAGCACCTGCCTTTGGCCCAGGGCACGATCCCGGGGGATCGAGTCCCATGTCAGGCTCCCGGCATGGAGCCTGCTTCTCCCTCTGCCTGTGTCTCTCTATGTCTATCATGAATAAATAAATAAATCTTAAAAAAATAATAATAAAAATTTAAAAATCCATACCAAATGATTTAGAGGGACTTCTGTGCTGTTATTTAATGCGAAAAGCCTAGAAATACATATTACATGATCTTGTTTTTGTAAAACCCTATATATATCTGTGCATGTTCATGTCTGCATTTGAAGGATAGAGAAAGCTACTGAAGGGTATTCACTACGTGTTTTTACTGAAGACATTGGAAAGGGAAACAGGTTACCTGGAAATTGTTCCATACATTTTAAGAACTCAACATATTTTTATTTTTATTTTTTTTATTTTTATTTTTATTTATTTATGATAGTCACAGAGAGAGAGGCAGAGACACAGGCAGAGGGAGAAGCAGGCTCCATGCACCGGGAGCCCGATGTGGGATTCGATCCTGGGTCTCCAGGATCGCGCCCTGGACCTAAAACAGGCGCTAAACCGCTGCGCCACCCAGGGATCCCCTCAACATATTTTTAAAATGTGCTTTGGGGCACCTGGGTGCTGAGTCAGTTAAGCATCTGCCTTCAGCTCAGGTCATGATCCCAGGATCCTGAGATTGGATCCCCGATCCCCTTGTCAGACTCCCTTCTCAGCGGGGGCATCCCTTTCCCTCTGCCCTCCCTCCACTCTTGCACACATGCTCCCTCTCCCCCTCCCACCAATAAATAAAATCTTTAAATTTTTTATTTTATTTTAAAAGACTTTATTTATTTATACATGAGAGACACAGAGAGAGGCAGAGACATAGGCAGAGGGAGAAGCAGGCTACCCGCAGGGAATCCCAACACAGGACTCAATCCCAGGATCATGACCTGAGCCAATGTTAGATGCTCAACCACTGAGCCACCCAGGCGTCCCATTATGTATTATATTTTAAAAGATTGTATTTTTTTAATTTTTATTTTTATTTATGATAGAGAGAGAGAGGCAGAGACATAGGCAGAGGGAGAAGCAGGCTCCATGCACCGGGAGCCCGACGTGGGATTCGATCCCAGGTCTCCAGGATCGCGCCCTGGGCCAAAGGCAGGCGCTAAACCGCTGCGCCACCCAGGGATCCCAAGATTGTATTTTTTTAAGTAATTTCCATGCCCATTTGAGGCTTGAAACTACAACTCCAAGAGTCACATGCTGTACTGGCTCACCTAGCTGGATACTTAGGGATGTACTATTAACATAATAATGGTACTACTGTACTGACCCCAGTAAAGCCTACAGCTCTGTCTGCCCTCTGATGGACCAGTCCTTCTCACCACTTTCTAGTCATTTCAGATGCATTTCCTCTTTTATCCAGGATTTTTAGGAGAGTATTTTTTAATTGCAAGTTAAAATATTTTGGTTGTCTTTATTAATTTCTATTTTTGCAGAATATGGCCTTTTAGGGACGCCTGAGTGGTCAGTGGTTGAGCATCTGCCTTTGGCTCAGAGCGTGGTCCCCGGGTCCTGGGATTGAGTCCGGCTTTGGGCTCCCCACAGGAAACCTTCTTCTCCCTCTGCCTATGTCTTTGCCTCTCTGTGTCTTTCATGAATAAATAAATTTTAAAATCCTTTAAAAAAAAAAGAATAGAATAATGGCCTTTAAAATCTCTACTCTTCAAAAAAGTATAATTTGGGAGGTGCCTGGGTGGCCCAGTCAGTTAAGTGGCCAACTGTTGATTTTGGCTCAAGTGGTGGGATTGAGCCCCACATTAGGCTCTGCATTCAGCAGGGAGTCTGCTGGAGATTTTCTCTCTCCTTTTGCCCCTGCTCCCCTCAAATAAAGAAAATCCCCTTTTTTAAAGTATAATTTTATTTATGGTCAAGTATGTGATCAACTTATTTTTAAGATTTTATTCATTTGAGGGTGGCTCAGCAGTTGGGCGCCTGCCTTCAGCCCGGGCTTGATCCTGGAGACCCGGGATCGAGTCCCACATCAGGCTCCCCACATGGAGCCTGCTTCTCCCTCTGCCTGTGTCTCTGCCTCTCTATCAGTGTCTCTCATGAATAAATAAAACCTTAAAAAAAAAGATTTTATTCATTTGAGAGAGAGAGAGAGATCATGAGCAGGAGTGAGAAGGGCAGAGGGTGAGGAAGAAGCAGACTCCCTGCTGAGCAGGGAGCCCAATGTGGGGGCTCTGTCCCAGGACCCTGGGATCATGACCTGAGCCAAAGGCAGACAGTTAACTGACTGAGCCACCCAGGCACCCCTGTAATCAATATTTTAAAAAAATATTTATATATTATTTATGATAGACATAGAGAGAGGCAGAGACACAGGAGGAGGGAGAAGCAGGCTCCATGCCAATAGCCCAACGTAGGACTCGATCCCGGGACTCCAGGATCGTGCCCTGGGCCGAAGGCAGGCACTAAACCACTGAGCCACCCAGGGCCCCCTGTAATCAATATTTAAAAGTGTTTCAAGGACAAACTTAAGAGCTAGGAGTTTGGGTATTTGCCACTCCAGGCTCTGTTCTGGGCTTTTTACATAGAGTAGTTCATTTCACCTTCACAACCACCTTCAGAGATGGTTACTATCTTGAATTTATGGATGAGAATACAGAGGCACAGAGAGGTTAAGTCAACTACCCCGACGTCACACAGTCTACCACTATAGTCTACTGGTCTAAGACTCCTGGCATGGGTTGGAATGCAGTTCATGCCACTTTCTGGTTGAGGACCATCAGGCTAATTCTTCCAAGTTTTGAGGCAAGTTAGAGCCTTACAGACCCAGGCTAGCCATCCACCAGTTGGCAACTAGGGAAGTAATTTAATTTCTCCATGCCTCAGTTTGTCTGCAGAGTACAGACATTGATGCTACTCCTACAGGGTACTGTGCTGATTCAATGAGATCAGAGAGCACTTCTGATTTGAATAGGATACCTCTTGAGCTGCAGTGGCAAGAACTACACAGATTTCAGACACAGATGCCTCTTCACTTTCTATAAGGTTGCAGCACAATAAAAAATCATGTATCTTGTCTTTGTCCCAAGATCCTGGCACAGAGCTTCAAAACCCCATGGGCTTTCCTGAGTGATAAGAGTGTCCTTCCTTATTCATAACAAGCCCCTTTGGACCATACCTGAGTTTAAACTAACAGGTGACTTATTTCCAGCTGTGAGAGCCCTGGGATCACTTCAGGATGCTCACTGATCAGAAAAACCATCCAACTTTCATCCTCACCTCTGAGAAGGGGGAAAGGTGCTGGAGATTGCATTCAATCACGTGGCCAATGATTTAATCAATCATACTATTAATAAAACCTCAATTTAAAACTCTAAACGGGGGGAATTCCTGGGTGGCTCAGTGGTTGAGTGCCTGCCTTCGGCCCAGGATGTGATCCTGGAGTCCCAGGATCGAGTCCTGCATCGGGCTCCCCGCATGGAGCCTGCTTCTCCCTCTGCCTGTGTCTCTGCCCCTCTCTCTCTCCCTGTGTCTCTCATGAATAAATAAAATATTTTTTAAATTTTTTATTTATTTTATGATAGTCATCACAGAGAGAGAGAGAGAGAGAGAGGCAGAGACATAGGCAGAGGGAGAAGCAGGCTCCATGCAGCGGGAGTCCGACGTGGGATTCGATCCGGGGTCTCCAGGATCGTGCCCTGGGCCAAAGGCAGGCGCTAAACCGCTGCACCATCCAGGGATCCCAAATAAATAAGATCTTTAAAAAAGAAAAAGAAACTCTAAACAGGGGCAGCCCAGGTGGCTCAGCAGTTTAGTGCTGCCTTCGGCCCAGGGTGTGGTCCTGGAGACCCAGGATCGAGTCCCACATCAGGCTCCCTGCATGGAGCCTACTTCTGTCTCTGTCTCTGTGTGTGTCTCTCATGAATAAATAAATAACCTTTTGAAAAATTAAATAAATGAATAAATAAATCTCTAAACGGGATGTTTGGGTGGCTCATCTGCCTTGATCCCAGATCATCTGGCGTGATCCCAGAGTCCCAGGATCGAGTCCTGCATCAGGCTCCTTGCATGGAGCCTGTTTCTCCTCCCACTGCCTATGTCTCTTCCTCTCTTTCTGTGTGTCTCTCATGAATAAATAAAATGTAGTTTTTTAAAAAGATTTTATTTATTTATTCATGACAGACTCACAGAGAGGCAGAGACACAGGCAGAGGGAGAAGCAGGCTCCATGCAGGGAGCCTGACGTGGGACTTGATCCCCGGTCTCCAGGATCACACCCTGGGCTGAAGGTGATGCTAAATCGCTAGGCCACCGGGGCTGTCCCCTGTAGTTCTTTATTAAGAAAAGAAGGAAAAACTCTAAACAGGGACGCCTGGGTGGCTTAGTGGTTGAGCATTTGCCTTTGGCTCAGGATGTTATCCTGAGGTCCTGGGATCAAGTCCCATGTCAGATTCTCCGCAGGGAGCCTGCTTCTCCCTCTGCCTAAGTCTTGTCTGTCTGTCTGTCTCTCTCTCTGTGTGCCTCCCATGAATAAATAGTCTTTAAAAACCTAAAATAAAACTCTGAACAATGAAGTTTGGAGAGCTGCTGGGTTGGTGAGCATATTGATGTGACAGGAGGGTGGTACACACCCGGACTCCACAGGGACATAAGCTCCTGGGCTCAGGACCCTTCCAGACCTTACTGCATTTCTTCATCTAGTGATTCATTTGAATTCTTTATAAGAAAACAGTAATCATTAATTTAGTGCTTTCCTGAGTTCTGTGTGTCATTCTGGCAAATTAATGAACTTGAAGGGAGTTGTGGAAACCCTGAATTTGCAGCTGGGTTTGACAGAGGTGTGGGTTACTTGGAGACCCAGGACTTCTGGCTGAATTCCTTAACCTGCAGGGTCTTCACCAACTTAGGGTAGTTCATGTCAGAATTGAATCAGATTGTAGGACACCCAGTTGGTGTCAGAGAATTGGTGTTGGAATGTAAACAGTAGGAAGTTCCAGCCCTTCTTACTAATCTTTGGCATTTTCCATGTTTTAACTCTTTATCTGGGGACGCCTGGGTGGCTCAGTGGTTGAGCATCTCATGATCCCAGGGTCCTGGGATTGAGTCCCACACCGGGCTCCCCACAGGGAGCCTGCTTTTCCCTCTGCCTGTGTCTCTGCCTCTCTCTGTGTGTCTCTCATGAACAAATAAATAAAATCTTTAAAACAACAACAACAACAAAACCCTCTACATCTGGTGGTTCAGAAACCCCAACCCCTGGCAAGATTGATCGGTAGTATCATGTCACTAGCTGACACTATAGAAGGGCTAGTCCATGGCTGTTTACCTGTGTCTGCCCTTTGGAGAGCTCCCCCTGTGATTCCATTACTTGAATTAGGAATAGTATCTACTATGGAATGAGGCATCTGTTGTGCATCAAGAACTTTTCATAATTTTGTTTTTCCTGAAAAATTGCTTATTTACCACCTCCCATTATTTTTTAAAAAAGATATTATTTATTTATTCATGAAAAGACACAGTGAGAGGCAGAGACGTACGCAGAGACGTAGGCAGAGGGAGAAGCAGACTCCATGCAGGAAGCCCAATGCAGAACTCAATCCTGGGACCTTGGGATCATGCCCTTGAGCCAAAGGCAGATGTTCAACTTCTGAGCCACCCAGGCATCCCTACCACCTCCCATTATTTTAAGTAATTTGTTTTTTGTTTTTAATATTTTATTTATTTATCCATGAGAGACACATCTGTGAGTGTCACAGTGAGAGGCAGAGACACAGGCAGAGGGAGAAGCAGGCTCCATGCGGGGAGCCCAACATGGGACTCGATCCCGGGACTCCAGGATCACGCCCCGGGCCAAAGGCAGGCGCAAAACTGCTGAGCCACCCAGGAGTCCCAAAGGTAATTTGAACTAGCAGGGAAATAGTGGAATTTGTGACTTAGGTACAGATTAGAAATCATAGTATAAAGAGTTATGTGCAAATCATATATCTAATAAAAGACTTGTATCCAAACTCTCAAAACTCAATAAGAAGACCATCTTATTTTTTAAAAAGGAGCCAAAGATTTGAACAATTTATTCTTTTTTCTTTTTTCTTTTTTTTTTTTTTTTTAAAGATTTTAACCTCTACACCCAACGTGGGGCTCAAACTCAAACTTGAAACCTAAGATCAAGAGTCACATGCTCCACTGACGGAGCTAGCCAGATGCCCCTGAACAGACTCTCTTCCAAAGTTGTGTAGATGGTAAATAAGCACAGGAAAAGATGCTTAACATCAGTCATGAATGAAATGCAGATTAAAACCACCATGAGATTATACATCTGAGTGGCTAAAATTATTTTTTAAGATTTTATTTATTCATGAGAGAGAGAGGCAGAGACATAGGCAGAGGAAGAAGCAGACATCCCTGATACATGGCTCAATCCTAGGACCCCAGGATCACGATCTGAGTCGAAAGCAGACGCTTAACCACTGAGCCACCCAGGTGTCCTTGAGTGGCTAAAATTAACCAAGACTGACCATACCTGGTGTTGCTGAGGAAGTGGAGTTAGAACTCTCCTACCTGGATTGTGGGTATGTCAAATGGTACAACCACTTTGGAAAACAATTTGGCAGTTTCTTAAAAAGTTCAATACTCACCACATGATCCAGCCCTTGTACTCCGAAATATTTATCCAAGAAAAATGAAAGCTATATGCACACAGACATAAACATGAATGTTTATAGCAGTTTTATTTGTAATAGTCCAAAACTGGAAATAGCCCAATGTCCAACAGGTGACTAGCCAAACTGCCTATGTCTCTCCCTCTCTGTATCTCATGAATAAATAAAATGTTTAAAAAAATAATTTTAGCCACATAACTATGGTACATCTATAAAATCCAGTAGTACTTGGCAATGAAAAAGAATAGCTATGAACACATGTAACAACAGGTGAATCTCATAATCTGCTTAGTGAAAGAGGCAGAGAAAAAAGGAGTGTGTACTATACGATTCTATTCATATAAATTCTGAAAAATGCAAATTCATCTGTAGTGATGGAAAGTAGCTCAGTGGGGATCCCTGGGTGGCTCAGCAGTTTGGCACCTGCCTTTGGCCCAGGGTGTGATCCTGGAGACCTGGGATTGAGTCCCACGTCGGGCTCCCTGCATGGAGCCTGCTTCTCCCTCTGCCTGTATCTCTGCCTTTCTTTCTCTCTGTGTCTCTCATGAATAAATAAAATCTTAAAAAAAAAAAAAAAAGCAGCTCAGTGGTTACTACGAGGAGGAGGGTATGATTACAAAGGGGAAAGGGAAACAGGGTGGTGGTGGTTTCCCAGGTGCATACATCTGTCATCACCAGATAGTACATTTTCAATATATGTGGTATATTGGATGCCAGTTTCCCCTCTGTTTTTTTTCTCTCTGTTTTTTTTAAGATTTTATTTTTTTAAAGATTTATTTCAATGAGAGAGAGAGAGAGAGAGCACAGTGGGGAGGGGCAGAAGGAGAGAGAGAATCTCAAGTTGACTCTCTGCTGTTTGCAGAGCTTGATGTCACAACCAGGAGATCACAACCTGAGCCAAAACCAAGGGTCAGATGCTTAACTGACTGTGCCACCCAGGTGCCCCTTTAAGATTTTAAGTAGTCTCTACACCCAAACTTACAACCCTGAAATCAAGAGTTGCATATCCTTCTGACTGAGCCAGCCAGGTACCCCAGGCTGTTATTTTTTTTTCAAGTTTAAGTAAGCTTTATACCCAATATGAAGCTCGAACTCATGACCCCGAGATCAAGAGTTGTGTGCTTTTCAGACTGAGCCAGGCAGATGCCCCTCAACAGAACTGTTTTAAGAAACAATAGAGATGGGCAGCCCCGGTGGCTGAGCGGTTTAGCGCCGCCTTCGGCCAGCGGCATGATCCTGGAGACTCCGGATCGTCCCACATCAGGCTCCCTGCATGGGGCCTGCTTCTCCCTCGGCCTGTATTTCTGCCTCTCTCTGTGTGTCTCTCATGAATAAATAAATCTTAAAAAAAAAAAACACACACACAATAGAGAGGGATTCACCCATTGTCCTACTCACAACACTGATTTCATAATCTAGGAAAAATTATCTTGGCTTTTTGTTTTCTAAGTCATTATAGGGTTTTATTTTTTGAGAGATTATTTTTAGATTTTGCTCGTTTCTGAGGTTTTGACATATGTGTAGTTTCATGTGATTTGCTGTTTTAGTTTAGTGCTCTATCTCGGAGGTTCATCTCTGTTGTTGCATTTTAGTATTACGGTATTTTCAAATCTCCCAAAGGCCCTACTGGCCAATTTAGGATTTGCTCTATTGGGAAAACACAACTGAGCAAGCTGGCCCACCCCAGAACCACCTTGTGCCCATTCCTTCATTCTGAAAGCATGACTGAGGGCCTGTTGTGCACCAGGCAGTGACCAGGCACTGGCCCTGCCACAGATGGCCAGGCCCTCGCCATGCTGAAGTCCACATTTTGGTTGTCACCTTGGCCCATGACTCGCTCTTGGGCTACGAGCCAGTTACCCAAACGTCCTGAGGCACCCATGCCTCTTCCACTTACCCACAGAATGGCTTAAAGAGGCTGAGCTGCCCTCAGAGGTTACACACAGGGAGGGCCATTTGACAGCAGCTATTGCAAGAACAAACACAGGCCACTCTGACCCAGCAATGCCACTACCAGTTCATCCTGCAGGACACTCGAATGTGTATAGTGCCATTGGTATAATTATTGCACAAGGATATTTATTGCAGTGTCGCTCTTAGTATTAAAGCAATAGAAACTAATTTACATCAGTAGGGAACTAATTACTGTGAATGGACAGGAGTTGTGGGAAAGCCATACAACAGAACACCACTAGCTCTGAAAGATGCAAAGAGGGGAACAGTGTATGGAATATGTTACTATTCATATAAAAAAAAAAAGAAGAATAAATCATATGGAACTGCTTAGATACTTTCAGAAGGGTTCAGTAACTGCGAACTAGGTAGGAGACTTTTCATTATATCTATGTTTGTTTGTTTTTAATGGCATGCCAGGGACACTGAACACATATTTAAAAGTACATAAATAAAGTAACACTTTGTCTTTTCAGCACAAATTGCCAGCAGCCTGGCCTTTCTTTGGCTTATGGCCAGCCTGCGATGCCAGTGAATATTTTATCAGAAGCCCTTGCTTTGGGCAGCCCAGGTGGCTCAGCGGTTTAGCGCCGCCTTCAGCCTAGGGGGTGATCCTGGGGACCTGGGATCAAGTCCCACGTCGGGCTCCCTGCATGGAGCCTGCTTCTCCCTCTACCTGTGTCTCTGCCTCTCTCTCCCTCTCTGTGTCTCTCATGCATAAATAAATAAAATCTTAAAAAAAAAAAAAAAGAAGCCCTTGCTTTGCCCTGACCCCCGACTTTAGCTTGTTACCCTCTTCACTCCCCAAAGCCTCCTTGTGGCAACAGGCCACAAGGTGGTGCTCGTTGCCACCGGCTGCTCTCCCACTGCTCTGAGAGTGGAAGGGCCACTCTCCCCAGGCACCTAGGGCCAGTGTCAGGGGCCTCTGTAGAGTGGGAGCTTACCTCCCCAGCTCCAGCACTCTTCAACTTAGTCCTCCATCTCCACCAGAAATCTGGAAAACGGGAAGTTAGGGAACAAACATCCCCATCATGCCACCATTTGGTCCATCACCTGTTCTCTGGGCACGTGCAGACTTTCAGATCTTGGGAGGTGCAGGTCACCCTCCTTCAGGTCTCAAGGAGAACTCAAGCATGAGTGCTGATGCACAGAAGCTCTGTCTCCTTCCCTGTCTGGCAATCTATTTCAGCCAAAAAACCCTAGGAGTCAGAACAGTCGGGGTTCTGCAGGAGGGCAGAGGACAATATAACAACCTGGGGTGGCCAGGGGCCCCTGGCAGGTGCTAGGGACTGGGCTGCTGCAGGCTTTTAACATAGGCTTCCATTACCCACCACCCACCCACCCTATTTGCATCCATGTATCAAATACCAGCACCCCACCTGGTGGAAAGAAATTCTTAATTCAAACACTTGCCTTGAAGATCAGAAGAAAGATAATTAGGCTGCATTAGAGAACTGACCTGTGGGCCTTTGCTTAATTAAGCTCTTCCCCCAGACCCAGGGCCTTCCCACCCTATGCAGTCGTGGTCCTGTGTGTGCACCTGACCTCTCCTTTAAGGCCATCCTGCCTCTTTGGCCTCACCTGCCCAAAGACTCTGGTCAAGAGCAGGCTGGTCAGTGCCTGGAGCCATGCAGGGGATGGAAGGGGGCACCCTGGCCTGAGGATACGGAGACCACCAAGGGAAAAGTGCAAGAATGACCATGCAAAGCACAGGTCAGCCATGGGCAGACAGGCAGCCCCTCTGAGATGCAGGCTCCAGCAAAGATGGCTCCCTTCACTGGGGGCTGGTCCACATCTTGGTACTGACCCCTTTGTGAGCCCAGGGTCTGGCACTGAGGAGCCTATCTGGAATACCTGCTAAATGGACACAGGCTAATCTTCCCAGAGTCTAGCCTGATGATGGGGCCCATACTCCGTGATCTTGGCCTGATGGAGCACATGGATACCTAGACAGCAGCTGGGAGGCAGGGAGGCAGCCCCAGGCTTGGGCAGGGGATACAGGTTGGGCAGGCTGTGTCCAGAGACCGAAGCCTCGCTGGCACAAGGTAGAGCAGCCAGTGGCTGGCCCTTCCTGGGCCCTGGATGCCCGGTAGACAGTGCCCCCGACAAGCCTCCCCCTCACCTCCAGCTGGCTCCCCCATTAGAGCCACCAGAACACTGATGGTCCACCCACCCTTCCACAGGACATGCAGAGCACCTGGTGCCACATTAAGATGTGCAGGAGGGAGGGAGGGAAGGAGGAGGGAGACGAGACAGTGGGCTCAGCTCCACAACCCCCTATCCCCAACAAAGAGGGATCAGTGGAGTAAAATCAAACCAGCTTTAATACCAATATAGTTTCTCTCTTAAATACCATGTTCCCCAGGGCAGGGTACAGGGGCAGGCTCTTGGCTGGAAGAATGGAAAGGACATGTGGAACAAAATGGAATGGATTGCCTGGGCCTGCTCCCACCCTGCCTGGGGCGCTTGCCACAGGGCTTGGGCTGCCCACAGGGGAGGGGGAGGTGACAGCAGCTTCCTCTGGTCCAGTTTTGCGGGGCCTGGGAGGTCTGGGGTCGGCTCTCCTCTCCTCTGCAGCCCCAAAACTCTTCTCAGGATTATTTCTGCCCTTCAGACCAGCAGAGCCTGGGCTCCTCTGACCTGGGAGGGGCCCTTTTGCCTAAAAGAGAAGGCAGCTAAGGCCTGGGGGCAGGGTGAGGGGATGCCACTGGCCAGACCTGGCCCTCTCAGTAACTGCTCTGGTGGCCCGTTAGAATGTACAGGTTGCTGTGAGCCCCAGGGTTGTCAGTGGGAATGCTCTCAAGGATGATATCTCTGGAGAGGAGAGAGAACCAGAGGTGAGTAAGGCAGGGAAGGCCTGTGGGCACATCTGTATAGCCTCAGGGGCATTTGAAAGGGAGGCGGGGCCACCCCATCCTACCTGTGGGCCCCAAGCACTCGGAAGATCCTTGTCTCATCTGTGATCTCCTGGGTCACCTGGGAAGAAAAGGGGTACTGAGGTCACCCCAACGGGCCCTCCCCTATGAGGTGGAGACAACCAGGTCAGGGGCAGCCAGGTTCCTGAGTTCCACTTACCTCGTTGGTGTCCAGGCTACGGCCTTGCATTCCATGGCTCCAGAAGGCCAGCACGCTGTCTTGCAGACACACTAGGAGCAATCAGGCTGCCATGAGCCCTACACCTGCCCTGAGGATGCCGGCTCCCCTGTCACCCCCTGGGCCCAGGTCTGGGCCACCAAGGTCCTCATAGACCACAGCCACAGCTGTGGCACCTGCCTCCTTGTCCCAGTGCAGCCCCAGGCCCCTAGGCAATATCACATGCTCTAGCCTGGGGATGTTCCCACCCCAACACCATCTGGCTCACTCACCCACAGTCTCGATGGGGAAGTCAAAAGTCAGCAGGGGTGCTAGGATGGCCGTGGGCTCGCCCAGCAGGTTGACGATCCTCACGCAGCCTGTACAGGGAGAGGGCTGGTGGGTGGGAATGGGGTCCTTCCCTTCTGGGGAGGCAGACCCACATTCACATGGCTTCCCTCACCTTCCCCTTACCCCTTCTACCGCCCCCAGCCATGACCTCAGGGGCACTCACGGTCAAAGCAGACCAGGACTGTGTCCCTGTCCACCTGGATCACCTGGTGGGCTGTGCCCGGGAGCCCCTCTGCAGGCAGACAAGGGAGACATGGCTTGGCTGAGTCACCAGCCCCACTCTGGCCCCACAAAGACACGGGATATGGCTACAGTCAGCTGTCCCCACAAGCACATTTCAACCCCACAGCAGTCGGACTGAAGTCACCCCCACCCCCACCCCCACCCCACCCAGCTGGGGCCTGAGGCTCAGGGTGGCAAGGTGAGACCCAGGGAACCGTGGGAGGGCGGGGTCTCTGGAGCCTGGAGAAGTACCCTGTGTGACTCCATCACGGCATAACCACAAATCTCTGAGCCTTAGTTCCCTCGTTTGTAACACAGGCGTGACAATGCCGACCTTGCAGGGCTGTCGTATTAAGAATGAAAGCCTGCACTGAGGCCCCTGGCCACTCACTGTGCTCCCCTGAGCTGTCCCAACCCAGTGTCCTGCTTGCTTGCTCAGAATGAAGGTTTCTCGCTTCCACCTTGCCCATTTGGTTCTGTCCCTGCGGCCCCCTACAGCGTCAGTTAGGTTTTTCTTAGCTGCTGAGCCCTGTGGTCTAATGAAACCTTTTACAGAAGCCTGGCAGAGGGGAGGCTGGGAGCTCCAAGCTGTGGGGAACACAATCCCTAGCTACCAGAGCTACTCTCTCTCTCTCTCTCTCTCTCTCTCTCACACACACACAACACACACACACACACACACACACACCCCTCTAGCTCACCAGGTGGTATGAGGACATCAGGCGTCAAACCGGCCTCCAGGGGCAGGATGTGGAAGAGAACTCGGCAGCCAGGCCCCTCGGGGCCCTCAGCCCCGACACACACCTGCGGTAACTCCTTCCCATCCAGCACCAGTGGCTCCAGCATCCCTGCTGGGCTGGGCAAGGGGCTGGAGAAGTTCTGGGGGCAGCAGGGGTGCTCAGGTCTCCATCTCTCCCCTGCAGGCCCATTGCCACCACCCAGGCCTCAGCCGTACCCCCTCCCCGCCTGCCCCGCACCTTCAGCAGCAGGAACTTCTGGAGAGGCTCGTACCACTGTAGCAGGAGCAGGCTGGCAGGCAGGGCAGCCAGTAGGAAGGTGCTGCCAGTGTAGGGGTTCCGCACTGCAACAGAGGCAGGCGGGTCATGCTTGTGACCCTGTGACCCTGTGACCCAAGCCCTCCCCTGCCACTCCCGCCCCAGCCCTGCTCTTACCCACACGACACTGCAGGCAGCCTTTGGTGTCTGGAATCTTGGTGGACAAGGCAAAGCGCCTGTGGAGGTGACGACCGGGGTATGTGTCATGGGTGCCAGCCACGGTCAAGGCCCCACAGAGCCCTGAGATAAGCATTATCACCTTCCCTGCCTCATAGGGGAGAAACTGAGGCTCCGAGAGGCCGAGTAGCTTAGCTGTGCATGGCACGAGATCCGATGCAGGTCTCACAACACCAGCACCCACCTCTGCCGCCTACAGTCCAGGGCTTTGGTCGCAGAAACACCTTTAACTGTGCAACTTTGAGCAACTCACTTAATCACCTCCTGACTCAACTTCCTCATCTGTAGAATGGGGGTAACGATGGCACCGAACTCGTAGTGAGAAGGCCTTGCACACAGCCTGGCACGCTGCATGCACTCATGAAGGACTGGCTTTTCCCATTCTGAATTATTACCTCCCCACCTACTTCTGGTCAGTGAAAATCCTCTTTATAAAGGCAGAGGCAAGGTATAAAAGCAGACGCAAATGAGGAAACAAGAGCATAG
The DNA here is from genome assembly GCF_003254725.2 of Canis lupus dingo. Taxonomy (NCBI): domain Eukaryota; kingdom Metazoa; phylum Chordata; class Mammalia; order Carnivora; family Canidae; genus Canis; species Canis lupus. The sequence continues at coordinate 52,307,308 of NC_064260.1, read as the reverse complement.
AAGGTGCAGGAGCTGAGGGCCAGCCCTGCCGGGTAGGCCCAAGAAGATTAAGACTCGCAAGAAGGGGATCCCTGGGTGGCTCAGCGGTTTGGCGCCTGCCTTTGGCCCAGGGCGCGATCCTGGAGTCCCGGGATTGAGTCCCGTGTCAGGCTCCCAGCATGGAGCCTGCTTCTCTCTCCTCCTGTATCTCTGCCTCTCTTTCTCTCTATCATAAATAAATAAATAAATAATCTTTAAAAAAAAAAAAAAAAAAGACTTGCAAAAAAACCACAAATGAACGAAAGGCCTGCCCTCTACTGCCTGGGCTACAGGGACACCACAGGGGGCTGGCGGATGGCTGGCCTTGCCTTGGTGGCAGGGGAAAAGCGGAGTCCTTGCTTTGGTTACTAGCTGTCCCCAAGCCCTCAGGGGACCCTCTGAGCCTGTTTCTTCCTCTGGGGAACAGGGTTGCACGTCTGAAGGCCTGCCACCTCCTCCCAGCACCCTTGGCTGTGTGGGCCCTCTGCTGGGATGTGGGCCCCACCGAGGCAGCCTGTGCCCCTTTTTCTTTACCCCGTCTTCTCTTTTCTTCTCTCTCCCTTTGCTTTGGCCATTCTCCTTCCCAACTGGCCTTTGAATGGGACAGAGGCAGATATTTTTGTATCTGCTTTTTTTTTTTTTTTTATTCCAAACAATTCTGGCTCTCTACTTTTTATGTCTGAAGTGGACATCGTGACTCTGTGGTTTTCCAAACACACACCCAAAGCTCCCAGTGACTCGCTGGGGCTCAGGCGGGCCTGTTTCCTGCAGGTCCTGGGACAGAGCAGAGGTTTGCTTGGGGATTGAGCTCAGGAAGAAGCCCCAGGGCCACAGGGCTCCAGATGTGGTAGGTGAAGTGAGCCCACTGCAGGAAGGGACTGAACCCCCAGCCCCCCACCGCCGGGGTAGCCACATAGCCTGACCTCTCCACCATCCCTACCAGCCACCTGGACAGGGCAACCTCTAGGCCCACAGCCCAGACCTCTCCTCGAATTCAGCCTCCTCCAGCCCACTGCAGACAGATCTCAAACTCAATGTGACAACACTGAATTCTGCTCCACCCACACCTAATGACAGCCCTAACCTTCCTGCTTCCCCGGCCAAAAACCCCAGAGTCATCCTTCACTCCTCTTTCTCTTCTATCCACCAACTGTCAGGAAATCCTGCTGACTCAACTTGCAAAAGAAAATCTGAATTCAGCTGCTTTTCAGCTCCTTCACTGCTACTCTGGCCCATGCCACAGTCACCTCCCACCTGATGATTACAAGAGCCTCCTAACAGGCTTTCCTGCTTTCCCCTCACTCCTTCAGTCTATTCTCTTTTTTCTTTTTTTTTCTTTTTTTTTTTTTTTTTTTTTTTTATTAAAGCACGGGACAGGACCCGTGGGCAGAAAGAGCTGCATTGGCTTCATGAGGAGTCGCCTATCATAGACTTCAAGTTGAGAGGGAGTTAGGGAGAGCGTCTCTCTCTCTCTTTTTTTTTTTTTTTTTAAATTTATGATAGTCACACAGAGAGAGAGAGAGAGAGAGGCAGAGACACAGGCAGAGGGAGAAGCAGGCTCCATGCACCGGGAGCCTGACGTGGGATTAGATCCCGGGTCTCCATGATCGCGCCCTGGGCCAAAGGCAGGCACCAAACCGCTGCGCCACCCAGGGATCCCCTTCAGTCTATTCTCAACACAGCAGCTGGAGGGATCCCATGAAGACCTCAGTCCATGTCACTCTTCTGCAGTGGCCCTCAGGCGGCTCCAAGTCAAAGCCAAAGGCCTCACTGTGGCTACAAGGCCCCTCAGATCATCTTCCCTGTACTCCATCCATTTGGCTGCACCAGTCTTCCTGCTGTTCCTCAAATAGGCCAAGCCTTTTCCTGCCCCAGGGCCTTTGCACTGGCTGCCTGCCCCCACCCCCTGGGATGCTTTCCCCCCAGATATCAACAAGGCCTGCTCTAACTCTTAACTCAAATGGCATGGTCTCAGCAAGATCCTTCCTGATTCTTCCTGTACCACTTTCCCCTAGGTGCATCACCACGGAATACCTTTTCTATATTGGTTGGTTGTTGTGACAAGAATGTCTGGGGAACACGAGGACTTTTTAGTTCACAGAGCCCCCAGACATGTACTGAGTAGATACTCTCTAGATGACTGAACAAGGGACTCTACCTCGGACATCCTCCTGGACATCTCATTAAACACACGACATAATCTACATCCCTGAGGCCTCCTAGTCCTTTCATCCTCCCTCCTGCTCACTCTAGTCGGGGCCCCAGACCCTGTCAACCCTGCTTCCTGAATCTGGCCCAAGGCCATCCAGCTTTCACCACCCCGGAGCCTGACCCCCACAGCCTCAGGTCACTCCGCCGACCTCTTTCCTGGGTGCCCTCTCACCAGCCTCCCTGTCATTGCTACCACTCTCAGCACAGCCAGCCTCTAGTCTTTATCTGTCTAGACGAGACGAGCCCTGCTTTCTCGACCCCCAGCTCTAAGAAAAGGCATGTAACCCAGGCCTGGCCCCCATGCCCCCCAGCCCAAGCTCTTCATGCTGTGGCCACAGGGACAGGCTCAGAAGTGGGCAGGGACCTAAGCTATATCGATGACAACTGGCCCCCAGACTCTGTGGGAATTACTCAGACATGGAAGTTCTAGTACTGCAGGGCTGTTAGCTAATGGAATGCTGGCCTGGAACTATGGGCATCCATCACTGGACAGGAAAGCCTACCTGAGAATGAAAGTGATAGAGGAAAGCAGAGCCAAGAACTGCGGGAGAGTCCTGATGAAGCCATTTAAGCCTGGATCCAGCTTGGCCTGAAGCTAACTCTACCCCTGAACTCGCAGTTACATGAACCCTAAATTCTTTTTTGTACTTAAGTCAATGACTTGCTTCACCTGCAACAAGGAGAGTCCCGAGTGACATATAGAGTGATCCTCCTAAAATGCTCACGGTGCTGCTGCCAGTTGAACAAAAACCCAGGTCCTGGACCTGGCATCAAAGGAAGGGCTCTGCCACTCATGCATCTTTCCCTCAGGCTTCTCCACCCTCCTCCCTCAGGCCAAACAGCCTTCCAACTCCTCAGATCACCCACAAGAATTCACTGGTGCTCTTCCCCTGCCTGGAATGCTGTTCCCAAATTCACCTGCCTGGAAGCCCACCATGCACTTTCCAGCTCCATGCAGTTATACAGCCAGCCTCCCAGAGGCCTCTGCACCCCTCTCAGCTCTCCCTCTGGCTCACTTTGGGGCCAGGTACTGACCGTCAAGGACACATTTGATCTGCTGTCTACAAGCCTAGCTTATGACCAGGCCTACAGCAAATGCTCAGTAAATATGTGCCCCGTCCCCCAATAACCACAACTGCCTCACTCGGTCCCTTCGGTTTGCAATGGGCCTGGGGCGGGTACTGCCAACATGACTCACAGATGAGGAGACTGGACTCAGAGAGGCCAAGGGACATCCGAGATCCAAGCCCAGGCACACGGAGGCCATATTCCAACCCTGGCCCTGCTCCTCTGCCTCCCCCCTTCCCACCCGCTGCCCGCTGCCCGGGGCCTGGCCAGGCTCCCCTGGGTCCCTGACCTGGGAATGATGCGCTGCGTGAGGCGGTTGGTGGGGATGGAGAGGGGAACCTGTTGCTGAAGTCTTCGCTGCTCAAACAGGCCTGGAAGGTCATGGGCCCAGATGTGCGTGGATTTCCCTGCCAGGGAGGGAGAGGGGCTCAGAGAGTGATGGTCGGAAGGGTGTGGCCCTGGCCTCCCGCCTGCCCCGACCCATACCTGAGAGTGACAGCAGTACGTTATTCACACAGTAGAGCCAGGTGCAGCGGGGTGAAATCAGCTAGAGGCCATGGAATGACAGATGGACAGGGAGTCAGCACTCCACGCCCCCCGGGCCCTCTGCCCCGCAACGCCTGCCAGGCCTCACCTTCTCCAGTGTATCCTCATGCAGTTCATGCAGGTTGAGGGTGTAGATGCCTTCCTCGGCCCCCACCACCAGGAACTGGTCTGGGGGTGTGGGTACAGGGTTAGAGGTCAGTCTTACCCTCCCATCCCACCCCATCCCCAGCCCAAGCTGTGGATTCCCAGGCTCCTGCTTCTTCCCTGCCCCGGCCTACCCCGGGTGACAGGGTGAATCCAGGTGACAGCAGCATGGATCCGCAGGGGGCAACCATTGAAGACCTTGGAGAAGCAGGCACCCATCTGAGGAGAAGGCAAGAGGCCAATGAAGAAGGCAGGCACCACAGGGTGGCAGGCGATGAGGCAGCAGGGCGGCAGGGCTGCAGAAGAAACACTTACGTGCACCTTGGGGGTTGGGGGGAGCCCGTGGCACGATGATCTCTGCAAGGGAGGGAGAAGTCAGGGCCAAGGTAGCACCCCCAGTGTCCCATCGTCCCAGCCCCTCTGTGGTCTCCCCTCACCTCTGGATCCTCTTTGTGCTTCATGGTAGCCCAGGCAGTGGGGAGCAGAGGGGGGTTGGCAGGGCCTGGGAGAGGTGGAGGTGAGGTTCCTACAGGCACAGACCCGCTATGAGTTCCAGCTCTAGCCCCACCCCGAGCCTGCCTCCCACTCCCCTAAGCCTGGACTCACCCAGAGGGCTGGATAGAGGGTCTTCCGCTGGAGGCTCAGGGGGGGCCGGCCCCAAGAATGGGGTCCGCTTGATGGTTCCTATGGTGTCGCCTGGGGAGTCCAGCTCCTGGCAGGAAAGTCAGGGGACTGAGCCCCACTGTCAGCAAGGCTCCGTGACCTGGCCCCACTCCCAGCTGCACCTCTACAGGGGCCCTGCTTCCCCACTCCATACCTGGAGTTCCAAGGCTGGCCGGATGGTCAGGCTCCTAGGGGGGGGACAAACCAGAGGGACATGAGCTGTGAAATCTGACCAGGCCCCAGGTCCAGCTATCTCCCCACCCCTGTTTCAGGCCCAGCTTCTCACCTTTCCTCTAGGGCCTCCTCAACCGACTGTAGCAGGCTCCTGGGCAGGAGGGGACGAGATAAGCCCCCACCCCTCCCCTGAAGCCTCCCTCTCCCTCCTCTGCCCCTTCCCTGAAGCCTCCCTCCTCCTCACCCCTCCCCTGGAGCCTCCCTCTCTCTTGCTCACCCACTCAGCTCCTCCTTTCCCAGCAGTGTCCACTCCTCCTCCCACTGAGGGGAAACCAAGTCAGAACAACCAAAAGAGAAGCAGAGGGAAGAGAAGCAACATGAGAGGGTGATCAAGAAACTGGGAGAGCAACCCTGGTGGCTCAGCGGTTTAGTACCGCCTTCAGCCCAGGGTGTGATCCTGGAGACCCGGGATTGAGTCCCGCGTTGGGCTCGCTGCATGGAGCCTGCTTCTCTCTCTGCCTGTGTCTCTGCCTCTCTCTGTGTATCTCTCATGAATAAATAAATAAAATCTTTATTTATTATTTACCTTTAAAATAAAATCTTTAAAAAAGAGACTGTGGGAGAGAAGACAGACAGATGGAAAATGACGTGGTAACAGCCAAGAAAATTGTGAGCGAGAAACAAGGAGAGGCAAGGAAACTATGAAAGAGGAGGACAGAAGATCGGTGAGAGGGGGACAGAGTAGCAGCCAGAGCCAGAGCTGGTGGGTACGACAGCTGGGTGCAGACGCAGAATGGGCAGAGAACCATGCTAGGGTGGGGGTGGGCTCGTGCCTGTACAGGCCTACTTTCTAGAAAGGTGTGGTCACTGTGCCTAGGAAGGAGCCTCCCACCCCATGTTTTGGGGCGGGGGGGCAAGCCCACCCACACGGCTTTCCCAGGCCTCAGGGCCCAGCTGCTGCAGCTTCAGAGATCTGAGGCACTCGATCTCCAACACAGCTCCCTCGGCTGCCCCCGCACACCACCCTCCCACAGCACCGGCCCCCTCACCGGCTCATTTAGTGGGTCTGTTTCCTTCCTGCGTGGGGCACCAAATTTCACCTGGTGAACTGAGGGGCCCAGGGTACGCGAGTTAGCAAGGTGGGCTCCTGACTGACCCTCATACTCACACAAATGCCTCCACACAGTGCTCCACCAGATTCATGCACACACCTACAGCCTCCCACCAGATCCCCACACACAACTCCCCCACCAGATTCAGACACACACAGCCTCCACCACAGCCACCCACCAGATCCCCACACAGGCTCCCACCAGATCCCCACCACAGCAAGCCCCACCGGATCTATACACAGCTCCCCTACCAGACCCATACACATAGCCCTCCACTAGATTCAGACACACACAGCCCCCAAATCCACACACACAACTCCCAACCAAATCTACACACAGTTCCCACACTAAATCCACACACACACAACCCACACACACACCAAATATATAAACACACATGTAGACTCCCAAGCGGACTCACACTGGATCTCCGAGGGGGTCCTTTCGGCTGGGCCGTGCTGACCCCGGGAGTGAATGGTGTCTGGAAATATGTCGTAAGTCTAGGAAGGAACACAAACGGTTGACACACATCCAGCACTCACTGCCCGCCAGGTATGACAGAAGTGCTTTATATACACGGATGTGTTTTGTTTTCACAACCCTCCGAGATTATAAGATTAAACGGCACCCTCCTTTAGAAGATGAGAAAACCAGCGAAAGATCACACAGAAACCAAAAGATAGCTAAGCTAGGGTGAGGGCAGCCTGAGCTAAGGCCAGGAGTTTATCAAGCGGGTGGTACTGAGGGCAAGATGGGCCCAGGGAAGATTTCTAATGGGTGGGCTTGTCTGGAGAAAAACTCCCAGTGCTGGAAATATTCAAGTTACTAAGGAACCTGATCTGGGGGCACCTGGGTGGCTCAATAGGTTAAGTGTCTGCCTTTGGCTCAGATCACAGTCTCAGGGTCCTGGGATCCAGCCCCACATCAGACTCCCTGCTCAGCAGGGTACCTGCTACTCCCTCTCTCTCTGTCCCTCCTCCCCACTTGTGCTCTCTCTCTGCCTCTAAATAAGTAAGTAAGTAAGTAAATAAATAAATAAATAAATAAATAAATAAATAAATCCTTTTAAAAAAGGGGTGCCTAGGTGGCTCAGCGGTTGAGCATCTGCCTTTGGCTCAGCGTGATCCAGGTTCCTGGGATCAAGTCCCACATCAGGTTCCCCAACAGGGAGCCTGCTTCTCTCTCTGCCTTTATCTCTGCCTCTGTCTGTGTCTTTCATGAATAAATAAATAAAGTCTTAAAAAAAATCTTAAAAAAAAATAAAGGAATCTAACCTGTATCACTTCTGCATTCCTTACCACCTGGCGAGGTCAAGATCCATTCCTTAGCTCCCCTCACTTACCTCTAGGTCACAGTCCTCTGGGGAGAGGGTTCCCAGGTGGGGGTCATTGGCTTTGTCCAACAGCTGTGTGAGAAGAGCCCGAGGGAGGTGCTGGGTTGTGAACGGGTGCTAGAGAATTGAGGGGGTGCACAGGTTGCTTCCTGGCCTCCTGGCCTCCTGGCCCCCAGGCCTCTACCTTCAAGAATTTAGGCTCCTGCCCTGCTCCCGTCTCCCACCTGCAGAAGCTTCTCTGCTGTGGGCCTCTTCTTGGGGTTCTTGGTCAAGGCTAGCTTGAGGAAATGGTGGAAATTCTGGGTCCTAGTGGGTATAAAAGCCCCCCCGCCCCCAGACCCAGGTTAGAATACATGTAGGGCATCCTGCCAGCTGCCCCCTACCACCATTCCAGAGGAGGGAGTCTGCTCCCAGGAACCAGACTGAGGCCAAGGGCAGCTGGCGAAAGCAATATTGTGGTGACAGGGCAGCACCTCCATCATTAACCATCAGCCCTTCCTCCCGGCCTACCCTGAATCCCCTGGCCCAGGAGCAGGGCTTGGGTCCCTCCCACAGATGGTTCGCAAAAACTGAACGAGCAGGGCTCCTCAGGCGCGCCCTGGGAATTGGCAGAAGGTTCTCCGCCCCCGCGGAGACTGCTGGGAAGGAGGCCCCAGCAGGGGATGTGGGCCCTCACCAACGAGTCTTGTCTCTCAGCCTAGGCGGCTGGAAGCTACTCTTCGACATGAGCATCAGGGCCCTGTGGAGAGCACGAGGTCAGGGGAGAAGGTCAGCAGGGCCCTGGAGGTCAGGCAAGGGGCAAAGAAGTGTTGGGCAGACCTCATGGGGTGCAGATGGAACAGAGGGGGCTGCAGCTCGCCCAGCTCGATGGCGGTGATGCCCAGGGCCCAGACGTCACACAATTCATTGTAGCCTCCTTTGCGCTCCACAGCAGCCACCTCTGGGGCCATCCTAGAGGCAGGGTCACAGAGGGGATGGCCAGATGCCCCACCTGTGCTGCCCCCCCTCAGCCCAAGGCCTGTACAGCCTCACCAGTATGGAGTCCCAATGAAAGACCTCCTCTTAGCCACGGACGCCGTCAGCTCGCCTGACACCCCAAAGTCAGCTGTGGGGAGAAAGAGCTACTCCCACCCGCCCTCTGGCTACCACTCCCCAATCACCTCAGAGCTGAGGCTCGGAATGCACCTGTAGGGTTGAGAGAGTAGGCAGCCCAGGTTCAGCCACAACTGCCACAGGTCCAAGGTAAGGCAAGGCAAGGTTCCCCTCCGAGAGGGGTCAACCACCTTCTATCCCTGACCAAGTGCGCAGTGCCACGTTAGACTCCATACAGACCCAACCATGTCAAACTTCTAGCAGGGAAGGATCCACTTTCTCAGTGGGGAAACCAAGGGTTAAGTGGTAAAGTGACTTGCCCAAGGACACCCCACACTTGAATATAGACTCTAAGACTCCATGAGCTCCCACAGAACCCTCACCCTGATTGTGTTCCCGGGGTACTGACCCAGCTTGACATCTCCCTGGAGAGTGAGGAGAAGATTGGCTCCCTGTGGGAATGGAGGAAAGAGAATCCCGTCTGGTGCCCCCAAGAGCTTCCTCCTCCCTCCTGTGATGCCCCTGGCCAGACCCCTACCTTGATGTCTCTGTGGATCTTCCCCTGAGAATGCAAGTGGTGCAGCCCCTGGAGACAAAGAGGAGCTCCTGCAAGCAACCACCCAGGACTATCCCCCCTTTCCTGAGTCCCCTCTCACCACTGGGCCCCCCACCCAAGCAGCTTCCTCCTCCCCTCTCCCCAAACAGGAAGTGACTGAGCCAAGAGGGAAATGTGCTGCTTCCGGCAACAGGGTTGGGGCCCCTTCCCCCCTAGGACCCACAGCCCCTCAGGCCAGCTCTGCCTGAGGCACTCCACCCACCCCCCAACACACACACACACACACACACACACACACGCATGCACACTGGCCAGGCTAACTGGGCTCCCTGCCCACGGCTCCTGGGGACTTCAGGTATGAACAGCCTCAAGGGCCCAGCTACCTTCAGTGCCTCTCGGCAGACATAGGCGATCTGCCGTTCCTCCAGGGGCCCAGTGGCTGTAATGGAAGGGGTGAAGGCTGGCACAGAAGTCTGGAGGATATGCTGACCTTCCCAGGCCACCCAGGCATTACTAGGTGAAAGAGGTGTTGGCCACATCCCCTCCCTGCACAGTCCGGGATAGGGCCCAGAGGAAGACACCATTTCTTCAAGGTCACACAGCCAGTAAGGAGTAAAGGGCCCAAGTCCAGGACCCCAGCTCTCCTCTCCTGCCCCATGCTGGGGAAGGGCTGGTTGGGAAAAAGGCTGTGGCCCTCTGGTGCCTGGAGTTCTGGCCCTCACCGTGGTAAATCTCCTGCAGGGACCCCCCTCCGCAGAACTCCATGCAGATCCACAAGCGGTCATTCCTGGGGGAGGGGGGGCACAGAACTGGGGTGGGCACATGGCAGGGCCACATGGGGACTGCCTGGGGGTAGGCAAGGGGATAAAGCAGCCTCACCTGAGGTAGCTGCCAATGTAGGCCACCACATTGGGGTGACGGCACTCACGCAGTATGGTGATTTCCTGCTGGAGGGAGCTGATGTCGTCCCCTGGGGAGCACAGGGCATCATGGGGGAGGGCTCATAGGATTGCTCTCAGTGCCCCCATCTGCAAAATGGGCACATCTGGGCCAGACATATTTCCAAGTGGCAGTACCTGGGGCCTGGGGCCTGCCTCTCAGGGGGCCAACTCTTAGCGCCCGCCGGGCGCTCTGCCCTCCCTCCAGTGCAGCGGCCCTGGCCCCGGGCCCTCACCTGGGTCTAGCTTGACTATCTTGACCGCGGCCAGTTCGGAAGTGACCGTGTCGCGGGCCTGCAGGGGCGGAGGAGGTGAAGCGGGATGAGGAGGGGGCGGGGCTGGGGCTGGATCCGCCGTGGGGCGCACAGCCGGTGCCCTCCCCGCCGCTCTCCCGCCCGTGCGGCTGCCTGGCGCACCTTGTAGACGTCGCCATAGGTCCCGGCCCCCACGCGCTGCAGCAGCTCGAAGCGGTCCCGCGGGTCCTGCAGCGACACGTCCCGCAGCAGCGCCATTGCCCGGCGCCGGGCGGGAGGGCGGGAGGGCGGGCGGGCGGGCGGTCGTGAGCCGCGGAGCCGCGGAGCCGCGGAGCCGCGGAGCCGGCGCGGGACGGCGCGGCGCGGCGCGGCGCGGGGCGGAGCGGGGCGGGGCAGGACCGCGGGGGCCGGCGAGGGTGGCTCGGAGGCCGCGGGGGCGGGGCCGGGAGGAGATGCCCCGCCGCCCGGCCGGGAGGAGGCGCCGGCGGGACCGGCCCTCTGCGGGGAGGGGAAGCCCCGAGGCCCGGCGGAGCCGAGCCGAGCCGAGCCGAGCCGAGCAGAGCGCGGCCCTTCAGCCAGACAGCCGCTCCCCGCGCCCTGCAGGTGGGAAGCCCGACGGCCGGGGGGCAGAGGGCCGACCCCCTCCGTCCCGCCCGCCATTTCCCCGAGGAAACACGGACGTGTGCTTGTTTTTTTTTTTTTTACAAAATGTATTCATCTTCCTTGGAACTGAAAAATAAATCTATGTACAAAACAGGAAGAGATCAGGCTCCCCTCACCCACTCGTAAACCCCTGCAGATTTCCTCCAGAGTCCCCTGAGACGGGCTGGACCTCGGGGAGGTTCCCAGAGGGTCGGAAAGAGGTCTGCTCTGATCTGGGGCCAGTTTGGTCAGGAGGGGGGCAGGGCTCAGGATTCACAGGCCAGAGACTGCGTTTCGTGTCCCAGACTCGCGGGACAGAGAGGGGAAGAAGCTAGGATTTCCAAACTCTGAAATTTCTTAAGTTCTTTGGGGTTTGGGGGCTTGGGTTCCCAAGGATGGAATTTTTTTTTTTTTTTTGGGGGGGGGATGGAATTCTTAAGTGTGGAAATGTACTCCTAGAGGCTGAGCGGAGTCCCAGGTTCCCGGGTTGAAGGCAGGACCTGTGCTTTTTGGGTGTAGGGCAAAACCTGAGACCCGCGGGCCGGGAGCAACGGTGAGCAGACCTGGTCTGGCCCAAGGTTAGAGCCTCGGTTCTGAAGTGGGGCGTTTCCAGTGCTTGGACCTTTAAAGATTAATGATGGAGCTCAAAGTGAGGTTTCCATTGGCCAGCTGGGATTCTGGGGGATGGGCTCTAAATCTCAACGAACCGCAGAGCCCTGGAGTAGTTAAGTACTCCAGCAACTTGCAGCCAGGGTTCCGGGTGGGGGTGGGGCCTGAAGGAGGGGCGTAGGGCCCTAGGCCCGGGGGCGGGGCTTGGGCTCAGAGGGGCGGGCGGGGGAGTTGGGTGACTGGGGTGGCGCCTCCATCCGATTGAGTGCCCTCCTCCTCCCACCGCAAGGGCTGACAGGCAGTTCAGAGGCCCTTGCGCTGGCGCTTGAGGAAGGAAAGCGTGTAGTCGCTAGGTGTAGACACCTTCTGCTTCTTCATCTGCACTTGTGACTGTGCCGTGAGCTGCAGCTTGATGGCGCTCGAGTTGATCTTGGTGGCCACCAGCAGCTCTTTCATGCCCTTCATCTTCTCGCTCTGGAAAGTGAGCACCGGACCCTCTGGTGGTGGCGACGCTGCGGGCGCTGGCGCCGGAGCTGTGCTGCCTCCTTCAGGGCCTCGGGCAGTGCCAGGGACTGTCCCTGGGGGCTTCCGAGGGAGTCCCGACATCGCCCCTTGGCCTCCACCAGGGCCTTTGTCCAGTGCCGGCTTCTTAGGTGGCGGCGGCTCCTCGGGCTTGGACTCACGCCGCGGGCCTCGCCGCCGTCCTTCCCGGGCTTCCTCGCCCCAAAGCTCCTCGGCCTCCGCCGCCTCGGCCTCGCGGCTCACGATGCGCACCTTCTGCCGTACCTGAGCAGGGAGGAAAGACGGACAAGGCTGCAGGACCAGGGGCTAAAACCCCAGGACAGCCTCGGCCATCGAGGCCCAGGGCCGCAGTCTCAACTGCACCCAAAGGAGACAAGCCAATATCTTCAGGATCACAAAGGTTCTGACCTCCCCACCTGCCCTGCACTGCTTCCCCTCACCTGTCCCTCAAACCGGCCTAGGGACTGCACTAGGAAGGTGGCCCAGCCCACGTGCAGCACCGGTGTGGGGCTGCCTTCTTCCCACTTGCAGATGCCATCATAGAACCGCAGCAGGTGGGCGAAGCACTCTGGGTCCTGTAGGGCAGAACCCTGGCTCTGCACCCCCTGGGCATGGGGAAAGGAAAGTACAGGTTAGACCCTCTGAGGCACCCCCTGTCACAGGGCACAGGCCAGGCCTCTTGGCTAGGCAAGAGCCCTGGCTTCAAAAGAGATGAACATAGGGGAAAAGATCTCTTAGAACCTCTTCCCTTTTATAAAACCAGTCCTTAGCCAGGACTTGGGGGAGGGAGAACCCATCCCTTATCTACATCCCACCCTTCAACTGAATGAGGAGCACTGACCGTGAGAGAGGTGGGCTTCCCCCCTTTACTTGAAGGCATAGGCTAGAAACCCTGGAAATACCCTTAGCTCCTTCAAAGGCAGCCCAGAGCCCCAGCCACTGCAGCAGAGAATGTAGCTCTCTGCACATGGACACCTTCCCCAGGGCAGGTCCCAGTCCCATGGAGCAGTCTCTATGCCCAATGACGGGGAGCTCTGCTCACAGGGGAAGGTGAACCTGGGTTCACCTGGGTCTGCTCCCCTGGCCGCTCCTCGCCAGCCTCCAGCAGGCTAGCTGCCTCCTTCAGCAAGTTGGGGATGACATCATTGGCTACTTCAAAGAACTCCTTGTAGATCTCCTCATCTTCGCGGCAGTAGTTGTAGCTGTGAGAGCAGTAGGGCACTGTGGGGTCTTGGCTGTGGCAGGGACCCCCAGGGACCTGGTGAGTGGTTGGGTTCTTCACTTGGAAATGATGGGTCCGAGCAAGGGTGAAAGGAAGGGCACAGGGTGGGGGGGTGCAGGTTCTACAGCTGGATGTCGTTGGTTAGAAACTGGGAGGACAGGGGAGCCAGAAAAGGTGCAAGGCCCTCATCAGGGGTCCCAACCTCCTGGGTGATGGTGGCCTTGGCTGCCTGGACTGGATGGAAAGGGGATAGGGCTTGGGACCCAGGCCTCATGCCTGGATGAGGGTGGTTGGAAATTAGATAGGGTGGGGGAGAGAGGACGGGCTAAGGCCCTAGCGGGGGGATCCTCACTCCTGGATGACAGTAGCTGTATCAGCCCAGGCCTGCAGGGCTTCTCGAACATTGCGATTGCGACAGTGGTAGCCAGCCAGGTACATGTAGGGGTAGATGTGCTCATCCCGGTAGTAGGTCTTGGCTGAGGCAATGCCCTGGGAATAGAGCAGAGAGACCTCAGGGAGCAGCCCCAGTTGCCGTGGATGGCACAAATCCCATTGGGTCACACCCATAAGGCACAGCAATATCTCAGAAAGCCCACCTCCAATCTCACCTCCACCACTTTTAGCCTCACTCCCCAGAATCTGCAGGACTGCCTGCTGAGGCCTGGCCACAGTGCAAGGACTCCCACAGAACAAGGGCTATGAAAGGGAAGGGAGCCATCCTCCAAGCTCAGGGTACATCCATTTCCCAGGCTTTCCAACACACTCCTACACAAACACCAAAGCCTTCTAAACCCAGCCCAATGTCCCTCCTACCCCCTTCCACCTCCCAGAAGTTAACAACCCCTTCTCAGTGCTCCAGCCACACTTGACCTCTGTTATACTCTAGGACAATAAAAAGGCAGCACAAAAAGCAGGGCGAAGGGGACAAATTCAGGCCAGGGAACCCAGAACACCACCCCAAACAGCCCAGACTGCACTGAATATGCACATAGTAAATACAAAATGGGAAATGGATGGGCAATACCCCCAATACACATAAAGTTCCTCTCTCCTCACCTGCCCCCTCCCAGTCCCCAGGTAGAAGGGGACCCCAGCCACTGTTAGGCCTCCCTTCTGTACCTTCCTGAGATGTCCCCACCTTGTGGTAGAGAGTGAGTGGGTCTGGCCGGCCAGGGGTGGGCTCCAGTTCCTCCAGATCTGCCAGGTTCCCCAGTGCCATGGGGTACCTACGAAAGGGTCATGAGTCCAGGCTGCCAACTGGCCCCCTGAGGCCCAGCCTGGTCACTTCCCCCTACTGACCTTTCCAGATGTCCCAGGTCATAGAGCAGCCAGAGCAGTTTCTAGGGGGCAGAAGGAGAGAGGTATAAGCTGGGGGAAAGTGAGGAGGGGCTCAGCCTACCAGATAGATGTGAGGTCCAGCACCAGCAGGGACCTCCCACCAGGTAGGTGGGGCCAGAATTCGGGAACCAGCCCCTTATGGGACCCAAAGTGCTTTCACATCCTAGTTCTAGTCCCCCAAGAGCCCTGGGAAAGGCCAGGCCAAGCATGATTAACCCATGGTACCAAAAGGGAAGCTGAAACACAGGAAGGGTGAGCATCCCCCCCAGGGTCCCACAGGTCCCCTCACCTGCTGCAGCTGCAACAGCTCCAGGGAGTCAGTGTGCAGGTCAATGGAAGGGTTGATGGCACACACCATAAATGCCACTTCCATCTTTCGGTCACAGCGCATGTATGATCCTTTCAGGTACAGCCAGCTCTTGGAAGAGGACAAGACCAGATGTCTCATGATGGCTCACCTGTGCCTGCTCCAGGGAATGACAGGCAGGAAAGGGATACTCCCTCTTCTTGGCATATGGTGATAGGAAGAGGGGAGGGATAGGAGATAGGAGTGGACACTCCCTCTTCTTGGAGGTAGTGATAGGAAGAAGGGAGGTGGCTTGGGCTAGGAAAGCAGAATGTGAAGTGGACAAGGGGGGGGGGGCAGTACCCGCTCAGCCACACCCGCGTTGACTGTCTGGCCCCTGCGATCTTCGTTGCCCTTGCCATGCCAAGTGACCTCAGCTGTCTGTTCTCCGTTGGGCCCAAACACTACCCAGGCATGGTCCTCAGACAGGGCCAGGTGGACATCTCGGAGGCCCAGAGCCTGGCAGGCCCCCACCACGGCAAAGGCCACACCAGAGCTGTCCAGTTTAGTGCCTGCAGAAGGGAAGGTAATGAGAGAGTCCTCTGAGCTCCGAGCTGGGGGAAAGGGCCAGGTGGTGATGGGCCATGCTCCCTTCCATCCTCGCCTCTGAGCCTGTGCCCAAACCTTAGATGCTCCAGCCCATCAACTCTCAATCCGTTTCCTCCTATGTGTTCGAAGCCTCTCCCTCCCACTTTAGGTGCCCCAGCAAAAGACCTTCTTGGCTCTTCTACAACTCCACCCAGCCTTTGACTCTATCCCTTCTCTTTCTCTGCAACCATATTATAATTCAACGATTTCCTTGCTTTAAGGTACCTGTTAGGTTTTAACAGGGACAGCAAAAACAGGACCCTCTGGCCAACACTCTTTCTTCACACACCCACTGGTAGATACTTCTAATTTATCTCTGTACTCTTTTCCTGCTAGGCTCAGAAGTAGCCTCAGACTCCTTCTCAACATGGCACTCCAGGATCTGACAATCAACTGAGCTTGAAGCAAAGAAGAATGTTCTTTGCAAGTCCTGAGTCTTAAGCTCCTTGACATGAGGCCCCTTCCTCATCTGTTCACTTTAAGTGTCTCAGATGTCGCCAGATTTTGGCTCTTTGTTCCCCAAATCTGCATCTGCCTTTTGTGCCTCATACTGGGCTGAGGGGCTCCTGTAACTGTTCAATGGCAGAGATGGGTATGCTGAGGAGGCAGAGCCAAGTGATTGGGGTCCAGTCCCAGCCCTGCCATTTTGTGCCTTTGGCACATCATTTCCCTTCTCTGAGCTTCAGTTTCTCTAGCTGCAAATAGGGTTGTAACACCTCCCCCACTTTGCAAGGCCTACAGGTCTTAAAGGGCTCTGCAAACTATATGGTGTTGTGAAAGGGTGGGCCGAGGTTCCCAGGTGAAACAGGATTCTCGCCCTTTGCCACCTGTCGGGCTCCAACCTGTGATGAAGCTGAAGAGGGATTGGATATGGGCCCGGTCCTTGAAGTAGGAACGGCTGAGGCTGTTCCAGATGACATCGGAGACCTTCTTCACCAGTTCTCGGCTGGAGACACCTCCCTCTCGCGGGTAGAGAGACAGGTCCACGGCGCCACGGATCTGGGCGGTGAAGCGGGCATACAACGCGGCAATGATGGATAGGTCCGCCACAGGGAAGTAGGTAAGCCCGCCAGGTGGGTCGGGCGCGGGGCTGGGCTGGAAGGTGAGCTCGGGCACATTGGTGGGGATGACGCGGTTGACAGCTAGGAAGTGCTCCACGAAGCCCAGTACCAAGGATAGAAGCACCAGGTCCGGTTCCTCTCGGCCCAGCTCCGCAGCGAACAGGCGCACCACGTCGTCGATAGAGCGCAGCGGGAACAGCGTCTTCTGGGCGGCCTTCAGCCCCATGGCGGCGGGCCTCGGCCTGCGGAGGAGCCGGAGGGAGGGTCGGGCGGGCACGACCAGGGACCCCCTCCCAGGCTCGGCTGACGTCCTACACCCCCATTCCCTACACTCTCTTGCTTCCCCGCCCACCCTCCGCTCATCTGTTCCCCCTCTTCTGTAGGAGACCCCTCAACCGAAGCTGTAAAGGGCCTCCTCGCTTCCCACAACCGCAGAAGCCGCGGCCCCGAAGGGGGTGCGCCCGGCTGAGGACCCTCCATGGCCGCCCCGCCCCCCTCTACGACCGTACCCCCGGGCACCTGGAGTCCGTCCAGAAGGCGCCCCTAAGCCAAGCCCCCCAAATCCCAAGGAGACTCCTGGCCTGGGTCCCCCGCGCCCACCTCCGCGCTTACATCCCACACAAGGCACCACGGCGCCCGCCGCCTGGAGCCTGCTGGGAAATGGAGTTCCGCCCCTTGGGCCGCACGGCCTGCCGGGAAGTGCAGTCCCAGGCCCTCTACTGTCCCTGCCGAGTCTTGAAATGGTGGCTGGGCCGGACAATCCGCGGTAGCTGATGGGAATGGTAGTCTCGCTGCTCTGGGCTCTCCAGAGGTAGGTGAGGAGTGGAGGCTGCACCACCTTCCTGGAATCCTCAGGGATTGGTCACTCCATTTCACGCCCTCCAGGTAGGCCGTGGGACCGCGGTGTATTCTGGGAGATGTAGTCCGAGGAGTGACCAGGCAGTCCTAAGGCGGTCACTGCGCTTAGGTTGTCACGTGTGTCAGCAAGATGTGAGGAAAATGAGTACTTTCAAACACTGCCAGAGCACTGTGGGTGCGTTCAGCCACGTTAGCTGAATGTTTATCAGTATCCGTCAACATGTAAATATGTCTGCTGTACATCTAGCAATTCTTCCCTAGTTCCGCTCCTGAGAAAATTTAATATATGTGTAAAGAGGAAAATCCAAAGAACCATTATAGTTACTTATAATCACGTAAATGCAGGGTAAAGTAGCCAGTTCCATGCATCCTAAAGTAGATCTTCAGAGCATATTGTTGAGGGAAAAAAGCTTCCGAATAAGATGTATGATAAGATAGTATTTTTAGTAAGAACATTTTAAAACTTCAAAACAATAATAAATAATTTCAACAGAATCATCCAGTCACCTTCTTTATTCATTCAACAAACAGATTTTTGGTGCCTGTGAGCCAGGCACTCAGTCCTAAGGCACTGGATATATAGCAGTGAGTAAAACATATCAAATTTCTGCCCTTCTTCACCTCTGTGAGTATTTTCCCCCAAAATCCATAAGCCTAGTCTAATCATGAGAAAGCATCTGGCAAGCCGAAACTAAGGGACATTCTACAAAATACCTGACCAGCACTCTTCAAAAGTGTCAAGGTCATAAAAGAGGAGGAAAGACCGAAGCTGTTGCAGATTAGAAAAAAGTAAGAAGACGGCAACTAAATGGTGTTCTGGGTTGAATCCTGGGTTGAATCCTGTGACTGAAAAAGATTAATAGAAACGCTGGTCAATAGGGTGGCTGACCATCCTAGTTTGCCCAGGACTGAGGGGACTCCAGAAGCACAGGTATTTTAGTCTTTTTTTTTTTTTTAAGATTTTATTCATTTATTCATAAAAGACACACAGAAGCAGAGACATAGGCAGAGGGAGACGTAGGCTCCCCACAGGGAGCCTGATGCAGGACTCCATCCCCAGGACCCTGGGATTAAGTGGGATTAAGACCAGAGCCAAAGACAGACACTCAACTGCTGAGCCACCCGGGAGTCACAGGACTTTTAGTTTTGTTTTGTTTGTTTTTTTTTAATTTTTATTTATTGATGATAGTCACAGAGAGAGAGAGAGAGAGAGAGAGGCAGAGACACAGGCAGAAGGAGAAGCAGGCTCCATGCACCGGATGGTCTGACGTGGGACTCGATCCCAGGTCTCCAGGATCACGCCCCGGGCCCTTTAGTCTTAAAACCAAAACAGTCAGGGCAGCCCAGGTAGCTCAGTGGTTTAGCGCCTGCCTTTGGCCCAGGGCGTGATCCTGGAGACCCGAGATGGAGTCCCACGTTGGGCTCCCTGCATAGAGCCTGCTTCTCCCTCTGCCTCTCTTTCTCTCTGTGTGTGTCTCTCATGAATAAATAAATAAAATCTTAAAAAAAACAAAAAAACAAAAACAGGGCACCTGGGAACCGTACTTGTGAAATTCAAATAAAGTCTGTAGCTTTGTTCATAGTTTTCATCAGTTAGGTTTGATAAATATATCATGGTTATGTCAGATTTAACATTAGGGGAAGCTGGGTGAAGAGTACATGGGGATGAGATCAGCAATGACGAAGTCCTGGGATACTACTTCATGTAGAGATCAGGAGACCAGGGGCACTTGGGTAGCTCTGTTGGTTGAGCTTCTGCCTTTAGCTCAGGTCACAATCCCGGGGTCCGGGGATCAAACCTTGTATCCAGCTCCCCACTTGGCAGGGAGCCTGCTTCTCCCTCTCCTGCTCTCCCTGCTTTGCTTGTGTGCTCTCTCTGTCAAATAAATGAATAACATCTTAAAAAAAAAAAAAAAAAAAAAAAAAAGGAGGCCAGGAGGAACCAGCAAAGGAGATTGGCTATAGAGATAGGAAGAAAACCAGACAAGCGTTCGTGCAGAAGATGATGCAGCACCAAGGCAGAGGTGTGACGGAGAATGTCAGATGCTGTTCATAGATCAGCAAACTGAGCACGAAGGACAGACTGGATTTGCTTCGGTGGGTATTCCTGGTGACCACATTAAGAGCAGTTTGGGAGCAAAAGCCTAAAGTTCCTGAGCTTAAGAAAAATGAGAGGAAAGATACTGGAGACACAGTGCTAATACCGAGCTCTTTCAGGAACCTTTGCAGCAAAGACAGGGGCAAAATAAGATGGTGGCTGGGGAGTGGGGAGAGGGTCAAAGGAGACTGTGGTGGTGGTGTTTCAGAGGAGAGGACTGCACATGGATGGCCTTGAATGGGGGGAGGGAATGAGAGTTCCGAGGGGTAGGTGTGGCCTTTACTAGAAGCACTAACAGTTCATCTAAGTAATTGGAGAGAAGGAAGAATGTGTGGGCTCCTGCCCTGGGTACTTTAATTTTCTCAATGAAACCGGAAACCCATTTGGTGGTCTCTTTCCCTCCACACCTTTGCTCAAATGTTAGCGTCTTAATGAGGCTGACCCAGACCTGACTGCCTACTTAAAATTACACTCTCTGGGGCGCCTGGGTGGCTCAGTCAGTTAAACATCTAGACTCTTGATTTGGGCTCAGCTCTTGATTGATCTCAGGTTCCTGGGCTTGAGCTCCCTCCCTTGCTGCAGTTAAGCTCTGTGCTCAGCAGGGAGTCTGCTTGTCCCTCTGCCCCCCTCCCACCTCATGCTCTCTTTCTTTTTCTCTCAAATAAATACAATCTTAAAAACATATATATATCATACTCTCCAACCAAATTTTTCTTCAATCCCCCCACTCTGCTCTACTTCCCCCCCCCCCACACACACACCAAATTACTAACACTTTCTAGAACAGAGTTTCTCAACCGTGGCACCATTGGCATTTGGGGCTGAATAATTCTTTGTATTTGGGTACTGCCCTCTGCATTGCAGGATGTTTAGCAGCATCTCTGGCTTCTACCCACTAGGTGCCAGTAGTACTTCTTCCCTCGTTGTGACAGCTAGTAATGTTTCTAGACATTGCCAAATGTCCCCCCCAGGGGGAGGGGCAAAATTACCCCCAATTGAGAACACCATTCCAGTATATAATATAACTTACTTATTTATTAATTGTTTGTCTCCTACCACCAAAATATAAGCTCCACAAGGACAGGATATGTGTCTGTTTTATTGATATGTCCCATGTGCCTAGAATAGAGTCTGGCATATAACTGGTGTTCAGCAAAAACGTGCTGAATGAATAAATGCATTATGCAAAAGAGTAACTATAATGATTGACCTGGAATTTATGCTGTGTGAGGAGGGACATTAAGAACACATGAGGGATGAGGGACAGCAAAAAGTGTGGCAAAATCCATGAATTGTAGGTTCCAGTGGAGTCAAAAGTTTATTGGAGTTGAAGGGGTAGAGAGAGCTGGAAAGATATGGATGTTGGTTAGAGATGCTTGCAGTTAGGGATGCTTGGGACTGAGGTTATGGGGAGAGAGCTGTCATTATTGGCAATGAAAAGACCTAGCACAGTGCTTCCAGTAGAAATGTAACAGGAGCTATATATATAACTTAAAAATCCCTAGTAACTACATTAAAAAAGTGAAAGACTTGGGACGCCTGGCTGGCTCAGTGGTTGAGCATCTGCCTTCCTTGGGTTGTGATCCTGGGTCCTAGGATCAAGTCCAGCATCAGGCTCCCCACAGGGAGCCTGCCTCCCTCTGCCTATGTCTCTGCCTCTCTCTCTGTCTCTCATGAATGAATAGATAAATAAATCTAAAAAAAAAGTAGAGGGCAGCCCCAGTGGCTCAGGGATTTAACGCTGCCTTTGGCCCAGGGCGTGATCCTGGAGACCTGGGATCGAGTCCCGTGTCGGGCTCCCTGCATGGAGCCTGCTTCTCCCTCTGCCTGTGTCTCTGCGCCTCTGTGTGTGTGTGTGTGTGTGTGTGTGTGTGTGTGTGTGTGTCTCTCATGAATAAATAAATAAAATCTTTTTAAAAAATAGAAGACTTAATTGAAATTAATTTTAATAACATCCAAGAGGCTATTTCAACTTGTCATCAATATAAAAATTATTAATGAAAATTTATATTTCCACATAAGTTTTTAGAATCTGCTATGTGTTTTATACTCACAGCACATCTTGTTTCAGGCTAATCACTTGTCAACGGCTTTATAGCCTACTTGGTGGCTCTCATGTAGGCTGGAGCTTCTTCCCAGTATGGCTACAGGAACGTGTGGCTCGGGCAGGATGGAAGACACACGGTCACGGTCAGGGAGAGGTGGTTCCAAGGAACTGAGAGACTCAACGCTGGATCATCTATATGTTATACCAAAGTCTCTTAAGAATTAAAACCAGAGTAGGAGGGAAAAGAGTGACAGCAAGCCAGGAGCTGGAATAGTCAAGAAAGGAGCGATCCATGGGTTGGGAGATGTCAGAAACAAAGTGGGCAGCATACCCTGATAACTTGAGTGCATGCCAACTTGAGTGTTTGCAAGGAGGGAGGAAGGGGTCTGTAAGCAGCAATGAGAATCATGGAGAGTGCCTACCCGACCTCCAGACCTAGTGACAGAAGGCAGAGGGCAGTAGTGACCTCAGGGTTTCTGCCAGAGCAGTGGGCTGAGGACCATTTGCAGAAGGAGGGGGGGCGGGGTTTGCTGAAGATGGACCATGAGAAGAGCCCAGAGGGCACCCAGACAGCTATTAAGAGCTAATTTTGGAGATGGGGGTCAGAAAAGGGGATGGTCAGAGCTCTGGAGAACCTAGGAAGCCTGAGTCTCTCAGAACTTGTTCTGATGGTCCTAAGGCAGGAGTGAGGTGGGGAGGGGGGCAAGTGTGATGTGACTGTACCAAAGGCAGGGTTTCAAAAGAAAATCTTAAAAAAAAATGTTAATATCATGGAGGCAACAAAAAATGGGAGACCAAGAAAATTTTTCTGGGTTAATGGAGACTAGAGAGAGCCTGGACCACCAAATGCAACATGTGATCCAGAATTAGATACTTGATTTTTTTTAATGCTATAAAGAGCATTTTTTAAAATTTTAATATTTTTATTTATTTATTCATGAGAGACAGAGAGAGAGAGAGGCAGAGACACAGGCAGAGGGAGAAGCAGGCTCCATGCAGGGAGCCCGACATGGGACTCGATCCTGGGTCTCCAGGATCAGGCCCTGGGCGGAAGGGCCAAAGGTGGCACTAAACCACTGAGCCACCCGGGCTGCCCTATAAAGAGCATTTTTGACACAGCTGTATCATCAACTGGGCAACTTAAACAACTGAAAACGCAGAAATGCCTTGTCTCCCCATCTGGAGTTTGGAAGGCTGAGGTCAGAGTGTTGGCAGGGCTGATTCCCTCCGAGGCCATGAGGTAGAATCTGGTCCAGACCTTTCCTCAGCTGCGGGGGGTTTGCTGGCAATCTGTGGTGGTCCTGGTTTGTAGAAGCATCACCCTGATCTCTGCCTGCAGCCTCACCTTCACATGGCCTCCTCCCTGTATGTGTATGTCTGTGTCCAAGTTTCCCCGTTTTTAATTTAAAAAATATTGGGGGATGGGGTGCCTGGGTGGCTCAGTTGGTTAACCATCTGACTTCGGCTCATGTTGTAATCTCAGGGTCCTGGGATCCAGCCCTGCATTGAGTTCCAAGCTCAACATGGAGTCTACTTGGCCCTCTGCCCCTCCCCCTGCTCATACTCTCTCAAATAAATAAATAGAATCTTTAAAAAAAAAAAAAAAGATAAAATTGTTTTGTGTGTTTTTTTTAATTGTTTTTAAGTAAACTCTAACCCCAGTGTAGGGCTTGAACTGATTACCCCAAGATCAAGAATCGCCTGTTCTACTGACTGAACCAGCCAGGTGTCCCCAAGTTTCCCCTTTTTATTTATTTATTTTTATTAAAAAATATTTTATTTATTTATTCATGAGAGATAGAGGCAGAAACACGGGCAGAGGGAGAAGCAGGCTCCATGCAGGGAGCCCGACACGGGACTCGATCCTGGGACTCCAGGATTACGCCCTGGTTCCAAAGGCAGATGTTCAACTGCTGAGCCACCCAGGCGTCCCAAGTTTCCTCTTTTTTAAAGGAACCAGTCATATTGGACTAGGGCTCCCCTTAATGAACTCATTTTAATGAACTGCATCTGCAATGGCTCTTTCCTAGTAAGGTCACTTACTGAGGTATTTGGGGTTAGGACTTCTTTTTTTTTTTTTTTTGCAGTTTTATACCTTCATTTGACAGTCAGCGATTAGCTCTCATCCACATTAACAGTCTGTAGATTTTTGAAAGCGGTGACAAGTATGTAAGTAACCAGTGTGTAGAGTTTGTTTGGTGAATCATCCTTGTTACATTTTCTGGACAACCGAACACGGATATGATATGGAACATTCCGTATTTCTTTGGCCCAGACAGCTTTGTAGAGCCTGGTGTCAATGCACACATCTGGAGTTCCTGTGTCCTTCATGGCAAATTTCCGAATCTCTTTGAGTGCCTGAGGGGCACGCTTCTTGAAACCCACTCCATGGATACACCTGTGAATGTTGATGGTGTATTCTCTGGTCACTCACTACCTTGTTGATGGCAGAAGGGCCCTTCTTCTTCTCACCACCCTTCTTTGTGGGAGCCATTCTGCTGGGCCCTAGTTGGAAAGGAAGGGTGTGAGGTATTGTGGGAGAGGGCTGGGTTAGGACTTAAACATATGAATTTGGGGATCACAGTATACCCAATAACGATTGTCATTAGATGGTATTCTTGTATCAATGTTAAATCTCTTGAGACACTAAAAGCGACTTCTGGTGGCTCCTTTTTCTTTTTTAAAAGATTTATTTATTTATTTATTTATTTATTTATTTATTTTATATATAGAGAGAATATGAGTGGGGGAGAGGGGCAGAGGGAGAGAGACAGAATCTTTTTTTTTTTTTAAAGATTTTATTTATTTATTCATGAGAGACACACAGAGAGAGGCAGAGACAGAAGCAGGCTCATGCAGGGAGCCCGATGCGGGACTCAATCCCGGGACTCCAGGAACCCTGGGCTGAAGGCAGCGCTAAACCGCTGAGCCACCTGGGCTGCCCAGGACTTCTTATTCTTAAGAGATGCCTCTGAAGTTGTTGGGCTCTTAGGGCTGGAATTCCCTGGACACCCTTCCATCCCAACCAGATGTGACACTACGGCCTTGTCTTGGTACTTTCCTCAGTTTAGGGCTGGCTCTAGTCTCAGAGCATAGCCATCAGTTCCCCAGGCCTGCCTTGATCCCAGGGCATGCACAGGCTGTACCCTCCTTCTTCATGCACATCAGGCCTGTGTCCTGCTCAGTCAGGGACCCCCCTTTTTTAAAAGATTTTATTTATTTATTCATGAGACACACAGAGAGAGGCAGAGACACAGGCAGAGGGAGAAGCAGGCTCCCTGCAGGGAGCCTGATGTGGAACTCAAGCCCAGGACCCCGGGATCACGCCCTGAGCCAAAGGCAGACACTCAACCACTGAGCCACCCAGGCGTCCCTCAGTCGGGGACCCTTGAGCTCAGAACAGGAGCCTTCCCAGGCCTCCTCTGGCCTCCCACACCTCCCAGCCTGGGTGGGGCAAGAGTGGGTTGGCTACCCTTGACATACCCTGCCCTGCCCTTCCCCTCCCACCTTGGCTCCAACCTGGAGCTCCAACTCTTTCCCTCTGCCCCTCTCCCCGCAGCTCAGTACCCCCAAGGCTGCGCTCTACTAGCTGCAGTAACCAAGCTCTAAAGTCCTCTGGCTGCTGCTTGGGAGGCAGGAGATGGAGGGAGGGAGTAGAGTGAGGTATGAGGAATTTATTCCCTGGGCTGGCTGCCACCTTTCTGCTCAACCACAGCCAAGTTCTATGGAGAGACACAGCTCCTGTCAGGTGACATCCTGGTATCTTCCTGCTGTGTGGCCTGGTGGTGGTAACAGCTTTCCACACTGCTGGGGCTCAAAAGTGCTGCCACTCCTTGGTAGCCACCATGAACACTGCCCATACTTCTGTAAACTGTCCTTTTGCTATCGAACTGTCCTTGCTACCCCTATTTGCGTGTGTACTCTGATTCCCGAAAGTGCAGGGAAGACAATTGTCCCAGACATCCATTCCTCCCTCCATCTCTGTAACCCAGTTTTCTGAACCCCAGGAGGACAGATCCAAGCAGGGAGGCCAGCAGCTGAAAAAGTTGTCTTTATTGCTTTCTCACTGCCTCACAGAGCATCAGGTCAATCCCTGCCGGGAATATGGTGTTTGAAGAGATAAATACTTATTTTGCCCCCAACTTATCAGTAGAGGGAAGTTTAATAAAAATAGCAATATAATAACAATTATTATATTAGTCATTATTATGACTATGATCAATAATAAAATGCCCCCTATTGCTCCCTAATACACAGATGGTTGAAGGTTTGAGAGAAAGGACCACCCCTTTTCTGGCAAGGGCCAGGGTGTGCCTGGAGACCCTCCAGCAGGCCCCCAACAGGGTCCATCTCCTACCAAGTAGCCTTTATAAATACCCTTCCCATCCTGTCCCTGTCCAGGAATTACCTCCCCCCTGGGCGGATTAGATGCAATGTCAGTTGGTTCACAGGGCCCCTCTCTGTTCCTGATCACAGAGAAAGGCCCCTCTCAGTAGTGTGCTTCTCTGGCTCCCCTCGGCTCTCTGCTCCTTGGCTCCTCTTGGCTCCTCTTCAGAGCTCCTCCTTTATCTGTCTCCTCCTCTGGATGGCTCTCCCTTCCTGCCAGTCACTAACACTGCCTCTTCCACTTCCTTTCCTTTCCCTTCCCCCCTCACTTCCTTCACCTACACCCTCCTTCACCTACATCCTCCCTGCTCCTTGTCTCTCCTCCTTAAAAAAAAAAAAAATCCATCAATTTTTTTTTAAATCCTTCTAATTTTTAAAGTAATTTCTACACCCAACATGGGGCTTGAACTCACAACCCTGAGATCAAGAGTCATACCCTCTACTGACTGAACCAGCCAGAAGCCCCACCCTCCTTTCCTTTGGATCAGACTCTGTCTTTCCTACCTTGACCCCAAGCAGAGACAGCGATATGCCCCAACTTGGCCCCACCTAAGAGCTAGACAGTCCATAGCCAAGACCCCAGGTTGCTCCCAGGGCCTCCGTCCTTCTCCATCCCTCAGCCCATCTCTTGCTTGCAGGCTTTCTGAAGCTTGGCACTGGAAAGGAGAGCTTTGGCACGATTGCCCCTGGACTCCAGGGCAGATGGGCCCCCAGAGCAGAAAGGGGGCCACTGTGTTCCCAGTAGCTAGCACAGATAGGGGGTGAAAGCAGAGAACAAAGGCAGGATGAGGGCTGGGAGTCAAGGTCCCCCAGGGCCTGGGTACCCAGACCAGCTTCTGAGTCGCCTCCAACACAAGGCCTCCCTGAGTCCAAATTTCCACACATCCCGGGCCAGCCGGAGCATGGCATTCCTCAAGCTCTTTGTTCATTCCTGTCTCTTGGTCCTGGGATCAGGGTGGCCCCTGCCAAAGAGTGTCAAGGGGAGCCCTCTGATTCAGGGGCTGGAGGGAGGCTCCGGGGCCGTTCTGACACCTGGAGGGGAAACAGAAGGAAAGACTCCCAGTGCCTCCCAGAAGCCTCCCCAGGACCCATCACCTGCTACATCCGGGCCCTTAGAGGGGGCCAGATGTGAGGTGGGGGTGGGCCTACAGAAGAACCCTGGCAACTCCAACTTTAATTAACTCTGGAGCCCAAATCAAAATCCGTTTGTTCAGACCCTCACTGTCAGGGAGCCCAGAGTTGAGGGAGGAGGACTGGCATCCAAGGAAAACCCTAGCACATAAGGACTGACAAGGAGGGGTGGAGGGAGCAGGGCGTGGGCCCTAAAGAAGCTGGTGGCTGCCAGGCACTTAGGTGATCTTTGGAAAAAGTGCTATTAGCGCAAAGCCTTGAAGGTGGCCTGGATGTTAAGGAGAGGATTCCAAGCAGGGGTGGGGGACGACACGGGGTGGGGGTGGGGGACACGGGATGGCAGGCGCAAGAACCTGAAGGTGTGAAAGAAAATGGCAAGTTCCAGGGCTCCCAGCAGCCTGGTGTGGCTAAAGTGGGGGTGGCAGTGGAGAAGTGGCCAGAGGGTGAATGGGAGCCTTCCAGCTCCTCTTAGGTCCCCTCCCAGAGTGGACTGTTCCCTCCCCTGATCCTTCCACCTCAGGCCGGGCCTCTAAAGAGTTCCCCTTCTGTGGCATTCTCCCTGTGTGCCAGGTACCCTGCTGAAGCAATCATCACCTCATCTGGTTATCATTTACATAATAATAATATCAAACAGTAACCTCATTTTATAGGTGAAATAAGCTCAGATGGGCTCGACATCTCAGCCAGGGCCACAATCCTGGAGCAGTCCGAGCCCAAACGCCCACCTGGGCCAACCTGCCTCCAGGCCTCTGTTGGGGCCCGCTGTGGGGCAAGTCTTTCTCTTAGGATCCCGGGAGGGATGGGCTCAGCTTGTTCTCTAGCCTCAGGTCCCAGCACAAGGCCTAGCAAGAACAGAACTACCTGCCCTTTTATAGGAGGGGGAACAGCCCCACCAGCTCACCTGTATCAGGGAGTCTGCCGGGCTCAGAGATCCCTGGGGGCAAGACACAGACTCGCTGGACAGAGATGTCCAAGGCTTCCTCTTCCCTGAGCCAGGGGCAGGATGAGAGAGGGAACAGAAAGCCAAGGTCACAGATCAGGTGTCCAAAGGGGTGGAAATTTGGGGGAGGGCTGTGGAGGCAGGGGAAGCGGAGGGGTTGTCCTTACTGGCGTCCGCGTCGCCAGCGAGCCCGTCGCTGCCCACGGAGGCTGGGCGCCGCGAGGCCTCCGAGAAGCTGTGGGGACGCTGCGGGCCAGAGCCGCGGCTACCTCGGCCCTTCCCTTCTGGAGCCTGTTGGGGGGACAGCGCGGCAGGGCTGGGACCGGGGGCGCGCCAGCCTGGGGTGCCGAGGCCGCAGGCCCCGAGGTAGGCAGCGGGCAGCAAGTGGCTCCAGCGCGCCGGAGGGGCCGCTGATTGGCTGAGCCCCACCGGGGAGGCTTGTGATTGGCCTCGGAGAGCTCACCGGGGGCTGGGTCCTGGCGCCGGGCTTCCCGTCCGTGGGGCCCACGTGCACCAAGTGGTTGAAGTTGGTGGGCGGTGAGATGAGCTTGGAGCGCACAAACGGGTCCTTCAGCATCTCCCTGCGGGCAGAGGGAGTAGGGGGGGGGCGGCGGCGAAAGGGACGCTTCCCCGGCCCTCCCCCGAGACGGGCCCGCGCCCCGCCCCGCCCCCAAGCGTGGGAGGCCCCGCCCCCAAGCGTGGGAGGCCCCGCCCCCAAGCGTGGGAGGCCCCGCCCAGCGGCCGCATCGCGCACGCGCACCTGCGCCGCTGCTGCCGCTGCTCCTCCGACACGCGGAAGGAGAAGTGGCGCTTGCTCTTGGTGCGGAACAGCTGGCGCCGGCTGTTGTCAGTGAGGTCGGGGATGTCGAACTCGTCCTTCTCTGTGGGAGGAGCAGAGAGCCGGACGGTGCTCACACGCCCCCAGTGCCCCCGTCCGCTGGAGCTCAGGGTCGCAGCCACACGCGAACGCCCACTCTCCGTACTCTCATGCACACGCGCTTCCTCACCTGCCAGCCGGTTCCTGAGGTAGGTCAGGCGGACCTTCTCCGTGCCAAAGAGGAACAGGGAGCCCTCCGGGTTTAGGGGTCGCACCTGAGGCAGCAGGCACAGGGGTCAGCCGGGCTACCCAACTGCACCGAGGCCAGGGCCAGGGGCCTGGGGGACGACCCTCACCTTCTTGAGTGGCACCGTCTGGACCCATTCTGTTTTCCTCACGTCAAACACATCGATAGAATTCTCGCTGAACACTGTCAGGTAGGGGGCTGCGTAACCTGCAGGGCAGGAGACTGTGCTGTGCCGCCCTGGCAAGTCCCGCACCTCTGTGGGCTTGTCCTCGGCTGTGGCCCAGTGACTTCCATGCCCAACCCAAGGTCCTTCTGAAGACTTCAGGTTGTCCCCCCCACCGTCCATAACCAATCAGAGATTACAGTCCATGGAGCACTCACTCAGTGGCATGCCAGGCATAGTTCCAACCACTTGGCTAACTTTTTTCTCCTTGACTTCTCTCTCTCTCTCTTTTTTTTAAGATTGTATTTATTTATTCACGAGAGACATAGAGAGAGAGAAGCAGAGACACAAGCAGTGGGAGAAGCAGGCTCCACGCAGGGAGGCCGATGTGGGACTCGATCCCAGGACTACAGGATCAGCCCTGGGCTGAAGGCGGCGCTAAACCGCGGAGCCACCTGGGCTGCCCTCTCCTTGACTTCTCAAACAGCTCTGGGCAGGTAGTATTAGTATCATCCCTAACTTATAGATGACAGAATGGAACCCCAGAACTAAGTAATGGCCAAGGTCACGCAGTCTGATGGCCCGGGGCAGTCTGATTCCAACTCCTACAGGCTAAGTCTGTGCTACGCTACACCCAACTCCCAGGCCCAACCCCAGAAGAGCCACTGCTTATGAAGGGAGTTCTGTCCCCGTCTTCTAGCCCGAACACCATCTCACAGTTACATGTGAATGTACTGGATGCTTCCACTGCCTTGTTTGCTCGTTCATTCATTCATTAATTCATTCATTGACTCACTCATTCATTCCTCCAAACATTCATAGCCCCGAAGGTGTGCTTCCCTGGACTGGGTGCAGGATGTGATAAAGAAACCATCACATCCTGCACCCAGCTCCAGCCCCTCATAGGCCCCCGGGGTACCAAACCAGTCATTACAAGAAAGTGCGAAGAGCAGTAGGGCAGAGGTCTGCACACAGAGATGGGGAGCAAAAAGGAACAAAGGGCCAGTGATGGGGGAAGGCAGGGAGCATGAAAGCAGTAATGACTATGACAGAAATCATGGTGGTCATTTATGGAGAGCCTACCAGCTCCAGGCCCTGCCCTGGCATTGGGGCAGGACCTGTTTAAGAGTTTGCCAGGTACAAGAAGAGTTTAGGCAGGGGGAAGAGCATAAGCAGAGGCATGGGAGAGGAAGATCTGGTGCAGCCCACCTAGGGCAAAGCAGGGTATGGTCAGGCAGGAGGACCCTCCACAGGCCTTACCCCAGCCTGTGGGCACTGCTGGCCACAGCAACTCATGGACTCGAGACTTGCGGCCGGCGCTGTCCACATAGACCCCCGCAGTGGTGAAGAGTAGCAAGAACTCACTGAGGCTGAGCTCCACAGCGCCCAGAGCCTCGCCCAGGCCCCCACGGGATGGTGGCAGCTCCTCAGGCACCAGACTGGCCCCCAGCGGTAAGGGCGCAGCCTCATTGAGCAGTGGGTAGAGGGCAAAGGCACCGGCGGCTCCCACGCACAGCCGGTCGCCCAGCAGCCCCAGGCTCTGCACAGGTGCGGGTGCCTGTAGCTCACGGATGCGGCGCTGCCAGGGCCCTGGGCCTGGGCCGAGCTGGTAGCAGAGCACCTGGCGCTTGACAGCTACACAGAGCACAGGGGTGCGGGCCTGCAGGATGCGCCCGGCTGCCAGCGCCTGGCAGCCTCGAGACTCGGGGATCTTGGCACCCACCACCTCCGCACTCTCCAGCTTGGCCAGGGCGAAGAGGCGCACGCTGGGGCCACGGCCACACAGTACGACCAGAAGGCCTGCCATGGGGCTCACAGCCAGCCGCTGTACCCGCCGGCACTCGCCGACCTGGAAGATGTCTTCGGGGTTGGCAAAGAAGAGTCACCAGTAGGCGGGTGAAGAACAGCCCCATGCCCATCCTCTGTCCTCTGGGGCTGACCCCCACCTGGGTCCACCCTGGTGGCCCAGCCTGGCACATACCATTGCTATGCAGGTGGATCACAAATAGCCCCTCCTCGGTGCCCAGAGCAAGCCGTTCCTGGTCTAGTAGAGGGAGGGAGAGGATTGGGTCAGACAGTCCATCTGACAGCCGGAGATGAGACAGCCTGCCTGTCCTTCCTGAGCTTCAGTTTCTCCTGAGGATGTGGGGATGGCAATCCCACTGTCCCTGCATCACCGGACCCTTCTCTCTCAAAGTCTGGGCTGGCTGTACTGGAGGGAAGGCCCACAAGGGCAGGGGGCTGGGTGAGAGCCCCTACCCCAAGTTGCGGGGTTTGGGGTAAGACCTGTCACCTCTCAGAGCCTTGGCTTTCTTTATGCAAAGTGGGGACAATGGGTCCTTTTCACAGCGCTGCTTGGAGGCTGAAACAGTGCAGGCTGAGAGTACATTCACAGCAGTCCCTGCTCAATGCCCTTGTCCCCCCAGCTCCTGACTGACACAGGGGACTTGGAGGAGCCACATAGGCTCTCCAGGAGCTCCCACTCTGCATGCCAGGGGAAGTCCCAGCTCTCCAGGGCAGGGGCTGGCTCAGGGCCCCGGCAGCTGCCCGGAGAAGCCAGGAAGCACCACTCCCTCACTTCTCCCCCGGCTGTCATGAAGGTCCCGCCGAGCTCCAGGCTCTGGGATGAGCACAGTTGCCCCCACAGGAGGTCATATGAGGCTCAGCTGCGTCCAGGCTCCCCCGTGATCACCCTACTGCTGGTAAGAGAGCCAGGCCTGGAACCCTCATTTGTCTCTTCCTAAAGCCTTTGCTCTTTTCACTCACTTAAGATTATTTGAGCAAAAGCAGAAACTGGGGCACAGAGAAATGGAGTGGCAGAAGCCAAGCCCCCGGCCCCCCAGCAAAGGCTGCCACACACCTATACCCAGGGGAGGGTCACGTATGTAATGTGGAGACCACAGCTCATGGCTATAGGGACTGGGCAGTGGTCACTAGGCAGTCCTCCCCAGAGCCTGCCCGGGGCAATGCCCCTCAGCATGTAGCTCACCGATGATGGCAGCGCAGAGCGCGTGGGGCAGCAGGGGCAGCCCGTTGTCATAGGCTTCCTTCAGGGTGTACACAGGACGGGGCCTTGGCCGTGAGTCCAGCAGCAGCCTCTGCAGCTCGCCCAGCACCTGCAGCCAGCGCTCCCGCTCGGCCTCGCTCTCTGCCAGCAGCAGCACAGTACACACAGCGGGGGGGACCATCAGCTGGGAGGCTGTCACCTGTGGGCAGGGACCCAGGTGAGAGGGCTGTGGGTTGAGGGCTGGCCATCCCCTCTCTCTACCCACTGATGCCTCTTAGCACCAACGTGAGTGGCCAGGTGCAGTGCTAGAAGCTGTCTTACAGCAGCAGGTGGTTCACCAGGCAGGGTGGTTAGACGAGCACACCAGTAAGTCTAGAGCCCTGAACCAGTGCCTGAGTAGGGGAGGGACAGGGCATCGTGGGCACATGCAGCAGGGCCCCTAACCCAGGCCAGGAATGAAAGATGACCTCTCAGGGGAAGAGACATTTCTGCTGGAGCCCAGGGGATGAGTGGAAGAACCAGGAATGGTCCAGGGTGGGGAAACGCTTGGGGTGTGGTCTGGGCCCAGCAGAGGAAACAGGATGTGCAGGATCCATGGTTACAGGGCACTTTCAGAGCTGGGGAAGGGGATGTATGTTCATAGCAGGGAGAGGCTCCAGAGGAATTCTGGGGAGGCTGGCAGGGTCAGACACGTGAGGCCTCAAGGCCATGGGCAGGAGCGCCCCGAGGGTGATGGGAAGCCACAGGAGGCCCCAAGACTAGCAGGACAGCTTCACAAACAGAAAGTGTACCGCGGCTGTGGAGTGGAGGCTACGGAGCCGTCCCTGTGGAGGCAATGGGGGGCAGGGGGCCGGGGTGCGGGTAAGGAGGGCAGCCATGGAAAAGGAGACAGAGAAGAGTGGCTGGAGCAGGGCCACATGGAGGCCGACGGTGGCCCAGCCCACCTGCCCTGGCGCTCACCCTAAAGATGCGTGGCAGGTCCCTGGTCTGGGCGTGAATAACATCAGAGGCCAGGACAGGGGTGGCTGAGAATTGGGGGTCCCTGGGGAGGTCCATGGGGCTGGTCAGAGACCACATTGCCTCTGGCCGCCCCCTCACCCCCCACTGCCGCACCCCTTTGCCCCTGCCCCTCCCTGGCACCCACCTTAGATCCAGTGCCTGCAGGAGTGCCCCACTGGCTGGGCTGAGTCGTGGGTCTGGGGCGTCAAACAGCAGCAGGCGAGAGTCGCTGAGGGCAGCAAACACCCGCTGCCAGCCGCGCCGCACGCCCGAGGGCCGGGGCACCTGGGGGGAAGGCAGGCATGGGAGGGCCCGCCAGGCTCTGGGATGGCCCCCGCTGCCTCCCCCTCCCCAGCCAGCCCCAGCTCACCGACAGGAAGCCCTCGTAGGCAGTGCCTGTGCCCGTTTCGGGGTGTACACCCAGGGCTGTGCGGAGGTGGTCAGGGGGCACGGGACAGGGCGGGGCCTGGGGGACGCAGGCGGAGTGACAGAAGTAGCCACAGGCTGTGGGGGAAGCAGGAGAAGCAGGCGGTGTAGGCTGGGTGGGGACAGCCCAGAACCAGGACTCTGAGTATTACCCACCCTGGGCTTCCCTGAGGCTGTGGTGGCACCTCCAGCTGTCACCAATTCCCCAGTCAGGTGAGAAAGAAAACAAACTAAATGGAGCATCGGGAATGAGGGGTGGACTAAGGGGAAAACCGGGATGGGTCAGGATCAGAGCAGTCTCCTTCTCTCTACCTGGGGACAGGA
This sequence comes from Canis lupus dingo, assembly GCF_003254725.2. NCBI lineage: Eukaryota > Metazoa > Chordata > Mammalia > Carnivora > Canidae > Canis > Canis lupus. The sequence continues at coordinate 52,273,428 of NC_064260.1, read as the reverse complement.
GGTGGGCATGCGGGTGTCGGGGGTGGGGGGTGGGGTCTCACCATCACAGCCCAGGCCCTGGCGGCCCAGGCCCAGCATCAGCGAGGTGCAGAGGAGGCACTTGGTAGGGGACGGGAAGCTCCGGGGCCGCAGCGCGTGTGAGCCAGGCTGGGGAGGCAGGACACGCATCACCCACGCCTGACCACGGCCTCCTGGGGCCCTGTGTCCCACCCCCGAGGCCACCGTGAGATGCTGATGGGATCAGGGAATGAGCCTGGGGCAGTGTGAACCCAGCCGCAATGAGTCTGTCACAGCACTCAAACTCACTGCCGCCGTCCCCAGTGTAGTCGGCCAGCCATGATGCACGCGGAGGGACCCAAGCAGGTCCTCGGAGACCCGGCAAGATGGCCTGGTGCCCCTACCCCGCTCCAGCCCTCTGGGTGCTGACCTTTGCAGGGGGTCCTTCTGCTGGGGCGGTGGGAGCCGCAGGCACTCTGGGGAACACAGCCTGCAGGGGAGGGCAAGCAAACAGGTGAGGAGGGCCCGGCGGGTGGTGGGTGGCCCAGCCCTCCAAAAGCGGGACTCCCGCCTCCTCACCCCCAGGCGCAGGCTGCGGCGGCCCTCTGGCCTCAGCTCTGGCTCCACACTGGGCCTCAGGTCCTCTCCTGAGATGCCCGGGTCTTTGCTGGAATCCTTCTGGGGAGTGAAATGGGGGGGAATCAAGGCCCCTGAGCTTCACCGGAGGATGCCTCCCAACCAGCCCCTGCGCACAGTTCTCACCTCTGAGCTCCAGAGGGACCGGAAGGGAATCAGGGAGTTTGAGGACTTAGCGTCTGCAGACAGAAAGCAAAGGTCACTCGGGGTGGGGGTGGCCCGGGCCCAGCCCCAACACTCATTCCTGAGGAACTGGGGCCAGCAGGAAAATGGAGCAGTGACTGCAGGCTGTGGTGACACATACAGCAGGTGCTCAGTAAGTGTTGGGTAGCGGATGGTGGGGTAAAGCAGACGAGTCTGGAACCAGATCTTGTCTCCAGAGCACTGCAGGGCTGTCATGCCCCTCCCTGGCCCAGTCCCCGTGAGGCTCAAGTGGGGGCCTTGCTCAGGGACAGGCACGCCAACGAGCACCTACCTCCTGGCCCACGGGCCGCCAGCTCCTCCCGCAACGCAGCCAGCTCCTGCTGCAGGCCCTGGCTCTGCTTCTGGGCCTCCTGCAAACGGCTAAGAGTGGGGTGAGGGCTTGTCAGAGGCCACTGCGTGGGTCCCGAGCCCCCATGCAGGGCCTCCTCCACTCTCACCTCTCGGCCTGCAGCTGGGCCTCTTGCATGTGTGTCAGCTGCTCCTGCAGGCTCTGCTTGGCCCGGATCTCGGCCTCTAAGGCCGACTGCAACTCCAGCCTGGCTGAGGCCTCCATCTTCTGCAGCCGCCGGGCCTTCCACTGGTGGTCCTGGTGGCCAGGGGGGTACCCACGTAAGACATCCCTGGGCCTGGCTGCTTCAGAGGTCCTGCCCACCAGAGTGCACTGCCGGACTCAAAGCCCTAGATAGGCCACTGATCTGTTGTGAGCTCAAGCAAGTCCCTGATCTTCCCAGAGCTCAGTGTCCCCACCTGCTGAGTGGTACCCCTTCCCCCCAGGGTATTTCTGGGGCTCACAAGTGGTCGGGCAGGGAGTGTCTGGGTGCCCACGTTCCGTATAGACTCCAGCTCCTCGGCCATCTTGGTGGCCAGGGCCTGCAGGTAGCCTCTTGAGACCTTCTCATCGTTCACCCTGATTGGGAAGGGGGCTCAGGGTCATGGCCTGGGTTTCAGCCCCCTTGCCTGGGGCCAGCCCCTCCCCACTAGCCCCTCGGCCCCCACCAGCTAAGGATGTCAGCGATCTGGGCTTCCCAGTTGCTCTCCGTCTCTCGCCGCTCGCCCTCCAGCTGCTGCTTGCTCTGCTGCTCCCGCTCCAGCTCTTCCACCAGCTGGGGGCCGGGTAGGAAGATGGGTCAGGCCTCAGGGACCCCAGCACCCCCGAGCCCAATCCACGTCCACCCTCGTTTACTCACCATCACTTGCCTGCCGGCTGTGGGTCCTACAGGGCTGGGAGACAGCCTGCTCTGGGACCCCAGCAGCATGGACCACTCACCCTGCCAGCTCCCCTCCTCTGTCCCCACCGCCCCCACCGGTTCTGTGCCCTCCATCTGCCATGCTCACCCGCTCCTGCTCCAGGCTCAGCCGTCGGTTCTCTTCCTGGAGCCAGCACAGAGTCTCCTCCTTCCCACTCAGCCTGGGGAAGAGCGGATGACTCAGTGACTCCCAGCTCAGACCCCCCCTCCCGTCCCCTACCTGCCCAGGCTGCCCGACTCACCCATGGCTGTGGGCCGCCTCCAGCTGCATGCGAAGGGCAGCTACCTCCTTCCTCAGCTGTGCTTCCTGCGGCCCACCCTCAGGCAACCCCGTGCCATTGGTCTCAGAGGCCATGTGGATGGTCTTGAGGACATGGAGAGGGGTCAGGGCAGGAGCCTGACAGGCCATGGCCCACCCCACCCTAGGGACACAGGCCTGAGTAGGTCAGGCCAAAGGGAGTGTTACTCGGAAGAAGGTTAAGACCTTGCTACCTTGACTCGAAAAGATTCCTTCTCAAGACTTCGCTCCCACTGTCTCTGGAGCTGTGTCACCTCCCGGCAAAGTGTGGTCACCTGGGCCTGCAACTGTAACAAGGTTCAGAGGCAGCCGCTGCTGACCCTGTCCACCCCAACCCACTCCCCCGCTGCAGACTGTTGGGCCTTGTCAGCCCTAGCAGGAAGGTAGGCAGTGAACCTCCAGCTGGCCCCACTCTAAACATATCCCCTCACTTGGGCCTCAGCCAGCCACATTGGGGGTGCAAAGGCACATGGTGCTGCCAGCACCCAGCCCTGAGCTCCTTGGGCTCCCTCCAGCCACACTGGGGTTCACAGGGGGCAGGGTTCTGCTGCTGTCCCTACCCGCCCCCATCGCTCACCTTTCTGCTGGTATCCTGGGCTTCCTCCAGCTGTGAGCTCAGGGCCTGGGTCTGGCTGGCTGTGGCTGCCTCTCTCTCCTGGGCCTCCTGCAGCCTCTGGAGCAGCTCCTCCTGCCGCTCCTGGGCTCTGCACAGCTCCTGTGACTGCGCCCGCAGCCCTGCCTGAGCCTCGGCCAGCTCCTGGCGGGGAGAGGGTCAGCGAGGGGGTGCGGAGGGCAAGGCCTGGGGTCAGGGTATGGACCTCCTTAGCATGGAACCCCAGGCCACTCACCTACCCACCTCACTGAGCTCTCACCTGGACAAGCCGGTCTCTCTCCTGCCATAGGTTGCAGTTCTGGCCTGGGCTGCTGCCATCCATCTCGGCCTCACCATCCCTTGGTGTCTCTGCCAGGAATTGTCACTGAGGCCCACATGTACTGACAGCCTCAGCCTGACATTCCACATGCAGCATCTCACAGAACTCTCACCACAGCCTGGGAAGTGGGTCTCCTTGGCTCATTTTCTACATTTAGGCTCAGAGAATTTAAAATACTTCCCCAAGATCACACCTTGTATACAGTAAGGGCAGGATTGGAATCCAGGCTGGACTCCAGTGTGTGCTAGGAAAGCACCTCAACCTCCAGGGTGAGGATGGGGGAAAGAGATGGGGTGGCGTTGGGGGGCGGAGTACCTGACAGCCTGCCCTGTAGAGTCTGTACTTCCTTCCGTAGCCGTTCCAGCTCCCAGTGGTCCGAGGAGACCTGCAGGGCCTCTGCAGAGGGGGCACTCGTAGGTGAGTAGCCAGTCCAGCAGTAGCTCCTGAGTCAGCCCACCCCCGCCCTAGCCCAGCGGGTCCCCCTGTACCTTGGAGCTTCCGGCTCAGCTCCATCTTCTCCTGTTCCAGACAATGGAGCTTCTGCTCTAGGGCAGCCAACTGCTCAGAGCTGCTCTCAGGGCCCGGACTGGGGAGAGCAGGGTGACATGGGTTGGCAGAAAAACCCACCCCGGGGATCCCTGGGTGGCTCAGCGGTTTAGTGCCTGCCTTTGCCCCAGAGCACAATCCTGGAGACCCGGGATCGAGTCCCACATCGGGCTCCAGGCGTGGAGCCTGCTTCTCCCTCCTCCTGTGTCTCTGCCTCTCTCTCTCTATGTCTATCGTAAATAAATAAATCTTAAAAAAAAAAAAAAAAAACCCACCCCACCCAGAGCCCTTCCATCTTCCTTCATCCAGTCGTTTATTCATCCAAGAAACACCCTCTGTGAGCCAGCTCAGCTCTGTGTCCATCCCTGGGCTCTGTGCCCGAAGAAAGAGACCAGACCAGGCACTGCCCACAAGATCCCAGACCCAGGCTCAAGCCCCAACCCTGGCCCTTATAGGCTGTGTGACCTTGAATAGTCACCTAACATATCTGATCCTCAGTTTCCTCACAGGGCCTCTTTCAAGGACTGCCACGAGGAAATGGTGATTTAGGCCAGCTGGCCCCATGCCTGGCACCCAGTGGCGCTCAGTGCAGGTCAGACACATTTGTTTGTACCACAGCGTACCTCTTCACCGTGATCTCAGGCCAGCCCCTCGAATGAACTAGATCATCTGACCCAGTGTAAAATGGGCATAAAGAGGCATAAAGTGCATCTCCAGGACTTGGAGGGGTCCTTCCAACTGTAGGCCTCTGGTTCTGAGGCTAAAACACTCTGAGCCTGCTATGGAGGGTACTCTGAGGGCCAGAGGCTGGGACGGGACTCCTAGGAGGCATAGGCATGGCTCCACTAGAATTTGAGGACGTGAGAGTTGTCTTCCTGAGGGCTCAGAGCACACTCCCTGTCACATACAGGCACCTGGTAGGCCATTTAGCCCCTTTCCCACGGTCCCAGCGGGCTGCATTCCCAGTGTCCACCAGGCCAGGCAGCCCCTGGCCTCCCACTAGGTATGTGATGACTAGACTCACCTGCTGGAGGTGTAGGTAAAGCCCACGAATGGCAAATGGTGGCCAGAGAAGGCCCCGTGGGAGGGTGGTGGGAGGGTCCCCTGCAGAAGGAGGGGAAGGAGTGTCAGACTCCCAGGCATGGCTCCAGGCTGAGGCTCAAGACCCAGGAGACATCCCTGGGACTGGGAGTGCTGACCTCCTGCTCAGATGGAACCTAGGAGGGTGCCACGGCCCCCACCTAAACAGACCACAATTCCCATGAGCCCTTATGGTCATGGCCTTCCAGGTGCCGCTGAGAGCCTTCCTCTTGATAAGACTTCTGGTTACTAGGATAACACTTGGGGTCCAACAACCCACCTCGGTAGAGGTGAACCAGCCCAGGTGAACCATGACTCCCGTGAGCTTCCGGAAAGCAAGGGCCTCATCCTCCACCCAGCAACTGCTCTGGAGAACTTCTGGTTTCCCTTGGCCAGCAAGGGTCAAGGCAGTTTTCCTAGTGCAGTGGAACCCACTGCTCACCGGCTCGTTGAGAGTGTCATCGTCCACATCGAAGTTGGAAGTGTCCATGGGCCCGCGCAGCTCAGGGATGTAGGGGGCCGTGCTGGTTGCCAGCCGCTCCCAGTCCACACCTTCAAAGAAGGGGTGGTTCCGGAAGTCGTCCAGCCCTCCACGGCCCAGCCGCTCCTCCTGGCGACACAGCAGCCGGCGGATCAGGTCTTGGGCAGTGGCTGGCACGTCAGGCACATCCGAGGGAAACTGTAGGTGGTCCTGTAGGCCAGGGGAAGGGGTGCAGGTGGCTGTCCAGGATCCTACCCCCTTGGGTATACCAACCATATGGGGTCAGGCCTCCTGCCGTCCTCCCAGAACCCCAGAGCTGGTGGCCTGACCTCATGGTTCATGATCTTGCCGTAGGTTTCCACCAAGGATTCAGCATAGAAGGGCGTCTCCCCAAAGAGCAGCTCATAGGCACAGACTCCCAGTGACCACCAGTCACACTGCGGACCATAGTGGCCCTTGCCCTCCTCCATGGCCTGCAGGATCTCCGGAGAGATGTAGTCTGGTGTCCCTACTGCCACTGACGAATCCACCTAGGGGTGTTGGTGGTGAAGATGCCATGAAGACAGCCTTGGACTTGGCTCGGCCTGATGCCCCTTCACTGTAGCCCCGGCTCTGGCCCTGACACCCCCATTCCCTAAGGCTTAACTGGCCTGGTGACCCCACTTGGGGCCTAGACCCAGTCTTTCCTTCCCCTGGGAGCTCTCCAGGCCAGGTGTCCCCTTCCCTCACCCTGGGGCCTTACCATACCACTATTGTTGAGACGGAGGCAGGAACCAAAGTCAGCCAAGCGGATGTGACCATTCATGTCCAGCAGGACATTGTCTGGCTTGACGTCCCTGAGGGAGTGCAGGGAAAGAGAGGGGCTTGACCTGCATGTGTAGGTGTGAGTTCAGGCACACATGCACACTAGCGTTCACTATCTGTTCACAAGATACGGCGTGTGTGTGCATGCATGCAGGAGGGAGGCTGGTGGCGAGGCCTCCTGGCTCCCGAGAAGGAAGGTGGTTAGATTGGGAAAAGCGACCCATAAGGATGACCCCTGGAGGCAGCAGGGCACGCAGTGAGGGATGCAGGAGTTAGACTAACCCGGTGCAAACCACTAGCTGAGTCACCTTGAGCCAGGCGCTTACCTATGCTAAACTCTGACTCTCTCACCTGTAAAGTGGGCACAAGAGCAGCCCCCATCACATAAAGGTTTTGGTGTGAGGATTCGAAGACATTGTGTGTACAAAGCACCCGGTCTAGGGCTTGGCATGTGGTGAGCACTCAGCAACTGCCAGCTGTCCCAGAGCAGTTAGCAGGGGCTAGACAGGGCAGCAGGGGCCTGGGGGCCCTACCTGTGGACGTAACCCAGCTGGTGCAAGGAGTGGATGGCCAGCACCATCTCAGCCAGGTAGAACTGGGCCAGCTCGGGTGGGAGGCGGTCCTCAAAGCGGCTCAACAGAGTGAGGAGGTCCCCACCGGCATAGTAGTCCATCACCAGGTACTGGGTGGTGGTGGATGGGGGAGAGGTGGGGCAGAGATCAGATGGGGAGGGTGGGTGAGGGGCACCTGTCCCGGGGCCCTGCCTCCTGCCCGCCTCCCCATGGTCCTGAGGGGTTCTGGGAAGGCAAGAGTGTCTCCCAGCAGCTCTAGGGTAGCCAGCCACCAGCCAGAGTTCAGGCAGGGCCTCCAGGCCCAGCAGCTGGTGCCTCTCAGTGCCCAGAGCAGGGGTCTCTCTCTCCTTGGACCCAGCACCTCTGGCCCCCAAGGGCCTTCTCCTTTGTCCCTAGGGTACACCCTCCAGCTTTGCTGAGTATCCTCACCAGGAACTCCTCGTCTTGGAAGGCATAATGCAGAGCAGTCACCCAGCGGCTGTCCCCCTTCACCAGAACATCCCGCTCCTCCCGGAAACAGGCAGTCTGCAGCAGGTTGGGGAGCAGGGGGAAGGATGGGATCAGAGCCCTGGAAACCCTCCTTGCTAGCTCAGGGGACAGAGGAAGAATAAGTCTAGAAGCTCTGGTCAAGGTTGCCTGTGTGGGCCAGGCACAGGTGGGCCTGTGCTTTATGGCTCCAGGCCTCAGAGTTCTAAGGAAAATGGGAACTAGGCTAGCTTCTAAGAAAGGCCTATCGTGGGAAAGCAATGGGGGAGGTTGGCAGTTCAGCCAACCTGAACTGAACACGGTTGCCGGCTCAGCAGCCATGCCTGCCCCTTCCCCAGCATGCCCTGATTTCCCCACAGGCAGCACCCTCACCCTGCCCCACACCCCCACCCATTCGTAGGGTGCCAAAGTCCCAGCCAACCCCAAACTGACCTCGGCCCTCTTCAGCATCTCCCACTTGTGCAGCATCTTCATGGCAAAAATCTGCCCACTGTCCCTTTGCCTCACCACGGCAACCTGAGGCCATGGGGAGCATAGGGGTCAGCTCTGCCTGGGTGCGAACCCCCTTTCCCATCTACCCCAGGCCTTTGCCTTTTGCTCACCTCCCCAAATGCCCCTCGGCCGATCACCTTCAAGATCTCGAAGTCATCTCTCTGTAGCCTCAGCTCTTTGACCTTCGCTACGAAGGGACTAGCTGAGGGGAACACAGAGTGGGGCTCAGGGCACCTGCAGGGAGGGTCCCAGCTCTCTCTCTTGCCTGGGGAAAGCAGGAGCTGCGACCCCCATGAGGCCAGGACTGGGAGGGGCCACAACCCCCTCAGTTGTGAGTAGGAAGCATGGAAGGTGGGGTCCAGGCTTTGCTGACCACCTGGCCCCGAGACCTCCTGGAATCCATGGTTCCCTGGACCCCTGTCCACAGATGCTAGGTAGGCAGTCTCCATCCCAGGAGCTGATGGAACTTGTAGTCCTTCCCAGCCTGGGTGGGGTTGAACCTGGCTGACCAGGTCACCCTGGGGAGGAAGGGGATACCGTTCCCACCCTCAGCTCACAGTTCTTGGCGCCTGGCAGGACCAGGCCTGGGCCTGTCTTGGGAAACTGGACGGGCAACATTCCTTGTCCCCAGAGAGGCTTCCCTGCCACTGGGAGCTGTGAGCCCTCCTCTCCGGAGCCTGCAGGCCCAGAGGTATCTGGCTGGGAGTGAGGCCTGGGGCAGCCCTGGAGGAGAGGTCAGATGGTTCTGCAGGGCTTGCTCTGGGAGGATAGGCTTTTCCCGTGTGGGGCCTTCTGGGTCTGGAGGCATAAATAGCTCTGCCCATGTTCTCACAAGACTCAAAAACAGAGCCAAAAAACCTTTCCTTGGCCCCTGACGCTGGCACCTGAGGGGAGTGAGCGCTCAAGATGTCCTGCAGGCCTGACCAACCCTACAACTCTAGGCACTGCCTCCCATCTGGACTTGGCCTTTATCTGGGCAAGAACTTCCTCCTCTCCCAGTCCTGAGACTCCCTTGAGGGGCATCTCCAGCTACTCTCGGACCCTTTCCAGGCCCAGAGAGGGGAGTGGAGTCTGGAGGCTTAGGGAGGTAAGAGTGCCTGGTGGGGGCTGAGGGCAGCTGCAGTTTGGCCCCCTGCCTCAGTTTCCCCCAGGTAACTCCCTGCCAGCTGGGCGGGTCTGTGGGCAGGACAGGGAGCTGCTCCACAGGTTTATCAGGGAGAACCCCCGCAGCAGGGGTGGTGTGGAAACCTCATTACAGAAATTAATTGTCTCTTTCCCAGGTCTGTGTGTGCAGCTGGAGAGGAGGAGCCACAGGCCTCCAAGGGGGAACTGAGGCCAGGGTGGCTACCTATCAGCCAGACAGGAGCCAAAACCTGGAGTCCATGGTCAGGAGGATCAAGGTCCCCAGGACAGGCTGCCCAGTCCTCTTGCCTTGCCGCAGGGGATGGGGGCTCTGGGCAGGAGCAGGGACAAGTCGGAGCGGGAGCAGAGTGAGTCACCACCCTGCCAGTTACCTTGGGAGATGTCAACAGACAGGCCCCCATGCCGGGGTCTCAGGCAGAGACGCCAGAGGCAGGCAGGGAGAAGCACATGTGTGTGCAAACACACACACACACACACACAGGTGCGTAGGCATCACAGCAGGTGATGACAACACAATCAGATACGCATGAATAAGGTGAAGTCCCAGGGAGAGTGGCAGGCACCAGAGGTAGGGGCTTCCTAGCTGCACTCACTCTGGAGGACGGGGCCGGGCCGGGGGCCAGCTCACTAGAATGTCTTACAGGCCCCCAACCATGCCAGGCCAGCCCTTGGGCCTGCTCAGAGCTAAGGTGTGCCGGGAACGCTGGTCACCCACCGGGCAAACACCAGCCTCACCCCATCCTCCTGGCCAGGCCCCTCAGCCCTCCCCCCTGGCCTGGCCAGGCATAACCAGGGAGGCCTGGGGCTGGTGCCGGTGCCCACACTGGGTGGAGGGTTACTCCAGGTCAGCCACTTCCGGTGACTCAGATGAGTCAACCAGGAAGGGGTACAGACCCACCTCCAGCCAGGCCCCCCTCCCTGTCGCTGGGGAATAGACCTCAGGAAGCCTGGCCGGCGACTTGCAGAGGGAAAGGGGCTGAGGTTGGTTTCTGTGTCCAGTCTGGGGTGTGAGAGATGCCGAGAGATGGAAGTGGGCATGTGGGAATGTGTGTAGGTGTGCAATCCCTGTGGATCTGTGAGTAGAAGTAGGCAAGCATGTAATAGCCAAGGTGGTCCGGATGGCGTTTGGGGTGAAGTGTGGGGCTCCCTGGGTCTCTCCTTGAGCTGTGAGTACCTCAGTGTGTCCGTGTGGTCTGCGGGAGCCAGAGAAAGCATATGTGTCAGTGCGTGAGACACGTGGAGGTCTGCATGTGTGACTGTTCTCCAGGGTCATGAGGTATGAGTGTGAGTGAGGAATCTCTGACGTGACCCCGTAGCACACGTATTATGTGCTTGAGTCCGAGGTCTCTACTTGGGACCGAGGTTGTGTGTGTCTGGGTACGTTGTGAGTGGCGCACACGCGCCAGGGTCTGGGTAGGAAGGAGCGTGTTGTGAGTCCAAGGGAGGGTAAGGTGTGCAGCTGAGAGGGCCCAAGGGGTCCAGTAACGTGCCAGGCCAGCCCGCGGGGGTGCCGCTCCCGGCGGGAGGATCTGAGGGCGCGGGGTGTGCGGGGACAGCCCCGGCACAGGGTCCCCGGGGCCACCCCACCTCGGTCCCGCCCAGGCCACTCACCCCAGCTCAGGAACTGCGCCACGTTGCGCTCCCGCCGGAGGGGGGCGCTGCTGAGCTCGTGGTGCAGCCCCAGCAGCAGATCCAGGAGGCCGTCGAGCCCGGGGCCACCGCCGGCCTCGCCCCGCGCCAGCCGCTCCAGTGCGCGCAGCCGCCGCTCCATGGCTGAGGCCGGGCGCCCGGGCTAGAGCCGCGCCGTCCGCATGCCCGCCCGTCGGCCCGTCCGTCCGTCTGTCCGCGGGTCGTCCGCGAGTCCTCCCCCGCCCCTCCCGCCCTCCCCGCTGTCACCTTCCTCGCTCGCAGCCTGCGCGCCCACACCTGGGCGCCGCGCCCCGCCCTCTGCCCCGCCCCTCGACGGACGGCAGGTGAGCGCTGGCCAATGGGCGGCGCGACGGCAGGTGAAGGTGGGAGGGCGGAGGCGCGCGGGAACCGGGCCAACCCTCGGCCAGGAAGTGGGGAGGGCGGACCCCAAAGAGTAAGCTCTCGGGGGGCTGGGCTAGGGGGTCTCCCGCGGGGGCCGGGAAGGCTGCCTGGATCCCCGCGCGGCCCCAGAGCCAGCCTGACCCGGCCCGTCGCCGGCCCCGAAGCCAGGTAGGGGATGCCGGGGGCAGGAGCGCTTCCCTCGCCCCCTGGGACAGCGACAGCCTCTCCCTCTGCTCTGGGAGAGGGGCCTGGAGACGCCCGCGGCCCCGGAGCCGGATGGGAGTTGTAGTCCCCTCCCCGGGATGCCCGCAGCGCTTGGCCAGCCTCCCCCCCGGAGCGGGGGCGGGGCGGGGCGGGCGGGGCGGGGCGGGGGTACTCGCTAGTTTCTGATTTCATTTTATTTGTATCGTTACTGCCCACCTGGGAGACAGGTAGGTGAGGCAGGGATGATTACACCCATTTGGCAGACGGACACACCGAGGCTTGAGGAGGACGAAGGGGATTGGAGAGGCTGAGGGTGAGGAGGCCCCGCAACTAGCCCCCGGAGTGGGGCCGGGCTGGACTCCCCACAGGCTCCTCAAGCCTAGGCGGGAGCAAGGCCTGCGGCCGGCCTGGAACCGGAGGGCCAGAGAGAGGTGGGAGCTGGGCTGGACGAGGTAGGAGAGGGGAGGGACTGAGTCTGTCCAGTGGCATTTCTGATTTCTGCCCAGCTGTGTGCAGCTGGGCTGGCCCGGACGCCATGGGACTGTGCGTCGGTCCAAGAGGAGGGAACGAAGGGTGGGGCATTTTAGTGGCTTTAGACAACAAATTCTTCCATTAAAAGATCTCTTTGAGGATTTGCCTGCCCGCTCTGACCGGGACCTCCTTGAGCCCAGGCGGGGTCGTTGCCAGCGTCCAGGGAGGAGGCGCTCTGGGTGTCTGGAGCTGGGCTGAGCCTCCCTGGCAGCACACAGGGGCCTTCTACCAGGTTCCCCGTTTGCCGTCCTCTAGACATGCCCTGTGGCTTCCCTGTGCCCGCCGTCTGCGAAATGGGGAAACGGAGTCAGGCCGGCTCACTCACTGCTGGCCAGGCGTGGGGGCAGGAGTCCGGCCGGTTGGTGCACTCTTACCTGGAGCATTCTAGGTTCTCCTGGGGCAGGGCCGGGTGGACCCCGCAGGGAGAGCCCCCACCAACGGCCACAGGGGGGCGCCAGAGACCAGAGGAGGGCCAGGTGCCCCGGGGGAGCCCAAGTGCCGTCTCCGAAGGAACGGAGGGACGGTGTCCTGGATGGGGAGATGGGCGATTCTACTCCCCGCGGCCCCTCTTGGACAGCCTGATTCCCCGCCCGGCCCACCACGGCCCCCAGGGGTCAGCAGTCACGGGCCAACCAGTGAGGCCCCTGGGTCCTGGATCACTGCAGGTGCAGCCTCTGGCAAGTCCCTAGCCTCTCTGAGTGCTGTTCTCAGACAAGGCTGTCCTCTTGCCCTGAAGACCATGCCCAGGGGGCGCCTGGACCTGAATGCCTGGAATTCCTGCCTTTTACTGGGGCTCCCTATGAAAGCTGTCACAATAGGGGCACCTAGCTGGCTCAATCCTAGAGCCTGGGACTTTCGATCTTAGTGTTTTGAGTTCAAGGCCCAGGGTATAGAAATCACTTTAAACAATTAAAAATCTTAAAAAAAAAAAAAAAAAAAAGACTCCATCCCCACATAGGACAGCAGAGAGGAAACTGAGTCACAGGCAACAAGGATTGAGTCCCGCCGAGGTCTGCTTGCACAGAGCTGGGACTGGTGCACGGCACTCCCCATCCCATCCCATACTTGATTCTGTTTGGTCCTGAGTTCGTTTTTTGTCACATTCTTGTTCCAAGCCTCAGTTTCCTTGCCTGTAAAAGGCGGTTGGGCACCCTGCCCACTCCACTGTGGCTCCAAGGTCAGAAAGCCTCTCGGGACTCCATCTGTGCCTGAACTGCTCCAGCCTTCGCAAGCAGCCTGTCCTCCAGCCCTGGCCGCAGAAAGTTCTTGCATGTGGTGCTGCTTCACCGCAGTAGATCTGTTCTCTGAGCTTGTATGAGCCAGACGGCCAGGGCCACAGAGTCCTTGCCCCACGGAGCCCTGTGTGGGGCGAGGATCTTGGCCCAGCTCAGTGGGTGCTCAGCAGGTGAGTCTGAGCAGGAGACCCCCACTACCTTCTCAGTCACTGCTTGTAGGAGGCCCTCCTGGGTGCAGGGGCAGCTTCTCTGCTCATAACCTCTCCCTCCCCCACTCCGAGTCCCTTTGGTATTGAGGTGCTGGGCACTCTCTCTCACCCAGCCTCGCAGGGAGCAGATCACCTGGATAACACCTTACGAATATTCCTATGATGCTTCTTGGCATTTCAAAGTGACTGCGGATATGTTATTTTCAGGACGTATTATTACCCTCCGTTGACAGATTAATACCTTGAGGGCAGCCCCGGGTGGCTCCGCAGTTTAGCGCTGCCTGCAGCCCAGGACCTGATCCTGGAGTCCCGGACTCGAGTCCTATGTCGGGCTCCCTGCATGGAGCCTGCTTCTCCCTCTGCCTGTGTCTCTGCCTCTGTCTCTATGTCTCTCATGAATAAATAAATACAATCTTTAACAACAACAACAAAAAGGATTAACACCTTGAGGCAGAGGAGATGGGAGGTGAGTGGTGCCAGCTTTGCCTCCTAACCTAGGCTGCGGGCTTCGGCCAGTGCTTGGCGGCTCAGGAGGGCGGCGTGTTGTGCTCAGATGCTGGGGACAGGGGCGAGGAAAGGCCAAACTGCGGTGGACTTGACATAGACCTTCTGCCAAGGGCCTTTAGATGGTGAGACCCAGGCCTAGCGGTGGGGGGGTGGGGGAGAGGCTAGCCCAGATAAGGGGGCCCCAAATAAGTGACAGGGAACCCAGCTTCTCCCACCCCTGAACATAGTCCTCCGGGTCTGCGAGGGGACCAGAAGCAAGACAGTCTCCAGGGTCTCCTGCATCCACAGCCACGTCTTCAGTCTCCCCAGCCTGGTCTGTGCCCCCACCCCCCACGCCAGTGAAGCAAAAGTAAGATTCAGCTCCAGTGACTGAGGATGACCCCTCCTGGAGCTGCCCTGGAAGCTGCTCTCAGCAGATGGTCTTGCAGGCTAACTAGAGTGGCAGACTGCCCTTGCCCTTGGCCACACCATAAGTCGTAACCTACTCCGGCCCCAGAGAGCCAGGGAAAGATGAGGCTGGCTGCGGCGTCATCCCGCCCTGCCTACTCTTAACCACGCACACATGTGGCCTTGGGCAAGTCACTTCCTCTCTCTGGGCCGGTCTTTGTGCACAGGGAGAAATGTCCAGCTCAGGTGTGAGAGGCAAATGGAACCCAGAATGGCCACCAATGGCTGCTGGAGCCCATCTGCCTAGAAGAGTGTGTGGTTGAGGGGGGCGGGTGGGGGGGGTACAGAGCTCACATAAAAGCTATGTCGTGCTGCTCAGGCACTCGAGTTTATTTCAGTGTCCACTGGGATGGCTTTTTGGGGAAGTGCTGGTAGAGATGGTGGGGTTAAGGGTCCCCACTCCCCAAGCTAGTCTTGGCAGCCCCACATACTCAATCCTCCGCCCTCCCTAGCACACTAAGGGTGTGTCCTTTGAAAAGTCCAAAGCTCCAAATGGATGGACATATGGTGATTTCATCATCCTGGTTTTTCTTCCAAAAACCTTCTCTGGGCTGTTCCAAAACACTATAGGGGCTCCCACACTCCACAGCGGCTGCAACTCCACGTGGTTTTATAATTATCAATCCCTCTGGGTGCACAGGAAGCCAGGCTCTAAGCCCCCCTTGGCCACCACCCCTCTGGCCCATGGGCGCCACCCAGTCTGCGAGCGGCCTCAGGGAAGGGTGGGTCCTGCCTGCTTTGTTCTGGGTGGGGTGGGGTGCTGGGCTCCCTGCGCCAAGACTTACCAGCCCCTCTGGCCCACCACATAGGCCACTCAAGCTGGGCACCCCAGGGGCCCTGCCTGTGAAGCTGGGGTCACTGCATCTGGTGCATGAGGAAACAGTCTCCGGGAGGGAGGGGCTGAGTCCCAGCAAGTGGCAGAGCTGGGATTCTAACTCCTGCCTGTCTGGCCTAAGGCCTGCCTTCTGTGCACTTTCTCAGCTGTGGTGTTTTGAATGAGGAGGGGCAGGAGTGGTAGCTTGGTGTCCTAATCCTATCACAACCTGGTGGCTTTGGGCAAATCCTAAGACCAGCCCACTTGAGATAAGAACAGGACACTGGGTTGGATTCATGGTTTACTTTTTTGTTTACTAAGCACTAGGAGGAATGTTCTTTCTGAGGTGTTCTCACGGGATGTCAATATATAAAACAGAACTGCTGAGTGGGGCCTAGACAGTGGGTAGGCCCCAGTGCCTCCTGGGTGCTGGACTCTGAGGTGTCATGTGGGTAGATGACCCCAGATGCATCTTATTCCAGGAGCTGTGGGGACTGGGTGGCAACAGCCCCCCTGTGTTGCAGACTAATCTCTAAAGGGGGGGGTCTTCTGCCCAGGATCCTGGAGTGGGGGAGGGGGAAGGGATGAGGGACTGGCCCTCAGGAGAGTGGCCATGCCTAAACCTCAGCCTGGGAGAAGAAGAGCAGCCCCTCCCCGCCCCCAACTGTAAAACACAGACCCAGACGGGGGACCTGAGCTCTGAAGCAGCAGGGGGCAGACACCTGCTGAGGGCCTCTCCCTCAAGCCTTAGAGGCACAGCCAATTCCTGGGCAGCACCCCGCGCGGAGTGCAGGCCCTCGGAGAGCCTGCAAAGGGCAGAGCCGGCCAGCAGCGCCTCTCACCCACATTCTGGAAGAACTGTTTTAAAGTTCTGTTTTTTCCCTAACAGCAAGTGCACTCCACCTCTTGGGTGACCCCTGGAAACGGAGGGCTGCCCCAAGTCTTGAAGGCCCTCGGCTGGAGTGATTGCACTGGACCTTCAGTGTGGGGTTCTCAAATCTGAGTCTTCAGAGCAGACTTTGGGGAACAGAGAGCTGCAAGATTTTCTTTTTTTTTTTTAAAGATTTATTTATCTATTTTTATTTATTATTTATTTATTTATTTATTTGAAAAAGAGAGAAAGAGGCAGACACACAGGAGGAGGGAGAAGCAGGCTCCATGCCGGGAGCCCGACGCGGGACTCGATCCCGGGACTCCAGGATCACTCCCTGGGCCAAAGGCAGGCGCTAAACCACTGAGCCACCCAGGGATCCCTGAGCTTTTCCTTTTTAAAGGCTACTTGCAGGGGTGCCTGGGTGGCTCAGTCAGCTCAGATCATGATCCTAGGGTCCTGGGATTGAGCCCAGTGGGGAATCTGCTTCTCCTTCTTCCTCTCCCTCTGCTTCTCTCCCTGGCTCATGTGCATGCTCTCTCTCTCTCTCTCTCTCTCTCTCGTTCTCTCTTGCAAAGAAATCGTAAAATAAAATAAAGGCTACTTGCAAGAGCTCATGCTTGAGTCAGGTGGACTGGGTTTGAGTGTCACGTCTCACTGGCTTTCCCAGCTCTGTGGAGTCTCTGGTTCCCAGCTGTGAAATGGGGAAAAAGTGACCTCCTAGGTCTCAATGGTCAAGACAAAACTTCTGAGTGGTAACGGGAAGGCTGGTGAACCCCCCACTAGCTCAGCTACTGGCCAGCAGACCGGACGCTTGTCACATGAGCTGTGGCACATGACCTGGCCCTGAAAACCTGTGGGCCCTTGTGTGCGTCCTGCCTACCATCACAAATGTGCCAGCCTGGAACAGTCTCTACCCCGACTGCACCTCAAGTGTTCACCCCTCCCTCTGCTGGTACCAACAGGCCCCCTATCTGACACCGGCTGGCCCCACCCTTCATAATTTTCATAATTGTTTTTGTCGCTGGTATGTCCGCTTGGTCTGTCTTCAGAGGGCCTGCCGCACTGTCTCCAAGCCACCCCGGGGCTAGCAGGGAACACACAATAAACCCTTGTCTACTGGACCCCTCCCAGTGCCGAGGGCCCCATGACGTCCCCATGTCTGAGGCCGGGGAGGGGCCCAGGTTGGAGAAGCTGTGAAGGTCACAGAAGGCAGAGAGTACCTTCTTCCCTAGACCCTGGGGGACCAGCCTCACCCTCAGTCACCAGAAGTTCTCCTGATTTCTCTACCTCAGTCTCCCCCCACAAATAAAATACTCCCGCTCAGCCCACTCCTAAGCAAAGACGGGGTGGGGGATGGGAGTGTGTGTGTGTCAGCCCCACCAAGGCCTCATTTTAATAGGAGGCAGCAGCTGCTGCTGGGCTGAGCATGGCGGGCAAGGACTAGCCCTCACCCCACTGCGGGCCTGCCAATCTGTCTCTGCTGGCATCTTGGCCCTCCAGATGCTCCGCCAGCGTCCCAGTAGGCGCTGTGTGGTGCAGGCCCTGGAAGACACAACTAAGCACCAAAAGCGAGCTTCGGCACAATTAAACTTTTTTTTTAATGCAAGAAAGAAAGTTGTCTTCAGTTGCCCTTTCTTCCCAAAGCCAAGTGCAGATGAGCCACAGCACCTTGCAGTGACTTCCCGACCAGGAGGCTGCCTCCATCCTCCCCTAATGCTGCAGTGGTGGGCCAAAGCCAGCTGCAGGTACAGAGGCCAGTGCCAGGGAGTCAGACCCAGTGGAGGCCCAGAGAGCAGCACTGAAGGGCTCGGTGGGGGCCAGAAGAGGTCAGATGGAGAAGTCCCTGAGACCTACCCTGGGAGTGCCTGGTGCGAAGCTTGCTCCCCCACCAGGGGCCCGTGAGGAACCAGCAAGTGCATCCAGGCCCTCTGGGTGTGCTGGGACAACCTGGCCACAGCAAAGCTGACGAGGCAGCCTGGATGCTCAGCCTGGAAGGAGGTCATTTTCAGGAGATCCAAGACATACGCTGCCCTCCTTTGCTTGATGGGAGGAGGGAGGACAGAGCTTCCATGGGAAATGAATGGTCACAGGAGGAGGGAAGGGGTTGCGCTGTCCCTGGTCTCTGCTGTCTGGAAAACTAGGCCCAGGTTGGAGCACCGAGCCTGCCAGGTCCGTGAGGGCCCACCACCCAGCCGAGGTGGGGGAGGAGGCAAACCAGAATGTTCCGGGAAAGTGAAAGGGAAAAGCAGGAAACACAAACTCTGGGGTTCCCAATGGTGTACTCTGCACATCCAATGGCCCCTGGGTGGACTGTGGGAAAGGAGACAGAAATCACAGCTTCTGAACAAGTGGTTGGGCAGTTACTGAAAATTCCATCAAGTACGGAAGGTGTCACTTTACAGAACACAGCTAGCTTATGTTTTTCTGGGAAATGTTCTCGCATCCCTGCTCATCCCCTGGACCTCATAAAGGTAGTTGGGGTAGTCAAGCTGGGGGCGGGGGGTGGATAGGAACAAAGAGCAAGGCCTGTGCATGGCAGGGCAAGGGAAGAAGGCACCAGAACCAAGTCAATCCAGGAGCAGGGGGAGAGGGCAGAGCTGGACAGGGCAGGAGCCACTGGCCCAGCAAAGTAGCACTCAAACTCAGAAATGAACTGGAATCCTGGGGTTCCTGTCTACACAGGGCCCCAGGGCCCCCGCAGCTGCCAGGATAGGGAGGTCAGTGAGCCATGGGAGGCGCTGCTGTACAGCAGAGGAGAACAGGGCAGGACAGGGGCTTGTGTGCATGGGGCTGTCAGACGGAGGAGGCACGAAAGAATACTGCCTCTAACATTATATATTAAAAATATCCATAGTTCTTGTGCACAAAATTCCATCATTCACATACGACTATTACCCGCCTCCCTGCTGGGCCCAGGAACGGCCTGAAAAGAAAGATGGTGGTTTTTCTTTGCAAGAGCTGCAGAATCATGGCTCAGTCTTTATGGCCCTTCCCCTCCCCACAGCAGCCCTGCCGGGCGGGGGTGCTACGCTCACTCATGCCTCCGCTTGGAGGGGGGGATCAGGTGTGGGGGCAGGTCGGCAGGCAGCTCATGGCCCTCTAGCTTGACTTTGATGAGGTGGTTGGCTAGGGCAAACTCCTCATCATCCAGCAGCCCATCCTTGTCCACGTCGGCCAGCTTCCAGATCTTCCCCAGTACCGTGTTGGGCAGCTTGGATTTCACCATCTCCTTTTTGGCATTGGCGCCCGTGATCTTACCATTGACAGGCGATAGTGTGTAGAAGATCTCGTCGTAGGTGGGCTTGTCCTTACCCACTACCCACTCTACGTCATCGATGCCCTCGCCGGCCCCTTCGCCGTAGCCGTGCCCAAAGGGCCCGTTCATGGTGCCGTCGAAGGCACCGCCCTTCACAGCCTGGGAGGGCATCAAGGACTCCTCCTGGCGAACCATCACCATCAGCCGGGCAATGTCATTCGCCAGCATGTCATCCACTGTGTCTAGCAGCTTGGGCTTCAAGGCCTGGAACTTGCTGAAGTCCTGAGTCTGCAGGAGTTCCTGTGGCAGGCAGGGGAGGGGATGGGCGGGTCAGGTCCCTTGGGGACTCCAGGCTGAGTGGGTAGAGCTGGGGTTCCCAAGCAAAAGAACTGGTACCAGGTCACAGGCCCAACCACCCAACCACTCAGGTGACCTAACTTCTCCCTCGGCCTTGGCTTCCTAGTCTGTGAAGTAGATGTGACAAGAATACCTTCCCTGAGGGGCTTGGGGGGGGCGGCGGATCTGCTGGAAGGCCAAGCGCCCCACCCCTTCCCCACTGCTCAGAGTGAGTCACTGCATTCCCCTCTGCGGTGTCACCTTCTTCCGTTCGGGCAGGGTGCTGCTGACTAACTCAGGGGCTCCCATTGGGGAGGCCCCGCCCAAAGGAGGGTGTGCAGGATGGCCATACCTGCATCTTGCGGAGGCTTGGGAAGTCCCCGGGGGAGATCTGATGCTCCCTCTCAATCTTCTGATAGATCTCTCCCAAGTTGTTCACCAGCTCCTTCTTTTTGCTCTCTTTACCAAAGACATTGGGCATCTCCTTCTTGAGGGAGCTGATGATGTAGGCGTGGACCTAGAAGACAGGAAAGGGCAGATGTCAGGTCGTCAGGCGCTCCCAGGACACTCCAGAAACTGGGGGCTGCCCGAAGCCATCCAGGGCGCTTGTCTTCCGCAGTGCTGGGCATACCCCCAGTTCCCCCTCCATGCAGCAGAGATGTGGAGCACACTGTCCGGAGCCAGGTAGGGCCCTGATGTCCCACACACGCATAGCGGTGGCTGCTGTCAAGTTCACAAAACTCCAATACGGCCCATATTATGCTCCATTTATCACCCTGCTGGCTCAGAATGAGTAAGATTAGGAAAACCACATAAAGCTTTTCCTAGATGTTTTGGAGTTTATCTAAGCTCAATACCTTACTTAGACGTTTGCCAACTGAGGGCGGCACACCCTTCGTTTCCCCACAGCAGACCAGTGACGCTGGCAACCCTCTGAGGGCATGGGCCCTCGGATCCCTCCGCCTTCCGAGAAATGTCCAGGCGTGAAGGGCTGTGGCCAGCCCTTGATCAGGTCTCTGAGCCAGCCTCACCCTCCTTCTCCCAGGCTGCCAAGCTCTACCCCATCAAAACCCCTCCACCGGCCTGACCCTGTCTGCCACAGGCTGGGAGCCTGGCTGAGAACTGCCCGAGGTAAGCAGGGCTGTGTGAGAAAGTGGCAGTCACCACACTGCCTATCAAGGGCCTGTGCAAGTTGGCACAGAGAGCCACTCACTCCAGGAAAAGGAAACAGTCTGGAAACCGCAGGTGCGGGATGAGATCGGAGGCCCTGGGGTTTTCCAGGCATGGTGACTCAGTGCACATGCAGGCCCAGCAACTACACACCATTTCTGTTGCTGAACAGAGCCTATCCTTTGTTCGGTCCTCAAAGGAGGCTGCACGAGAGCACAGGCGGCCCTGGCAATGGGAGGCTATTCAAAGAGAGAGTAGAGCTGCCCTTCCCTGCAGCCTGGAAATGGGAAAGACCAGGAGCCAGTTATGCAGGTTTCCTCATGGGTTTCTTTCTTAAAACCAGCTCCACTCACTGGGAAGGCTCCAGAAGTGAGATGTGGGAAACCGTGTAGCCCTGGATCCCCCAGAGCAGGATTCTGCAACTGAACTGTGCATACTGATTACCAGGGGATGGTGTTCAAATGCAGATGGTTCAGTAGTGGAGGGTAGGGCAGGGAACCTACACTTCTAGCATGCTCCAATATGGTCCTTGAGCATTCCGGGTAACCAGTGTGGAGAAGATGAAAGGTCAGTTCTTTTTACTCAAGACTGAGCACCAAAATGCTACTCGACTTCACACCGCAAGATAGTGCAGGGAACCTGAACCACTATGTCTGGCCTACAGCAGACTCTCAAAAGCTGTGAGCTACATCCAGGTGGCTGTTTCCCTGGAAGCAGAAGCATGGCCTGTGGGGCTCCTCTTTGGATCTCCCCGGACTGCCTTCGCCGAAGCCCTCACACCCAGAGAACATGTTCTTACTCCTCCACAAGCCATAGGCAGGTGTAAATACCCCCATCCTCTATGGCCATTTCATCAGAGAAGTGGTGATGCACAGGGTTACAGGGTCCCGGCTAACAACCATCACTGATGGGGCCTGGGCGGAAGCTGAGCTCTGAGCCCAAGGATCCGTGATTCTCACATGTGCACTGATGCGGCCTACAGACTTATCCAGGTGGGCTCATGATGTGCTACGGTGCTAAATCAGAGCACATGTTCCTGTCTGAGGGGCCCACTGGTGCCATCAACCTTCTTTCCCGGCCCTAGCCACGCCAGGGTCTCACTGCAGTACTTGGCCAGGCACTGAGATTCCAAGCTCTTGAGCAATTCAGATGCCACCCAGCAGGTGCCAGCAGGTCCTGTGCTTCCACAGAGGGGCGGAGATGGTTTACAAGACCCTTGGGGGCACAGGCCACCCAGGGTTCTTGTGCCCCATCTTTCCACTAGCTCCCTCCTGTCCTGGCTTATGCAGCGTCACCCACCTGAGGCCCCCCAGTTGCCGGCTTCTATGGCATACCATGACAGGACAAATAAACCAAGCTTGGTTTTTCTTTACGTGTTCACTTTCCCGTTGCCACCAATGTGTGCTGGAAGGGCAAAGACTGTGTGTGTCAGTCCCCACTGTGTCCCCAGCACAGGCTGAGGGCTCAACAGGCCTGGGAGGTGAGGACTGGAGTTGCACCCCCGCCTGCACCCCACTTCTCAGGCTGCCCCTGGGCACAGCGCTACCTTCCCGCTGAATGTCTGCGTGCATCAAGAAGACTCAGCTGAGAATCAAGGGCTACACCCATTGGTGCAGAGAGGACTCGTTCAGACACAGCACACACAGGTGTAGCTGTGGGAATGGGTCTTGGGCACCCCAAAAGCCAAAGCAGACCAATCCTAGAGCCCCAAGTGCCAGTCCTGGATCCCCGTGGGCCCCACCCAGCAGTGGGCCCAGCCCCCCACTCCTAGTCTACCTTGGCCAGCCGTGCCCGCTTGATCAGGTCATTGAGCTTCCTGAGGGCAGCATTTCGGGGCAGAGACTGGATGTCTTTAAAGAGGTCCTGTTCCTCCGCCTCAAAGAGCTTGCGATTGTCAGGGATGAGGAGTGGGTGGGACCAGAAGGAGCCGATGTATACTCTGACAACCTCGGGGGTGTTGATGATCTTCCCCAGGGACCACATGAGAGCCCCGTAGACCCGCATCAGCTGCTGGGTCTCAATCTGGTCGGCTTTGTTCAGCACCACACGGATCTTGTCCTCATGGTTCTTGAGGGCCTTGATGACCTCGGAGAACTCGTCAGAGATGTCCAGCTTGTGGGCGTCAAAGAGCAGGATGATGCGGTCGACCCGCTCAGCAAACCACTCCAGGACAGCTGCGAAGTCGTAACCTACGGGAAGAGCAGGGTGAGCTCAGGGGCACCATGGCCAGGCAGCTCTGATGGCTCTCTTCCCGGACCCAAGCTGGTATTTATTTAAATTTCCACCACATACTCAAGGGGTCAGCACAGCACCCTCCTGCTCCCCCGTTTCTGTGCCCACTCGGTACCCTAGCGCATACAGCACCTGGCAAGGAGAGGTGTGCCACAGATAAATAATGCAAAAGAAGTCACAAAGCCCAGGGGCACCTGGGTGGCTCAGTCAGTTGAGCGTCTGCCTTGTGGCTTGGGTCATGATCCCAGGGTCCTGGGATGGAGCCCCACATGGGGTCCCTGCTGAGCGGGGAGTCTGCTTGTTCCATCTCCTGATCCTGCCCCCGCTTGTGCTCACTCACTCTCTCTCAAATAAATAAAATCTTAGAAAGGAAAAAATAAAAGTTGTCACAAAGTCTGAGCCCTAAAGTAGCTCAGACCAGGTCAAGAGTGAAGAGGAGAGCGCAGCAGTGTGGCTCGGCACCGTGTGGCGAGAAGGACAGAGACTTGGGGTCTGCCACCTGCTGGCTGGATGTCCTTACATGACAGGGACAGTAAGGAACAGCCATAACACCTGCAGCTGCTACTCGTGGGGTGCTTGTGCTGGGCCCCCATTTTCCAGGAACCTCATTTATTCTCCACAACAGGGGCTGGCCAACTGCAGCTGGCCCATCACCTGTTCTGTAAATAAGTTGGTTTTTTTTTGTTTTTTTCTTTTTTTAAAGATTTTATTTATTTATTCATGAGAGACACAGGCAGAGGGAGAAGCAGGCCCCCTGCTGAGCAGGAAGCTGGATGTGGGACTCGATCCCAGGACCACAACCCGAGCCAAAGGCAGATGCTCAACCACTGAGCCACCCAGGTGCCCCCATAAATTAGTTTCATTGGAACAGAGCCACACTCCTCTGTTCAGCTGCTCTTGTCTCAGATAGCAGAGTCCAGTTGTTGTGACACACACCACAGGCCTCCCAGGCCAAAGATATTAACTCTGACCCTTCAGAAACTTTGCTGGCCCCTGCCCTATGACAAGCCAGAAAGTGTGACACACCACTTCCCCTCTCTAGGTCTTAAATGCTTCTATGCTGTTTCCCACCATCCTCTGGAAGCCCTTTTTAGTGGACGTGGCCAACTATAGCACAGACTGCTAACTGGAGCTCTTCCTTTAATAACAGAACAGCCTAGTTCCAGCTGAATTCAGGGCCCCTCCTTTTAAGACCACATTTCCTAGCCTCTCCTGCAGCAGATGAACAAAAGAAGTTTATGTGCCCTTTGCTTTTCTCCCTTCCTGAAGAATGGAATGCAGATGTGATGGTAGGAACTGGAGCAACCACCTTGAGTTCAGAGATGGCCTTGGACTGTTATTTTCCACGTAAATGATCTGATAACTGATTTAAGCCCATGGATTTTTGGGTCTCTCTAACAGCAGTTTAGTTTGTATCCTGTTTTATAATCACAACTCTTAAAATGTTTCTACTTCTCACCACTGCCTCCAGAAGAAGTGATGGTTCTATTTCTCACCTTTTAGGAATAAAAGATGAGGAGAGATAGGAAGACCATGTGATGGCCACAGCCTGAGAGTCTTAGGGAAGCTTGGTTTGAAGGCCCTGAGCTGCCATTTCCTCTCTGGGTAATTCTGGGCAAGCCTCCTCGTCCTTGGGCTCCTCCTCGTTCTTCACCCACTACCCACAGGCCACCTCAAGCATAGGCCAGCCCTCTTAACCAGCACAAATTCATCCCAGAGTGCAGTCAGGCTCCTGAAAGTAAGCCAGAGAAGCTGCTGCTATAGAGAAGAGCCCGAGATGCTGCCCAGAAACGGGACCAGACCAACCTCCTCCCCCTGACAGCCTGCTTCTAGCTCGCATCCCTCACAAAACACGCCACTACTCCTGACCAAACTGGGATGGAGACATACTCTCTAGACCGCGGGTTACAGGAAAGTAGCACGTAGAAGGAGAGAACAAATAAAAGAACAGAGCGACCACAGTGCTGTGAGGAGGGAGGGCAGCCCTCCCCACCCTGCCGGTGAGGAACCTGCTGAGTTGGTCATCAGAGTGGTATTCAGCTGCTCCTGGTCCTGCCAAGCCTCGCAGACTGAAGACAAGTCCACAGGAGAGTCCCTGAGAAGCTGCTTCCACTTGGGCCAGAACTAGGCCCCTCTCACTCACAAGGGCTTTAAGACCAAAGTCAATACTGGGGCATGTCTAGGGGGTGAAGGTCTGCTGGGATGGATAAACCTTCTGGATAAAGCCCCCCAGGTTTAAGTGCTTCAGAGCTGTCTGTGTACCCGAATGCACAGCATTCCAAGCTTCTCCCCACACTTCAGCGCTCAGAAAGAACACAGGCTCTTAAACAAGACAGCTCTAGAGTCAATTCCCGGCACTGGCCACTGACTGCGATCTGAAGTTCTTAACTTCTGAGTTCTCATTTCTACTTCTGTAAAATTTAAATAACAATTCTTCCTCCTATGACCACAGGGAGGGTTAGATCAGGTACCACAGCAGGCTCCTAGCACCGGCCCCACGGCAGGAGGGGCTAACTGGCCTAGGACAGCATTACTGGTCAGGAACAGTGACAAAAGTCCAGCCTGGTTCTGAGGCTAGGGGCCAGCTTTCGTCATTGGGGTAAGACATTGAAAGGAAAACCCCCAATTCACTGTTTCTGTTGACTTAGCACAGCAGCCTCGGGATGGCAGCAACATGCAGCCTGTTCCTGCCACAGCAACCCAGGCAAACGGAGCATTCTGATCAGAAGCAGCCCCTTGAAAGGCCGGACTTTCTAACAGGGTGAAGGGGAGGGCAGTAAAGCCCCCATGAATGTGAACTTGGGCCTGAGCAGGGCAGCCACCAACTTTCCTGAGGCCCATGCCGATGGTCAGAATCAGCCAGACCACCTGATTCTCTGTGCTCAGAGTGTGGGAAGGCATGGTCACCCCTGTGCCAGCAGCCAGCCAGTATCACAGGTTGCCGGGTCCAGAGGACACGGTCCCCACAGTCCCTGGACACTATGCAGCTGGCTCCAAGAGCCACGGGACGGCATGCCCGGAGAGGAGCCACCAGCACAAAACAAGAACAGGAAGGCAGAGGGGCTGGCGAAGGAAGCGGCCAAGGAGACTGCAGTGCCTGCCTGGGCTGCACGGCGAGCGCCTTTTATGGCTGATTCTGGGAGCGGCAGGTCAGTGCTGGAAAAGCAATGACTCAGGACTGAATGACGGCTCCCTCTCAGCAAATATGAGGCCCCATTCCTCCCCTGGTCAAGCTGCTCGTCCTCAGACCGCCACAAGCTGAATGACCACAAATTCACATAGCTGGGAAGGCAGCGGCGCCAGAGGCGAGGTACTAGGAACGGGGGCACCCTGACGGACTGGGCTCCAGCCCAAGTTAGCTTTGGCCTGGGAGTCAGGAGGGCGCACAGGGAGCTGAGCTCACCCCCGAGACTCCACCCAATGTGGCCTCACACCCCCTCCCCAATGGAGGGGGCCCAAGATGACTCCAGGAAGGACAAACAGAAGAGGGGGAGGAGTTGCTTCTGAATCGTGGCACCAGAGTCACTGCAGGCAGAGTGGAGGACCCCAAGCGGCCCCTCCTGCCCCACCTGCATCCCAGTTACCTGCCAACATCTCCAGTTGGAGCCAACAGAGCTCATTCCATTTTTTTTTTTTGCAGGTGAATGAAATTTCCTGTTTATTATGAAAAATGCTCACACTTTCAGTGAGGGAGACATGATGGCTGGCCAAGTGTGTCCACGGGTCACGAAAAAGGTCATAATACACAGGCGCGTGTGATGTCACCACAGATGTATGATCACACACAACCATGTGGCTGCAGCCACCTCCAGGCCCACCCAGCACACATCTATCCACCAAACTGTCACTTGGCCCGTGATGGTGTCTCGAAAGGAACCAAGGGCCGGACTCACAGCAGCAGCACCAAAACATCAATCAAGTCCGTGCAATCAGCAGGGTGGCTGTAGCCACCAGGGCAGCAGGTGACAAGTACACGGACAAGCGTGCCAGCCAGCGCCCCCACTCGCAGCACTGCCCAAGGCAGTGAGCCTCCAGGCTTCGGGACATGCTAGATGTCAGCCTCAGTGACAGGATACGTTTTGGCCCCTGCACTGGGCTTAACGCACAGCAATTCTGCAAAGCAGGAGTTCCTGGTGGGCCTGGTAGAAGAGCAAACTACATCCTCACCAGTGGAGACAGGACCTGCTGTAGCTTCATCTGCCTTGGGTGCAGACAGGAGTGAGGGCGCTGACACCCATGTCCCTTGGACAACACAGTCTAAGGGGGCTTAGCTGGAAAGAGGCCAACCCCACAGTGTAAGGAAGAGCCGGTGCCATCTCTGACAAGGGACAAGCTCTCACATAGAAAGAGTTCTGGAACTTTGGAAACATTATACCAGGCTGAGGGCTGGGCTCAGACTTGGGGACATAAGCACACAGGGAGATGTGGACAGGGGGTCCAAACGTGCTTTCCCGTCTCCGGTCCATTCCCACCACGCCTCCTTGGGCCCCTCCTGCTCTCGGGAGCACCCGCTGGCCTCCTCACTGGGTCTGTCCTCCAACAAGAGTCCCGCTCCCCACCACAGGCACAAAGGTGGGGAGAGGGGAAGTTATGACAGGTCCTCGCCCAATCCTGGCACCCTCCAAACACAGGTAGTTCCAGTGGCTGAAGGAAAAGCTGCTTTCATACATTCCAAGTTTCTAGAACATCAACAATACAGGGTTTGTCTGCAATCGACTTTCACTTCCTGCCATTCAAGCTGCGTGGGCCTCGGTATTTCTTGCTGTAGCCCCTACCACACACATTTCCAACGGGTGCTGGGCCCGGGAAAGGGGGGGGCACAGGACCCCAAGACGAAAGTTAAGGAGCACAGAGAGGACCCCCATGGTTGGTGAGCTTTCTCCAGGGGCACGCTCTTCAGGAAAGGACTCTGCTGGGGTCACCCAACAGCAAGGAGACAGGGGGCCTCCTGATGCCTAGGTTGATGCCAAGAGAAATTCAGAAACTGAAATCCACCCTACACCCAATATTTGTAGGAGCTTTACTCAAAATCGCTCCAAACTGGAAACCCAAGGGCTCTTCAGCAGGTGAAGGGTAAGAAATGAGAGCGCAGACTCGTGACGGGAAGAATGAGAGCAACAAAAGGAACAATGGATCAATGCTCTCCCACACATGATGTCCCGCGAAGCACATGCTAAGTGGAGGATAGGCACGGAAGACCCATATAGGACCTTCTGGAAAAGGCAAAACTTAGGGATAAGTATCAGCTCAGTGGTTGCCAGGGACCAGAGGAGACGCAAAGGGGAGCAGGGAACTTTCTGGGCTGAATGGAAAGACTAGATCTTGATGGTGGTGGCGATGGTTACATGACCGCTTCACAGAGCTATGCACCTAATGAGGATGAAAACCTCTACAAATCTGACCAGTAAATGGGCAAAGGGCAGGGAAAGACAGGTGGACTCTGACATCAGGCTGACATCGGGCTCTGGAGCCCCCTCCTTGGCAACCAGTCGAGTGACCCCAGCACCAGGGCCCCTCTCTGAGCCTCGTTTCTTTGTCTATAATGTGAAGGTGTGACTGTCTAGCTGCTGTGGGCAGCGAGGGAGCGCCTGGAACACTGTAAGCACTTGGTAAATGTTTGCTGTTATTTACACACAGGAACTGTATTTTGGGCTCAAGCAGCTCAGATTCTCAGGGGTGTGTGGGCGCTGACCACTTCTAATGCTCGAAGAATGCCTCATCCCACCAGATATAAATGGAATGTCTGCAGGCGCTCGCGCCAGCTACTACGGGGCCGCCTGCCGGCTCGCAGCCTTCGATCCAACAGGTGCTGAGCCCCAGCACTGACTGGTATGGCTCCTCCGTGGGTGGTGGCCCACGCCCTTAGGCAGAGCTGCACCCTTCCCACCAAAGGCTCCGCCCAAAAGCTGTCCAGGGGACCAGAACAGGGGGCGGGGAATGGTAGGGGGTGCGGTGGTGAGAGGGAGGCTTGGAGGCAGCCCGGGGCCCTGAGAAGGGAAACTCCAGCTGAGTCAGTGCTTCCCTAGCCTCTGGCCTCTTTGGCATGTTAGTCAGAAAAAGGTCTTTCTAACCAAAGTCTGGGAATCCCTGGATTTTTTGGTGTTATCTAGAATTAGCTGACATGTGCTGAACATGCAACTGAGCACTAGGTAACAGGGCAAGGGGTAAACACGCAGGATGCAATAACTCCCTGGAGTCCCCAGCTTCCAAAGTAGTGCGCTGGGGCCTGAAGCTTCTGTCATCATCTGTACCGGGGGCACGAAGAATCCAGGAGGGATGTAGCCTTTGGCCTGGCCCAAGGCTGGCAGGCAACCTCATGGGGCATTCTATGGGCTGCAGAAAATGCCTGGGTGCATCTCAGGAGGTAGTCAGCACAACGGTTGGTAGGCAGGGAGGGCTGTCCACAGTGCAGGCCCTCCTCGGAGTTAGAGGACCCCAAGTCTAGACCTGGAAGGCCCTGCCTTACCTCCTGAGATGGCTTCCAGACTTAAATGGGGCCTGGGAACCAGGGACAGTCAGCAGGATGGCAAGTGAGAAGCTAGGGAACCAGCCAACTAGGGCCAGGGGTCCTAGTACCCATCCCCAGGGGGTCTGGGGGCCAATTTCTGCTCAAGGCAGAGATGCCAGCATGGTCAAGCCCTGGACCTCAGGTCCATTTCTGGCTCCGAGTCTGATTTTAAGCGGGGAGAAGCCAGAAGTGGTCCCTGTGCCTGTCAGGAGAGCTCAGAAACCCTGCACAGTCCACCAAACAGGGTCAAAGACGTGCCCGATCTGCACCCCCCCCCCCCCCCCGCCCCGCCGCACTCCTTCAAGTGGGAGCATCCCCTCTCAGCACGGGGTGGCATATGCACAGCTCCTGTCAGGCCTGCAGACACACACTAGCCTGCGAGGCCTTGCACAAACTACTCAACCTTCCCAAGCCTTGGCCTCCTCATCTGGAAAGCAGCAGCGTCCTCACGGGTGCGGCTGTGTGACAGCTAAGTGGAGCCGGTTCATATGGCGACAGTACGGGCGGTCTGTGGAAAGCCAGGCACAAGGCCGGCCGGGCATCAGTCTCCAAACGCAGGTTTAAGTAATACTTCCCTGCTGACATGACTCGCATGGTGAAAACCAAGGCACAATAGTTATGGCCAGCTCACAGCCACGTAGTGCCCTGGGCAGGCCGCTGACCCTTAGGCTGGGGTTTCCACCTGAGTGTGCCTGGGCCTCCTGGGAACCTGCTGTGGGAGATCCCTGCTCCAGCCTGAGACTGCGCAGGCAGGCGGCAGCCCGGGAGCCAAGGGTACCAGCCCCACCAGGTCCAGGATGTCCTTTGGAATGCCCTTTGTCACTCACACGGCACTCAAGAATAAATGTTGTCCCTACAGTGCACCTTTCTTTGCTGACACAGGAGATCATTTATCTTTAAAGCTACTCAGATTAGGGGCGCCTGGGTGGCTCAGTGGTTGAGCGTCTACCTTTGGCTCAGGTCAGGATCCTGGGATCCTGGGACAGTCTCACATCAGGCTCCCTTGAGGGAGCCTGCTTCTCCCACTACCTGTGTTTCTGCCCCCTCTCTGTCTCTCATGAATAAATAAAATCTTAAAAAATAAATCAAACTGTTAGGAAAAATAAAGTTGCTCAGATTAGCATGATAGGGAAGTTCAGCCGCAGACCCCCATGGAGGCCCCCTCTCCTTCCCGGAAAAATTCTCAGTGGCCTGTTGCACAGCCTGGCCTATAGCCTGACTGCTCTAGGCCTACGTTATCTTTCCACATGGAATTTCCTGCACACATTAGGGACCATGGGGAAAGGGGGAAAAAGCCAGGAGGGGCCAGGCAGATAGGGTGGGAAATGGAAGTCAACGTAATTAACAACTCTAACACACATGTGACCTCCTGAAGAACCTTCTGTTTCCAGAGAGCAAGGGCGGCAGACCACAGAAACTCTCGCTGCTTGCCCAGGACCCGTGTTTTCTATTGGTCCTATCTTTCTGAGAGGGAAACACCTGCTTTCCACGCTGTCAGCAAAGGGAGCAGACAGGCACGCTAGCCAGGGAGTCTGGAACGTGCTGCCCTACCATGACTTCCTCTGCTGGACAGGGCAACATGGGGCCTCCCATGACTGATGGGTGGGGCCTCAAAGCTGAGATCCACTCCTTCCCCATCCACCCAGCAGCCTTCCCTTAAGGACCACTGCTAGCATACTTGAGAGGTACAGGTACTGTGCCATGATCTCTCTCTGGCTGATAAAACACTGACACCAAACATTGCAGAGCAAATCCCAACTGGATAAGTTTTGGTAAAGTACTTGAAACCAAGACACCTAGGGTCATGGAGGAAAGAGAAATTATCTAGTGAAATCAGTTTAATCTTGCTATTTCACGGAAGAAGCCTTCCTCCTCCTCCGTGCCATGATGGGGGGAGGGAGGCCTTCTGCAGCTGCCCCAGGACAGAGGGGGCATGGGCAAGCAGGGGTGAGCCCTGGTGCCTCTCACTGGCCTCCTCCTCCAAGTATCTGCCAACTGCACGGATGACTTGAGGGCTGGGACTGACTGCCTTGCATGCCGCATCCTCCCCCTGGTCCCCAATCAAAGTGTACCCTACATCTGCCAATCCACCGACTGGGGAGCGCAGGACGGCACCTTGGTGGTGCCTGTCGCAGAGAGCAAGTCTGGACACCGCTGCCCACCTGTTTGCCAATCGGGAAAGGAGGCAGGGAAGGGAAACATCCCAGCAGACAGGGCTGAGGTGCCCAAAGCAGCAAGACATTAACATTACACTCCTCACCAGTCAGCCTGCTAGACTCTGTGGACACAGGCTCAGTGATCAAAGACTCCTCCCAGCTGGGAGGAGACTTCTCCCAGCACTGGTGGCAAACGGTGGCATCTGGGTTCCCTTTCACCAGATCTCAGGGTCCCACAAGAACCCTTTCCCTTTCCCTCAAATCCCATAACTCCCAGCTCTGAAAGCCAAAGTGAACACAGCCTGCACAGAAAATAAGCCTCTCCTCGTGAGCTATTGTCCCTATCTGAAGATGTGTACACATCAACTGACTCTGGGCTGGGAGCACTGCACACATTACCCCACGGGTAGCTTAGTTCTCTATCCCATAGCCCCAGTGAGAAGAAGCCCCTCCACCCAATCTTCCAGGTCATTACAAAGATAATGCTATAGAGCCTCAAAGAAATTCCACCTAGGATGATAACTCAGGCCAGGAAGGGAAGAGAGAATCAATTCCCCATTGTATGTCTGTCTTTGAATGCTTTCCTAGGCATTTCTTAAAACCAGCCTGGAACAATAATAGCAGTAAGAGGAAAAACTAGACCTTGCCTTTTTATTTTTT
This sequence comes from Canis lupus dingo, assembly GCF_003254725.2. Taxonomy (NCBI): domain Eukaryota; kingdom Metazoa; phylum Chordata; class Mammalia; order Carnivora; family Canidae; genus Canis; species Canis lupus. Next base: position 52,241,340 of record NC_064260.1, on the reverse strand, counting down.
AAAGATTTAAGCCATCTTTACACCCAATGTAGGACTCAAATTCACAACCCCGAGATCAAGAGTCACGTGCTCCCTTGACTGAGCCAGGCAGGTGCCCAGCCCTTGCCTTTTTAGAAGGGGTCCAAAAGCTGTTTCCTTGAACGCCCAAGAGTGTCACCGGGGTGCAGAACCTAAAAGCTTAAACCAGATCGAGAGACAGAGCAGTTTCAGGATGCTCTGATGCAAGCCCTTACTAGCAGGGGCCCACAGCCTAGAAAAAAGGAGAAGCAAGGTTTCTCAGCACCAAGAACAGGGCCCCCACCCCCTTGGAGCTACAGCAGACATGAACATCCCCCAAATATCAGGCTGCTGGCTTCAAATGCAAAGCTTGCCAATGCCGGGCAGCCCAAGGGGAAGGGGAACACTGGAAAGATTTGCAAGTTAACGATACACAAATCCAGCAGCTTATCCTCAACCCCTGAGTGTGATCTTATTTCATTTCCACATTTGCAGCTGTAGGCTCCACTCCTGGCCAACCCTCACGCCCCTGCCAGAAAATATTCAGGCCCCAAGGCTCCCCCACCCATCTGCAAAAGGAACAGTGGCAGAAATATCGCCCAGTTCAGGCCCCTCCTTTACCAGATCTTTAGGAAAGCTTGGCAAAGCCGAGACAGGAGTTTACACAACTAGGGGCCTGGCACACCGACTCTCTGCACAAAAACCTTCCACTGCACACAGCACCCAGGGAAGCTGCTGACACCACCCCCGAAGCAAAATTAAACACGTTTCCACTAGCCCCTAAACATTTAACATGTCTCCGCAGCTTCTCCTCTTGGCTGTCTTGTTCGAGTCAAGTGTTCTCTCACAGGCCTGCTGGGCTCGCCAGGAATTTATATATATATATATACACACACACACACACAAACACACACACACACACATACTGGGGAGCAAAGCTGTTAAACCCCAGCTCAGGTGAGGGTGCCCCAGGGGAGCCCAGGCCCCGTTCAGAATGGCAATGCTGGCTGAGGTACCTGGAGCCCAGTGATTTCCTGTGACCTCACGGCCAGCCCCAGGGTGCCATCTCACAAGCCTGCCCTCTTTCCCAGCATGCTCCAGGGGTCAGAAAGCACAGGAGCCCCGAAATAGGCTGTGCTCTGGCCCTGGACAGCTCTTAGTAACCTTAACAAAGAGAGCCAAAGAGAAAGAGCAACTCCTGTCCCATCAGGGCTCAGTGCACAGGGTGGACCCAGGTCTGATGTCAAGTGGGTTCTCACTTGGGCTGGGAAAGATTCAGAGGCAGCATCTGGTCCACATCACAGACATCACACCAGAGGCACCCTGTACAGTGGCAGAGCCTGTTTACCTCTGCTGATGCGCTGTTTCTCTCCGGACAGGATCCCAGGAGTGTCGATGATGCTTATGCTGTCCAGGACCGGGTTGGGCAGCTGGGCACACATGAACCTGCACAAGAGCAAGAACCAGAAGAGACATCAAGACTCAGCTATCAGGGGCACTGGGTGGCTCAGTGGTTGAGCATCTGCCTTCAGTTCAGGGCATGATCTGGGGGTCCTGGGTTCAAGTCCTGCATCAGGCTCCCCATAGGGAACCCATTTCTCCCTTTGCCTGTGTTTCTGCCTCTCTGTGTCTCTCATGAATAAATACATAAAATCTTAAAAAAAAAAAAAAAAAAAAAGACTCAGCTATCACTGCTCCGGAAGCAACGTGGGGCTTTCTGTATACCCTCTTCTCCACCTCTGCCTTCTTTCCCAGAAGCGAGGAATTTAAAGGAGGTTTTCTCTTCTTCCCAGGGGCGGCAGCTGAACTCTATGACCAGGAATCCAAGCAGCAGCTCAAACAGGCCAACATCAGCAGTTCCCTCACGTTAGCTTTCCCCCCAAGAGTTCAAGAGTTCAGCTTTCAAGTTGCTGATGTGTTAGTGAAAACTGCACCAGCCTAGGTCACTGTTCAACTCCAGAAGGAAAACAGAAAGGGGATACTGGGACCTTGGAATTCCATATTAAAATGTTCAACCACTTGGTGAAATTCCCAGTCTGAAGGCGGGGAGCAGCTTTCCTCCTGCTGCTGGGACCAGCCCACCCCTTCCACCCAGCTGCCGGTGGGCGGCTAGTAAAAGCTGGGGGACACATGGCCTGATTGGTGGGGCGGGGAAGTACAGACACCATTCTCTGAAAGCCAGAGCAGGCCAAGGAAGGACGAGTGAAGCAGAGAGGCTGGCAACTCATGAGCAAGTGCTTAGCCATGTGTGCCTGAGTTCTCACTGAGCTTAGAACAGCCCAGAACAGGCTCCTTTAAAAACTTCTCTGAAAAAGATATTGTGAGCAAAGAAAATACTGACCTTTTGTCCGTAGGACGCAGGCTTAAACTGCCTTTCCAATTGTGGGGGGAATCTGAGCTGATAAGGTTCTCCTTTTGGCTCAACCTCCCAAGTGACCAGTGGCCAGGCTAAGGATAACTGGCCAAGGTGAGAGGTGTTGCCTGCAAGCACAACAGAGCAAAAACAGCTGACCCGCAGACCTTGGACCTGGGCCTTGCCAGTGCCAGCAGCAGAGCACCCACGCCATGATTAACTACATGCCAGGTCTGGGGCTCCTGCTGGGGAAGGGTCATGGAGAAAAGACCAAACTAGAAGAATCTGAAATAGAACTGACTCTGAGAAGTAACAATACATAAAAATGTCTTGTAAAGGAGACCTCTGAGTAAGTGGACATCTGTAAGATACAGAGATAAGAGGCCCCACAGAGCCTGGGGAGCCTGGCAGGAAACAAGGGAGCAAACAGTCCAGATACAGACGCTTCATCTCTCACCAACAAGGATATACACCGACTGCATCTCACCCGACAAGTGGCTGGTGCCAGCTACACAATTGAGTTTTCAAAGATGCACTTAGGACATCCTGACTGTACCCTGCCTTGGTCTGCTCCATTGGATTTTAGTTTTAGAGCAGCCACTTAGGGTAAAAAGGGCAGAAAGTCAAGTTTATGTCTCAATGGGTCTTTTAAACAGCAGGGAGAGGCTGTGTCAGCCAGAGAAGAGCCCCCTTTGTGTGCCCTAGCTAGCTAGCCAGCACTCAGTGTACTCCATAGGCTGACACAGCTTGGGGCCCCTGCTCCACTGCAAACCCATGGCCCCCCAACCCTCAGCTGATAAGGGCCCTTTTGGCAGGGCTGTTAGTGATTGGGAGCCCTCTGGAGATGAAGTGGCAAGAGGGAAATAAGGGGCTCCTGGCTGGCTCAGTCAGTAGAGCACACGATTCTTGATCTCAGGGTCATGGGTTCAAGCCCCATGTTGGGTGTGGAGCCTACTTAAAAAAAAAAGAAGGAGGAAAGAAATGTGTGGTTCTTGAATCCTGTGGCACCATCATCAGAGTGCCCAGCTCAAACCCAGCATCCTGGAGCTGCACCTTTGGCCAGAAGCAGCAGGTGGGAACCGGATGCTTAAAGGCCAATCAGCACTGCATTAAGCTGCCCCAGTGAGCTTGACAAATCAGCAGAGTCCTCCGAGCTGGGGTTTCCTGAACCACGAAGATGGGGGTTGCCTGGATGATGTCTCTGATCCCTTCCAACTCTGAAATTTTAGGTTTCCAACTTCAGAAACAAGTGGCACATCCCGTTTCTCCTTTCAAAAAACAGTCTGCTCTCACAGTCAGAAGTGGAGGCCCAAGGACAGGAAGTGTAGCTACCCTTCCTTCTAGCTTTCCAAAGTTCTATGTGAAAGTCAAGACCTAATAATGCTTGGAATTCTCAGCCTAGCAGCCAAACCGTGCACAAGATCCTAAGGCGCCCACCAGCTGACAGTCTGGGCCAGTCGCCTATCTATAAGCACAGTAATTCCCAGACACAGGTATTCTCCAGAGGAGGGCTCAAGGCTAAGAGGGCCATGCCTCTCACATGAAGGGCTCTACTCAGCTCCGGCTGTGACACACAAATGCCCTCAGCCATCCAACATGTGGACAGGCTTAAATGCCTCCAAGGGGCAAAAAAAAAAAACAAAAAAAAAACAAAAAAACACAAGTCTGCCTGTCTTCTCTGCTAAAAGTCAGCTCTTGTGCACAGAGGCAGGCTGGCCCCTGGCTTGGATCAGGAGCAAGCTGGTTCACCCTGTGTAGCTGGACAGTGTCTGGAAAGGAATGTGATCATACAGGGTGGAGACCTGGAAGACAGGAGTCCAGGATTCTTTCCTAGGCTCTTCCCCCCAACACAGACTTTGAAAGGCATGTGGAGTCACTCCTTGAATGGGGGGTGGGGGTGGTGGCAGGAAAAGCAGATCTGTGGAGTCCTTTGGTTGCTGGGGGTAAGGGTGGGGACAAGTTCCTTTCCAGAGGAGTGAACTTGATTGTTGGAAAGAAGAAAGAAGGCCAAAGTGTTTCATTCCCAGCATCAGGAGGGTTAGACTCTGGGAGGAGGACCCAGATCATGAGGCAGACTTCACCCATCTAATTGGGGAAACTGAGGCTCTAGTGAGGGATTCAGGGCCCAGATCTCACTCCAGGGCTCCCAGTGGTACAGCCTGAGGCTGCTTCCTGCAACCCCTAAAGGAGCACAAACCCTTTAGAGCTGACCTCCAAGGAGAAGTGTTCACACTCCCTCTGTCTGCGACCTCATGGGCTGCCCCAAATACAGCAGGCCACAGCAGATCCTCTCTGCCCCTCCCTCCCACACAAAACCAGCGGTCACGGGGGAAGCACAGCACAGCAGCAAAGGGAATAACTAAAAGTTTCACGTATTTTTCCATGACACTTCGGCAGCAGGCACTTGAAGGAGAGAGGGGAAAGGGGTTGGCTTGAATGAATCAGGTGCATCCAGTCTGGGACGACCCTGGGAGGAGGTGGAGACGGGACTCTCTCACCTTCCCGACGCTGACCCCGGTCCTGAGGGAAGCGGGGTTGAGATCCGCTGGAAGGTTTGGGAGTTAAACTGATAACCTGGAAAATTCTGGAGGCGATAAAAGCGGGGGAGGGGCCGGAGACCTCCGGATGCGCTTTTTGTGCGAAGCGGCAGGGGCCCCGGTCCCGGGGAGCGGTCGCTGAGGGGCTCGCTAGGGCCTCGGAGACAAAGGACGAGCGGGAGCCGGGGGCAGGCCGCGGCCGCGGTAGGGTCCGGACCTGGGTGCGGCCCCGGGGTCCCCCTCGGCTCCGCGGGGGGCGAGGGGCGGGTACCTGTTGAGGAAGGCGTTGCCGAAGGCGTTGAGCTTGCGGAAGGGGCGCCGCGGGTCGACGACGAGCGCGTTGCCCGGCACCACACCCTCGGTGGGGCCGTGCATGACCGCGATGAAGGAGTCGGTGGTGGGCTCGGGCCCGATGCGCATTCCCGGGAAGTCCTGCTCGATCAGGTGCCGGATGAAGGTGGTCTTGCCCGTGCTGTACTGGCCCACGAGGAGCACCATGGGCTTGTTATCGAAGTCGGCGTCCTCCAGCGCGGGCGAGTGGAACTCGTGGAAGCGGTAGTGCTCCTCCAGCGGCAGCAGCTTCTGCGCGTACAGCTGCCGCAGCCCCTCGGCCACCGTCTGGAAGAGCTCCGGCTCCTTCTTGCGGCGGGCATCCTTGCTGACCCAGCTGAACATGCTGCCGGGCGCGGGGCTGGCTGCTGCGGGGCAGAGCGGCGCTGAGAGCCGAGCAGGGCGCGGAGCCGAGGCGGGGCCGGGCCGGCCGGCGGAGGCGCGGAGGGGCGGCGGGGGTGGGGGGGCGGGGAGCGGCCCGCACTGCGCAGGCGCCCGGCACGGCCCGCGGAGCGCCCTCTGCGCAGTGGAGCGCGCGCCCCGCCGTGCGGCCTTTATAGGCCCGGCCTCGCGTTCGGGCGCGCGCGGGGCCGCGGGAGGGCGGCGGCGGGAGGAGCCTCCCCCGCGAACCCCGTGCCACGTCCTTCCCTCCCCCGCCTCCCATTGGCCGGCTCCAAGTATCGCGAGCGCCGCTAGCTCCGCGCCCCGCCCCCGGCCCGGGTGCCGTGGCAACCGCACCTGTTTTGGTCCCTCCTGGGCTGGGGCGGCTCGCGGAGGCGCTGCGGCTGGGAAGGCGGGAAGCGGGGCTCCCGCGCGGAGCGGTCCCGCGGCCTACGTGCCTTCCGGAGCCCTCGAGACGGCTCCCCGACTGCGCGCCCCAGCCGCGGTCGCCCCGCGAACGGTCGTCCTTCCCCCGGCGGCCTCGCGCCCCCCCCCCCAACTGCTCGCCCTCACCTGATCCTCCTTCCTGCCCCTCCGCTTTACCTGCTTCGGGAGACGGAGAGATAGGAACGAGGTAGTGGAGAGAGGAGGCCGAGGGGTAGAGCATCCCAGGCCGGGTGGTGACTGGGGAAAGAACAGGGCGGGAGTAGGCGGTCCCTGGGGAAATCTGGCGGCGCAGCAAGGGGCCGGACCCCCGGGGCGGGGGGGTGCGGGGTGCTGGGGTTGGGAGGTGGGCGCGGCAGTGGAAGCCACGTGACAGCTGACACATGGGAAGAAAAGGTGGCTTCTCCGAGGAGGCTGCACCCCACCCTGTGGGAGGGTGGGTAGGGGTACAAAGGAAGTGGAGGCCCTCTGGCCGCTTGAGTTTTGAGGAAGTGAAATCGGAAATTCCCCGTGTGGGGAGGAGGGGGAATGTGGGGCAACAATGAAATCTTGTGGGAACTTAGGGGAAATTAAAAAACCCAAATACTTCTGCTTTCCTCTCAGGGTCACTACTAGTTAACCTTTATGCTGACCTGTGCATCCCCCCTCCCCTTACCAGGTCCTGGCTGTTCCATTAGGCTCATTCCCCCACCATCATTCCCAGCCACACTTAGACCCCCTTGGCTGTCCAGGCTGGTGAGAATCTTCAGTGGGTGATGTCAGAGCTTTGGGGACTGTGATTGTTATGTAACCAGTATCGGGGACACCAAAGTGTAGGAGGGGGTGGGGAGCCTCGGAGTTAGATCTAAACTGCACTTAAGAACTTGAAGGCCAGGGATCCCTGGGTGGCGCAGCGGTTTAGCGCCTGCCTTTGGCCCAGGGCGCGATCCTGGAAACCCGGGATCGAATCCCACGTCGGGCTCCCGTTGCATGGAGCCTGCTTCTCCCTCTGCCTGTGTCTCTGCGCCTCTCTCTCTCTCTCTCTCTCTCTCTCTGTGTGACTATCATAAATAAATAAAAAAAAATATTAAAAAAAAAGAACTTGAAGGCCTGGTGTCCAAACCTCTGGCTTCTGGGAAATGTGAGAGCCCGAGGGCCAGATGCCTATACTTGAAAAGAGAGCAGGCTGGCAGTCTAAGACGATGGAGGCGGGAACCCAAATCTGAGAACAAGTAGAGTTACTTGGGGAGCTGGGTCAAGTGGGAGCCAGAGAGGGCAAAATGGGAGGTTTTGATTGCCACTTCATGTAGGATGAGGCTCAGTTCTTTCTGAAGAAATAAAATGTTAAGTCAGTTGCCTTCCCCTCTTCCCTCTGCCTCCCTGATCATTGGAGAGCCCGGCCAGCTGGCACTCTTGTAAGTCTCCAACTTACTGCTTTTATTTGGGATTTCATTAGCATTCTTTTCATCAATGCCAGTATACCAGAAGCCGCAAGACTTTTCTTGGTGGACTCCTCAAAAGAACATATTGAGACTCCTAGGCAGGGCTGTCACCAGAGGCTGTGTGCCAGCTGATGATCAGGAGCCTTGGGTGGGCCCCAGTCCAGACTTCCTGGGCCAGCCTTAGAAGCCAAAGAACTTGCCTCCTCTGTGACACTTTGAGGGGTCCACCCCAGAGATGCAGTTTCTGCTGTTCCAGGGAAGGGCTTGGGGCTGAGGATCCTGAAAGAGGTGGTTGTTCAATGGCCTGAATGAGGCTTCAGGGAGCTCCCTCGCGGCAGCATTCACATTGACCCGCCATGGTCTTCACATCTCCCCAGAGTCCTCTGTGCTGGGAATAGCCAGCCCAATAAAATTGAAAACAAAATGTTCCTGGGTTATTTATACATGAAACTTCCAGCCACCGTTCCTTCTATATGGCCACTTGACTTTCTCCAAGGAGCGCAAAGGACTGAAAGAAGGGATCTCTCTTTCTCTCGTGAGGCTCAAGGGGACAGAAATTAGTTTTCCCAATTTCACGGAGTTGGCACTCAGGTCCTGGGGAGCTTCCTTATCTAGTAATTCCCAGATTGTAAAAGTGTCCTAATTTTCTTCTTGTTTTTGGAGCAGAGTAGATTGTTTTCAGTGGGAGTTTTGTAAAACATGAATGAAGGATTTCACTTTTGGTTTCTCTGTTTCACTGTCTTTGCCCAGGGCCCTGACAAAAGATTAAGAGTTCAAATGTTTTCCTTTATTGTGGAAATGATAACCATGCCCCACTCCCAGTGTTTCCTCCTTTCAGATTCAGAAACGCACACCTGCCCAACCTGGCCTTGTGCCACTAGGTCTCTGCAGAGATTGCTCTCAGCAGAAAAGGGTCACCTGCTTTCTCTCAAGGCGGTCTGCTCAGTCCCATAATGGCCTGGTTTAGAGAAGGGTCTATGTACAAGGCCCCTAAAAACAACTTTAAAAAGAGGTGGCGGGGGGGAACCCTGGGTGGCTCAGCAGTTTAGTGCCTGCCTTCGGCCCAGGGCGTGATCCTGGAGTCCTAGGATCGAGTCCCGCATTGGGCTCCCTGCATGGAGCCTGCTTCTCCCTCTGCCTATGTCTCTACCTCTCTATGTCTTTCATGAATAAATAAATAGAATTTAAAAGAAGAAGAAAATAACTTCTGTTCAAATATGGCAGAAGAGTCAGGCTGGGAAAAACCAAAAACCCATAGGTTTGTCCCTGGGATGAGACTATGGAGAAAGTCTGTGCAGATGCAGCTTTTCTTGCAGTCAAGAGGAATAAATTTGGCCAACAGATGAGTTTTATCAAAGTAAAGAAAGGGGAACGTCTGTTCCTCAGGAGCCTGGGGTCTCCAGCACCAGCCACAAGGGGATCCTTGGCACCCCAAAGAAGCCTCTCTCCTTAAAAGGCACATGGCCACGGGGGAGGGTCCTGGCGACAGTTGCTGTGTTTCAGGGGCCTCAGAAGCTGTCCAGGAGCAAGGATAGGCCCAGCTTGGAGGTGACAAGTGTCAGGGCTGTTCAGGATCTCTGCTTTCAACTCTCAATGAGAAGAGCCCAAGGCACAGGGATGGTGAGTGCCTTGCTTGGAGTCACTCAGGCTGAATAAGAAGCTGAGCCTTTGGAATCTTAACATTGCCCTCTTCACGCTCAAATCCTGAAGTTGCAAGGTCGGGCCAGTGGCCACTCAGAAGGAGGGGTTTCCAGCACCTCCTTCCCAGGTGCGGGCCGGGGTGAACTCTACCCGTAAGCGCAGCAGCCTGGGAACCCAGCCTGCATATTGACCTGGGTGCTGTGTGTACAGAACCTGAAAGTGCGTTGCAGAGCTGAGCCACAGAAGCCTCTGAGTACTTGTGGTAGAAACTCTACCCACTGCAGGGCTTCCCAGCGCCCCGTCTTGCAGGGGCTGCCGGCAGGAGCTGCAGCTGAGCTCAGGATGCAGTGTTTACCCTCAGCTCCCTGGGGTGCTCAGGCACCACCCCTGTGCTGCCCTCCAGGTCTTTGCTGTGGTGGACACATCGGGTCTGGAGACCCGATGGTCATTTATTATTTGGCACGTGAGAATTCTGCCCTCTGCGTGATACTGTCAGGGGTCCTATGGCAGGGTCTTGGGGTCTCCTTATTTTGTACTGGTGGAAATGGAGGGTGTGGGAGGACAAATGGCAGGAAGATGCTGAGATCAGCGGGGGACACAGGATGTGGATCCATTCGCCAGTCAACAGGCTCCCAGGGCACGTGGCAAAGTTTGAGACAAGACGAGATTTGGGAGGTCTGGCCTCTGTAGCTGGAGAGTACACATAGGAGCTCCGAGGTGGCTGCTGAGTGACCACTGGTCACTGTGGGAGTGCAGGCCGCTGCCCTCCTGACGTCCCCTCCAGGCAGGCATTTCTGCTCCAGCTGACTCTCTCTCATCATAGTCTTGAGCTCCTGTTCCCCTGTGGCTGGGGGCTACCCTGGGCCACTCTGTGGGCCTCACAGGCTGGGGAGCAATTCTGTGCTCAACAGTGTGTCACACTTGGCTACCGGGGCACAAGCCTGGCTCCTCTGGCTTCTGGCCCAGCCCCTCACACCCATACCTCAGTGTGGGGGTCAAACACTGTGCCCAACGCCACCCACCAGGCCCCTCCACTGGCCTACAGATCCCTCCTTTCCCCACACCAGTCTCCGCAAAAGTCCCACTGAGCTGGGGGGTCCATGCAGCTGCCCCAGGTGACCTACTCTGCCAAGAGTCAGCCTCTCACTTCCCTTCCAGCCCAGCTGGAACATTCCCCTGCCCTTTGTTTTCATTCTGTCCTAAGTACAGGCAGTGAAAATGAGTCATCTGAAAAGGGACTGGCAGCTGGGGAGATGAGAGGACCCAGGTCTGCCCAAGCTCCATGCTTGCTCCCAGAAATACATGTTGGGATTTCTCCAAGGGCAGGGATATGCAGCAGGACCCTCCTGAGAGCTGGCATTGAGCCTCCACTTCCTGCTCAGCTAGCCTGGCCTCTGGCTCCTTGGTTCTAAGAGCTTGCCCTGAAACACCCCTATCACCATTTAGTCCTCATGGTGGACAGAATTCTCAGCTGTACGCAGGATTCCCCACTCTGGTGCACATACCTGGAATAGGGCCTACGATTGTGACTACGATGGGTTTACTCTGGGATAGGTCATGTTCAATGGCACAGTTGACTTTATTTGTTTGTGTATTTATTTTAAAGATTTTAGGGGATCCCTGGGTGGCTCAGCGGTTGAGTGCCTGCCTTTGGCCCAGGGTGTGATCCTGGAGACCTGGGATTGAGTCCCACATTGGGCTCCCTGCATGGAGCCTGCTTCTTCCTCTGCTTGTGTCTCTGCCTCTCTCTCTGTGTCTATCATGAATAAATAAATAAAAAGTTTAAAATATATATATTTATTTGAGAGAAGGGGGGAGGGGCAGAGGGAGAGGGAGAAGCAGGCTCCCTGCTGAGCAGGGACACCCCCCCACCCCAACATGGGGCTTGATCCCAGGATCCTGGGATCATGACCTGAGCCAAAAGCAGATGCTTAACTGACTGAGCCACCCAGGAGCCCCCCATAGTTGACTTTCAATAGGAGATTCTCCCAATGATCTGATGTAATCAAATAAGCTCTTGAAAAGCAGAGATTTCTGCAGTTGGTGGCAGAGGAAGGAAGTCAGAAATTCAAAGCACAAGGAGAATTCGACATGCCATTATTGGCTTAAAGACGGAGGGGGTCCCATGGAAGGAATGTGGTGGGCTCTAGGAACCTAGAGTTGACAACCAGCAAGGAAGCCCAGTCCCTGCCAAGGGACAAGAATAAGGGTAGAGGGAGACTCCCTCCACCCCTGAACCTCCAGCTGAGAACTCAGCCAGGCTAACACCAGATTTCAGCATCTGAGACTCTGGACTTCAGACCTGCAGAACCATGAGCAGGTTGTTTAAAGCCACTAAGTTTGTGGTAATTTTTGCACACCATGAGAGACTATTGTGGCAATGGATGTGTCTTTTGGGCAATTGATGATTTATTTGATGGGAAGCACCTGGACCTGGTGGCCATTGAACTGTTGATGAGAAGAAAAGGAAGGAAAACTAAAGTGATGGTGGAATCAATAACTGAGAAAGCAGATTGTAAGACTGAACTGAACATAGTGTGCTTCACACACACACACACACACACACACACACACACACACACGAGGTTCTTCTTCTTCTTTTTTTTTTTTTAATTTTACTTGAGAGAGAAACTAATGAGGGTATGAGGGTATAGGGGCAGAGGGAGAAGCAGGCTCCCCACTAAGAAGGGAGCCCGATGTGGGGCTCGATCCTAGGACCCAGGGATCATGGCCTGAGCTGAAGGCAGATGCTTAACCGACTGAGCCCAGGCGCCCCACACGCGAAATTCTTAACCAGATGCAGTTTTGCTCCGCAGGAAACATCTGGCAGCATCTGGAGACATTCTTGGTGGTTACAACTTGGGGAGCATTGGTGGCATGTAGCAGGCCAGAGTCAGGGATTCTGCTTACCATTCCACAATGCACAGGACGGCCCCCAACAGAGAATTATCCAGCTCCAAAAGTTGATAGAAGTTTGAGACTCATCCACTCACACCCAGCCACTGTCAAGAGGCAATGCACCATAAGGGCCAAGTACAAGGGCAGACTCGAGTCCTACCAACCATGTGATCTTCAGGAAGACTTAAGGTCTCTGGGGCAAGCTCTAAGGAAAGCACCTACCTCTCGGCTTAAATGAGTTAATGTACAGAGTGCATAGAATGACAAAGTCAGCTAACTTGAGTGATTGCAGGCAATGTCTACAGAGCTATGCTTGCATCATAGAACCTGGGGCAATTTTTGTTTACTTTTATCTATTGCCCAAATTTGATATAATGGACATATTTGATTTTCTTAATTGGGGGGAGGAGGGAATAAGCTAAGGGACACACTACAAAACAACTGTCCTGTACTCTTGGAAAATGTCAAGATCTTTTTTTTTTTTTTTTTTTTCAAAAATGTCAAGATCATGAAAAACGTAGCAAGGTTGAGCACAGTTTCAGACTTAAGAAGCCTGAAGGGACCTGGCGACCACATGTGAAGTGTGATCTCAGTTTATTGGGGCAGCTGGTGACATTTGAAAGTAGATGGCAGGTACACCTGGGTGGCTCAGTCGGTTAAACATCTGACTCTTGAGTTTTGACTCAGGTTATGATCTCAGGGTCATGGGATCAAGTCCCACGTCAGGCTCCAGGCTGGGCACAGAGTCCAATTGAGATTCTCTCTTTCCCTCTCCTTCTGCTCCTCCCCCTGCTCTCAAGTGTTGCACTCATTCTTTCTCTCAAATAAATAAATAAAATCTTAATTTTTTTAAGTGGGTAGCACGTTCAGTTTTATCACAGAATTGCTTCACTGTTGCCAGGCCTAAATTTGGTAACTGTATCCTGGTTGTGTAAGAGATGTCATTTTGGGGAGGGATACATGTTGAAATATTTAAGGGTGAAGGGTCATAACCCATGTAACCTTCTCTCAAATGGTTCAGAAGAAATTCCTGAGCTGTGTGAGAAAGAGAAAGAGAAAGTAAATGTTGCAGAATGTTAACTGTTGGTGAATCCAGGTGAAGGGTATGCGGGTGTTCCTCTTACTTTTCTTGCAACTTTTCTGAAGATTTCAGGACTGTCAACAACAAAAGGCCTGTGACTAGGGGCTCCTCCTTCAGGCACCCTACAGCCTGGTCCCGTGTTATTTGCTGTCCCGTGCACCATCCAGCGGTGCCAAAGTCCATTTATAGTAAAACGATGGAGAAACCAACTGTTTTCATACAATGGAATGCCGCACAGCAGTGAATGAATGGGAACCAACGATGGCTCCAGCCACCTTATGCAGACAGCTGGACCCAGGGGCAGGGTTCCACTTGTCTGATAAACACACAACGACAGCAACAACAAATGCAGGCAAAATGAACACATATTGTTTTAGGCTGTGTACACAGTGGTGAATTGCAGGGAAGGGCGATGAAATGATTATCATTAAGAGCACCATTGAGCTGACCTGGGAAGAGGTGCCCTGGAAAGACCATGTGAGGGGGCCCTGCAGCACGGAGATTTTCTTTGTTCAAGATTGATTGAGGGACACACTGGGTGGCTCAGTGGTTTGCCCCCTGTTTTCGGCCCAGGGCATGATCCTGGAATGCCTGGATCAAGTCCTGCGCATCAGGCCCTGCATGGAGCCTGCTTCTCCCTCTGCCTGTGTCTCTGTCTCTCTCTCTCTGTATCTCATGAGTAAATAAATAAAATGTTTAAAAAAAAAAAAAAGATTGATTGAGGGACCCCTGGGTGGCTCAGCCTTTGAGTGTCTGCCTTTAGCTCAGGGCATGATCCTGGATTCCTGGAATGAAGTCCCACGTCGGGCTCCCTGCATGGAGCCTGCTTCTCCCTCTGCCTGTGTCTCTGCCTCTAATTTATTCATAAGAGACGCAGAGTGAGAGAGGCAGAGAGACACAGGCAGAGGGAGAAGCAGGCTCCCTGCGAGGAGGAGCCAGATGCAGGACCGGATCCCAGGACACTGGGATCATGACCTGAACCAAAGGCAGACACTGAACCACTGAGCCACCCTGGTGCCCCAAGATTTATTTATTTATTCAGAGAGAATGAGCAAGAGTGCACAGGGGGGTTGGGGCAGAGGAAGAGGGAGAAAAAGAATTTTAAGCAAATTCCATGCTGAGCAAGGAGTCCCCCAACCCCCCTTGGTCCCAGGACCCCCAGATCCTAACCTGAGCTGAAATCAAGAGTCCGATGCCTAATTGACTGCCCCACCCGGGCGCCCCCAGAAATTCTTTCTTACTTTATAATTTACTTTATAATTTTTTTTTTTAGATTTTATTTATTTATTCATGAGAGACACACAGAGAGAGAGACACAGACAGACAGAGCCTCACCCGCCTGGGGCCTGCTCCCGGAAGGGCTGGGGAGGAGGATGGGGAGGACGCGCCCCACTCAGTTTGGGAGGCAGGGATGCGGCCCCGTGCGCCCCCTGGTGGTGGCCGCAGGGAGTGAGGCTCGCAGAAGAGCAGGCCCCCAGGCCCCCCACCCCTGCCCCCAGCTCCCAGCCCCATCTCCTTTCTGCGCTTTTCCCCGTTATTCACCTCAGCAAACGCTAAGTTCAGCCTCCGCTCTAAGGAGACTGCCCCCCTCGAAGCCGGTTCTCTGACCCTTCCATCCCCGTAGCCCTTCTCTGCTGTTGAACAGTGGATTTGCATATACTCTCAGGATGCCTGGTGGGCATCCTGCTGTTTCACAGATGTGTGGTGCTGGAGAGGGAGCCCACGGGCGGCAATTACTGCGCCTCCCGCCTGCCCCTCCCCCGCCCCCCGTGGGTCAGCCCTTAACCATGCATTTATTAAGACGCTACTCTGTGCCAGTCTGAGGCCACAGGAAACGAAAAGGCAGCGGCGGGGTGTTGGGCGGGGGGTTCAGAGCTGGGCGGGAAATAGCTAGGCACCGGTGGCAGGTGTGATGGAGACTCTTAAGAGAGTTCACAGAGGGCAGCCCGGTGGGGCAATAGTTTAGCACCACCTGCAGCCCAGGGCCTGATCCTGGAGACCCGAGATCGAGATGCAGTCCCATGTTGGGCTCCCCGCAGGGGGCCTGCTTCTCCCTCTGCCTGTGTCTCTGCCTCTCTCTCTCTCTCTCTGTCTCTCATGAATAAATAAATAAAATCTGTTTTAAAAATCTTAAAAAAAAAAAGAGAGAGATAGGTCACAGAACATCCTGGGAGCCGGCAAGGGAGAGGATGGAGCCCTCCTGTCCCGGAGGGCTCAGGAGAAAGGGAGCAGGACCTAGGCTAGGCAAGACATGCACAGGCCCAGGGCCTGTCCAAAAACGGCCACCAGTCAGTGAAGAGAAAGGAGCCAGTCAGAGGCAGCTGGGTCTGCCTTGCTTGGGACCTGGGACCTGATCTGCTGGAGCTGGGGCTGGCAGAGGCTCTGCGGAGGCTGATGGAGGTGGACCCCCAAGGCAGGGGTGGCTGCCTCCCACCACCTTCCAGCCTAAGCCTGTACTCTGGGCCTGGGGCCTGACAACCCCTAAGAGGGTCAGAGTTCAACTCCTTGCCATTTGGCTGGTGTATCTTGAACACCTACCACGCAGGGGCGGTGGCAGGGGTGGGGGGGCTCAGGCAGGATGAGTGAATAGTGGACTTTTGCCCTCAAGGAGTCTCAGACCAGCACAAGGATAAGATAAGTGCAACAGAGCTCTCAACCCCGCAGAAATAAGATAAGGGGATGGTGGGAGAGGCTCACAGAGCTCAAGGTGTGGGCTCCAGCAGTCATGAGAGGGACATCTGAGCTGGGCCTCCATAGGGACGGGGGCCCAGGGATCCGGAGCCGATGGGGCAGCGTGAGCAAAGCAGCCACACTGGGATAAGTGACAGCGTCACCAAGAGCCAGAGAGGGTGGCCAGAGGCTTGTCAGCAGCATAGCCCATGGAAGGTTCAACGACTCTGTGACTTTAGCAAGATGCTCACCCTCTGAGTCTGTCTTCATCTCCTGCACAGGCTCATGACAGTTGCTTTGCAAGGTTGTCAAGTTAATTCCACGTGACCACTGTGTGCAAGTGCCCAGTGCACAGAGAGGACACAAGAACCGGATCCTGTTATTAAGCAATTCGAACTTTATTCTTAGGTCTGTGTTTCCAGGTTTGAAAAGTTTATCTTTTGCAGCAGAAGCCTTCTTATTCCAATGAGGATGTCTCCAGAGCTGCATCATATTAAAGCCAGGCAGGGGTGAGGCTGTGTGGGAAGCTGGAGCGGGGGCTAGGTCGGAGTCCTGCCCCCTAAGGTGCCTTCTCTGCTACCACCACAACTGCTACCTGGGCTGGGGGAGCCTGCAGGGTTGGGGACTGGCGAGAGAGAAAGAGAGAGAGAGAGAGAGAGAGAGAGAGAGAGGAGAGTGGGAGGAGAAAAGGAAGAGAAAGGGGGTGAGTGGACGGGAGGCAGCTCTGGGTCCCTGTCTGGGGGTGGGGGAGGACACAGACTGGGGCCCAGGGCCCTTGGCCCCCTCTTGGCCACACAGGACATTGGTGGTGCTTCCTTGGGGTACAAGATGAAGGCTTAGGATCTGTTCAGACATTTATTGAGCACGCACCTGGGCTCGGCCTGGGCTGGAAGCTGACCTCACAGGTGGTGGGGAGGGTGGAAACACCGGGGGAGTTCAGTCCTCTGGGGAAGCCCAGGGTGCTGGGGGTGCCCAGGTGGGCAGTAGGGACCAAGTGGGCTTCGGGAAGGCTTCCTGGAGGCAGCAAATGCTTGGACAGATCTTGGAACAGTTAGTAAAGGTGAACCTGGCAAAAAAAGCTAGCAGGGTGTTCCAAGCAGAGGGAACAGGACGGGTAAAGCACAGAGGCATGTCACACACAGTCCGTCTAGGTGGGGACCTAAAGCAGTGCAGGCTCCCAGGAGGAAAGGTAGGAATGAAACAGGAGGGAGTTGGGCCTGAGCGCTGCACTGGGGTAGCAAGTCTTCACTGCCCTCTGGACACCCCAGCCCCGTCCCTTCCCCCGCAGATCCTGGTGGCTGGCATTGAGGCGAACATACCTGTGACCTATGGAATTGGCAGCCAGAGGAGAGATGAGAGCACTGGCTGTCAATTCATAGGTCAGAGCCCTGTGCACTCGATCTCAGCAGCCTGCTGACAGCCCGCCACCCTTTGCCATCCTGGGCCCGGGAGCGTGGCCATGGAGGTCCCTGCTGGTCTGCTGGTGGCAGCTACCTCTCCTCCTCCGTGGGTACAGGTCCCCATCCCCGATAACAGCAGCCCCACTGGAACCAGTGGGCACTTCCACATGGAGTTGCTGTTACAGGGGGTAGGAACCAACTGGAGGCCTGGCCCTGCCTGCCTGGTATCTCCCCTTGGGCAGAAGTCTGGGGAGGACCTCATGCCCATCCATCTGGGCTTCCTGGGTCCTAACACCTCGAGGTTCATGGTCTTTTTATTGAAGCTCCTTATCATCCAGGGCCCACACCCAGAGTCCCACACCAGCCCTCCTTCTCTGGGTGAAGTCCGGGCTCAGCCCCAGCTCTGCTCATAAAGCCGGGAGTGGCTCCAATTTACAGCTCCTGGGCAGCCTTTGCCCACTGACACCCCCACACCCTCAGTCCCCAAGTTCCTTCTTTCCTCCTTTCTTTCCCAACCAGAGCTGGGCCCCAGGTTGGGCCACCACAGCCTCCACCCTCTGCCCTTTGCCCACCCTTCCTGCCGCAGACACAGGACAGAGGGACAGCAAGGGATGGCAGGGCATCGGTCGGCCTCCAGGGCAGGGACCCCCACCCCCCACTCCACTACTCAGATTCCCGAGGATGGCCCCAGATGAGGAGCTGGAGACATGACAGAGGCTGTGGAGGGGGGTACACAGAAAGTAGGAGTGTGAGGCAGAGAGGTCAGGAGAGCAGCAGATGTGGAACAAGAGAGGATTGGAAAGGAACAGAGCAAAGAGGGACAGGACAGAAAGAGCCATGGGGGGAGGGAGAACAGGAACCATGAAAAGATGCTGATACACAAACCTGCTGGCAGAGTGCTAAGAACAGGGCTGTCAGCAACCGCCATCCGGAGGAACACTTAGCACCTCTGTGGCCTGAGAGCCAGCAGGGGTCTGAGAGCTGAGTGACCTTGAGCACTTGGCTTAACCTCTCTGAGTCGCTGCTGCTTCCTCACATGCAAATATGGGCCCGTCCTGCACTCTGGCCTTGGCTGGTGGGAAGCCACCCTCCCTTCAACCTTTGGTTCCCTTCCTGCTGTGGGGAGTGGAAGGGACTTCTGCTTCTGGTCCCTGAGCTGGCTCAGGACCCCCGAGGGAGCAGACTTTTCTCCTGCAAAGTGTGTTCTCACCTACCCTCCCATCCCACAGATAGGATCTGGCTCAAGAGGCTTCAGGGACAGGCTCCAATGCCAGTCTACCCACCAAGGGGACACTTTAGAGAACCCACGCTTCTGGAAAGGAAGGGGACCTAGGATTCTGAGCTTCGAGAGTAGACTTGGGCCATGCCTCCCTCTCCTGGCAGTGGAAATGCCCAGAGAGGCAAAGGAGGCTGCCCAAGGTCACAGAGCAGGGCCGTGAGGTCTGTTCCTGTCTGGCAGCTTCTCTGAAGTGGCCTCCTTCCTCTTGGGATGCAGTCAAGGCGGGATGGGAGGTCCCTGGGCAGGAGTCCTTTGCCCGGGAGGACAAGCCTGTGAATGAAGACACCAGAGCAGGTGACACCTCCCCCCTTCCAAAGCCCAGAAGGCCCTCCCAAAGACACCAGGCAAGGCCAAGCACCAAACTTGGTGGAGGCAGCGGTGGTGACCCCCCAAGCAGGAGTCCCAGCTCCTTCATCTCACAGGTGGAAATGGAGGCCCCGGGCTGGAAGGGACTTGCTTAGGTTACCCAGCGGCTGCCTCGGCCCTTTCCTTTCCCTGTCAGAAGGGCTGGGGCCCCTGTTGCAGGTGGCCAGGCTCAGGAGAGCCCTGAGGCAGGGGGGCTGCGGGGGTCTGACTGTCTGGGCAGGTTCTTACCTGGGCGCCTGGCTGGCCCTCTGGGCACAAGGAGGAAGCAGGGACGCCCTGGGCCCAGTGCCTTTTGAGCCGTTGGCCCAGCCCCTGGTGGTGGTTAATGATTATCCTGCTGCTTGTCAATACCGATCACAAGTGTGGTTCGAAGGGCATGAAACCCTGGACTGTGCCCAGGCAGGGTGGGGCACTTCTAGGAAGCATAAGGCTGGGCCTCCATATGTTTCCTTCTGTAGCATCAGACCCCAGCCACCTGCAGTCTGTCTTCTTCCACTCCCCCTCTCTCTGCTTGGCTTATTGCCCCAGGTGACCAACCCTGGGCAGCCAGGACCCCAGGATCCACCTGGAAAAACTTTTGCTGTTTATTCGGTGCCCAGACAAAGGGGACAGCAAGGACACAGAGGGGATTGGGGGAGGGGGAAGAGGTCTGCTGATGACCCCAGCAGGTGAGGGTTCTCTAAGTCTTGCCTCTTAACCTGAGCCTGTTTCCCCACAGGCCTACCTGTTTCAGTGCAGTGCTACTGAGGAACAAGATGGGGTGGGGGATGAACAGATTAGTCCCTTGTTCTGAAGGAACAGGTTATGTGTGTGTGTGGGGGGGGCTTTACAATGGGCATTTCCCTACCCCCATGTCAGTCTATGTGCAAATGCCTGACCCCTGCTAGCGAGTGCTACCCCCAGCGCCCTCCCCATCTAGTACCTTGGAGCTGGGACCCCAGGGCAGAGGCTCTAGTCACCTGAAAAGCCTTCTGCTACAGGTGGCAGGAGCAGCCTCTGGTGGGGGGCAGGCGGCAGGCAGCCTTCCAGGAATGGCCTGGACTGACCCTCCAGATCCCAGGTAGGAATTACCAGGAGGGACCCAAAGCTCAGAGAACAAGGGCACAGCCTCAGACCACATGGTCAGGGTCTGAACCTTCTTGGGGCACTCCACAGCCCAACCCTCTGCTCTGGTCCAGTGTCCTCTTAGCTGTCCCCTCACATCTGGCCCCAGGTAAGGCTGGATCCTGGGCTTTGCAGGGACAGAGCCAAGAAACATGGTGGGGGTGAAGTCAGCTCCAGGCCTCCTCCTCCCCCAGTTCACTCAGCTCCTGCCACAGTAGACTAGGGCCAGGAGCACAGAGCAGAGACAGGCCAGCCAGGGGAAGGAGTACAGGGTGGGCAGGTAGCTGGAGGCCAGCTTGAACCTGCTGGTGGGTGCAGTGACCCCTGGCGGTAACACCAGAGGTGCTGGGCACAGAGGTGGCATGTGGTTAAGGTGGAGGCCGGGGCAGCACAGGTACACAGGACAAGGGGGCTGGCGGTGGGCACAGTTTATTCTACACTCCATGCAGACACTGACCCACACGCTCAAGGAGCTTAGAAATACATTGAACCACAGTGTCTGCCCCCCACCTCCCCCAGACACAGAGACACTTGGCTGAGTGGGGTTGGGGTCTGAGGGTCCAAAAGCCTCCGTCTGGGACAAGGCGGCAGTGTGGGCCCAGGTAGCAGTGGAGGCAGTGTCCTTTCTCCCCAGAAGAAAAGTGCAGAGATGGGGCCGAGGCCCTAGGCGGGGAGGCCTCATTCTCACAGCGATTGGCAGGGTAGGCCAGGCGGGGGCCTTCCAGGTCCTTCCCCTGAGGGCCCACCCGGCTGTAGGCCAAAGCTCTGGGGAGGCGCACGAGCCATGATGCCACTGGGGCTGGCTGGGCGAGGCGGGCAGCAGTGCCTTGGGTCCTGGGCGCCTGGTGCTCAGTCCTGGCCTTCATCCGAACGCCACTTGAGAGTGTGGTCCTTGTGTGCATCAGGAAGAATCTGATTTCGCATCCCCCCAAGTAGACTGGACGTGGCCTCCGTGGCCAGAATGAGGGGCTTCACCACGGTTGGGGGCAGCTGGCGGATCACACCCCCCACGGCGCCTGTAAGTCCCTTCTGCTCATGGCCCCGAGATGCCACATCACAGATGGTCTGAGCAGTGTCCAGGATGCCCTGTGGAAGTCGGAGGTCAGTGCAGGGGTTTGGGTGGGGAGGTGGGTGTGGGACTGGAAGGAGGGCAGGGCCTCATCACCTCTCGAACCGTGTCGTAGGCCTTCACCACACCCTCCCGGAGGTCAGCAGGCTGGTGGCCCTTTCGTAGCCTTCGCACAGAGCGCTTGTCCTGCAGGGAGCGGGGGATGGGCGCTGCTGGGGACAGGATGTCGTACACTGTCTCCGCGGTGGCCTGAGGGGACACAGAGGACACCAAATGAGGACAGCCAGTCTGGGCACACACACCCAGCCCCATGGCCCCCAAGCCAGCCCCAGACAGCCAGCCTGGGTGGCGGGGGGCGGGGGGCATCACACTTCTGCCTCCCCCACAGCTGTGTATTATGGTGCTACTCCTGGGGTCCTGGGGAGGCTTCCAGCACCCAGGTCAGGTGGAGTGCATGCCTCCTGAGGGGATTCTCCTAATATCCTCTGGACCCCAAGCCCTCCTTGTGTGGACCACATGTACACCCTTGTCCCATTTGTGTGGTGCCCCACGTGCAGCGTTCTTGAGACTGTGCCGTCTCCCCACCCTGTACCTGGTCTGGCCTTGCCAGCTCCAGAGGAAGCCCGGGCAGAGTGCCGGGTTCCCCTGGCTACCCCCTCTGAGTCTGATCTACTTCATGACTCTGGCGTCTCTGTTCCTTTTGCCCCCTCACTTCTCACCCAGCTGCCTCACCTAGCGGTGTCTCTGGGGGACTCTCTGGGGCCTGCTCATCCTTAGCCTCCTCTCTAAAGATCTTGCCTCCAGCCTGCAAGGGGGTGGGCTTGCAGATCCCAGAAAGCAGTGAGCTCCCCTTGCATCTGCACGCTCACCCTCCTCTGTCATGCCTGCCCCACGAGGGCCTGCCCATCCTAGCCCTTCTACTAGAGTTCATGAACCGCAGCTGCTTACAGGACAACTCCCTGGCCTCCTTGGGGATCTGTCTGGGCCTAGCAAAGTATGGGGCTTAAATGAGTGAGGGCCAGTCTGTGCCTCAGTTTTTTTGTCTGTAAACAGAGCCACAGCCCCCCTTCTCTCCTCTTTAAGAGGTGGCCATGAGCAGTCACCCAGTGGGCTGTAGAGCCTGGAGAGCACTTACCCTCCAAGGAGTTGCTGTGGGCCCCAGGCCAGTCACTGGGCCTCTCCTGTCCATGACTGTGTCTCATAAAAGTGAGACCGCGTACCCAGACTGTCCATCCTTAGTAGAGCTTTGAGAACAGATCAGGTGCTGTAGAGCAGACTCTCCTTGCCCTACTAGGCCTGGAACCAGATGCCCACTCACCTGGATAGCCTGCACCAGCCGGTTGCTGAGTTCCAGGGCAGCTGAAGCCGTGGATGAGCCAAAGGAGGCAGCCCCTCGCTGCAGCCCCCGCATGAGGCGCCCATCCTTTCTGTACTGCTCGATTGGCAGCCAAAGCAGGTCCCGGAACCCTTGGACTGCAGGAACAGGGAGTTCAGAGAAGCCCAAGGCTGTGCTGCCCACACCTACCCTGACTTAGGACCTTCTCCCTATTTCCAGGGCAGCCTCTAGGCTTCCCAAGAGTAAGAGCAATTTCCAGAGCCCCCAGAGCCAGCCAGCCACTCACAGAGCTGGACAACTGAGTGCATGGGGCCCACGCCCCCCAGCAGGCCAGGCAGCTGGTTCTTGCGGATATCCTGCAGCCACTCGTTGAGAGCATAGCCCAGCACCTTGTCCACACCCAGGAGTCTGGGAAGGAGAGGAGGGTACAGGGGCAGAGCCACACATTGAGGGGTCACAGGGCCAGGACCGGAGGCACCCCAACACTGTCCACAGTAGCCCCCCAGCCCAGTGTGAAGGATGATTGTGCCCACTTTATGGAGTGGAAACTGAGGCACCAGAGGAGTGTGGCCAAGGCCACACAACTGGTCAGGAATGCAGTAAAGGGAAGATAGGGAACCCTGAAGAGAGGCTAGGAATGCTGGAGGGCATGGAGGGCTCACCCGTGTCGGCAACAAAGCCGCTTCAGCTTCAGCTCGGAGCAGTTGAGCTGGGCTAGGCCGATGAGGAGGCCAGCGAAAGTGCCCTGGGGAAGGAGAAGGTAGGTATTTGGGGTTCACAATTCAGGACAGGGACTGGCCCAGCCCCGGCACCCAGGAGCCATTGGAGGCCGACTAGCAGCCACTACTGCCTGGATGCAAGCCCTAGCCTCCAAAAGACTAAGCCACACCTGGGCAGAATGGGGCCCCCCAAGAGGGATGGCACATGCAGCAACTCTGTTTGACAGCGCCACTTACCACCTGGTCCATGGTGACATGCTTGCCATGGTAATCCAACCAGATAGGTACTTCAGACGTGAAGCGGAACTCCCTGGAGGGGGAATTGGGGGAGGGGTCTTTTGGTCACTGACCCAGCCCCCTGCAGCCTGGGCAAAGACCCCAGTCTTCAGCCCTACCTGAAGTAGATAGGCTGCTGCTCAGCAGAGGAGCTGTGTCTACCGCCTGCGGCTTCCCGGGAGCCAGTCATCTCTGTGTCCTCGAGCTGGCCTTCCTGGAGGCTTCTGGGCTGGACCCGGGTCTCAGGGCGAGCTAGGGTGGGGGGACATAGATGGAGGATGGGTCCAGGGATGGCTGGGAGGCGGGAGGCCTGGGCCTTCCCTTCCCAGCTCAGCCCCTCACCCTCAGCGGACGTCTCTGCCGAGACCATAGGATTGATGCCAGCCACCAAGCTGGTGAAGAAGTCCTTGAGGAAGAAAAGGGCGTCCTACAGGAGAAGGTGCAGGTCAGGTTCAGAGGCCCAGAGGCAGTGGGGCTCACTGTAGGCTCTGCTTCCACCTGGCCTACTCACCTGGTCCACGTTGAGCCGCAGGGGCATCAGAGAGACACGGAGACAGCACTCGGGCCCACCCAGGTTGGTTGTGGGGGCCACGTGCAGTGCTTTGATGGTGAGCTGGGGGCAGAGGGCAAGCTCTGGGTAGCTGCTGGGCCTCAGCCCTGCCCTACCCTGTGCCCAGCTGGTGTTGCATCTGCATACACTGTTCCCCCAGCTGGGCCTGCCTGAGCCCCAGCATTCTCCCAGCATCCCCAAACCACCTGCTATGTGCACACATGGCCCTGCCCAGGTGGGCAGTGGGGGCAGCCGGTACCATGTTGGAGTGCGCGCGACGTGGCATCCGCTCGCTCGTGTGTAGGTACAGGAACTTGTTGATTTGGGAGGAGGCGAGCCGGTCTCGGACCTCAAGCTCTTGCACGATGAACACCTGACGGGACAGCGGCCGCTCCTCCAATTCCTGGCCCGGGGCTGCAGGGCCTGTGGCTGGCTCCACTGGGTACACCTCATGCTGGAAGCTCACCTGCGGGTTGGATGGAGGCC
This sequence comes from Canis lupus dingo, assembly GCF_003254725.2. Classification (NCBI taxonomy): domain Eukaryota; kingdom Metazoa; phylum Chordata; class Mammalia; order Carnivora; family Canidae; genus Canis; species Canis lupus. The sequence goes on along the minus strand of NC_064260.1, from coordinate 52,217,002 downwards.
TAAGCCAGATAGGCAGGGCCCTGTCTCTCCCAGCCACACCTCAGCCCCCCACCTGGTTGCCTCCCCATGGTTGTCCCATATGCATTTCAAACTCTACTTGGCATACTGAACTCTTGACCTCCCTGCATCTACTTGCTCCCATTCCCTTCCTGTCACTTAAGAGGCACCATCTGCCTGTCACCAAGCACCAACACCGCCCTCCAGCCTCTCCATCACCAAGGCCATCTGGCTTGGTTCCTCGGCACATTTCTCCAATCCCTCTACACTTGTGTCATCTCCACTGCTGCCACCTGGTCTGAGGGCTGCTGTCCCCTCTTCCCCTGCATGGCCTCCCTGCTTGGGTCCCTCAGGCCCTTTTCCACACACCCAGAGGGATCTTCATAAAGCACATGCCCACCCACCTTGCACCTTGCAAACACCTCCCCCTGGCCTGGTGAGGCCCAGCCTCTCCCTCCAAAGCCCATCCTCCACCTTGCTTCTGACCTGCCAGCCCCACTGGCCTGTCTTCTGCTCCTTAAACAGGCCAAGGCCTTTCTCATCTTCAGAACTTTGCCCTGGCCTCCCCTCTCTCCCACACCCAGTGCTGGCTCCCCTGCCCAGTGGGCTGCAGAGAGCCCCAGTTTTCTTGGCACAACAGCCCTGTGTGCTTGAGGAGAGGACCCACATGGACTCACTCCCAGTCAGCAGCACCTCTGCCTGCAGCAGCACCTCTGCCTGCACCATCTCAGGTCGACCCGGTAGCCCACCCAACCTGTGGTTCTTCCCTATCCGCATTCTCCAGAATCTGACTGCTGTCACTGGCTCTGCAGCTACCAGCCTGCTGACTGCATCTCACTCCAGGAAAATCCAAAACCGTCCCGTGGTCTGCAGGGCTGTATGCGGCCTAGTTCCCAGGGGCCTCGACTGCCCTCCTCCTGCCCCCTTCCTCAGATCTTTGTACCAACGACATCTTTTCAAGACTTTCCTGATCCTCCCCAGCTCCCCTTCCCCAAGCATTTATTGCATTCCACACAGCATAGATCTGTGGCTCCCTTCACTACCGCACGAGTGACAGGAAGGCAGGGCTTCTGTCCGCTTTGCTCAATGCTATGTCTAACATCTACAACAGCACCTAGTGCGCAGCACAGCAGCCACTCTGCAAACACTACTTGTAACTTGGTGCATGACTAGGGACCGTGAGGTAAGTTGTCACGGTGAAGTGCTGGCTGGGTGCCAGGGATGGGATAGCCTGCCCTGTCCCCCACCCAGGTGGCTTTCTGCACGCTGAGCCCCCAGCTCACCTTGCTGAGCTGGATCTCCATGAGGACTTGGTGTTGCCTCCCACTGCCCCCCTGTGTACGCCAAGAGTTCTGGGGCCGGTTGGGGCCAGAGCAGCGAGAAGGAGAGCCCTTAGGGCCCATGAAGCTGCCTCTTGCCCTGGAAAGAGGGACAGGGGACAAGGTGACTCGGGGGAACCCCCTTCACCTCAGAGTAGACCCTTCTACCTGAGGCAGGAAACCCTCTCCAGCCTCAGCTGTGGGAGGTGGGTGGGGAAGAGAAAGAACGGAGGCCACTGAGGCAAGGATCCTGCTCAAGGTTATCAGTGGCTGAAGTCAGAGCTGGACCTTGGGCTGCGTCCCATATCCCAGGTGGGTGGGCCCCCTTGCCATAGCTGCCACCTGCACCCGTCCTACTCACCTGTGGCCAGGGTGGGGCCCAAAGTCTCGGCCCCCATAGAGGTGCCAGACAAGGGAGACCTCACGTAGCACCACACGGCTGCTAGGCACGGGGAAGTGGGCAGGCGCCCGTAGCAGGTCTGTGCTGCCCAGGGGCCGTGAGAAGTACCCATCCTGCACGATGATGGGGCCTGGATGCAGCTGTGTCACCACGGGCTCCCCATCTCGGGGCTGTAGGCAGGAGGCCAAGTGAACACATGTGCATAGATACTTTTCCCAGTCTAGGCCCAATTTCTTCCCCATCCTCACACTTCCCTTCCTGTTTCTTACAAAAGATGAGTCTCCTGCCCGCTCCCTCCCCCGAACTTATATCACAGTGCTCTGTCCAGGGGGGACCAAAGTGCCCCTTGCTCTCGCCAGCCCTATCTCCCTGGGTCTTGCTTGCATGTGACATTTCATTGGCTCCTGGAGGCCAGCAGGTCATCACCCCTGCAGTCAAATAATTCTTCTCCCGCTCCTGCTAACCACCCTGCTCCTCCCTCTCCTTCCCCTTGATGTCCTTCCCTTTGTCCTGGATGCCATTCTTTCTCTCTTCCTCTGAAAATCAACTTGCTCCTTCAAAGCCCAGAGTCAGAGAGACCCACCCCACCCCCAAACTCTGCCACAGACCCAGGTGCACCTGCTCCTCTAACAGCAGGAGCTCTAGAAGGGGCATAGAAAGGAGCCACCCTCTCCCACCACTCTGTGGCCCTGCCCAGCCTGCCCCCCACACACCGGGATGCCCAGGCCAGGAGCATCAAGGATGCAGAACTCGTCACTGTCCAGAGTGTCTCCATCTCCCTCTTCCTTTTCACCTTCTTGGCCTCTGAGCAGGACCCCAAGCTGCCAGCAGGGGTCACAGCAGGGGCCAAGTGGGGCTGGGCCCCAGTCCGTTCCCCTGGGAATAGATAGACTGACACGGGCGAGGCCTGAGTGAGAGGGTCACCTGTGGAGAGAGATGTCAGTTTTGGGGGGATGTCTGATTTGGGTGCCTGATTGTGTCCCCTGGCCCCAAAGCACGCCCCACCCTACCTGAAGGCTGGGTCAGCTCCCGCAAGCTGCGCTCAGTGTCCAAGAGGGCATCGGCCAGGTCCCGCTGGTTGATGAGGGCTGTCTCCACTGGAGGGCAGGAGGGCAGGGAGGCAGGGCTCTCAGAGAGCTGGGCCAAGCAGAGGAGGAGTGATGAGTGAGTCACAGGAGGAAGGGGTGCCTCTCCCCCAAAGCCAGGCCCCTGGGGGCTGAGGCAGAGGAGTGGGCCTGGCAGAGTTCTAGCAGCCTGTAGGGCCAGGCCTCACCTGTACTTTCTGGCCGGCGATCTCTGTGGGGCTGGGGGGCCGGGGAGGGGGGTGTAGGTCGCCCTCACTCATTATGTACTGGAGCAGGTTGACCAGCAGGGCGCAGGAGTCTGCACAGCTGTGCACGTGTACCACGTTGTTGGAGCAACGCAGCTCGAACAGCGGCTGGCTCTGGGTGGCAGGGGTGGGGCGCCATCAGCTCAGGCTCTATCCACGCCACACATACGTAGGACCTGGCCAGGTCTTCCCCAGGCTGCTCAGCCTGCTGCCCAACAAACCCACTGAATTATGGAGCAAACTGAGTCCAGAGGGTGAAAGGGACTTCGTCCAGAGTCACTCAAGGAAGCAGGAGTGCACTCCCCGTGTGAAAGTGTTCAAGTGCCCAGTCCTTTATTGCTCACCTCAGCCTGGCCAGGTGGAGCCTACTATCTTTATTTTACAAAGGAGGAAGCAGGTCCCGCAAAGGCTATCTGACTCCCTAGGCCCTGCTTTCGCCCTCTAGTGGTGGGGTTCATATTATGGGACACCCAGGGTAGGCCGGGCCCTTTCCAGGAGGGCCACTAACCAGAGCCCAGCACAAAGGGCAGGTAGTGACTGTAACCTAAGCCCAGGCCCAGGGAGCAGAAGGGAGGAGAGTGCAAGGGGAAAGGCTCCCTCGGCCCTTGGCTCTGCTCTGGCTCCAGGGGATTCTGGGCAACACTCACCAATTTGCCCTCGGTGCTCCCCTTCCAGGTTTTAATCACAAGCTCCAGAAGGTCAACATCCAAGACACAGACGTAATCTGAGCAGGAAGCAAGAGAAGTTCCAACTGCTTCTTCACACCCAGCCCCTGGCCCACCACCAGAGGGGAGAATCTGGGCTTTATCTGAGTATAGCCCTTGTGTGCGTGCACAAATGTGTGGGTGCAGCTAGGTGAGGACACCTGGCTGCTCTGAGTGTGGCCGGGGGCTGTGTACCCTCAGAGGGAGGGAGCCCAGTCCAGGCCCTGCCCACCTCGCTGCAGATCCGGGGTCTCCACCTCACACTTGTCGGACAGGTATAAGGCTGAGTCGTCGAGGATGAACCTGGTGGGGAACAGGGCTGAGAAGGGCCCAGGAGCCACTGCAGGCTGCAGCTCCATGGGAGCCAGAAGGGTGGGGCTCCTAGAGACAGGCAGAGGGGAAGCCACAAGGGGTCCCGAGCCCACAGGAAACTAGCGCTGGGTCCTCTCTGGCCTTAGTGTTCTTGTCTGTACACTGGGGAGACTGGTCCTATCTCCTGTGCTGCAGGCCCAAAACAGTGCATGCTCGCTTAGGTCAGAAGGCAGGTAGTGCTCTCCAAGTACTTCCCGCTTCTCTACCTCATCCAGGCCTCACAGTGGCCCCAGGAGGCAAGTGTCCTGCTTCCCTGCTACAGCATTCATTGTTCTTTCAAATTAGGTCCTTATTCTAATGGCAACACAACACAAGCTCCTTTAAGACATTTTAAAATAAAAAAGAAATAATCTCTTATCGTATTCCCTAATCTCAAATTCTGAGAAAAGCATCATATATATTTTCTTCAACTTTTCTGTGAAGCCACAGACATATATACAAATAAACCCTTATAAATCTTTAAGAAAACAACGCCCCATAGAACTTTGTATCTTAGATTCTTCAGGATGTGTTGCATTACTGCATTTCCCATATTTTTCAATGTCACTCTTTGACTTGACTTTAATCATTGGGTAAGCCATGTTTACTGACTCAAGTTGTCATTTGGGGGCATTTAGACTGTTTATAAATTTTAAATTATACTACAAAGTCATCGCATTCCACCTGTTTTCCTTGTACCCTTAGAACAAGTACCTCCGTGAGACATCAGGTTAGAGAGCACCAGCGCTTTGAAGGCTCTGATGCACAGGCACAACTGTCATCCAGGAAGGTGAAAGCAATTCCCATTCCTGAGAGAGGGATCATCACCCAAGTGTACAGAGGGCTCAGAGACCAGCCTGAGGACACACAGCATGTAGGTGGGACCCTGGGGGAGTAGCAGCTGCAGCTCAGCTTGAGGGGGAATGGAAATTGTGCCGGGTGAGGGGGGTACATACCTGAGTAGGAAGGTGGAGGTGTCCATGATGATGTTGCTGGAGAGGGTGAAGGTCTCAGCGGTGACAAGGACACGCACAGGGAGGTAGAGGGGCCTGAGGGGTACACATGCACCAGGGCAGGCTCCTTACACATGAGAGCCTGCCCCTCTCTCTTAGCCCACCTAGCCTGGGTACCTGTAGTCCACGGCGCAGGAGAACAGGTGAGTGTGTAGGACGGTAATGACGGTTGGGGGCAGGTAGCCCAGCACTGGGTCATCGAGCACATCTAAGAACTCCAACAGCTTTGGGGGCCACGACAGGAGGGGCAGTGAGGATCAGGGGCCTCCTCTTTCCTCTAACCCCTGCCCCCACCACAGCATGCCCCCCCCACCTGCTACGCACCCCTTTCTCAGGGGCTTCACTTGGAAGTCAGCTCTGGCCCAGCCCAGGTCCCTCACACTGGCCTCCCCCCAGCTCAGAGACCTGCCTGCCCACACCACTTATGCTCACCTGGGAGTGCCAACTCTGTTCTGGCAGAGCCATGAAGTGGCGCAGGGTGGCTCTGTGGAGCCTCAGTGTCACGAGGAACTCCTGGAGGTGGGGCATAGTCAGCATAGTGGGGCCCAGCCTACCAGGCACCAGGGAGGCAGTTGCCCCAGCCAAGCGGGTAGATCAGAAGCAGACACTGCTGTACCTTGACATTCTTGTGGGGGTCCAGATGGATGCGCACAGCAGTGGATAGCATGTGGGGACCCCGGCCCTGGCCCTTGTGGCCTGAGGCTCCCCGTTCAGTCACCCCTTCCTCTGATGGGTAGATGGTTGGGGCCAGCTGGGCCGGAGGAGCAAAGCTGGGCAGCTCCAGGTGACTGGGCAGCAGGTAGTCATCCACAGCCGCTGGGGAGGCAGCTGGTGAGCCCCCTGCTGAGCTGGCTTATTGTCCCCTCCACCCAGGGCCCATATCCCTCCTTCAAGCCCCCTCCCCTCACACCTCGGTGGTAGAGCTTTGCCTTCTCTGCTTCTAGGCAGAAGTAGCCAAGTCCCGGCTGGCCTCGGTACTGGGAGACGCTGAAGATGGTGCCTTGCTCCACATCCAACACTAGTTCCCCGTGTGAAGTCTCTAGCCGCCTCCCAAGCTCATCCTGTGGAAAGAGGATGTGGCGTGGCCTCACCAGAGCACACAGCAGCCCCCACTCCCTCAGAGGGGCTGTCTCCTGGAGCCCTGGCCCGACTAGGACCAGCTCTAGCTCTATCAGGACTCCACTGAAGGCCTAGGACAGCACTTGTCTCTCTCTCTTTTTTTTCTTAGAGAGGGAGAGGATGAGGGACAGAAGGAGAGATAGAGAATCTTTTTTGTGGGGGAGAGAGAGAATCTTAAGCAGGCTCCATATGCAGTGTGGAGGCTGATGTGGGGCTTGATCTCATGACCCTGAGATGACCGGAGCTGAAATCAAGAGTCAGACAGACCCTTAACTGGCTGAGCCACCCAGGCGCCCCATCACTTGTCTCTTTTGCCAGAAGGGAAGTCATCCCTGCTTTATCTGCCATCCAGCACGAGACAGTGCCCATCTGGATCCCTAGCATTGCGCCTTACACACAACAGGTACTAATGGGGTGAGATGGATCGTTGGAGTGGCATGTGTGGGTCCGTGGGTGGTGGGTGGGTGCTGCTGGCCAAACAGACCACTCTCAGTCACACTGGGGCTTCTTTTCTTCCCAGTTTCCCAAATTGGAGCTGTTCATACTGGTCTTGCTCTCCTGCAGTGGTGGGTGGGGGGCACTGCAGTCAGTGGGGCTCACCTCCCCAGGCTGCCCTCACCTTGGTCTCACAGAAGGCTGTGATCCGACCCTTCAGCACTGTTACCAATGTAGAGACGGTACTCTGGGAGCGAGGACTTGGGGACTCAGGGGCAGGGGGCTGGGGAGCGCCTGACGTCCCTACTGAGAAGAAGTGGGCATCCTCCTCATCCGAGTCTGAGTCTGGGGTGAGATGGAAGGAGTGGAAGTGGGAAGGAGACCTGAGAGGGCTGCCCCAGCCCTGCCCAGCACCAGGGGGGGCTGCCCAACCCTGCTCCCTGCTGCCCCAGCCCTGCCCAGCTCTGGGGGGTGGTGGTGCTTGGGACCCCTGCTGGGGCAGCCTTCCTACCCAGCTTGAAGGCTGACTTGCACATCTTGAAGTTGTCGTGCCAGAAGCCTGAGGGGCCTGGGAAGGCAGGGGGGTGAGCAGCGGGGTCAGGGGCGGGAAGCAGATCCGCAGGCTCCCACATGAGCAGGTCGTTGTTGATCCTGGGACAGATAGACGGCAGCAGTGAGGGTGGCCTGGCCCAGCACAGGCAGATGGACAGCAGCAGTGAGGAGGCCTGCCTTCCCCCTACCCGCCCGAGGCATCACCTGTTATAGAGGCTCTCATAGACCTCCTTGCTGGGCAGGAAGATGTGGGTGCTGGGCAGGACCACTTCCAGGCTGCAGCGGGACAGGGCCAGAGCCCGGCTCTGGAAGGTCCTCATCTCCTCAGGGTCTCCAGGAATCACCATCTAGACAGGGGAGCAGGGAAAGGCATCTGAGAGACGTCAGGGTCTGCTGCTGGCTCAGGAATCAGACCCTGGTCTACATCCTGACTTCCTATCATTTATTCATTCACAGGAACCTCTCTCTGCTGGGATATGTGACGGCCAGCTCATGTGAAGCGCTGATCACGTGCCAAACCTGCTATGAGAGTCTCACATATTTTAAACTCCTTTATCCTCATGATAAGCCTATGATGCAGGTCATTGTATCCACTTTCAAGACAAGGAAACTCATTTGTGTCTAATTCTCTGAGATTAGACCACTTCTAAGAGGATGAAACCACTGAATAGAAGAGCCTGGATTCAAACCCAGACCATTTGCCCCAGAGGCCAGGTCCTTAACTGTCTCTCACTCAAACCTCTTCACCTTCAGAGAAGGTGATGTTCAAATGTACACAGCCAATAGATGGGGTTCTGATCTTCCCAACCAGGGACCTGTGCCTCCTGGGGCTGACCCTCACCAGTGTCCTCACCCCCCAAGCCCCACGAGCTGGGGTGCTTTTGATTCTCCATTGGTCTAAGATGATGGAAGAGATGAAACTCTTGCTGGTGCCCCAGGTGGTCCTGTCCTCCTGTCCCACAGCTACCAAGTGGCTCCCCTGGTTCAGGGCCTCACCTCCTCCGTCTCGTACATTGTCCTCTTGGAGGAGAAGGGTGAGGGCTCAGGTTCCCGCAGCTCACATGGACTCTCAGCCGACAGCTCCAGCTCCTCTCCCTTCTCAGGGGCCACTTCCCACTGTGCGCTGCTGAGCTGGGGGTTCAGGGTCACCACTACCCTGCCAGGGCACAGGCCTGTCACTGGCCTGCAAGGCCCCCTTAGCCCCTGATCCCACCTCAGTGCCACTCTCAGTAGCAAAGTGCTCCTCTCCTGTCTGTCCCTTCTAGAGCCCCCCACTTACTGGGGCAGGAAGTATTTGCGCCCAGGGCTCTTGGGATCCAGGGCTTTGGAGACCCGCAGGCAGGGGATGGGTGGCTTCTCTCCATCTTCATAGGTACCTGGGAGGATAAGGAGGAATGGGGTGTTGTCACTGCTGCTTTTCCCCATTTCTTCCCCAGTGTCAGATGGGGTTAGTAGGGGCCTGGAACCTCCCTTGTGGTGACTGTCCTTATCGCTTACAGGCCTGTGCCCTCGCTCACACTCACAATCTGTAGCAGTCCAGCGATAAAGGGTCCACTCTGATCATTCTCAGACAAGCCTGGAGACAGGCAATGCTGGCTCCTCACAGAGCTGGTGAGGGTTGGGCCAGAGTCTGTCCTAACTGCGACTCAGTCCCTTCTGTAACCCTGAGCCCACCTCTCCCAGAGGCCTGGGGCCCTGTCCTGGGTATTGTTCCCTGGGGAGCTCTCACCATGTAGGTCGGAGCAGGAAAGTTCCAGGCGGGTGGGGATCGGGGGACCAGGACCACTGTTCAACTCTGACCGGAACTGGGGCTCACTCAGCTCCAACCGTAGCTGCTCGGTCCGCACAGCCCGGCCTGCCCAGGGGTCCCGCTCCGGCCGCAGATCAGCAATGGGGAAGCGCAGCTGCAGTGTGGCCCGGGGTGCTGACAGCCGCACCACTGTCTGCTGCTCAGCAGCTGGTGCGGCTTCTGTCTGTGAGAGGATGGTGGTCATCAGAGCCGCTGCCAGGGGCCTCACCACCGTGGCTGTGAGCCAGAGGGGCCATGCCAGATCGCTGTCCCAGCTGGGTATCTTACCAGGAGGCCGGCAGGTGGCTCAGGAGGGGATATGGTAGCCAGACGCAGCAGGGCAGCAAGCCGGTCCAGGGCCCCCAGCTCCACGTCTGCCTGGAAATCAGCTAGGTCTAGGGCCAGTTCTGAGTGGCAATGGCAGGCAGCTGGGCGCCGGGCTCGGCTCTGGGGGCGAAGGTGTTCAGGTCAGTGAGGGCTGTGGTGGGGGGGTCAGAGAGGGTAGGATGGGAAGGGACCCCCCCCCTTTGAGCAAAAACAGAACACATAGTCCTCTGTGGTGATGGGAAGGGAAATTTGAACAGGGGATTGGGAAATCTTCACCACATTGTCTGAGAAAGATGACCATGTTTATTTAATAAAAGCCACCTAATATTTGGAAACTGGCAAGGATTTGCCAAGATGAGCCAGGGAAGAGACCACCAGGCCAAGAGGATGCCTTATGTAGGGCCCAGACTGGGAGGTATGCTCTACCTGGAGCATAGGCAAAGGGGGAAGGAGGTAGGAACAGGGAGGTACCAGCAGAGGCCAAGACGTGGGGAGGGGTGAATGTACCACGGGAAACAGCCAAAGGTCAGGCATAGGAGGGGGTGGATTACCCTGGACATCCTGCGTAGAGTCTGTGTATGACACAGGTGGGCACAGGGCCGAGCTGAGGCCTGGGAACCTAGGCTGCTGGGGAAGCTCAGGATCTGGGATGGGATACAGGAGGCAAAAGTCAGGTTGAGCCTCCACACCCACTTGTACCTGCAGGCCTTGCCACATACACACTCGCCCTCAGCCCTCACCTCTGTGTACTCAGGCTCTGAGGTACCCCTGGGCCACAGGCACTCCAGCACCTCGAGCTGACCAAAGTGCACTTGTGTGCTGGTAGTCCTCCGGCCCCGGCCTGTCCGCAGCTCCCAGGATAGCTGCACAGCTGTGCCCGTTAGTCTGCAAGGAAGAAGCTGGGCATCAGAGGTTGGGCTTGTGGGGCTGAGGGAGTCTCTCCTTGGGCCCCTGCCTTGGGCTTGTACCGGACATGGCTACAGGGACAGGCCCTCTGGAAGCGTGGTCGGAGATGGTGGAAGTCACGGGAGCCGAAGGGCCCATCCTTGGTGGCATCAAACTCCGAAAAAAAGTGGGTGGTGAGGTCAGGTGGTCCAGAAGATGGGGCAGTCGTCTGAAGCAAAGTCAGGGTCATGCCCCCCAAGGTCATCTTCACCAGCGAGTCAGGGCGCAGGGTGTCCGGGAGGGGCGTGGGGGCCATCTTGCCTGAGAGGACAGAGGTTTCACCAGGGACTTCCCAGAGCTCATGAGTACCCCAGATATTGGGCTGGGGGCTGGGAGAAGCCCTGGCCCAGATGGACTATGTGACTCTGGCATGGGGCGTGGCTGGTCAGGGGTGATGCAGAGCCTCGTTATGCCAGATACTGAGCCTAGGCTCAATTCCACTCTCTCAGGGAGCTGGAAGAATTAGGGGTGATAAAGCACTCAGGCCAGCACTTGACATACATAATCTCGCGATAAACATCGGCCAAAAACATATAGCCTAGCAAGGTCAGATCTTATGCCCTTTTTATGGAAGGAGAAACTGAGTCTCTAAGAATTTAAGTGCACGGCCCAGGATCACTGACTTTGAAACCCAGCCTCTACCCATCAGGTTCCCCAAGCGTCCCAAGGGAACCAAGTCACCACAGTGATCCTCAAAGCATCGATGGAGGCCTCCTGCATGTGCATGCCATCACGTGGGCACTGAGGCCTCTTCCAGCTCTTCTTGCCCTGGGAGCACTCACCAGTTGGGTGGGCATGAGCAGACAGCCGGCGGGGGGCCATGTCGCTGTGCACAGAGGATCCTAGGTCTACATCCGAGAGCGAGAGCTCAGAGAGGGCTGAGGCCACACTGCTCGTGAGACCCACCATGGAGAAGAAGAGGTCTGTGGGCCAGGGCAAGGGAGGTCAGGGAAAGCTGTACTTGGCCCCCATGACTCCTGCACCCAGGCTAGCTGCCCAGTCAACTGCCAGGTCTGGCCCCACACCCACCAGTGTTGTCCGGGTTGACAAGAGGATTGGTAAGGGGTTCTGAGCTGAGGGGCTCAGCCACAGCCCCTGCCTGCAGCTGCTGGTTCAGGTCCTGCTCAATCAGCCACAGGTCTTCAGCACCTAGTGGGCGGCTCTTGTTCAGCTTGCCAACCAGGCCCTCTGGGTCTATGGAGGAGGACACTTCTTTGTGTCAGACCAGCTTGGGTGGCCCCTCCCTAGCCATCCCATCCCCTGCAGCATCCAGAGGCCTCACCTGCAAGGCTCATGGCACTGAGCAGTTCTTGAAGCTGCTGGAGCTGCTGAGGGGTCAGGAGCAGATGCAGGGAGCCCAGCTGTCCAGCCACCTCCAGCTGGAGATAAAAGGGACCAGGGGGCAACAATGCGGCCTTCTGAGAGCCACCACCCACCTGCCCTCACCTCCTCGGGATGCCAGTTCCCAGGCTAAGCTCTGTCACTAACTAGTTGTGTGACCCTGGCCAAAACTTGTCCACTGAGCTTGGTTCTCTATTGCCAAGAAGTCAGTAATCTCCTCCACACAATGACCCTGCTTTGTAGTGGGGATCACCACTGCTGAGGACTTTCTGAAACGGGGCATACTGCCTCCTCCACAGGAGCTGGGGACCCACCTTTGGGCCTGGGAAGGCTTCATTCTGCTTCAATTTCACTGTCAACTCCATATACCCTGAGCAGCTGCCGATCTGCAAGGGGGGCTTCGGGGGCTCTTCCTGAAGGCAAGAGGATACAGGAGGGAAAGGGTTGAGAAGATGAGGTCACAGATGGTCAGAAGGGATGGGGTGCAGTGGGGCAGACAGGAGAGAAGACAGGGATTAGGAGAAAGAAACTAGGGATCAGAGTCAGCCCACCTGTGGGGGGAGCTCCTCAAAGTGCAGGCGGACTCCTGCCAGCTGCAGCAGCTTGTGCAGAAAGGCAGGAGGCTGGTGCACGTCCACTGGAGGTGCCTGGCTTGGGTCCCGCACTGCCTCATCACAGTACTCCAGTCTGGGGAGTGTAGGATCAGCCCTTACCCCAGCCACCCCAGGCTGGAGCCCCTCTCCCTATGCAGCATTGTGTTCTAGGGGTCTGGGGTCAGAGGGTCTGGCCAGCAGAGCTGCCCCACCATAGCCAGGCCATCCTGGACCCCCATGGCCAGCCCTTGCTCTTCAGACCCTCAGTGTGTAACCTGATCCTTGGGGCCGCAACAATTCGGCCCCTGGACTCCATTTCCACAATATGGTCTCTCTACCACCATAGCCACTATCACCCAGGCCCACCCAAGATTTGCCCTGTTACTTCCCAGGAGCCTGAGCAGGGGTAAGGGGCAGGGGCAAGGCCAACACCATTCAGCAGTCCCTCATTCCCCTTCCTCTTCATACTAGCCCACCCCGCCTGGCATGCTCCTACCTCTGTACATGGATTTCTACTGCCACGCCATGCTCCCCATCACCCGACGAGTGCTCTACCCTCACGACAGTGTCCAGGAAGGTCACCTTGATCCTTCGCAGCACTAAGTGGTAAAAGGGGTCTCAGGCCAGGTGGAACAGCAGGGGGCAGGCAGAGTTTCCCCATTGGGGCAGCAGTGTGGCCATCCTGTTGTCTGGGGCCCGTCTTGTGGGCAACGGAGGTATAGAGAGCAGGGTAGCCACTAGAGGCCCACTTACCTGTCTCAATGGTCTGAGCAAACATTTCCAGTCCCTCCAGGGGCTGTGGTGGCTCAGAGGGCTCAGGCAGCCCGTCCCGAAGGCACTCCTGAGCCAGCTGTAGGCTGGTGGTCATGCATGAGGCCCAGGTCTGCGAGTCGGCAGCCCCTGGCCCTGCGAGTAGGAAGAGGGTCTCAGGAGAGGCAGGTCTAGTCAGCAACTGAGTCCCCAGTCCTACTCCTACCACTTGCTCCCCAACCCCCAACCCCAGCCTTGCCCTGCCCTCACCTGGGCCTTGGCGAGGTTGCAGGGTGAGCTGGAGGCCTGACACGTGCACGGTGCAGTGGTCGGTGAGCAGCGCAGCCCAGGGCACGGCCACCTCGATAGAGCCCACGAAGCCTTCCACCAGCTCTAAGGGTGATTCTATGGACTCCAGCACTTCGTTCACAGACTGGGAGCAGGGAAGGGACAGATCCGGCTTAGGGAAACTCCAAATGTGGCTGTCTCCTTGGCGGCCGCACTTTTTGGTCTGCTCTGACCTTGGAGAACTCCCTCGTTCTCCCTGCCCCTCCCCATGCTACCTGAGTGCTACCATTGCTCTAATTGATTCCTACTCTTGGTCTACCCAAACGTGTTCCATCCTTAATGCCAGAGAAGGGGGGAGCTGAAGGATGAAAAAGAAGGAGCCAAGCGGAGAGGATGGAAGTGGCATGACCCAGGCATGGGAACAGCACGTGGCAAGGCCCAGCAGGGTGTGGCAGCACCCATGTCCTCTCTGGGCAAATATGGAGTTCAAGGGGAGTGTACAGGAGAGGCTGGCAGAGGGCTCAGCTGAGAGGGGGGACCCCCTCCCACCAACTCCAAACACTTGATATAGCTGTGCCTCTCTGAGGTACAAGGCTGAGAGCCGCAGGTTACAAATGGGGAAAGAGCACCAGCACCATCCAGGAAGCTCCTTGAAGGCAGGAGCCCACCTGCCTGCTCTGTGTGATCCCAGGTGCTGTGTGGTATCACCCAGAATAGTTCCCAGTAAATTCTTGTTAGAACCAAGAATAAACAGACACATGGCAGAACCAGAAGGCTTGCAGAGAGCAAGTTGAAACTCCTTACCCAGAGGTCGCTAGATGGGAACTGAGGCCTAGACAGAAGAAACCAGTTTAATGGTTCAGTGTAACTGTGAGACAGACCTCTCTTCTTACCCCATCCCAGGATCCCCAGGCACTCGGCTTCTTCTGGGGTCTTCAAGACAAGACCTGCAGGGTGAGCAGCTGGGGGAGGGGCTGGCTATGGGGAAAGTACCTGCTTTCCACCAGGGATAACTCCTCCCTGGAGGCCAGCCCGAAGGAACGCAGCCTAGCTAGGAGCCATTTCAATCCCCACCAAGAGGGCAGGGCAGGGCAGGGTAGGGCAGGGAGTGTTTCCTGGGACTGGAAGTAGAAAGAGGCAGCCTAGAGGTCTTGGCCATTTCTTTCAGGCCAGCCTCAAAGTCAGAGATCAGAAAAGGCCTCTACTAGGATTCCTAGACAAGAGGCTCTCAGCAAGTGTCCCCACCTCTGGGCTTGGATGTCTCCCCCTGTACCCCTATGTTTGGGGTAGTCCTCAGGAAGTCCTGGCCTACCCCTAAAGCTTAGCTCTTCCCGCCCCAGACTGCATTTAGGCCAAGCACTCTGTCTGCCCAGCCAGAAAACTGAGAAGCCCCTGACCCCATGCCCACCCCTGCTGCTCTGGAGTGGGGGGCTGACCCAGTGCCAGCTCGGGGCTGGGGCCTCTAACCGGTGACTCCTTTGCAACTTCCCAGTTTGGCTGAGTTGTGAGCCACTGCCCCTCACTGCCCTCACTGCCCCTCACTGCCCCCAGCCTCAGGCTTCTTCTGATCCAGACCTTATTCCTCCCAGCTTCCTCAGCATCTCGCTTGGCCTCCTCCCTGCCTGAAGCTAAACCTCTCCAACTTTCCTCACAGTCCTCCAAGCAGGTAGAGACAGGATTCCCAAGCCCCTCCCCAAACACCACCGGGTCCATCCCACTCTCCCAAAAGCAGGAAGTAGGCAGCTGCAGCAGTCACACGAGGTGTTGATCAACACGGGCGGGCGCTGCTGACGCGGGTTGTTGACATCCACGTCCGGAGGTGAACCCCACCCACTTGGCCCAGGATCGGAGGGTCAGGAGGTCAGGGCACCTTTCCCACAGGTGCTCTCAGCAGGCCTCCGGACCCCCTACCAGCCTTGCCCGCCTGGCTAGCTGCAAGGCCCCAACTGTGTCCCTGCCCTGGCCTGGTCCTATCAGGGCCCCCAAATTCCTCCTCTTCCTCTTCACCTTCTCCTTAGCCCCTGAGGACCACACTTCTCAACTCAGGCCCCAAACTCGATGTGCTCGTTCTGGCATTCTCCACACAAGTGACAGCCCCCTCCCCAGCCTCAGTTTCTCCTGCCGTGAAGTGGAGGCAAGGACCCCCTTCCCACCCAGCTCTGGCTCTGAAGCCAATCAGTCGCCTGGGAAGGGCCTGACTCCCACGGCCTCTCCACACCCTCCGCCTGGTCTCCCCAGCCCGACCCCTTGGCCGGGGTCCTCAGGCCTCTGCGCGCTACGCGGCCCCCCCCCCCCCCGCCCCGGTCCCAGGCCTGGTTCCTCACCCAGATCTCCAGGTGGATATCCCGCAGGGCAACGCTGCCCTTGTACAAATCGAGGCTGAGCTGGTCCAGGCTGAGGTGCTCCTGGAAGAAGTGCCCCAAGTAGTGGTGCAGCAAGTAGCGGCACACCCGCTCTTTGACACAGTTCGACCATGGCCACAGCCATCGTGACATCTCGGAGACCGCCGGGCCCAGACCGCCTCCGCGCGCCGCCCGCCGGCGAGCCCCGTCCGGCTTCGCTGTTCAACAGAGCCCCCGGCTGTCCCCGCCGCTTCCCTCAGCGCCAGGCCGCGCCCCCGGACCCTCAGCCACGCCCCCCACGCTCCCTGCCATTCGCCATGGTAAAGGGCGAGGCCTACTGATTGGCCGCGGGGGGCGGAGTCTTCGAGCATGAAAAAGGGACTGGGCTCGGTGCACGATAAAGTGCTCCCGAGGTTGATTTACGCCTGCGCAGAAGTCCTGTGTGGGAGGACCTTTAGCCTCCCCGCGGAGGGGCTCTGGGAGGCTGGGACTGGAGGTGCCCGCCCCGCCGAGGAACGCGCAGGTGCCGGCGCGGCCGACGACTTGGGGAGATTTAAAGGGACAGTGTCCCACCGAACTTAAGAGGCAGCTTCCCGGAGGAAGAGACTCCGAGAGCTCCGGCGCGTCGTAGAAACAATTAAGTGAGTAAGCATTTGCATTTTGCGAGACACTTTACCATCTTTTATCTCATTCGGTTCTCATAACCCTCTAAGGTGGCGATTTTACAGTTAAGAAAAACATCTTACAAGTAAGAAAACAAATTTATCACGGTTGCGGTAAGTCCATCACCAGGGAAGTCTTTTTTTCACCATCCCTCACCTGGAAGTGCTGATCAGGAGATTTACCCACCCCACCCCACCCTTTCTCCCTGCATTTGGTCAGCCCTCCAGCTTCTCTCTGAAAAAAAAAAATAAAAAATAAAAAATAAAAAAGTTTTTCTTATCTCTAACCTAAAATTAATAACGAATGGATTCCAAATCCCTTATGCAGGGGTCTGTTACTTTTGTACAACTTTTTTTTTACATTTTAAAGTAGTTTTTTGGGATCCCTGGATGGCGCAGCGGTTTGGCACCTGCCTTTGGCCCAGGGCGCGATCCTGGAGTCCCGGGATCGAATCCCACGTCGGGCTCCCGGTGCATGGGGCCTGCTTCTCCCTCTGCCTGTGTCTCTGCCTCTCTCTCTCTGTGACTATCACAAATAAATAAATAAATACCTTTAAAAAAATTAAAGTAGTTTTTTTTAAAAAAAAATCAAAAGAATAAGACTTCCTGACACAAAATGTTATGAAATTCACATGTGAGTATCGATAAAGTTTTGGTGGAACACAGCCACAGTCAATTGAGTACTGTCTTGGGCTGCTTTCGTGTTACAGTAGCAGAATTGAGCACTTGGCAGGGGAAGAGAGAGACTGCAAAGCTTCAAATAATTACCTTCTGGGGATCCCTGGGTGGCGCAGCGGTTTGGCGCCTGCCTTTGGCCCAGGGCGCGATCCTGGAGACCCGGGATTGAATCCCACATCGGGCTCCTGGTGCATGGGGCCTGCTTCTCCCTCTGCCTGTGTCTCTGCCTCTCTGTGTGACTATCATAAATAAAAAAAATAATTATTTTCTGGCTATTTACAGAAAGTTTGCTAACTCCTGCTCAACGGGGTTGGTCACCCAAGCCCTCTTGCATCATGGGTGACTTAAAGGATACCCACAGGTAAAGGTAAAATAATCCTATTTTAGCCTTACTAAGGAGGTGGCCTCTACTGCAGTCTACTGCCAAAAGCCAGTCTGAAGCAAGGGCAACCATCCTGGCCTGAGGGGCAGGAACCTGGATTCCTGTCTTCTGTGGCCTCAGGCAAGTCACTGTTCCTCTGGGAGCCATCCCCTGTAACCTAGGGTTGGGTTAGTAGGTGGTACACTTCTTTACCTGGAGGGCGCTAAGGAACAGCCTCAAAGAATTTCGTGAAGCACTGGGAAGGAAGTTTCCCTAAAAGGAGGCAGGCTAATAGGAAAATACCCGTGGAATGAACTGAGAGATCAGCTTCTCCCCATGACAGGCCAGGGGCAGTGTTGTGTTCATCACATGTTTATTAAAGTGATAGACACCATGAATTGAGCCTGTGTGATGTCCTGGGCCATAGGCTTGTCACTTTATTTATTTATTTATTTATTTATTTATTTATTTATTTTTAATTTTTATTTATTTATGATAGTCACAGAGAGAGAAATAGAGAGAGGCAGAGACATAGGCAGAGGGAGAAGCAGGCTCCATGCACCGGGAGCCCGACGTGGGATTCGATCCCAGGTCTCCAGGATCGCGCCCTGGGCCAAAGGCAGGCGCCAAACCGCTGCGCCACCCAGGGATCCCGGCTTGTCACTTTATAGGCATATTACTTCACCACACCTTTGGAGGGAGGTACTACCAACATCCCCATTTTACAGGACAGGAAAACTGAGGCTGTGTGTCCAAGAGCCTAGGGAGCAAGTGAACGAACAAGCATCACTTCTCCCAAAGGCAGTAGGAATGGAAGAGTGTATTCTGGAGTCTAGGAAAAGTTGTCCTGATGTCCAGACTAAGAGACGCAGTCATTCCCCTGCTGTGAAAACAGGGTGCATTATGCATAAAAGTTGGGAATACAGAGCCATTCCCAATATCCAGGCCCCCAATCTGGGGTAGCTGCTTCTTGGGTCAGCTTCCCTCCAGTGAGGCTGTACTCATATCTGTGACATACCACTGTGTCTGCATCACAGTAGAGGAATAAATAGGACTCGGGAGCACAAAAGTGTCACTGCGTCCCTCAATGCACCATGGGATCCACCAAAGACCAATTCCAAAGACGTAGTCACTCCACAACCTGGCCCGGAGCCTTGGAGCAGGAGCTGAATGGAAGAATAAAAATACAGAGGAAAGAAGACGGTATACTCTTGGGAGGGAAGGTGGTGTGGGGGCCCCACAGGGGTATTTCTGGTATGAAGGCTCAGGCTATGGTTCCATTCCAAAGAGAGAAAAGGGGGAGGGTCAGGCTTTGTGGAGTTCCTTGGGGGCCTCTCCTTATTAGATTAGGTAGAAACTAATCAGGCAAACCAGGGGCTGTAGGCCTCAAGGGTCCTGAGGGGGCAGGGGCTGTCCCTTTCCCAGAGATAGCCCTCCCAGAAGTTCCTCTGGGAATTCCTTCAGTGGCATCTGGATAGGTGTGGAAGGGATCATGGAAGATGGCCTGGGGGCTGTGGTTTTTTACTTGGTCCATGGTGGAGGGCCTGGGTTTTGCATTTTGTCTAAATTGTGGCAAAATACAAATAACAAATTTTACCATCTTATGCATTTCTTTTCTTTTTTTTTTTTTTTTTAAAGATTTTATTTGGGATCCCTGGGTGGCGCAGCGGTTTGGCGCCTGCCTTTGGCCCAGGGCGCAGCGCGATCCTGGAGACCCGGGATCGGATCCCACATCGGGCTCCAGGTGCATGAAGCCTGCTTCTCCCTCTGCCTATGTCTCTGCCTCTCTCTCTCTCTCTCTGTGACTGTCATAAAAAAATAAATAGATAAATAAATAAAAGATTTTATTTATTTATTTATTTGTGAGAGACACACACACACAGAGAGAGGCAGTGACACAGGCAGAGGGAGAAGCAGGCTCCTGCATGGAATATGGAAGCCTGACATGGGACTCGATCCTAGGTCTCCAGGATTACACCCTGGGCTGAAGGTGGTGCTAAACCACTGAGCCACCCGGGCTGCCCATCTTAAGCATTTCAAAGTGTACAATTCAGTAGTGTTAAGGATATTCACATTGTTGGGCAACCAATTTCGAGAATTTTTTCTTTCATCTTGCAAAACCGAAACTCTGTACTCATCAAACAACAATGCCAGAATGGGTGAACTGTATAGTAAGTGAATGACATCTCAATAATGATGATTTTAAAAAAGAATTTTTACCCTGTACCCCCCAGGTGACATTGTATCTATTTTGAGACCCAGTTCCAATACCACTTATAGGAAGTTTTATGTCTTCCACCATTCAGGCCCCCAAATCCTCAAACAGAACACACCCTTTCTGTAAAACATGAACCCTCCACAGTCATTCTGGCCTGGAGACCCTCAGACTCAGAGTTCAGGGCACTAGCCCCTAGGGAGTGTAGGGTAGAGGTGGGAGCTGGTGCCCTCCTAACTTAGGCTGGAAGGCCTATGGCCCCAGCTTTGTGACTGTGGGCAAAGCACTTCTCTTCTCTGGGCCTGGGGGTCCTCACCTTGGGTGTAGAAGGCTCTGTGGGCCTGCTTTCTCCCAGCTTTTTCTGCAGGGATGCAGGATGGGCTTCACCTTCTGAGCCTGGGATGTAGGCAAGGAGAAAATTATGGGTTTTCCTTTGACAGATGAGGACATCAAGGGTCAGGTGGACAAGGCATGTTGAAGATTTCTGAGCAGGGAGGCTGCTGGCCAGCTGTTTAATCGTATAGCCCTGTACACCAGCCTGGTTAAATTATGGTCTTCGCTTTCTGTTGCTACAGTAGGTGGGCATCATCACTGAGGCACCCAGGTTCCCTCTGTAGCAGGGAAGATAGCTGAGTGGTCACGAAGGTGTAAGGCAGAGTGAGAAGATTCTGAAAATGGCCCTAGACCCCTCCCTGACCTCTATGTCCTGGGTGGAGATTTCACAGTGTAGTGTGGGGGATGGAGTTAAGAGAAATAACCGTTGTTGAGGTCTCGGGTCCCATAAAGGAGACCCACGACTGGAGGCCAGGAACTTTTTGTCCAGAATGCCAAACTCCTGGAATTCCACCTGTACCTTGGATACCCTGCAGTAAGGTTTTGAACAAGAGACCCCACTATCACATCTGAGGGCCCAGAGGGGCTAAAGGAGGTCCAGAGAGGCCAGCTTGCCTGGGGTGGAATGGCAGCGCCACCAGGGAGCACCTCCTGCTCTGATGCTTTGCCATTCCAAGCTGGCTCTTTAAACTCCAGACCATGATGTCACCATAGACCGCGAAGGATGGGAGGGGGACTGCAGGCCTGAGGGCGGACTGCATTTCCCAGCAGTCTTGGGTGCACCACACCTCTCCCAGCAGGCGCCGGCTCACTGCAGACTATTAACTAATTCCGTGCCAGTATCCAAATGGGTTCTGAAGTGTCCACAGTTCTGGGGTAAGGGTGGGATTCCCCTGCGGGTGGGATGTCTGGGGCACAGATGAAGCCGACCACATCTTTGGCCTGGTATAGGATTGAGCTTCTTTCCTGCCAGGGTCCTGGCATCACCCCCATCTTCCTGGTGCAGGGTCCTGAGTCCTCTCTTCCAAGCAGTCTCTCTTCTAGAACGCGGGGGCCTAGCCCCAGTGGACCCCATCCCACTCTGCTTAAGCTTTGACCCCAGGCCCCTGCAGGGGTTACCTCTTTGGTTTGACAGCCCCCTTTAAGCGGCGAAGGGACTACATCTCCCAGCGGCCCCAGGAACTTCCTGACGCAGCGCCTCCGCCCCCCCAGCCCTCGGGGAGGTGCGGGCCGGGGGAGGGGGGCGGGGGGAGGTGACTTGATGTCATCCTGAGCTGCTGGGCGGCGGGTGCCGGTGCGCACAGAGCCGGAGCTCCCGCGGCGCAGCGCCGCGCTCGGTCTGGCCCCAAGACTTGAGGAGAGGTCCGCACGCTGCCCGGGCAGCCTAGGGCGCCCCGGACACCCGCACCCCGACCTGGGGCTGACCTGGGGGCATGCTCCGGGGCCCGCGGAGCCGAGAGAGAACCCAGGAGCGCCGCCACCCAGCGCCAGCGCCAGCGCCCGGAGCGGAGCCGCTGCGAAAGAGCCCTGAACGGCAGCCGCCCCTTCCCCACCCGCAGCCCCCGGTGGTTGGGGACGGAAGTCGGGGCTTCTGAGAAGTGAGTGTCCCCCCCGCACCGGGAGGCAGATGAGATTTGGGGAGCCAAGAAGGAGGAGCTGAGGTGGGGGGAGGTTGCTAGGTTTTAGGAGGGAGGGGTGCTTGGAGATAGAGCCCCCCATTCTTGGGGAAGTCGCTGGTAGCTTGGATTAGCGGAGCCGAAGGGGGCCGTTCTGTTAGGGGCCAGGGATGAGGACGAGGTTCCCCATTCTAGGTAGGGGCTGGTTTGGGGAATAGGCCCCATTCCAAGAGGGATTGTTTTGGAACCTGGGGCTTTTCAGTCTGGGAGAAGGGTGGAACATGCTTCTGTGGGAAGGGGCTGTGCCTGTATTTAGGGTCTGGGTGCGGGTAGGAGGAAAAAGAAGACTTAAGCACTTAGACTTGAGCAGCCCTACACAGTCTCTCCTGGAAGAACTGATAGGCTCTCTCTGTTTCTTTTGCTGGTCTCTCTGCCCTGACTTCATTTTCAAAAGGTCCAGGGTGAGAACCCTAACTGGACTCTTCGGGACCCCCAGGAAGGACCTGAGACCTGAGCCATCCTCCTCTCTACTCTGCCTGCCCCCCAGGCCTGGGCAGTTGCCAAAGGCCCTGGGGGGGGGGCCGGACTGTGGTTGTGTGCACCCCCCCCTCCAGGATGGGCCCAAGTTAGTCAGCCTCACCTCATTTGGCATCCTCCAGGCCCAGAGGGAACCCCTGGGGCTCTGAAGGCTTGACCCACCACCTGGCCACCATGGAGACAAAACTGCCCCCAGCAAGCACCCCCACCAGCCCTTCTTCCCCAGGGCTATCGCCTGTGCCCCCACCCGACAAGGTGGATGGCTTCTCCCGCCGTTCCCTTCGCAGAGCCCGGCCCCGGCGCTCCCATAGCTCCTCTCAGTTCCGCTATCAGAGCAACCAGCAAGAGCTCACTCCACTGCCCCTGCTCAAAGGTGAGCCCTGCTGCTGGCTACCAGGGTACCTGTGTCCCAGGGAAGGCAAGCAAAGCTGCAGTGAGTGGTGACCAGCAGCTGGCAGTTGCATTTAGAAGGTTTAGATGGCCCCTTCCAGATGAGGGACTCCGGCACTGGAGATGACCCCCACCCCCCAGCCCTCCAGCCCTCTCTGCTGACGCATGGCCTGACTGGCCTGTCATCCTTGGAGGTGGGGCATGTGGAAGTGGCGCCACCCTGGGGGGCAGACTAGGGCCAAGGGTGGGGCTCACAGCCTGGGTTCCAGGAGGCCACTGCCTGGGTCCTGGAGCAGGTACTCAGCATGGCTCCCTGTGGATTGTTATGTAGTCTCCCCATCCCTGGGCCACAGGGCCCCCGACCAGCTGAGTCAAAGAGCACCCAAGAGATCCTCAGCCCCCAACCTCCTTCCCATTTCTGGCTCTTAGAATAGCGTGCCAGCTCTGAGAGGGAGGCACGGCTGTTTCAGGCACCTGTGGAAAGCCCGGGCATCTGGGGTCTCTTACCTTGCTTTCAATCAGGCCATCATGCTCTCTGAGCCTGGGTTAGGAAGAAGAGATGCAGCTCCTTTACCCTGCAGGAATGGAGGATTTGGTCTCTGCAGAGAGTGGGGGATGACACAAGGGCAATGGGCCTGGGGCCCGGGGAGGCTGCTCTATGGATTTGGAGGGTACGCCCATGCCCAGAGCTCTGGCACCGGGGCACAGGCTCAGCCCCCTTCCCTCTCCCC
Source organism: Canis lupus dingo (assembly GCF_003254725.2). Lineage (NCBI taxonomy): Eukaryota > Metazoa > Chordata > Mammalia > Carnivora > Canidae > Canis > Canis lupus. The sequence continues at coordinate 52,193,884 of NC_064260.1, read as the reverse complement.
AGATGTGCCAGCCTCTGAGCTGCATGAGCTGTTGAGCCGGAAGCTGGCCCAATGTGGGGTGATGTTTGACTTTTTGGACTGTGTGGCTGACCTGAAGGGGAAGGAGGTGAAGCGGGCAGCACTCAATGAGCTGGTGGAGTGTGTGGGGAGCACCCGAGGAGTCCTCATTGAGCCTGTCTACCCAGACATCATTCGCATGGTAAGCACCTGGCCCCTGACCTCTGGGGGAGGATTGGGGGACATGGAACCCCACTGACCTGCTCAGGGCTCCCTTCTTCCATGAAGACTAACCCCACACTCTTTGGCTTAGCCTCAAGGCCTGCATCTTTCTTCCTCCTGCCCCCAGCCCCACTGCATCTGGCCCAAGTAGGCACCTCTGTGCCTGCTGGGCCTGTCCCACCCTGCACTTTGTTTTATGCTCTCCCAAGGCCTGGCGTGCATTACCCCACATCCCTTAGTTCAATGGTCTGGCTCAGGTGCTGCCTCTTCCATGAAGTTTCTCTGTGCTCAAGCTAGAACTCTCCTTTTTGCTGACTAGAATGTCGATAGACCTTACCACTTAACATCTTGTCTTCCCTACTGGACTGTGCCCAGTAGAGGGCAAGATGTATCCTGTTAACTCCTGGGTCCCCAGCCCCCAGCCCAGGGCTTCCATGTGTTCAGGTAGTGATTGTTGACGAGTGAATTGCTTGCTGGGGCAGGTGCTGAGGCTCATTAGAACTTTGGATAAGGGACCTCCTGGCTTCTGCCTTTGAGGACTCTTCCTAAACGAGCCCTGCTCCTGCTCTTCAGATCTCAGTGAATATCTTCCGGACCCTACCACCCAGTGAGAACCCTGAATTTGATCCTGAAGAGGATGAACCCAACCTTGAGCCTTCCTGGCCACATCTGCAGGTATGGGGCCTGGGGAAGGCAGGGAGCTGGATTTCAGGAGATGGGAGAGAGTCTCTAGACTGGAGGAGGAGGGCAGTAGGGCAAGGGGAAGAAGGAGGCTGTTCTTGAACTCACCTTTTTGTCTGTCCCCACTCCCAGCTGGTATATGAGTTTTTCCTGCGTTTCTTGGAAAGTCCAGATTTCCAACCCTCCGTGGCCAAGAGATATGTGGATCAAAAGTTTGTCCTGATGGTGAAGTGGGGAGCCCAGGCTGGGGGGTGCCATGGGACAGGGGCAAGCTCTCTGAGGGGTGTTGGGCTAGGATGGAAGTGACCTGGGCTTGGCCTCTCTCCCCTGACCTCCTGACCCTGGGTCCCCTAGCTCCTGGAGCTATTTGATAGTGAGGACCCCCGGGAGCGTGAGTACCTCAAGACCATCCTGCACCGGGTCTATGGCAAGTTCCTGGGGCTCCGGGCCTACATCCGCAAACAGTGCAGCCACATCTTTCTCCGGTGGGTGCCTGCTGCCTGCCCAGCTGAGGCCTGGGGAGGGAGGGGAGAGCTGGAGGGGAGAAGATGGAGCCAGAGGCTCCCATGAGCTCAGCAGGGGAAGGGTATTTATTTCCATTTTCTAGATGAGGAGACTGAGGGAGATGAACTGGTTTGCAGGGACTAACTAGGTCAGTCCTGGGGGCCTGGGATCGAATCTTCTGACCCTTGATGTGCCAGGCCGTAAAAACCCAAATAAAGGGATTCTTCCTGCAGGTGTGTATTGAGCAGCAGTGCCCCATGGGCATAGAGGCTCATATGGCCTTATAGTTGAGATTGGCTTTGGAGCTCACTGGCCTTTTTGAGTTTGGTTCAAATGTTTAGGGGAATGTGGGCAAATTTTCTCTCATCTCTAGAATGGGAATGATAGCTGTATTCACCCAGGGACAGTCATCAGGGTGAAATGAGACAGTGCCTCCAAAGCATACAGTATGTAGCTTCTTGACCAAGGCTGGGACTCCGAAACATTAGCTCTTGTGCTTGTTAGCTACAAAATAGGTGACACATGATCCCTGTCCTCCAGGATCTCAGAGTCCATTAGATCCTCTGCTTATTAACTTTGGGGCGGGTGTCATTGAACTGCTGAGCCTCGATTTCTTCATCTGCATAATGGATCTAATAAGCCATATCTTTCAGGATAATTTTGGGAAGTTCGTAATGCAGAGTAGATACTATGTTTGTCATTCTTTTGGTTGAGAGGCATGAACAAAGGTTGCAGGCTAGGTGTCTGCTGACTGGATGGGGGCCAGAAAATGAGAGTTAGGGTCTAGGGGAGAAAGAGGTTGGAATGCCTCATAGAAGAGAGGTTTGAGCACCAGTGCCTAGGCTGAGGAGGGTGATTCAGCGGAGGGTGTGGATCTCAGTGGGGCCTGGCTTGGGAAGGGAGCTAAGACTCTGGGTGGGGAGAGAGTTGGATTACTGTGCAGGGTGGGGTGGCAGGCAGGATGGCTGAGAGGAGCCTGGGCCTGCTATCATTGTTCTGAGCCTTTCCACATCCTCCTGTTCCTCTCACAGATTCATCTATGAATTCGAACACTTCAATGGTGTGGCTGAACTGCTGGAGATCTTAGGAAGGTGACTGTCTCTGGGCCTCTGCTGGAGCGTCAGGATTCTGGGAGAAAAGACTGAGGCCCAGTCATCTGAGCCCTCCTCCTCTTTTCTGTCCCCTTCTCAGCATCATCAATGGCTTTGCACTGCCCCTGAAGACTGAGCACAAGCAGTTCCTGGTCCGGGTCCTGATTCCCCTACACTCTGTCAAGTCACTGTCTGTTTTTCATGCCCAGGTAAGGCCTAGGCCTGGCCCTGCCACAGCAAAGAGATCCTGAGAGAGTTAGGGCATCCATTCAGTCAGTCCAACACTCTGCTCCAAGCCACACTAAGTCATGAATTCATAGGATCCTCCCTCACCTTCTTTCTCTTTGCTAATTCTGTTCCATATACGTCATCTACATTAGAGAATTTCCATGATGTTTTAAGGCTGATCTTGGATATCAGCTTTGTGAAGCCTTCCCAGCCTTTTCCCTCCTGACCTGCCCTAGGCAAGATTAAACTCTTCTCTTTCCATATTCCCACAGATTGTGATGTAGATTTCAATTATGGAAACTTCTGTAAAATTTGCAAGGTCTAGTTTGCTGAATATTCCCCTTGGGAGAACATGGTTGTGTCCCTGCACACAGAGCATGTGCCTGGTACATCCTAGGTAGTCAGTCAGTAAATGTTCAGTGAATGAGAGAGGAGACACAGTAAGTGAGCAAACATCTGTCCTGTCATGGTCCCCTCCTGACCTTGGTCTTCCTCTCCCCCTACCCCCACCCCACCTCAGCTGGCATACTGTGTGGTGCAGTTCCTGGAGAAGGATGCCACCTTGACAGAGCATGTGAGTACCTCTGGGGGGAAAGGCAGGCCCCACCCCTTCAGGTCTGACTCTTTTCTACTTCAACTCCCACAGGTGATCCGAGGACTGCTCAAATACTGGCCAAAAACCTGTACCCAGAAAGAGGTATGAGGAAAGGCTCTGATGTCCTCCAGAGGCGGGGGGTCAGGAGGGCTCCGTTTCTGGAGAGGAGTCAAATGTGTGTGGGGGGGAAATGGGAACAGCTGTTTCCTGTGTCCCTACCCCCAGGTGATGTTTCTGGGGGAGATGGAAGAGATTCTTGATGTCATTGAGCCCTCCCAGTTTGTGAAGATCCAGGAGCCCCTCTTTAAGCAGGTGGCCCGCTGTGTTTCCAGCCCCCATTTCCAGGTATGGGGTGGGAAGAAGGAAGGGTGGGAGCTGGGGTATGGACTAGGAGGGCTGACCAGTCCACCTAACACAGCTCTCTTCACCTTCAGTTTCTCCTCTGGACCCACCAGGGTCTGATGGGGGAGATGCTGGATTTAAGATCAGGAGACCTAGGGTCAGGCCTCAGACATGCTCCCCATGGGCTGAGGGGCCCTGGGCAATCACTTTGCCACTTCAATCTGATAGAAGCTTCCTTGTCTGTAAAGTGGACCACAGTGACCTCTTCACAAGGTGGTGATGAGTGTAGTGCCAGCCTGTTTGGTAAACTGAAATGTGCTCCAGAGGAGCTGTTATCTCTGCTCCCCTCTTCTTAGTGGCTTTTGATTTCATTAGTCCCCCTCCAGTGCCCAGCCTTTGGTTCCACTTCCTCGGGCTGGCTGTAATTGCTATATTCCTATACATGTGTGCAGACTTTTGCCCATTCTTATGGGCCTTAATGTGGTGGAAGTCAGGTCTTCCTCATGGTGACTCTGGCATTTACATTTATTAAACACTTTGTTTGATTCTTACAGTAGCCCTAGGGAGATAGCTACTATTAGCCCCATTTTATAGCTGAGAACACTGAGGCTGGGAAGTTAAAATGCCTCACCCTAGGTCATATGTCCAGTGTGTAGTGGAACTAGGATTCAATCCTGAGCATTGGACTCCAAATCCAGCTCTTTTCTCTTCACTACATTGCCTCCTATGGTGGGTCAGATGAGCCCTGAGGATTGGGGGCAGGGCACCCTGGGTTTAGGGGTGGGGGTGGATACCAGGCCTTGCACATTCAGGGAAGCCCCTACGAGGCACTCCCTTTGCCATCTTGCTGCCTCAGGTTGCAGAGCGGGCTCTGTATTTCTGGAACAATGAGTATATCCTGAGCCTCATCGAGGACAACTGCCACACTGTGCTGCCTGCTGTGTTTGGGACCCTCTACCAAGTCTCTAAGGAGCACTGGAATCAGTGAGTGCCTAGGCCTTGACCTAACCCACAGAAGCTGGGTCCAGGGCCAGGCAGTTCAGACCTGGGAGGATCAGGGAGGGGAAAGGAGCAGGGAGAGAGCAGTGCCTGTGGTGTTCAGAGCTGCATGTGTTTTTGGGGAACAGGGGTAGGCAGAGTGCAAGGGAGGGAGGCAGCGCCAAACTGAAGTGGTTCCCATTTCCTCACCCTTCCCTGGACCTTGCCAAGAACCATCGTGTCTCTGATCTACAATGTGCTCAAGACGTTCATGGAGATGAATGGAAAGCTGTTTGATGAGCTCACAGCCTCCTACAAGCTTGAAAAGCAGCAGTGAGTGTTGGGCTGGGCATGGGGGGAGAGGGGAAAAGGCAGGGAGGAGCTGGCTCCTTGGGGTTGGAAGGAGCCTAGGAGGATGGCCCATGTCCTGTGTGATCAGAAGTTTAGTCTCTCCCTGTGTTCCTGCTGGGCCATCCATGCCTGGCTCCCCACTGCACCCTCCAGTCATGCTCCCAAGTCTTCTTACAGGTATGGAACTTCCTCCCCTTCAGCTTCATGACTGCGGTCAGGGGACAGTTTCCCTGTGCTCTCTTCCCTAAGTGGAGGATCCCATAGAGTCCGTTTATTCTATTTTATTTTATTTTATTTTATTTTATTTTATTTTATTTTATTTATTTATTTATTTATTTTATTTTATTTTATTTATTTATTTATTTTATTTTATTTTATTTATTTATTATTTTATTTTATTATTTTATTTTATTTTTTAAAGGATTTTATTTATTTATTCATGAGAGACAGAGACAGAGAGAGACAGAGAGAGAAGAGAGAGAGAGAGAGGCACAGGCAGAGGGAGAAACAGGCTCCATGCAGGGAGCCTGATGTGGGACTCGATCCAGGTCTCCAAGATCACGCCCCGGGCTGAAGGCGGCGCTAAACCACTGCGCCACCAGGGCTGCCCTAGAGTCCGTTTATACTTGGGTGGTGGTGAGGGAGGTTGGACTGTGGGTGGGCCCGGGCAGGGGAACTGCCTCACTCTCTCTCCCCAGGGAGCAGCAGAAGGCCCGGGAGCGTCAGGAACTATGGCAAGGCCTGGAGGAGCTACGGCTACGCCGGTTACAGGGGACCCAAGGGGCCAAAGAGACACCCCTCCAACGGCTTACACCCCAGGTGGCCACCAGTGGGGGTCAGAGCTAGAGATCCCCTAGAAGGGGAGGAGCTAAATCCAGAGCTATCAGCCCCTCCATCCCCTCTCCTACCCAGGGGCCCAGAGAGACACACACCTACCCCTGGCCTTGCCAGAGTGGGCTTGGAGGGCACCCTGTCTGGCCCACTGTGGGCAGCTTTCACTGTGGGGAGAGGAGGAGAGGAGATGGTGGTCCTGGCAACAGAACTCTCAGGCCTATGTGGCAGGACTTGACCAGGGCAGGCTTGACCAGGAAGCTGCCACTGGGTACTGTACCTGCCCTGAAAAGCTGGGCTCCAGACTGCAGGCAGGTTCCCACCCTGCTCCTGCCTAGAACAAGGGGACTCAGCCCTTTGCCTGCCCCGCCTCGTGCCAGCATGAGGTCCTTCCTCACCCTACCATGGGATCCATGGTCTATTTATTCTCCCCAGCTCACCCCCAACACAGACACTGTCCTGGGCCTGGGGCATCCTCTTTCCCTCCTCTCCCTCACCCTGTACTTCCTTGTCCCCTTTTTATTTATTGGGCAGGGGGAGGGGTGAGGGCACAGGCAGAAGAGATTCCCCGTGTCCTGGGGTGGGGGGGTGTCACAGTTACCATGGTCTTTCCCCCTTCCCCTGGCTGGGGGTAGACTTAATAAAGAGAGAAACTTGAGAACTGCTTGCTTTATTTAGGGGTAGGTACAAAGAGGGGAGTGAAGTGATGACAGTCTGGTTAGGAGGCCAGGCAGAGGTAGGAGAGAGGCAGAAACTGGCGACAATCACAGAATCTTAAGGAAGCTGGAATTGTCCTGAATGAGGCTTGGGATATACAAGATATACTCCAACTCAAACCCTCTGACCAAGGCAAAGGAGGAAGGGAAAGGATGAGCTAGTAGCGCGAAAGGCGACACATGTCACACTGGCAGGCCCTGGCTGTGAAGATCTCCAGCTCCTCCTTCTGGTCCCCCCCACACTGCAGCTGCACCTTCACCTGTGGGAGAGAAGTATCCGTGTTTCACTCACCTTCCTTGGGCCATCTTAGGTTCCCATTTCTTCTGTCTCCCCACCGCCAAAGAGCCACTGCTGGGCTGGGCCTTCTCACCTTCTTCAGGCCACTGATGGTACAGCACTGAGAGACGGAGGTCATGTTATGTCGATATCCACTGGCCACCAGCACAGAGTACCGGGAAGGGAAGGCACTAGACTCACAGTGGCCCACGCAGGCCTGTGCCACATGCGAGCCCTGGCAGGTGCCTTGGCGATCACTTCGCACTGTCACATTGAAGGCTAGAAGGAGACAGGCAAGTGGGAGACAGTGCCTCTGCGAAGCCTCACCTAGTTCTGTCACTGGAATCTCAGTGTGGGTCCATTGAGGGTGCTGCCCGCCCTTCTGGACCTGTCCATTAGCTCTCTGCTCCCACCCAGCTGTCTGCCCTCAGGGTTACTCACGGTGCAAGTGGCAGCCTGGGATGGCCGCCTGCCGACCCCAACCTTCAGTGACCGCCAGGACCAGCAGGCAGAGGAACAGCGTTTGGGGAGATGCCATGGGTATCTGAAACAGCGGGTGGATATCTATCTCTAGATAAGTGTGCAGGTGGGAGGGGGAGTTCCTTACTGTGTGCCTCCAGGTGAATGAGCCAGGGTTAGGCTTATCTTTCTTTCTTTTTTTTTTTTAAGATTTTATTTATTCATTTATGAGAGACACAGAGAGGCAGAGACAGAGACACAGGCAGAGGGAGAAGGAGGCTCCCTGCAGGGAGCCGGATGTAGGACTCGATCCCAGGACCTTGGGATCACGACCCAAGCCAAAAGCAGACACTCAACCGCTGAGCCACCCAGGTGCCCCTAGGCTGGTCTTTCTGACTGGGGTGAGGCAAGCCAGTGAGTGGGGATGTCTTTTCCCTGTGTCTGCCTTTGGGTGCATGTTGTGTTTGCCTGTGTATCTCTCATGATGGGTGTGAGTGTGAGCAGCTGTCAGCCCACTGCTGTGATTCTTCCCTGGAATTTCTTCTACTATCTGAAGCACAAACATCTACCTCCATCTCCCCCATTTGCAGGCCCCAGGGCCTCCCAGAGCTTCTCCCTCCTCAGGGGGCTTACCACTTCCAAGGCCCAGGAACTGAATGGTTTGCTGAATGGGTTCCTCAGGTCTTCTGCTGGTCTCCAGACAGTGCTGGCTCTCTGGATTTTTATTTGCCAGCATTCTGGAGCCACGCCCTCTTGGAGATCAGCTTACAGGCCTGCCTCCCTGCCAGAGGCCTCAGAGCAATCCCACCTGGGAGATCCAGCTCTTCTCTGAGGTGTGGTCCTCAGAGAGAGGCTTCTGCTTTCTGCTGCCTGAGGTCCAGGGTTGGGGGAAGTGAGATGTGGAAAAAAAAACCAGGAGCTGGTGCAGCGGGTAGCATATGTGTGACTGGGGAAAGAGACTGCCCCAGTTGGGCTGCGTTTTGGCCACCAGGGCTCTTCCCTTCTTTGCTGTGTGACCTTGGGCCAAGACACTCCCCTGTTCAGGGCCTTGCTACCCCAACCTTGAAGCTACTAAACTCATTCCTGCTTGTAACCTTATCCACTATATAGGAAAAGTGTGGGGAGGATATTTTTTTAGACAAGGGAAATGACACCAGTAAGAGCCTCCTGAGATAAGCTTAGTGGCGGAGTTGGGGAGAATGGAGGGTTCTAAGTCCATTTCAGAGCTTCATTTTCACTGTTAGGCAGATGACTCATCCTGGGGGTCAGGCACAGAGTGGGGCTCCTCCTAGTCCCTGGAATAACAGGGACCTGACTCCTAGAACTGTCTGAAGCTGTCAACCCCAGCAAATCCCATTATTTCATCTAGCTCTGGCTCTGGTTTTACAGGTAAAGCATCTAAGGCTTAGAGAAGGAAAGCTACTAAAGGTAACAGAGTTAATGTCAGGCCAAATCTGTTCTCCATACATGGTGCTAAATTACACTTGGGGCAAGAATGTAGCAAGTTGGAAAAGATTCCCCTTGTCAGTACTAGCTGCATGGGCTAGGGCAGGCCAGAGATCAGAAAGAAGTCTATGGTAGTTGCCACACACACACACACACACACACACACACACACACACACACAGACACCCCCACACACACACCAGGGCCACTGCCTCACTGATTTGCTCAGAGAGGCAGAACCGGCCACACACACCACTATAGCTTGAAGGTGCCTAAGAGCTCATTGAATCCTATCCCTTCATTTTTCAGAAGAGAACATCAGAACCAGAGAGGAAAGTGACTTTGTCAAGGCTTCACTGTAAGCTAGTCAGAGTCAAAATGGCATGCAGATCTCTAGATTCTGGAGTTGAACCTTTCAGTGGCTTTGTAAAGCAGGCCTTGTTCGGGACAGTAGGACAAAGGCAATGAACTCAACTTGTCCTTATTCCTCCAGTTCCTCTTCAGCCAATTCCTCTCAGGACCTGGGCCTGTCTACAGCAGCCACATCTCCCTATTCAGGGTAAGGCAACCAAAACAAGGGGACTCCAAGGACCTCAACATCCCAGCCCCAATTCTGCCATTCATCATGGGAACCTTCCAGCATGTGACAGACCATCAGCTCTGTTTAAAGACTAGAAGTGACAAGGACTATCTTACAAGGTGGCCCATTCTAATACTGGACATTTATAACAGATTCCTTTGTTCTGAGCTAATTTGAGTTTCCCTAAATTCCCACCTATTTGATCTTCTGTGGCCACACAACAGAAGTCTAACCTGTCTGTCCCAGGTCAGCCCTTGGGTTACATGAAGTCAGAGCTCAGGTGCCCTGGTCTTCTCCCTAGGGGCCCTAACCTGGGCTGACTTGCAGTTAATATGAGAATCTAAACTAAGTTACTGTTAAAAGCCAGAGGGATAGGTGAGTGGAAAGCATTTACCTACTGAGAGTGTGCTTTGGGGCCAAACTGGGTGAATTGGGAATAGATGATATCTTGAGGGTCAGCAGGGCTCAGGAAAGACCCCATTATAAGACCCCATTCCCTAAGCCCTGGCAGGGAGGCTAAGACTAAGGTTTGAGGTCAAGTACAGATCCCACTCTCCCAAAGCATCCTGCCAACAATAACCAGGTAGACCCAAGGAAGGTTTCAGGCATTGCTTCCCTGTATCTTCAGGAAAGAGTTTGCTTTCTCTCTACTTCATGAAATTCAGTCAATAATTCTTCATAAATAATTTATTTTCATTGAGATCCTAAGTGCTGGAGATGAAAGACCTAAACTGGCCTTCAGAGCAGTACAGTTCTCAGACTAGAACATTTTAGGAAGTTCTATTCTTTTCTTAGTGTTTTAAATTAAAAAAAAAAATCCATTGTAAAGGGGCAAAGAACAGGGCAAATCAGCAAGAGGACTCTGGGAGTTTGGGGCCAACATTGCCCATGACTGAAATGTCATACACAGGATGGAATGGGAAGAGTCACTGCAAGAGGACACTCTCCCACTGCTGCATCTGGAAAGCTCACTGGCTGCTCTTTCTGAAGAAGTAGCGAAAGGGGAAGAGAGAGCTGTGGGAAGGAGAGCAGAATGGGTTAAGTTTCTAAAGGTCCCTCCCTTCTCCCAGTCCCATTAGGGCTCCATTACCTAGGGCATTTTTGCTTTGGGGAAACCACTGAATGGATTCAAGTCTGGAGCAGCATTTGAAAAGGTACCCAAATTAGCTTATACTTAGGAGTGGGGCATGAAGAAGGAGAACTGCAATGGGGTTGCTGAGCTCTAGAGAGATAAAGGGATTTGCTAACTGTCTTTTGCAAAAAGGACTCTGAAAACACAGCCAAGATTCAGAGGGGAGAATGGAAGCATTTGATAGCCAAAGCATCTGAATGACCCAACAATAAGAATAGTCTCTGCCCAAGCAGTATTTATGGAACGAGGTCCAATTGCTAGGCACACTGGGGTGGGTTGGATAAAAATGAACAAGACATACATAGTCTTTATTAAATTCAGTTAGGGCCCTTGTGCTGAGTCTCATTTCCGTCATGTGTCTCGGGGAAAATAGAGATTATGCAGGTAATCTGCTTTCTTTTCTAATTTCCCTGGGAGACAATGAGGCTGACTCTGGAGCCAGAGCCAGATTGATGGTAAGAGAGACATCTGTCCTACCTTAGAAACCCAAAGAAGCCACCAGTTGCCAGCTCTGTGGGTCCTTTAGGTGGAAGTGGATTGTTTTGCTGCAGTGGGGGAATGATCTGCCCTGCTGGGCTGTCCTCTGACTTAGAATCTGCAAGGAAAACAGGGGAAAAGTATTAGTCTGTGGGCTACTTTCATGTGACATCCAGTATGAGCCAAGGGCAGCCTCATACCAAGATTGGTTTGAAGCCAGGTGAATTGTTTGTTCTGACCTTCCCAGTTTCATCTCAGCTCAGTTCTGAGATGCTATTCTTACCTTGGAGTATTTTTAGTTGGGCCCCTGAGATTTTTACACTGCTCAAGTCCTAGCCACCTGCCACGGATGGTGTCTTATCATGGAATGATGACTTGTTGAAGAAGTCATGTGCTTACATCCCTGAATCTGATATCTACAGTCCATACTGAAGCCTTATGCTAGACAACACCTTAACATGCATTCCTAGCCCTTGCCAAATATCCACTGCACCTTCAATATTAACACTAATGCCCTGTAGGAAGATTATTCTCCAATAAGACAAGTGAAATACATCCCTCCCAACCTTTGTGTTAAACTTTTTACCCCACATGGAAATGTTTCAAATAGCAGGAGCATCATTTTCACCATTAGAAGCATGGGAAGGACATGCATTATTTCCCTTCACTTCTCTTGGGTGCTGGGTCAGCTTTTACTATTCAAAGGCAGGCCCCAAGACCAGAGATTGGCCAATAGGCATCTCCACAGGAGCAAGGCACATCACCCAGCAAGTGTGCCCAGACTCAGAGCTCTATGCTCCTCTGCTCCTCAGAGAACTAAAGAGGACAGGACAATTATTAAAAGAGAATAAATTTCTCAGAACCTACCCTGTTCCTGGACATCAGTGATATTAAATGCTGGGGTCTCTTGCCATTCCTGATGGGTTTTTCCTTCCCTGTTCTGATTAAAAGAAGATCAAGAAAAGTTTTAAACTTTACTCCTATATAGCTTGGTGGTCTGAATGCTATTTGATGGTTGGTGGTTAGTCAATGAAGACTTCACAGGGGAAGTAGTATTTGAATGGGGCCTTGATGGATGAGTGAGATTTTGTCATAATCTCCAGGCAGGGAGATGGTCAGAGAGAACAGGGCATTCTTGATAGAGATATAATGTACAAAGGCAAAGTACCATTAACAAGTAAATGTGATGAGCATGGCTAGAGCTGGGGTGGTAGAAACATGACTATAGCCTAAGCAACCAGCACAATACAACTCAATCTTCTCCCTGTGCTACTCCTTTATAGAACTTCTTTTGTACTGTGGAGGGGACATCATATAATCTGGTTCCAAGCCCACAACATTTTCAGTTGACACCCTGATATTCAGAATCATGGTTCATATATTTAGTATTCTCTGCCAACTGGCCACTACCCTCCCTGGAAAGAACCTGAGGACCTGACTACCCAGCAGTGCTGGGAAGTTCCTTGAGCCATTGTGCTGGTGAAGAATTCTATAGCAAAGGATTATAGACTGTCAAGGTAGGTCAGCAGGCAGAGGCATGATGAGCCTCTAGGAAAGTTAGGATATAACCCCCATCCAAAGCAAAAGCTGTATTTCTAAGAGAAGATTTTCCACAAACCTTCAAATTTCAGAACACATAGGCTGCTACCTAAGCCAGATTCCTGTGAAAGTGAAAGTGAACTCTGGGGAGGAAGGAAACCATCTCTTACCTCTTCTAGGTCTCCAGGTGTACTGGCTTACAGGGGTACAGCTCTGATTTGTGGTTTGAAGAAATGATTCTTACAAATTTAATTAAACTATGATTTAGAGCTTAAATTCTGCTGCATTGGCCCTAATGTAAGCTTCTACTTAGGTCGGCAGAGGGAAACAGAAGGGCAGAGGCCCCCCAGAGCAGAGGTAAAGATTTCCCAACCAGGGGAGATTCCCCTCACAAAATAGTCTAGCATTTGTGCTCTTCTGAAATCTTGACAGGTGTCTTTTCAGACAAGTGTCATAAGAAAGGAAAAACACAGCCTGAAATAAGACTGAGAGTATCATCTGGGACATCCAATAAGACATTATAAACTTACAACCCAACACAAGGTTGTTCTCTGTATGTTCAGAGCCAGATCTGCTTGGAAGTACAGTTCAGGGAGAGGTGGCAAAAAAAAAAACAAAAACAAAAAAACTACACACATGACAGTCTGTTTTACTTCTGAACCATTCATCTGCCCTCCCCCACTTTTTTATCCTTACAAAGTCCAGATCTCTAGTCTGAAGCCTGAAGTAATAAAAGGAATGGGTCTGCCTTTCCTTCCCATTCTCCCCAAAACACCTCTTATGAAACAGAGACCTTATTCAAATATGTGCTGTGTTCTTCTAAGCTTTCCTTGTACCAGCTCCCAGTGGTGTCATGTTCAGACATGACAGTCCACACTGACTGTGAACCTATACCAGGAGTTCCCCAAAGGGGACAGAAAATATTAACCACTGGACCATAGGAGGAAATTCAATTTTTCCAGCTCAAGTGACTTACACTGAGAGTCACTGTGATCACTTAATTCAGGAGAAATCCTCTCTCTGGGAATAGGGTCTACGGTGGAGACCATCACTGGGCTTTGAGTCAAAATCAATAAACATGTTCCTTTTTTTTTTCTCAGTTTTTTCTAAACCCAGTATCAGGTTGAAAGGTAATTATGTTGAGTAAGAAACTGTGGGTACTGTTCTTCAGGGAGATGATGTGTCAAACTAAGAATAGGAAGGTATGAAGGATAGAGAGTGAGGGAAATGTTCTTTTAATAGTAATTATCTTGGTTGTATAAAGTGTCTTTGTTCTTAAGATCTTCATGTACTCCTGTACTTTCTCATTTCTTTATCTTCCTTCTTGAAAGGATTGGAGTATAGTAGAGGGCAATCATCAGCCTATAATCACTCAGTGGGCCAGCTGGCCTTGGTACAATGGGTCCTCTACCCTGCCTCTACCCGCAGGAGCAGAAGTGTGAGTCCCTGAGGGTTCCCTCTTCCCCCAACTATGTGTTAGCATGTACCTCAGCAGCTAACATGATACCTTGCAAACAGGAGGCAGAATAATCACTTAGAAATGAAAATTGCTTTATATTTCTATGTAAAAAATGTTTTGGGGAAATCCTGTGAACTTGAAGGTGGCCTTAAGTCCTTCATGATCCAGCCTGTGCTGACCTCCTCAGTAACATGTCTGAGCACTGGACTCTAACTAAGCTCCAGGTGCCCTGGCTTGCAGGCACCAAATGCACTCAACTGTATGTACTCTTTCCTCTTGGCCTTAGTTGTCTGAGCTGCTCTGGGAACTCTCCCTCACAACCACCTAAATTAGGTGAGGCTCTCCTTTGTGGTCCCTTCATTCCTGGTGCTTCTTTTATTCCCACACAGAGCACATCTATCAATAACTGTCTGCCTAGTTTCATACCGTTGGCATCCTGGAGGAGAGCATGGTATTGTTAATACTTGGCACACAGTAAGTCTGTTGAATAAATGCACACATAGGGGGATCCCTGGGTGACGCAGCAGTTTGGCGCCTGCCTTTGGCCCAGGGCGCGATCCTGGAGACCCGGGATCGAATCCCACATCAGGCTCCCGGTGCATGGAGCCTGCTTCTCCCTCTGCCTGTGTCTCTGCCTCTCTCTCTCTCTCTCTCTGTGTGTGACTATCATAAAATAAATAAATAAATAAATAAATACACACATAGATGCTTGCTCTGTAACTGATCATGTTATGGGTCTTAGGAAGGTGAGGAAGGCTAACTGGGAATGTTTAAATACTTAAGGTCAGAGATACTTTAGAGAGGTAAGTAACAAGTACAAAAAAGGCACAAATAACAGCTATTTCAAGAGGAAAAGAAAATTTAAAAAGTGTTCTTTTAGAGCCTCCTTTGGAAAAGCAGCTCTGAAATGGAGGAGCAGCAGATACAGGAATATCTAAAATGGAATAAATATCACAGATGAAATCAAATACTATTGGGGCCAGCCCATCACTGCCCTAAATGAAGTTTTCTCTTACCAGTATCCCATGCTGATACATGCCTACCTCATCTATCAAAACTACATGTTCCAAACACACACACACACACACACACACACACATACACACACACACACACACAAACTACATGTTCCCAGGCTCAGACCCCAGTGTAGATGATGGCAAAAAGGTTTCTAAAATGAAGGAATTCTCTACTGGATCACACCACAATTCAACAGACCTGTTTTCTTATCTTACTGCAGAGTATAAGAAGCAGCTTTTTAAGTTGAGAAGAAAAGACCTTTTGACAAAAGGATTCATTGATGTGTATAGTACGTGGCCACTTTTGGGACAGGTTGTGGCAAGGATGGAATGGTTGGATGTTCTGCAGATGGTGAAACTTGAGAATGAATTCAGTCAGTTCAGGCTGTACATAGGATGAAGATGTGCTGGTAATGGAAATCCTGACTGTAACAGAGCAGGAACAGCCAGAAGCCTTGAAGCCTCCATTTTGGTGCTTACCCTCCTGGTTTCCATAAGGGGCTTCTTTTTGCTGGGGCTTTGGCTGGAAATCCCGATCTTGGCCCTGAAGTGGGGGGAAAAGCCCAGGAAATGTTACTGGCAGCAGCAACATCACCACTTTTAAGCAAATATGGCCCAAATGAATATTTCAGCAGGTTAGCTATTTTTATACCACTCCTGGCCTGCAGAATAAATTGTGTGGCCAAATTCTCTTTGGGTGCTGCTTTAATTCACAGCAGAATCCCAATTTGAGACATTTAGCGATCTAAGGGTTGAGAAAGGGAAAATGTGATGGACATCAGGTAATCAGATTTTGAAATATTTGACTACATCAAAACCCAGAGAAAGAAAAGCTGTGAGGCCTCATCCCCATGGAAAATTCAATCAAATAGAACTGAGCAAAGCTTCACACCTCTAAGTACCTTCACATTCCACCTGGCTGGGAAAGACATTTCCTAACTCTTCCCTGACATATGCATTTGGAGGGTAGAGGGGTCAGCTCCCTCATGGTTCACACTCACTGCTCTTGTGTGCCCACATGGTCCTCAGAAAGGAGCAGTTGCTCTCTGTGAACATGGGCTAAAAGCATGTTGGGCTAGGGAGCAAACCACATCTTGGATTATTCCAGCTGTCTTCTCTGGGGCTAATGAGAATGACTGAATTACCTTACTGACTGACTCACTCTGTCCCTGACAGAGATTCAAAAGAAGAAAATAAGTAGACTCCACAATAGCAACTTCAACATGTTAGGGATGTGTTCAACATTGCCCCTAATATTGCAGCATTCCATGCAATAATCTTGCAGACATTTACATTTAGCCTATTCTATCTCTTAAGGTAGAGTTCCAAAAGTTAGCTTACTAGTTAAAGTAGGATTATACTTTATTTTTTCCCACTCTATTGAGGGTTTCTCTATATTCTTGTATAATATACTGGGATTTCTTAAGTCATATGCCTTCTGGTAGTATGACCATATTAATACTCACTGAATATGGATTGGATTCAATTGTATAGATATGATTGCATTTCCTCCCAGCCATTGTCTGATGAACAGAAGAATCCTACTTTGCTGAGGAAAGATTTGTGTTCAAATTGTAGTCCACCCCAGAGAAACAGGCAGGTACCAATGAAGCCCCAAGACAAAAAGTGACTCACTAAAGGATAAAATCAACTGGCAGCAATAGCTGGCAAAGTCTAACGAGGGTGCAGGATTTAGACTCTCTCAACACCACTGACCTGTCCAGCCCTGGCCTGCTGGGGGAGCTGAGCACTTCCACTTGTTTTCGTTTCCTCATCATGGCTCCTGCTGCTTTCCTCTCTGTGAGGACCTTCAGAGAAGAACCACACTCCTGTGACTCCTTTTCCAGAGTTGCTCACAGTTCATGAGGGCAGTGAGGAGAACTCCCCATCTTTAAATTGCCAAGAGCAACATTTAACACCCGCTTTTCAAGTAAGAATAGATATTCTGTTAGAGACCAGCTCAGAACTCTGGCCATGAAGAAAAAGATGGTCTCATATATACAATCCTGACTGCATCTGAGCAGCGGCCAAAGAGCAAAGTAAGAGGAAAAGATAAGAGCAGGACCTTTTGATCAATACAAGGCAATAAAGGCAATCTTCATCTTGTACAGAAAAGGCAAACTTACCAATCCAAGAGGACTGTCTTTTATTGGTTTCCCTACAACAGGAAATTTGAATGTCATAATGAATCAAGATGCTGTTTCACCTGGATTTCTGGCTATCATTTATTTCTCAGAACTGGTTCTAGACAAAAACCTCTGTGTCTGCCCTTCTCCTTTCTGTCTGGTACCACTTTTGCTAGAGATACAGTGTCTTCAAATTCTCTTCCTCCCCTATTTTAGAACTATTGTCATCTACAAGCTCAGAAGTATTACAGTCATACTGTATTCTAATGATATGCCACTTAAAAGGGAATGGAACTTCAGATATCAGTGACAAATGAATTGGGGAGATATTTTGAGGCAAGGCATTTGCACTTTTTCAAATCAAACTGGCAGGCATCTATTTGTCCCTCTATGAATAAAAATAGCCATAGCCTTCAGAGATTAAAAACTGGGAGACACCTTTAAGATACCCATAGGTGAAAGTCACTGCACACTCTAAAATGGAAGTATTTTTATATAATAGATCACTTTCATTGAGTGATTACTGTCAGACTTTTTACTACTTTCCATCTACCAGTATTTATATATACTTAATCCTTTTAAGAACCCAACAAGATAGGTGCTATTATTCTTCTTCACCATTTCACAAGAGACACAGAAAGATGAACTAATTCATCTAAGATCATACAACTATTAAGTGGAAAATCCACCAGGATTTAAACCAGGCAGTCTGGCTTGGAGCACTTTGCTCCTAACCTCTGCACTGTGTGGTATTGGGGCTCAGTCTGGCTGACCATTTTGCCATATTGAGCTTGCATTGCTAACCCATGGACATTCAACCTTCCCTATTTCTTCTCTCCACTCACACTTCCATCATTCTACTTACCTGCTGACAGACTTTCATGAAACCATTTCATCTCCACATACAGAGTGAAAACAAATGGATAGGGGACCAAGACAATTTCCCCATGTTTGAATTTCAGGTGGGATATGCTCTCCCATTTGCTTTTATCTGGGAAATGGTGCTAAGGAATGAGGAAAGAAGTTAGTCATGTGAATCCCTCAGTACTATTTTAGGGATAAGGCCCTCTCCTTTCCCTGGTTTGCCCTGTGGGTTTGCTTCTTCCATTTGAATCTACAATGTGACTTGCTGCTCATTTCTATCCAGAAATGAAAGGATACAGGGAAATATAATGAAGTGCTCTGTAGCAAATGGCTGCAAACTGTCCAGGTTTCCCAAGACTACACGAATAGAATCCTGAAAAAAAAAAGTGAAATAACTTTAATATTGTTTGGTCCCAGCCAATCTTTTCATTTATACCTGTCACTGCTTTTCACATGCTCTATATTCTATTAAAGCTGAACTGTTTACTGTTTCCTGAACATGTCTTCTGCTTCTTCATTTCTGTGTTCTTGCATAGTCTGTTCCCTCTGCCTGAAATGCCCTTTCTACTATGTCCAAATCCTACCTATCCTTTAGGGTCCAGTTCAAAAGCTATCTCCTCCAGAAAGTTTTCCCTGATTCCCCAAGTTGGAAATTAACTATTAGTCTCAAACTTCACAGTAGTTAGTCTTGAGTCTTTACTACATTCTATCCATACTTTATGTTTATTTTTTTTATGAAGAAATATCCTTGAGCTAGAATATATACCTGATTTATTTTAGCATCCTTTCTATTTTAGCATCCTCAGTAAATGTATACTGAATGAATGAATAATACTGGTATTTATTGATATATAATTTTACTTTAGCTTAAGCCCAATCTTTTCTTCCACTCTTTTAAAATCTTAATTGATTAGTCTCTAATTAATCCATGCTTATTAGTATATATCAATTAAACAATTTGGTATCATAAAAAGACTACTGGATTTCTATGGGGAAAACATCTGAATTTCAGTCTTAGCTTTGTCATTTCCTCTCTCTAAGCCTCAATTTCCTTGTATTAGGGCTCACAGAAGGTGCCTTATTTATCTTTGTATTCTCTGTACTATCATAGTACCTGGCTTAAAATTTTAAAGTTTATTTATTTATAATCTCTATGCCCAGCATGGGGCTTCAACTCATGATCCTTAGATTAAGAGTTGTTTGCTCCACTGACTGATCCAGCCAGGAGCCCCTGGCTTATAATTTTTTTTAAAGATTCATTCATTCATTCATTCATTCATTCATTCATTCATTCATTCATAGACGGGTGGGGCAGAGACACAAGCAGAGGAAGAAGCAGGCTCCATGCAGGAAGTCCGACGTGGGACTCGATCCCAGGTCTACAGGATCACACCCTGGGCTGCAGGCGGCGCTAAACCGCTGTGCCACCAGGGCTGCCCCTGGCTTATAATTTTAATAGCTAATATTTATTGATAACACAATAGCAAGTGTTATTGTTTTTACATGTATTAACAGTCACAGAGACCTCATGAAATAGGCACTTCTACTATCTCCATTTTACAGACAATGAAACTGAGACGAGAGGTGAAATAACTTTTTGAGGGCTACACAGCTAGTAACGGTAGAGCCAAGATATGAACCCAGGCCCAGTGGGGTTCCAGAGCTTACTCTTTTAACCATTAGGCTCACTGCCTATCAACAAACCTTTTCTGAAAAAATAAAAGAGGATGATAACATCTGACTCAAAACTGAGAGTAAGAATGTATAAAAAGCTCTTTGAAAAATCTGGTAGGGGGATCCCTGGGTGGCGCAGCAGTTTGGCGCCTGCCTTTGGCCCAGGGCGCGATCCTGGAGACCTGGGATCGAATCCCATGTCAGGCTCCCGGTGCATGGAGCCTGCTTCTCCCTCTGCCTGTGTCTCTGCCTCTCTCTCTCTCTCTCTCTCTCTCTCTCTCTGTGACTATCATAAATAAATAAAAATTAAAAAAAAAAAGAAAAATCTGGTAGGATTATAAATGTATACTGATGCTACTATTTATTGAGCTACTTACTGTGTGGTAGGCATTGCACACATCTATTTCTAATCTTCACCAGAATCTTGGAAATAGGTATTATTTATCAACCGCATTGACAGGTAGGCAAACAGGCTCAGAGAAAGTAAGTGACTTGCCCAAAATCCCAGTGTGAAGGCAGAACTTAAATCCAGGTGTGACTGGCTCTAAGTTTACACTCTTTCCACTTTACTATGGTGCCTTGAGCTTTTCTCTGCCCAAATTAATGGAAGCAAAGTAAAATAAACTCTGCTCTACTCACAATTAAAATAAGCAGAAAACTGTTAGGGTCTTATATTAAAATAATTATTATTTATAACAATGTCTGTGAGCTCCTGTAAGAATTTAATGCATCTTTCAACACTTAACCAAAGAGCTATACATAAATACCATTAAGGCTATGACTCAAAATTTTAGTTTCACGGAGTTTTGTTTGTATATGTCATTGTATTCAAATTCTTTGAAATACAGCAGTATATGTCTTCATAAATTAGAACAGTCATAAATCACTGAGTTGTGAAGTTAGAAAAGAAATAAACTAGTTTAGCACTCTCATTTTACTAATGAAGCAATTAAGACCACGAGAGAGAATTATTTGCAAGGGGTCGCATGGCTAATCAGTGGCTCAACACAGATGGAATCCAGGGCCAGCACTCAGAGCTCTAACTCCTTGGGCAATGCTTTTATCAATTTACAAAGCTGTTCATTTGCTCAGTCTTCTTCCTGTGGGAGAACCTAAAGCTGGGTAGAAAAGGAATGAAAATGAAGTGGGAATAAAGCAAATTGCAAATGTTTCCAATTAAAGTGAAGACACAGCAGTCTTGTCTATTTACAGTTGAGTTTCCTGAACGTCAAGTACCAGGCAGTGGTTGGGAGGGTGAGGTTTCCCAGGGCCCTGGAAGGCGGCAGTCCTCCAGAAGCTTTCTCTACGCCAGCTGCCACAAAAGAGAGCTGCAGAGGGCTGGGAACTCTGATGGAAACAATAGAACTCAGCCTCAAAGATGCTGACACTTCAACTAGGAGCACTGAGAAAGGATACAGGCTTTAATTTCCCTGGAAAAACAGTGAAGTTTCTTTGCAGAGAAAACATGGCAGGGAGAAGCCAAGTGATCAAATGGAGGTTGTGACTCAGTTCACAGGAAATAATTAAAATCTGAATATGGACATATCCTTGGCTTAAAGAATAACTTTCCCAGAAGTCATTTGCTTCTTTCCCTACCTCCAGCTCCTGGACGATGACTTCCTTATCCTCTATTTCTTCCCCTCTAGAAGGTAAACAGACAAGACATAAGTAAACCAAGAAGGAAAGCTCTGAAGACAGTAGACTTTATTGTCAGTAGAGAAGACAGCAGAGCAAAAATGACACTTCCATTGAGCTACAGAAACATGACTAAGTAACAGTTGTGTGTGTTGACACAGGGCTCACGGGAAGAAGTGATCACCTAGGTGGTGTGGTCTGAGAATCGGTAGAAGGCTGTACCAAAGTATCTTCTTTAACCAGCCAAGACCTGAAATTCCCATTGTGAGAATTAATAATTTGTTAGACTAGTCGTACTCAGGTGTAGTCTGTGGGCCACCAGGTATCCTCAAGACCCTTTCAAGGGATCTCGAAGGGTAAAACTATTTTTATAGTAATAATAAGATGTTATTTGCCCTTTTTTTCCTTGTGTTAACATTTCAATCATTACTGCAAAAGCAATGGGGGGCAAAATTGCTGGTGCCTTTGTGCAAATCTAGCCAGTTGCACTAAACTGTACTAGCAGTTGTGGTAATCCTTACTGCCACACGGGGAAAAATATTAAATATAAATATAAAAACAAATCAAATATATTAATAATTTTATAAAACCTCAACCCTTAAGTACCTTTTTAATACATTATGTGATAAAGTGGAAAGTACTCATAAAGCACTTCTGCTGCATACTGAAATATGATGATTGTCTTGAGGAAAAGCACTTGTGCCACTGTTTAAATTGCAAACTGAACTAGCTGGTCTTTTCATGGAATGTTATTTTACTTCAATGGCCAGCTAACAGACAAACTATAGTTGTTATTTGGATTTAGGAATGTGACATTTTCTCAAAAATGAACAGTGACCTTATCAATTCAACAAAAGCAACTGAAAGTGTTTGTGTCAATGATAACTTTTTGGGATTTTATGACAGAGAGAGAGAGAGAGAGAGAGAGAGAGAGAGAGAAAGATGCCATGCAGGGAGCCCAATGTGGCACTTGATCTCGGGACTCCAGGATCACACCCTGAGCCAAAGGCAGATGCTCAAACACTGAACCACCCAGGCATCCCTACTTTTGAGATTTCAAGCAAAAATTTAAACTTTGAAAAACTTCTATCCACCACACTGAGGTTGACAACTTTCAAGTATTTTAATGTTTTTCTAAGATTGGTAGTGATATTAGCAAATATGATTTTTTTGATATTGTATAATGAAATGTGTTGACATTTAAATGATCTATATGTCAGTAAACCAGTATTTTCCAAATGACCACAAATCACATCATGTTACAAAATCATTCTAGGTAAAGATTCATTCACAGAACAAGACAGATCGATGGCTTTTAATGTAGCAGAGTTCAAAAAGTTCACTGATATAATTCAGATTCCATATTGCAACTAAACCTTTAAAAAATTACCACATTAACGGGGCACCTGGGTGGCTCAGTTGGATGAGCAACTGACTCTTGATTTCAGTTTAGGTCATGATCTCAGGGTCCTGGGATAAATCTTCACCTTGGGTTCCTGACTTTGTGTTCCTTGCTCAGCGTGGAGTCGGCTTGAGATTCTCTCTTTCCCTCTCCCTCTGTGCCCCCCCACATTGATCGCCCATTCTCTTTAGTCTTTAAACAAACAAACAAACACCTACTGCATTAGGGAAGCCTGGGTGGCTCAGGTGGTTTAGTGTTCAACTCCTGGTTTTTGGCTCAGGTCATGATATCATGGGACATGTGATAGAGCCGCCCAGCCAGACTCCGTGCTGTCTGCTTGGGATTCTTTGCCTCTCTCTCTCCCTCTGCCCCTCCCCCTGCTCATGCATGGGCATGCATTCTCTCTTTCTCTAAAATAAATAAATAAATAAAAATTTTTAAAAACTCTCCTTCCGCCTCTCCACCTGCTCTCTCTCTCAAATAAAAAAAAAAAAAAAAAAAAAAAACCTATGTTAAAACAAAACAACTACCATTTGCTAAGTTTTGATGCAGGGTCAAAAGAATATTCACAATGATTTGTGAAATCTATTACCAAATCTCTATGCTTCCCAACTACAAATCTATGTGGGGCTGGATTTTTTTCATATAACTCAACCCCCCACCAAAAAAAAATTCACAACAGATTGAATGCAGAAGCAGATATAATCTAGCAGCCTTCTTTTAAACCAGACACTAATGAAATTTGCCAAAATTTTAAATAATGCCAATCTTCTCATTAATATTTTCTCTTAGAAAATATGGTTATTTTTAATAAAAATGTGTTAAGGGATCCCTGGGTGGCGCAGCGGTTTGGCGCCTGCCTTTGGCCCAGGGCACGATCCTGGAGACCCAGGATCGAGTCCCACATCGGGCTCCCGGTGCATGGAGCCTGCTTCTTCCTCTGCCTATGTCTCTGCCTCTGTCTCTCTCTCTCTGTGACTATAATAAATAAATAAAAATGTGTTAATATTTAATGGATGTATTATTATTTTTAAATTGTGGTAAAATACATATAACCTAAAATTTGTCATTGTAACCATTTTTAAGTATACAATTCAATAGTATTAATTACACTCATAACTATGGTGTGCAACCATCACCACTATTTCCAAAGTTTATCTTCCCAAACAGAAACACTGTAATTATTAGTCAATAATTCCCTATTTTGCCTTCCACCTCCCCACTGGTGACTCCTAGTCTCCTGTATCTATGAATTTTCCTATTTAATATTTCATAGAAGCAAAAAAATATTTCATAGCAGAGCCATACATTTTTCCTTTTGTTATTGGGTTACTTCACTTAGCATAATGTTTTCAAAGTTCATCTATGTTGTACCTGTATCAGAACTTCATTGCTTTTGCCATTTCTTTTTATGGCTAAATACTATTTTATTGTATATATGTATATACCACACATACGAACTGCATTTTGTTTATCCATTCACCAATTTGATGGACACTGTGTTGTTTCCACCTTCTGGCTACTGTGAATAATACAGGCTTGAACATTGTTTGTACAAGCATCTGCTTGAGTCCCCATTTTCAATTCTTTTGGGCATATACCTAGGAATGAAATTGCTGGGTCATATGGTAATTCTATGTTTAACTTTTTGAGGAACTGCCAAATTGTTTTCCATGGCAGGTGCACTATTTTATATTCCTATCAGCACTATACAAGGCTTCCAATTTCTCCACATCCTTGCCAACTGCTATTTTGCTTTTTTTTTTTTTAATATAGCTATCCTAGTAGGTGTGAAGTGGCATCTCATTGTGATTTGGATTTGCATTTCCCTAGTTACTAATGATATTGAGCATCTTTTCATGTGCTTGTTTGCCATTCAAATATCTCCTTTGAAGAACGTCTATTCAAGTCCCGTGTCCATTTTTAAATTGATTTTATTTTTTGCTGTTGAGTTATACTTCTTTCTGTATTCTATATATTAAACTCTTATCATATATATGATTTACAAGTATTTTCTCCCATCTGTGGATTTCCTTTCACTCTTTGATAGTGTCCTTTGATGCACAGTTTTTAGTGAAGTTCAAATGTATCTAATTTCTTTTGTTGCCTATGCCTTTGGTATTGTATTTTAAGAAACCACTGCCAAATTCAGTCATGAAGATTTGTTTCCTCCTAACAGTTTTATAGTTTTAGCTCTTTGATCTATCTTTTTTTAAGATTTCATTTATTTATTCATGAGAGACAGAAAGAAAGAGATGCAGAGACATAGGCAGAGGGAGAAGCAGGTCCCCCACAAAGAGTTGGATGCAGGACTCCATCCCAGATCCCAGGATCATGCCCTGAGCCAAAGGCAGACACTCAACCCCTGTGCCACCCAGGCATCCCTCTTTGATCTATTTTTTAAATGATTTTATTATTGCCCAGTCTGCTAGCATGTTATTTGGTGGTCCAGAAATCCAGAGAAGTTGTTGTCATTTCATTTTTGGGAGCTCTCAAGCATTTCCCCCCCGACAGGTGAGACTGCAGAAAGTCCAAGATGAACATCATGTTTGCAGACACAGTGCTCATCGTTTTTATCTCTGTGTGTATGGCTCTTCTCGCCGAGGGTATCACTTGGGTCCTGGTTTACAGGACAGACAAGTACAAGAGACTGAAAGTGGAGGTGGAAAAACAGAGTAAAAAATTGGAAAAGAAGGGCACCTGGATGGCTCAGTGGTTGAGCATCTGCCTTTGGCTCAGGTGGTGATCCCAGAGTCCTGGAATCAAGTCCCGCATCGGGCTCCCTGCGGGGAGCATGCTTGTCCCTCTGCCTATGTCTCTCATGAATTAAGAAAAGAAAAGGAAAGGAAAGGAAAGGGAAGGGAAGGGAAGGGAAGGGAAGGGAAGGGAAGGGAAGGGAAGGGAAGGGAAGGGAAGGGAAGGGAAGGGAAGGGAAAAGAAAAGAAAGAAAAGAAAAGAAGAAAGAAAGAAAGAAAGAAAAGAAAGAAAGAAGAAAGAAGAAAGAAAGAAAGAAAGAAAGAAAGAAAGAAAGAAAGAAAGAAAGAAAGAAAGAAAGAAAGAAAGAAAGAAAGAAAGAAAGAAAGAAAGAAAGAAAGAAAGAAAGAAAGAAAGAAAGAATGAATCGGGGCCAGTCTGGGTGGCTTAATGGTTTAGCGTCACCTTCAGTCCAGGGCGTGATCCTGGAGACCCGGGATCGAGTCTTAGTCCCACATTGGGCTCCCTGCATGGAGCCTGCTTCTCACTCTGTCTGTGTCTCTGCCTCTCTCTCTTTGTTTCTCATGAATAAACAAATAAAATATTTTTAAAAATGGAAATAAGAAGGAAACAATGACAGTCATTTGGTAGACAACACAAAACTGAAAAATAACAACAGGGACCTATCCGAATGAAATCCATGTTTGCAATTGGCTTTTATTTTACTGTCCTAATGAGAATGTTCAATTCCATATTTGATGGTAGAGTGGCAGCAAAACTACTTTTCACCCCTCTCTCCTATATCCAAGGTCTACCTTATCAAAACCTGCTGGGGGATGACACCACAGACTGTCCCTTCATCTTTCTGTATATTTTCTGTACCATGTCAATTCCACAGAACATCCAGAAGATTCTTGATCCTGCCCCTTCACGAGGTGTCACCAAGCAGGCAGGTGGTTTCTTGGTCCTCCACCTCCTTCTGGGAAGTTCTCTTGAAAACAAGAAGAATCCTGTAATTCCTGTTATTCTTTTCAAATTAAAAAAATTTTAGGGGATCCCTGGTGGCTTAGTGGTTTGGCGCCTGCCTTCGGCCCAGGGCGTGATCCTGGGGTCCTGGGATCGAGTCCCGCATCAGGTTCCCTGCGTGGAGCCTGTTTCTCTCTCTGCCTGTGTCTCTGCCTCTCTCTCTCTGTGTATCTCATGAATAAATAAAATCTTTAAAAAATTTTTTTAAATATGTCTGTTGGTTAGATAAATTCAGGTGATGTTTATGTACTGAGAAACAAATAGCATTTTTCTTGTTTGGCTTACATGAATATTTTCTGTGGGATTGACTCTCAAGTCTATGCTGTATGCCATGTACCATGGAAGTTGGTTCTCCATGAGCAATTAGAAATCTGGAAGAAAAAATTTAGTTTGTGGTATCTTAATCGGAACTATTTGTTGTACATTGTTTCCAAGTCAAGTAAATGACCCAAGATCAATAAAGAGGCCAAAAGGTTAGCTAAAAAAGGGGGGGTGGATTTATTATCTACTTAGAGGAGGGAGGAGCAGAGGGAGAGAGAGTCTTAAGCAGATTCCCTGGTGAAAACAGACCCCAACACAGGACTCAGTCTCACGACCCTGAGATCATGACCTGAGCTGAAACCAAGAGTTGGTCCCTGAACCAACTCTGCCACTCAGGTACCCCTAGATCTCTGATCTATTTTTAGTTAAGTTTTGTATACAGTATAGTTAAGGGTCTAACTTCATTTTTCTGAATGTGAATATCCACTCTTCTCAGAACCATTTATTAAAGACACTGTTCCTCCTCTATTGAATGGTCTTGGCATTCTAGTAAAAAACCTATAGACGTGAAGGTTTATTTCTGGGCTCTCAATTCTATTCTACAGTCTATAAAGTTGTCCTAATGCCATTACCATACTTTTTGATTACCTGCAGCTTTGTAGTAAATTTTTAAATTGGGAAGTATTAGTCTTCCAATTTTGTTCTTTTTCAAGATTATTGTGGCTATTCAGGGTCTCTTGAAATTTCCTATCAATTTTTTAGATGGGCTTATCCATTTTCTTAAGTAACTTATAAACAATTTATTAAAAAGTTTGATTTGAGCATCTGCAGTGGTGACTTCAACCTTAACTCTTGGCTCAATACTGATGTAAGTAATCTGTTTAACAATCTCAGAAGGGCTGATCCTCATCAGAAAATGATCCCAAATCTCAGAACCTTCACAAGAAGTTTTTCTTATAGTGATTCTCAGAGTCTTGGTAGTCATCTGAACTGGTCCTTCTACTTTGAGATTCTTTTCCTTTGCACCTCTGATCAAGTCAGCATATACCTTTTCCAGAGATTTTTTTGTTGTAGCTGGTGAGAGTAATTTTTTTTAAAGATTTTATTTATTTATTCATGAGAAACACAGAGAGAGGCAGAGACATAGGCAGAGGGAGCAGGTTTCCCCCAAGGAGCCTGATGTGGGACTCGATCCCTAACTGTGGGATCACATCCTGAACAGAAGGCAGATGCTCAACTGCTGAGCCACCCAGACGTCCATAATTCTGGCATTTTTAAAAGATTTTATTTATTTATTCGAGAGAGACACAGAGATACAGAGACACAGGCAGAGGGAGAAGCAGGCTCCCCAAGGGGAGCCCAGTGTAGGGCTTGGTCCTAGGACCCTCGGATCACAACCTGAGGCAAAGGCAGATGCTCAACCACTGAACCACCCAGGTTCCCCTGGTGAGTGTAATTCTAATTCAGTGAATTGCCACCTCTGGTTCCACAAGTGTTTCCCTGGTGTTTTTAAAAGCCATGGCTGTGGCGTGGTTCCTGACTGACTTGTTCCTTGGCCAGAGTGAACAGTGGTGAGTTAGGAGCAGGAGTGGGGTGTCCAAGGGCTCCACTGTGGGTGCAACCACATCTTCCTCAGAGGGCACTTGTCCATTTTTGAAAAATATGCCATTGGGATTTTGATAGAGATTTCACTGAATCTGTAGATTGCTTTGTCACCTTAATAATATTAAGTCTTCTAATACACAAACATAAATCTATTAAGTCTTTTATTTCTTTTGGCAACTTTTCGCAGATTTTAGTGTGCAAATTTTGCATTGTGGTTAAATTCATTGCTAATTATTTTTTTTCTTATTGATACTATTGTAATCAGAATTTTCTCAATTTTTTTTCAGATTGTTTTGCATACAAATACAACTGATTTTGTGTGTTGATTTTGTATGCTGAAACTGCTGAATTTATTGATCAGGTCTAACAGGGTTTTTTTGTGCATATGTGGACTCTTTAGGGTTTTCTACATGTAAGATCATGTCTTCCACAGATATAGCTGCACTTCTTCCTTTCCAATTTGTATGATTTAATTTCTTTTTCCTAATTGCTCTGGCTAGAAACCAGTACTATGATGAAGAGAAGTGGTAAAAGGGGGCATCCTTGTTTTGTTCTTGATCTTAAGGGAAAAACTTTTGAAGTTTTTCATAAATGAGTGATGTTAGCTGTGGGATTTTCATATATGGCCTTTATCATATTGAAGAAGTTCCCCTCTATGCCTAGTTAACTGAGTGTTTTTATCATGAAAGGGTTCTAGATTTGGTCAAATGCTTTTTTTTCTTTTTTCTTTTTTTAAGTAGGTAGAAGTTTACTGAATACATCAAAAGGGAGCAGCAGGCAGGACAGCAAAGGAGAAGCCATTTACCTTAAATGCCTTTTCTTTATCAATTGGGATGATCATGTGTTTTTCCCCCTTCATTCTATTAATGCAGTGTATTATATTGGTTGATTTTTTTTTATTGGTTGATTTCTGTATGTTGAACCATCATTGCATTCCTGGGGTAAATCCCAGGCATGTAAACAATGCCAATCGTTTTAATGCCAATTAATTTTTTTAGAAATATAGTTCTTTTTTAAAATATTTTTTATTTGAGAGAGAGAGAGAACAAACAAGAGGAGGGGCAGAGGGAGAGGAAAAGAAAGAATCTCCAGCAGACTCCCTACTGAATACAGAACCTGATGTGGGGTTCCATCTCATGACCCTGAGTTTATGACCTGAGCCCAAATCAAGAGTCAGACACTTAACCAACTGAGCCACTCAGGTGCCCCTAGAAATATAGTTATTTTTAATAAAATGAGTTATTTGTTAACATTTAATATTATTTTAGATTAATAAGTATATTATTTTGATTTTTAAAAATCTTTATATGATACATATTGACAGGTATAACCCACATAATCAAAACCTCTTTGGGATTCTCAATAATCTTAAGAGTAAAAAGGGATCCTGAGATAAAAAATCTTGAGAACCACTGCTCCAGAGGTATGCCATCACTAATTTAGAAACTTACATGAATAATAACATATGGAATATAAAATACCTGGGAAAGAGAGTCCTACAAGATGCTATTTTTAGCCAGTCTCATGGACTGAGTGAAGGCAGAGAAGAGATGACCTGTGGAAATATACTAACCTGTATTTGAAAAGACTACTCTCCTAGCCTTAAAATTTTTTTTTTTAATTTATGATAGTCACAGAGAGAGAGAGGGAGAGAGAGAGAGGCAGAGACACAGGCAGAGGGAGAAGCAGGCTCCATGCACCGGGAGCCCGATGTGGGATTCGATCCCAGGTCTCCAGGATCGCGCCCTGGGCCAAAGGCAGGCGCCAAACCACTGCGCCACCCAGGGATCCCTCCTAGCCTTAAAATTACCTGATGTTGTTGCCATATCTAATTTTGAATTTATACACATTGGGTCCTGCATGAAGAAATCTCGTCTCTGGAAACGGGTAGGTGAAGGGTTTTAAACTCATTGCTCCCAAATGATAGCCTAAATAAAACAAAAATATTAGAGAATTATTAAAAAGTTAAGATGGTTCCTTACCAACTTTATGGTATGGGAAAGACAGCCTGCCCAATCTGTAGCTTCTCTTCATGAGTAAAATGTCCAACACTCAGCACCATTGCCTATGTCCTAGGCTCAGTTTTTATACTAATCATCTATATTAATCACCTGGACCATTTTCCTACCTACTTGGGGATGATATATGGTGGGTAATGTCTCTACTTGAAATCAAAAGACCTGAGTTCAAGTTTGTAGTTTACCTTACAACCTTGGGCAAATCACTTCTCTCCATAAGACTACTGATACTAACATCTGACGACTCACAAGGTTTTTGTTAGGATTAAATCTATCTCTCAAATATCTCTTGAATCTATTCTCCTCCCTTGTCCCCACTTTCCCTGGAACCTAGGCCAATGTGAAGAGATCTCAGGTCAAATACTGAAACAATCCAAATGCACCAATAGGTGGCACAATTAGTAAGACCTCTGCTGTTAATTTTAGATTAAAGTTAAGGGATAAACACAACTTCTTACCACAGCTAATACAGCAAATAAGGATGTACACTAATGTTTCCCAGTTCTGCTGAGGAACACTCTTTCCTACCTCTCAACCACTCTTCCTCTTCACCACTTGAGACCGCCCTGTGCTACAAGAGTGCCTACCATCCTCCTAGAGCTTACTAGTTTTACTTTTCCTATTCTAGAATCTCTGCTCACTTAAGGTTCTGAGGGAAACTCAGGAAAGGGGAAAGATGAAAAAAGAAGAATGGCATGTCTCTTCTCCTCCAAGAGGGCATTTGGTACACTCAGAAGAAAGAATCAAGCACAGTGATTCGTGATTTTCTAAGTCCCTAGGACTTTTCTGTGCCTTTTTACTTGAAGAGATAATAAACCCGATATGTTCTGTCTCTTCATATGAAAGTTTGAGTAATAAATAATGAGATTAGAGATCCAGAGTTCCCAAGGATAAAAACTACCTACACACAAACACAAAGTATTGGTTTCTGAGACAGCTAAGATGGGGCAGACAGAACAGACACAAAGAATAATTTAGGTTTGAACTTAAGCTCAAATATCCCTTAGTTTCTCTGAACCTTGGTTTTCTTACTTATACAATAATAACAACACTAACAACTGTTTGTTTTGCCCTATTCAAAGTGCTTTATATATATTATCTCACTCAATCCTCACAATAAGCCTGAAATCAATAGTCTAAATTTCATAGATAAGGAAACTGAGGTACTGAGAGATGAAGTAACCTCTCCATAGCTATATGAATGTTGGAATCAGGTTTCAAAATGAGGTAATATAAGGCCAGACTTGATGCTCTTATCCACTTTTCCACTCTGCTTTTATGGGGGGGAGGGGTTAGTACAAAAAAATAATACAATGAATATAAAATCATTTTGTAAGTACTAAAATATTATATACAAATAAAGGACTATTTTCATTATTCTTTCCTTCATATTACCCTAGTCCCATTTCTACTCAGGAGGGAAATCTCTTGTATGGTGGAGTCAGGAGATCTATGTGCCCAAAGAATGGAATTTCCCATAATTTCCAAAGTTCATGTCTGGGGCTGCCAGTAAAGAGATATCCCAGTGTCTGATCTCGGCTACTTGGGATTAGAATGACAGGAGGTTGGAGCCAGAACCCATGAGACTATTTAGACTAGAATTGCAGTCAAAAATGAAAAGAAATAGTTGGTGCCAATTGCAAAGTTACCAGAGGGGAAATATTGTTCATATCCTGAAAAAAAGCTTGCTGTTTCCCATGCCCAAAGCATGGCAAGAACCCAGCTAGATTTGATTGTTTTTGCTGCCAAGGTGACTTTTGTAGCAGGAAAGGAGCCCACCTGGTGAGACTTAGGTTGCTGCCACAAAAATTTAGCTTTCAGTTATTCAGAGGGTTCTCCTAAAATGCAGTCACCTCTGACCACAGACTGAAGTCTGGGGGATCAGAGCAAAGGAAATGAAGAACATTTGCTGGAAATGACAATCCAGCAAGGAAACTTCATGTACTGGGCTACAGCTGGCTGTCTGAAAGAGGTAAAAACAGCCCTCTCTGGCTGGGGCCTGCCTGTTAATTGCTGGCTGCCTGCTTCAGAAACAAACACCACACACTAATTACCTCATTTGAAAATAAAGATTAGACAGCATAATCCAAAAGAACCACATAGTAGTAGTGGTTCAGAGGTTTCACAAGGTTATTTTCCAACTTGAGTACTGTAGTCATGATGACACTATGAAATCGTAACAGATGAAGGGTCAGACTCTCAACCCATTTTTAGGTGATCAAAAAACAAGATGGGTTTAAAACAAAAAAGAAAAGTGTAGAGGCAATACGCAACAGTTGGAAAGACATAAGATTTGGAATTGGAGGATCAAGGTGTGAGTCCTAGCTCTGCCTCTTATTCGTCATTAGACCCTGAGCATGTCACTTAGCTTCATCATTTCTCAGTTTCTTCACCAACAAATGGGGATCCCATCTACCCCTGGAGTTACTGTGGGATTAAATAAGATTACATTGTAAATAGCACTTCATAAATTCTAGAGTATTGTATAAACATTAGCTGTTTTGATAGATTTGATGTTTCTCTCTTAATGCTTCACTAAAAAAAGCAAATTTAAAAAGAAAACTATATTTAATCTCAGTGCAAAAAGTCTGCAAATCCCAATCAAGAACCTTTCTTTGAAAATTCCCAATAATTAGATTTAAATGATATGTAGGCAATGATGTTAAATTTTTAAAGTTTTTTAGTAATTTTTTTTCACATAAAGAAATATCTGGGTCAGTGCATAGAATCTAAACCAGGGCTGATTGTTACATGAGGATAATGATATTGACTACTGAGATGGAAGGAGATGATGAGAAAGTACTGTCACTAAATATATCTGGTGACATTTGATGCAAAAATCCTCCACAGTTAAAGAATAAAAGACTTTCATAAGCATTTATTCAAATTACATTTACTGGGCAGGTCTAATATGACAGGCTTTGTGACCACTGAGTATGGGCAACAACATAGAGAAATCTCACTGATACTATGAATTTACTACCCAAGTTTCAGAACTGAGATTGAAGACAGATGATTAGCTTTTCCTTCCACCTTCACAAATCTTTGACTGGTCTCAGAGGTCTGCCTGGGTCTACTGAAGTATATTTAGACTAGAGATTCTATACTAGAGAGTATTTCCAATTAGAGATTCATGGTTGCCTATAGCCTGAAGTGCCCTTTGTTTTAGGGTACGAGAAGAAACTGATTTCACCAAAGAGGAAATAACTTCCACAAGGTCATGTAACTCAGTATGGAACCAGGTTTAGCACTCCTCAAGACTGTTGATTCCTTTGGCCCACATATTTTCCATTACAACACAGCACCCTGTCAGTCACTTTATTAAATTGTAACCCTGGTCACTCTTGTAATTGTGGATAATTCAAGACAAACTCAACCTGGGTACAAAGGCATCAAACCAAAATGTAAGGGACGCCTGGGTGGCTCAGCAGTTAAAATGTCTGCCTTTGGCTCATGGTGTGATCCTGGAGTCCTGGGATTGAGTCCTACATCGGGCTCCCTGCATGAAGCCTGCTTCTCTCTCTGCCTGTGTCTCCGCCTTTCTCTCTCTCTCCGTGTGTCTCTCATGAATAAATAAATACAATCTTTAAAAAAAAAAAAAAAAACCAAAACGTAAGCTTTAGAATTACTTCTTGGGGTTAAAGGGTTACGTTCACATTTGTTTGTCTTCAAGCTCTATTTTTCAAAAGGAACTATTCTCAGTTTCTTCACCTTTCAGGGTGACTAGTGTGGCTAATGAAATAATGCAGGTATAATTGCTTATTGTAGTGCTCTACACATAGGTTATTCTTTATTTAAAAACAAAAACAAAAAAAAAAACAAAGAGTTAAGATATGGGACAAGAAGAGACTAATCTAAGACTACCCAGGACACTTTCATGCTTATTGATGTCATTCTTTCTCATTAGGTTTCTTCCTACTCTTTAGATACAATCTTTAAAATGCTCTTGGCATTTGTTCAGGAATAGATTTGCCTTTGGAACTGTATCAGAGTTTGTTTTGTTTTGTTTTGTTTGAGAGAAAAGTAACTAAACCTAACAGAGAGGTAAGAAGATGCCCTAAAATCAACCCAAAAGGCCTACTGGACAACTTAACAGACCAGAAAGGAGACTAAATTAATCTCTTAAGCTACCCTTTGCACCTAAGTACCTCTTCCACCTACATCTTAACCATCCTAAAAGCTATTGGAAAAACTACCATTGGTCAATAGGTCCAGAACTGTGCATCTTATTCTAGAAAAGCAATAGAATGGTATCTCATCTCACTATCCTGCCCAGTAGTAGGGCTTGTTTAATGACAACCAACCTATTAGAATTCACATCATTTTGCAGCACTCTAAACATCCTACCACCCCCAGGAACCCAAAAAGCATTTGGATGTAAAACTGCAGGCAATAAAAGACGTTTTATTTTTCGGTTATACCACTGGGTGAGTTGCCCTGAAGCAGTACATGTAAGGAAGAAAAACTTAAATCAGCGTAAAGAGCATCAGTAGTTTCAGAAGGGCAAATGATGGAGAAAGTATCCTTAGGTAGAGAGAAAGGAATGACTTTTACAATTTTGAGCTAAAAACTCTGAGTCCACGATGTACATATGTCAAGGGTCTTAGTGACAGAAGACTGATACAGGCAAGTGTGAAAAGAAAGCTTCTAAAATATTACAGCTGTGTTCTTGCCATGAAACAATGGCAGATTCTGAAGAAATCAAGTTAATAAGAAAACCAAATTACTTTTTACGGAGATGCCTGGGTGGCTCAGCGGTTGAGCATTTGCCTTTGGCTCAGGTCGTGGTCTCGGGATCTGGAATCGAGTCCCACGTTGTGCTCCCTGTGAGGAGCCTGCTTCTCCCTCTGACTCTGTCTCTGCCCCTTTCTCTCTGTCTCTCATGAATGAATAAATAAATCTTAAAAAAAAAATTACGTTTTATGTAAAGAGAGAAAATTTCACACAGGAAATTTGAAATATTTTACTAACTTTAATCCAATTCTGTTGAGACACTGGGAAGATAAGAACTGTATTTACAAAAAGATATACCTGACTTGAGATCATCATCTTGGCAAAGGTCATACATCAGGATAAGATTAAAACTCATATGTATTGCTAAAGCAAGATAGTCCAGCTGACTATGAACTGGCCTAGACTCCATATTAGCTTCAACTCTTTATATTTTACCACCTAAGCCTAGCTCTAAAATAATGAAATAAATTCTAATTGCTAAGAAACATAAAGCTTTGTACTTTGAAAAACCATCAAAACCATTGGGATCTGGGCAGCCCCGGTTGCGCAGCGGTTTAGCGCCGCCTGCAGCCCAGGGCGTGATCCTGGAGACCCTGGATCGAGTCCCACGTCAGGCTCTCTGCATGGAGCCTGCTTCTCCCTCTGCCTGTGTCTCTGCCTCTCTCTCTCTCTCTCTGCATCTCTATGAATAAATAAATAAAATCTTAAAAAAAAAAAACCATTGGGATCTAATGGTGAACAGGCCTTAACAAAAACCTCATATTTAAAAGCACATTCAGTGTATATAATGCTTTCCTATCCCTATCTCACAAGATCAAAAAACTTCTATTGAAGTTGGGAGGGCAGATTCAGTTGGTTGAGTGTCTGCCTTTGGCTCTCAGGTCATGATCCTAGCATCCTGGAGTGAGCCCCATATCAGGCTCTCTGCTCAGTGGGGAGTCTGCTTCTCTCTCTGCCTCTCAAATAAATAAAATCTTAAAAACAAAAGAAAGAAATAAAAAAGAAAGATGAACTGTACAAAGGTAAGAGTAGAAGCAGGGAACCACTCAGGAAGCTTTTGTAGTAGTCCAAGAGAAAGATGCTGCTGATTTTGACTGGAAAGTCTCAGTGGTTAGTAAATAGTTGAATCTGGGGTATATTTGAGACTGATGGACTAAGTGTGGGATTCAAGGATGACTCTTATGTTTTTAGCCTTTGCTATCATATTAGGTGGATAATGGTACATACCCTTTACTAAGATGAGGAAGGATTCTAGATAAAGATTTGTGGAGTAAGTCAGTCATTTTGTTTTGGTTAAGTCCAAGAAGTTCATTAGACATCTCAGTGGATATACCAAGAGGATGGTCACCTAGTATGCAAGGGATGTAAATCAGGATGGAAATATAAAATTATTTTCTTTAAAGATTTTATTTATTCCTAAGAGACACACAGAGAGAGGCAGAGACACAGGCAAAGGGAGAAGCAGGCTTTCTGCGGGGAGCCCAATGTGGGACCCGATCCTGGATCCAAGGATGATGCTCTGAGCAAAAGGCAGATGTTCAACCATGAGCCACCCAGGGGTCCCAGAAATACAAATTTAAGTCATCAGTGTTTAGACAGTATTTAAGGCTAGTGAACAGATGAGATCATCTAAGAGGGTATAGCCAGAGAACGGATGAAGGCCTTATTTCTAGTCCAGGTTATGATTTGTGGAGTCTATCCTAAGAGCAATGGGAAGGTACTGAAGGATAAATGACCACATAGTTGTGAGGTAAAGTATACTATTTATATTTCTGGTTGTAATGTGGGAAATAATCCAGAACAAGAGCAGATAAAAAAAGGACCAGGACCAGCCCGTGGTATGAAGCAGAAGTTAGTAAGTAGTCGACTGGTTTGGAAGATGCCTATGAGGCTGTCTAGTTATGATTTGGTGACTTGATGGGGGGTTGGGAGAAAGAACAAAGATGATTCCTAGTGGCTTGAGCAACTTACTGAAGAGAAAAAAGTGCCACTTTGCAGCCTCTCTGGAATACAGTGTGGAGACTCCTCAAGAAGTTAAAAATAGAGCTTTCCAATGATGCATCAGTTGAGCTACTGGGCATTTACCTCAAAGATACAGATGTAGTGCAATGACATAGTAGTCCAATGTTTATAGCAGCAATGTTCACAATAGCCAAATTGTTGAAGGAGCCACGATGTCCTTTGACAGATGAATGGATAAAGACAATGGAATATTACTCAGCCATCAGAAAGGACAAATACCTACCATTTACATCAATGTGGATGGAGCTGGAGGGTATTATGCTGCATGAAATTAGTCAATCAGAGAAAGACAATTATCCTTTGGTGACATTCCTATGTGTAATAGAACCAATAGTGAAAGGGACCTTAAGGGAAGTGGGGGAAACAGAGTGGGTAAAAATCAGAGAGGAAGACAAACTACCATGGACTCCTAACTCTGGGAAACAAAGGGTTGCATAAAGGGAGGCGGGTGGGGGGATGGGGTAACCTGGTGATGGGCATTGAGGAGGGCAGGTGATATGATGAGCACTGGGTGTTACACTATATGATGGCAAATGGAAGTTATTTTTACTTATTTTTTTTTAAAGATTCCATTTACTTATTCATGAGAGACAGACAGAGAGAGAGAGAGAGGCAGAGACAAAGAAGCAGGCTCCATTCATTTGGGGAATATACAAAAAAATAGTGAAAGGGAATAAAGGGATAAGGAGAAAAAATGAGTGGGAAATATCAGAAAGGGAGACAGAACATGAGAGACTCCTAACTCTGGGAAAGGAACTAGGGGTGGTGGAAGGGGAGGTGGGCAGGGGGTGGGGGTGACTGGTGACGGGCACTGAGGGGGGCACTTGATGGGATGAGCACTGGGTGTTATTCTATATGTTGGCAAATTGAACACCAATAAAAAATAAAGTTATTAAAAAAAAGAAAGAAGCAGCAGCAGGCTCCATGCAGGGAGGCCGACGTGGGACTTGATCCCAGGTCTCCAGGATCACACCCTAGGCTGAAGGTGACGCTAAACCACTGAGCCACCCGGGCTGCCCGTTAAATGGAATTTAAATAAAACTTTTAAAAGTGCGACTTCCTGGAAAAGGTAGCCTTAGGAAATTTTTGAGGGGACGATATGAAGTCCTTACTGGGACATGCTCCATTTCAAGGTGCCCCATGAGATACCCAGAGAAAGATTTGGGGTAGACTGTTGGGATACTGTGGTAGATTTACTACCAGCACAGGTGCAAATGAAGGAACTAAAGTTCAGAAACACCAAGGATGTAGATGTGTAGATGTGCATCTACAAGATGCCCGTGTGCATCTTCGCGCTTTCTCAGACGCCGAGGTTCAAAGCCCGGAGAAGCCTCATCGAGGACCAGGACTCAACTCTTCACCTCCGAGGTTCAGTCAGGCATTCAAAAGCAGAAACTCACAGATTACTAAAACGTGATGTGACAAGAAATGTCTCAAAGGGACTAGCCTTGCTTTCATGGCAACCGCTATGCCTGGGTCCAGGGAAGGCTGCAGACCAGAGCAGGTGTTTTCCTTGGTGGGGGAAAGCGAAGGGGGACAGAGAGGGAGGGCAGGGAGGGGAGAAGGGGACAGAAGTGGAGGGAGGGGGGATCCCTGGGTGGCGCAGCGGTTTAGCGCCTGCCTTTGGCCCAGGGCGGGATCCTGGAGACCCGGGATCGAATCCCACGTCGGGCTCCCGGTGCATGGAGCCTGCTTCTCCCTCTGCCTGTGTCTCTGCCTCTCTCTCTCTCTCTCTCTCTGTGACTATCATAAAAAAAAATAAAAAAATAAAAAAAAAAAGAAGTGGAGGGAGGGGAAGGAGGGGGAACGGGAGGGGGGAAAGGGAGGCGGAGGCGTTCTGAGGGGCCGAGCGGCCAGGGTCTGGCCTAGGACTGCTGGGGCCCCGGGGCGCTCAGCCCGGGAAGCGGGTCTGTACGAGGCGCCCCCCACCCCCACCCACCCCGGACTCTCTCGCACTCCC
This sequence comes from Canis lupus dingo, assembly GCF_003254725.2. Classification (NCBI taxonomy): domain Eukaryota; kingdom Metazoa; phylum Chordata; class Mammalia; order Carnivora; family Canidae; genus Canis; species Canis lupus. The sequence continues at coordinate 52,154,939 of NC_064260.1, read as the reverse complement.
GCGGCCCGCAAGCGGCCACCCCGCCTAGCCCTTGGGGGTATCTGCGGGACGGTGGCGCCGGGCCTCGAACTCTCCCTCGGAAAATAAAGGCAAGAAAGCGCCAACCTCAGGGGAGCACCAGGCCGCTGTGGGCCATTACCTCAGACCCAAGAACTTCCCAGGCCCGGCCGGGCTCCTACACAGGCTTAGAGTTCTTCGCGCCTCGTAAAAGAGGCCTCAGCCGAAGCTGCCACTAGAGAGCGCCCCCAAAAGCGGCGGGCGGCCACAGCCCGAGGAGCGCGACTCCGGAGCTCCCTCAGACCCCCGCGGGCGCTTTGGCTTTTGCCGCGCGCCCGCCAGGCCTTCTGCGCACGCGTAGCTGCGCTCCCCCCGCCCCCCCCCCGGCAGCCGGGCGTTCTGCACATGCGCAAACGCGCTTCCTCGCCTCGCGTAGCGGGAGCGCGCGCGCGCAGGCTTGGCCACGATGTGCGCGTGCGCTGCGTGGCGACACCGCCCTTGGGTTGCGCGAAGCCGGGGTTGGGAGAGGCCTTCGGGCCCACGCGTCGGAGCACCGGCCCCGGGCGCTTTTTTTGGTCGCTACGCAGCCTGTCCACCAATTGTTGGATTAGCGCACGCTCTGTCCCTTGGGTGGTCCGGTCGGGAGCTGCCTCCCGCGGGGCACCTACTACGTGTCAAACGTCGTGCAGGCACTTCCATACTCGCTCTCCTTCTGCCCTGACCGCCATGTTGTAAAGCAGTCATCAATATCCCAATTTTAGGGCAGCCCGGGGGGCTCAGCGGTTAGCGCCGCCTTCAGCCCAGGGCGCGATCCTGGAGACCCGGATGGAGTCCCACGTCGGGCTCCCTGCATGGAGCCTGCTTCTCCCTCTGCCTGTGTCTCTGCCTCTCTCTCTCTCTCTGTCTCATGAATAAATAAATAAAATCTTTATATATATATATATATCCTAATTTTAAAGAGTCCCGGGAATGGTCCTCTTCACTGCTCTTGCTGTTCCCATGCTTGGAATGCCTCCTTCACCCCACTTAAAAACTATTTCACATGCCCAACTCTTTGAAGGCTGAGTCTTGTCCATCTTTTTATACACAAGAAATTAAGCCTCTACTATTTATTGGGTAGTACATGCAAAGACCTGGAAAAGCAAGGCAGGAAAAGAAAGAAGTGGATGGAGGGCACGGGGAAGAGGAAAATAGATCTCAGGTAGGCACTTGCCCCACCTAAAGAAGGCCTCTGTTACCCAGTGTCCCACTGAAGGGAGGCCTTTTGAGAAGTGTGAACTGGTAATGCCAGATCTGATTTTCATGGGAAATCTCCCAATTTAAAAATGTTGGCAGCTGATTTGTGGACTGAAACTAACACATTTGTGTGCACAGGTCTTAAGCCACCCATCTGTGACTCTGACCTTGTTTGGCAAAGAGTAGAATTTGACCAAGTTAGTTGGAGGTGAGTCCCAGAGCAGGGCAGCCTTCTGACAGCTGTTGTGAACACATCCCTTGCACAATCCATGCTGGGGAACCAAGCGAAAGACCCTTCTTTGGGCAGAGTGGGGATGGGGTCCATGCAGGGTAAAGGAATCAGGATTCTGTTGAGGCTGGAGAAAACTATTCTGTACCTGTGCTGTTTACTTATAATCCACCTACCTGGATATTACTTGTACCTAAGATTGTGGTAAACAAGGTTGTGAGTCTTAAATGGCCACTTGTGATGTACATGATTTCCTATGGAGGATGACCCTGGTCAAGGGTGAAAGACAGAGGAAATAATCACTGGACACAAATACTCTTTATTTACAACCAGCCGGAAGGGAAATAGGCAGAAACCCAGGGGATTCTAACCAAAAGCCTTACTTATTACAATCCCAAATGACCAAACATCCCACTTCTTGCCATCTACAATTATGGGTTGCCAAATGAAATAAAAGGAACACACTGACACTTTGAGTAAGATGGAACTGAAGTGTCTCCTGGCAGACCCACACACTGCTGTTGAGGCTTGGAGCAGCACCTGGTAAGCCAGAGGGGGCTTCCCAGCCCACGTGGTCCACTGTTATTTCCTTCCTGTTTGCACAGGGTAGCAACTACATGTTGGGCACTTTCTTTTATGATGAGGTCAAGGCTGCTTCCACTGGGGCTGTGGCTGAGGGCCCTTAATGGGATGCAGCTAGAGGGAGGAATTCTTACCTGAATTAAGAAGAGAAGGGGCAGAGAAGGGCCAGAGAAGGGGCAAGCTGACACCTGAGCAGGAATGTTAAGTGCCCAGAATTTCAGGAGGAACTTAGAGCAAGTAATATTATTAGAGAAGGGAGGTTGCAGTGAGTATTTCCACTAAGAGAGTGGATTCAGGAATTTGGAGCCAGTCAGATAAAGGGATAACAAATATTTAATCAACAAATATTTATTTGAGTAACTATTAACAAGCACTATTCTAGCCCTTTGGGGATACCTTGGTGAAGAAGACAAAATTAACTCTCATTATGGAGATAACCCTGAGATTAAACTAGATGGGAGGATCGTAGCTTGCTTTCGTGAGCTACCCAGGAGGGCTGTATGACTGACCTTGCTTAAAGAGCTACAGGTGGCCCATTCACTGGCCACCATAGACAAGACAGTGGAAGGGGCAATGCTTGTGGGCTTGAGGGCTGCCTTGTACCTTGATATTCTTTTTTACTTTAAACTGGTATTGCATTTATTTTTTTAAAGATTTTATTTATTTATTAGAGAGAGAGAGAGTACAAGTAGGGGGAGAGGTAAACAGAGGGAGAGGGAGAAGCAGGATTCCTGCTGAGCAGGGAGCCCAACGTGGGGCTTGATCCCAAAACCCTGGGGATGATGACTTGAGCTGAAGGGAGACACTTAACTGATTGAGCCACCCAGGTGCCCCAAACTGGCATTACGTTAAAAAGAAAAATTTGGGATCCCTGGGTGGCTCAGTGGTTTAGAGCCTGCTCATGGAGCCTGATTCTCCCTTTGCCTGAGTCTCTGCCTCTCTGTGTGTGTGTGTGTCTCTCATGAATAAATAAATAAAATCTTTTTTTTTTAGATTTATTTATTTATTTATTCATGAGAGACACAGAGAGAGAGAGAGAGGCAGAGACAGGAGGAGGGAGAAGCAGGCTCCACGCTGGGAGCCCGACGCGGGACCGGATCCCGGGACCCCAGGACCGCGCCCCGGGCCAAAGGGAGGCACCAAACCACTGAGCCACCCAGGGATCCCCATAAATAAAATCTTTAAAAAAAAAATTCCCTGTAGTAGCGTTCACTGTTTTTGGTGTATTAAGTCTGTTATTTTAACATATGCATAAATTCAAGGGTAGATCAGGAGAGAGAAAGAATAGTTTTGTCACTTCAAAAAATTACCTTAGGTTACCACTTTGTACTCAAACCCTCTTCCTACCCCAACCACTGGCAAACTGTTCCCCCATTCCTAGTTTTCCAGTATGTCACATAAATGGATTCATACAGGATGTAACCTTTTGGAATTGGGTTCTTTCTCTGGGTGACACATTTAAATTTATCCATGCTGTTGTATATATCCATAGCTCATTACTTTTTATTGCCAAGAAATATTCTTTTTTATTATTTTTAATTTTAAATATTTTATTTGTTTATTCATGATAGACACACAGGCAGAGACAGAGACACAGGCAGAGGAGAGGCAGACTCACTGTGGGGAGCCCGATGCAGGACCATCCCAGGACCCCAGGATCACGACCTAAGCCAAAGACAGACACTCAAGCACTGAGCCCCCCAGGTGCCCCTGCCAAGAAGTATTCTATTGCATGATATTCCACCACTTTTTTATTATTTGGCTCTTGACATTTGGGTTGTTTTAAATTTTTGGCAATCTTGAATAAAGCTTCTATAAGGATTGACATACCAGTTGTTTAAACTTAAGTCTTCATATTTCTCAAGTAAATACCTAGGATGGGGATCTCTGGATTGTATGGCAAGTGTGTGTTTGGATTTATAAGAAACTACCAAACTGTTTTCCAGATTGGCTGTATCGTTGTGCATTCTTACCAGCAGAGTATGAGAGTTTTCATTGCTGTGCATCCTTGTCAGCACTTGGTATGTTAGTTTTATTTTTTTTTTGCCCACTATAATAGATGTTAATGGTATCTAGTGTAGATCTAATTCATATTTCCCTAATGACTACTAACGTTGAGCATCTTTTCATGTGTTCTTGGGATTCTTGAGAATTGATAAACCTGTACCCCAACTCGCAAACCAACCTACAGTGCTAAAGAGACTTATATGGATTCATATTTGGGTTTTTTTTTAAGATTTTATTTATTTATTCATGAGAGACAGAGAGAGAGAGAGAGAGGCAGATACACAAGCAGAGGGAGAAGCAAGTTCCATGCAGGGAGCCTGATGTGGGACTCGATCCCAGGTCTCCAGGATCATGCCCTGGGCTGAAGGTAGCGCTAAACCGCTGAGCCACCCAGGCTGCCCAGAGACTTATATGGATTCATATTTGGCCTGGCATACTGGAACATTTTAGCAGCAATGCTTAGCAGATGACAATTGGCTTGAAAGCACACATGCCAGATCTGTCAAGCCAACAAGCAGGCGGCAAGAGGCTCCTGGCTGCTAGCACTGTCTCCTCTGTTCCAGGTTTTAAGTAGAGGAAGATATTTTTTGCCTTTGCCTTTGGGATGTGCTCCTTGTCAGACTCTACATCATCACTGCAAAGTTTTGTGGGGTTTTTTTTTTTTTTTTTTTTTTTTGCTTGGGCCTCCTATTTAATATTTTCCCTTTCTTCTTTCCTTTGCTAAATAACTATTTATTGGAAGCTCACTGCATGACAGGCACTGTGCTAGGCTCTAGGATCACAAAGTTGAAGAAGATGCCAACTCACAGTAGGTTCTCATTCTAATGGGGGTATTGACATAAAGCAGATTTGTAAATGCAGTGCAGTAAGGGCACTGATACATCAGTGTTCCAGGCCTTTGGGGACCTAGAGGATGATTCTTAACCAGCCAGGAGTTGAGAGGGCTTCCTGGAAGAGAAAACAGCTGCAAGGAGTCCTGAAGGATGGGTGGCTCTTGGGCTAAGAGACACAAAGAGGACATTCTAGGTGGAAAGACAGGCTGCGCAAAGGCCTAGCAATAAGAAATAGCAAGCTGTGTGTACACTTTTGTGAGAAGTTCAGCTTTCCTCAGATCTCTGTGTGGTGGTGTGGCATGGCAGGAGATGGGGACAATGAAGGAGATAGGGGATAGATCATGGAGAAGCTTGTGCTGACAATCTTGAATTTATCCCCAAAGCTGTAAGGTACTTTTGAAAGTTAGATTTGGTGTGGGGTGCCTGGGTGACTCAGTCAGTTAAGTGTCTGGCTCTTGATTTTGGTTCAGGTCATGATCTCAGGGTCTTGAGATCAAGCCTCATATTAGGCTCCACATGTGGAGCCTGCTTAAGATTCTCTCTTTCCCTCCCCCTCAGCCCCCACCCCACCCACTTATGCGCTCTCTCTCTCTCTCTCAAAAATAATAATTATTATTACTATTGTTTTGAAAGACTTTATTTATTTATGAGAGACACAGAGTGGGAGAGGCAGACACAGGCAGAGGGAGGAGAAGCAGGCTCCATGCAAGGAGCCTGATGTGGAACTCAATCAAGGGAATCCGGGATCAGGCCCTGAGCCAAAGGCAGATGCTCAACCGCTGAGACACCAATAATAATAATTAAAATAAAATTTAGATTTTGGTTTTAGAAGTGCCTTCCTTTTCTATTTTGCTAACTCATCCTTCAAGGCACATCTCAAAGTCCACCTCCTCTGGGAAGTCCTCTCCAATCCCCCTAACCAGAAAGATTGGCTCCTTCCTAGGGCTCTTTGCCCACTTTGTACTTACTAATCAGTCGGCCTGGAGGGTGGGACTATAATTTGTCCCACTTTGGGCTCCTCATGACACTTGACACGGGGCAACACATAGAAGGTGCTAATAAATACCTGATGAATGTGAATGAATTTGTGAATGGAGGAAGTTTTCTGGGCAGCCCAGCTCCAGAATCTGTCAGATTATACTAGTGCTTCTCAAATTTGAGCATGTGTCAGAATCACCTAGTGGGCTTGTGGATTGCTAAGCTTAGTCTCTAAATTTCAGGGGCCTAAAAATTTGCATGTTGAACAAGCAAAGTAAGTTCCCAGGTGATCATGATGCTGCTGGAGAGGACCACACTCAGAGAACCTTTGATGTGGTTGTGGTTACAATTCACGTGCTTCTCATAGCCACGCCCTAAGCCAGGCATTGTCATGGGGCCCTCATCGCTGCTGTTTATCACAGTTGTCTGACCACCTGACCTTTCAGAGGATCCCTTCACAGGATTTCCTTAGTCTTGACTCTGTTCCATCCCTTAGAGCTGGAGCTGGGCATTACAGTGCCCTCTCCTGTTCCTTTTCTCCCAGGGGGTCACATGGGTTCCTTAACAGTCTTCTCTCCCACTGAGTAGTTCACCAGTGAGCTCCAGAGGACAGGACAAATCCCGAGTGTGACCTGTGAAGAAGCCTGGGATATATCATGGCTCTTCCTAATAGGTTCAGAAAGGGGTCTTGTCCCCTTTAAGAGACCTGCTTCCTGGGCCTCTGGCAGCTCCCCATCTCCCTCTTCCTGGGTGGGAAGAAGCTGCTTAATTAACAGCTCCACTTCCTGCAGCACCTGGGGCTTCCCCTCCCCTGAGCTCCTGCCACCTCCCTTTGGGCTCTTTGGGCTTCCCAAGTCAATTACCAGAGCCAGGTGACGTCTTCAACCCTCAGCTGGGGAAGGCTGGAGGCCAGAGTCTGGCCTGGCAGGGCCACAGGAAAACTGACTAGTGCAGAGAGGCAGTCCTAGGGGGTAGGAGCAGGGAGGTTTCCTAAGGGAAACTCATTTGATCGGCTGGTTTTTTCTGCTTTGCGTTTTGGTTGTCTAGGTTCTCTGCAAGGCTGTAAAACCGTGAGACTACTCAAGCGTGAGCCTTGTAGAGCTCAGGGATGCAATGCGTTGGGCTAGGTCTGCTCAAAGAGGCCTCAGAATCCTTCCTGGCTCCTCCAGTGCCAGCAGCCCTAGATGGAATTGCAACCCAAGCAGCTGGTGGGCTGTCTATCTCGAGGTCCATGGCCAACAGTGAATGCACCTTCATTGCCATCAAGACTGATAGAGTCCAGTGCAGCCTCTTTGGAGAGATCATCAAGCATTTTAAGCAAAAGGGATTATTCCTCATTGCTATGAAATTAATTCAGGCTTCGAAAGACCTTCTCAAAGAACACCGACTTGAAGGACCATTCATTCTCTGCCATCCTGGTAAAGTACTTGCAGTCAGAGTCTGTGGGTGCCATGGCCTGGGAGGGGCTGAATGTGTTGAAGACAGGCCAAGTGATGCTCAGGCAGACCACCCCTTCGTACTCCAAGCCTGGGACCATCCCTGGGGACTTCTGCATCCAAGTTGTCAAGAACATTACCCACGGCAACAATTCCGTGTAGAGTGCAGAAAAGGAGATTGGCTTATGGTTTCGGCCTGAAGAGTTGGTGGATTAGAAGAACTGTGCACAGAACTGGTTCTATGAGTGATGAGAGAGCAGACCTTAGTGCTTTGCCTACTCTGTTCCCTTTCCCTCTTATGGGCAGGGGGCCAGGCTCTAACAAATCCAGTTATTTTTGAGAACTTCCTTATAAACAGGAGGGTAACTGGGAGTGCTCCCTGTTCAGTATTATGTGCTACCATCAGATTAAAATGTTTCATCCCCCTCAGCCCCTCACCCCAAAATAAGAGAATCTTTCTAGGCTCAGCTTAGACCTTGGAGGCCTTTGTGGATTTAGTAAAGAGAGTTGATTTCTGCCAGTTGTGGCTACCACAAGACAGAAACAGAGAACTCCAGCAAGGAGGTGAGAGAGAGGGACCCCTGGGTAGCTCAGCGGTTAAGCACGGCTGCCTTCAGCCCAGGAAGTGATCCTGGAGTCCCTGGATTGAGTTCCACATCAGGCTTCCTGCATGGAGCCTGCTTCTCCCTATGTCTCTGCCTCTCTCTCTGTATCTCTCATGAATAAATAAATAAAATATTAAAAAAAAAAGGAGGTGAGAGAGACTCTGGAGAGAGCCCTTTAGAAGACTTATCCTTGGAAAGGCTTTGTGTTTGGACCTAGCTGGGTGACTGAGCCCTTAGATGCTCAAGTGTGCCAAGAATTCTCCAGAGAACCTAATCTAGACACTAGGTCCCAGGCCAGTCCAGGGCGTCACATTGCTGGGGGCTGGGCAGCATTCTGTATTTGTACCAAGAATTCTTCTTTTTTTTTTTTTAAGATTTTATTTATTTATTCATGAGAGACACACACAGAGAGAGGCAGAGATATAGGTAGAGGGAGAAGCAGGGTCCCTGCAGGGAGCCTGATAAGAGACTCGATCCCAGGACCCCGGAATCATGACCTGAGCCAAAGGCAAACGATCAACCACTGAGCCACCCAGATGCTCCTGTACCAAGGATTCTAAGTGGGTTTTGTCTAAATTAAAATATATGCTTATTATGACAATCTTCAAACATATAGAAAAGTTGTACACCTACCTTTCTGGACTATCATTCTTATTTAACTCTACTTGCTTCATCTCATACCCTTTCATCTACCCATCCTTCGGCCATCTATCAAGCCATTCTTTTTTGAGAATTTCAAAGAAACTACAGATATTGGTATTCTTCCCATAAATACTTTATCATGTACTTCATTAAATAGGAATCATATTGATTTATGAGTTTTTTCTTTTGAAATAAAATTTACATAAAATGAAATGTCTAAATCTTAAGTGTACATTTGCTACATTTTAACAAATGCATACACCTATGTAACCCAAATCCCTATCAAGATATGGAATACTACCAACACACCAGAAAACTCCCTCATGCCCCTTCCCAGTCAATCCCTGCCCTCACTTCCACCACCACCACCACCCCTGGAAGTTACCACTATCCTAATTTTTATCTATCATAAATTGTTTGCTTATTTTAGAACTTTATATAAATGAAAGCATATAGTGTATACTATTTTGCATAAAGCTTCTTCCACTCAGCATATTTTTGAGCTTTATTCATATCAGTGCAGTTTGTTCCTTTTAATCCCTAAATGATATGCTATTGTATGAATACACTACAGTTCATTTGTGCATTTTTCCAATTGATAGCCATAACTATTACAGCAATTGCATTGTGGAGTAGCTAATGACGTAAGAAATGCCTACGCTATTCTATTAAGAAAACATTTCATGATACAAAATTTATATGCAATATGATCCTAACTGTGTGAAGAAAATAATTTGTAGTAAATATGCTAAAATGTTAACGTGGGCTTTGCTATGCTCTAAAACCTTGTTTTTATTAATTAGTTTTATATTATTTATTTTTATAAATAATTATAGATTCACAAGAAGTTGCAAAGGTAGTATAAAGAAGTCCTATACATTTCATCCTTTGTCCTCAATGATTACATCTTACGTGACCTAGTACCATATTAAAACTAGAAAAATGTCATTGCTATAAATTGTGTGTGTGATTCAGAATAATTTTATCAGATGTGTAAATTCATGTAATTATCACATGCAAGGTACAGAATTGTTCCATCCTCAAAGATGCAACCCTTTATAGCCACATTCATCTCCACCACCATCCCTAACCCTTTGCAATCACTAATCTGTGCTCCATCTCTATAATTTCATCATTTTGAGAATGTTACATAAGTGGAATCATGCAGTATGTGGCTTTTTGAGATTGGCTTTTTTCACTCTGCATCATGATCTCGAGACCCATCAAAGTTATCAGGTGTATCTGTAGTCATTCCTTTTTATTGCTGAGTAGTATTCAACAGTATGGATAATCCCCCCCCACCACCACACACACACACAATTTTCAAAGTTCCTACTAAGCATGAAATATTTTTTTTTAGCATGAAATATTTTAATTCTTAGGAAAAAAGAAAAGTATTGACAGGGGGCGGAGAGTGCAATGCATAGAGAAACAATTCATGCCTTCAAGGAAATATCGTGTTGAATTAAATAACAGAATTTTAGGTTTGGCAGTCACCTATGTAAGTTTTTCATTTTGCAGGTGTCCTCCTTGCAATATCCTGATAGGTAGTTGTGCAGCCTTTGTGTGGATATTCCTAGTGACAGAGAACTCACTATCAAATGAAGCAGCTCATTAAATTGATAACAAAATGTGCCTTTCTTCCTAGAGCCTACGCATGACTGAGAGAAGATCTTCTGTCATAAGTTATGTTTACCCTGCCTGGGGTCTCTTCCCTGTCTCCCCTAACCAGGTAAACACAAGCCCATGACAGTGAGCAAAGCCTGCAGAGTCTGACCAAGCCGTTGGATATGCTAGATCCAGGAATGTCTTTTCTAGGGAGATTTCAGTATTCACTGGCTTAGAAAAGCAGGAGGCTGCAGACCTTTAAAAATGGAACAAAATTCTGCATGAGCACACACACAGATACCCACAGTCCCCTAAGAATAGTCTCCTTTCTGCATTGTAAGATGCCCCCCACCCAGAAGGCACTGATGCACTAATCCAAGAGGAAAGGTCTCAGATTCTCTCCTGCTTCCAGTCCTTTGTAGTTGACCTAAGATCAATTTTCTTTCCCTTCAGCTTTCCTTGAGAGCAGACTCTGATCTGTCCATGGTTCTGATTGCTAATAGATTTCACTGGAAGGCAAGGCATGGGTTATTTCATTCATTCATTTGTGATAACTAGCATTTATTGAGCACTTAATAAGTGCCAGAGACTGTGATATGCTCCTTATATTCAGCTTCTTTTTTTAATTTTTATTTATTTTTGATAGTCACACAGAGAGAGAGAGAGGCAGAGACACAGGCAGAGGGAGAAGCAGGCTCCATTGCACCGGGAGCCCGACGTGGGACTCGATCCTGGGTCTCCAGGATCACGCCCCGGGGCCAAAGGCAGGCTCCAAACCGCTGCGCCACCCAGGGATCCCTTATATTCAGCTTCTTTTTACTGATGTCTACCAGACATAATGAAGAAGAGCACAGATCATAAACATACAGCTTAATGATACATACAGTGAATGTATTTCATACAGTGAACCAAAATGAAGATCAAGAAATAGAACATTATTAGCACCCAAGAAGGCCCTTCATCTCTCCTTCTAGGTGCTGTCCTCCCATTGTAACCACTGCCTCGACTTTTTTTTTTTTTTAGATTTTATTTATTTATTCATAAGAGACACACAGGAGAGGCAGAGACACAGGCAGAGGGAGTAGCAGGCTCCCTGCAAGGAGCCTGATTTGGAACTCGATCCCTCAGGATCATGACCTAAGCCAAAGGCAGACGCTCAACCACTGAGCCACCTAGGTGGCCCCAACCTTGACTTTTAACAGCATAGATTACTTTTTTCCTACTTTTGAAATTTATATAAGTGGATCATACAAATTGCCTTCTCTTTTGTGTCTGTCTTCTATAGGCCAACATTATGTTTGTGAAGTTTTTTCATATCCTTCTAGATAGCTGTAGTGTATTTACCCTTGTTGCAATATAGCATTACCCTGTGTAAAACATTCTGCAATTTATTCATTCTACTGCTGAAGGGCATTTGAGTTGTTTCCAGTTTTCTGCCACTATGCATATTGCTGATAGAAACATTCTTGCTCATAGCTTTAGATGAACATATGCCTTTCCATTATATATATTACATATGCATGTATATATGGATATGTATACACACATACATATATACACTGGGTGGAATGTGGTACATTTTTCAGTTGAGAAACTGAGGCCTGAAGAAGTTAAGCCAGGAAGTAGTGGAGCTGGGACATGAATTCCATCCTGTGTGGTGTTGGAGCTCAAGCTCCAATAACTATCATGCTTTACTGCCTCCCAATGCATGGGCCATTTAAAATACTCATGATGTTGGGGTGCCTGGCTGGCTCAGCATGCAACTTTTGATCTTGGGATTATGAGCTTTAACCCCATGTGAGGTGTAAAGATTACTTAAAAATAAAATCTTTTAAAAAGAAAAAAAGTAGGGGCACCTGGGTGGCTCAGTGGTTGAGTGTCTGCCTTTGGCTCAGATCATGATCCTGGGGTCCTGGGATAGAATCCCGCATTGGGCTCCCTGCTGGGAGCCTGTTTTTCCCTCTGCCTGTGTCTCTGGCTCTCTCTGTGTGTCTGTCATGAATAAATAGATAAAATCAAAGAAGAAAGAAAAAGAAAGAAGAAAGAAAGAAAGAAAGAAAGAAAGAAAGAAAGAAAGAAAGAAAGAAAGAAAGAAAGAAAGAAAGAAAAAAGGAAAGAAAGAAAAAGAATTCATGATGTGCCAGACTGGTTGCTGCCATCGAGGGAGATAAAAGATAGGAAGGCTCAGTCATGCAAGAAAGAAAATGATAGATGGGTGTGATAAAGAACCTGAGTAAAAGGGGGTCATTTTTACTTTGGAAGATCACAGGAGGCTTCCTAGAGGAAAAAGCATCTAAAGTAAAAAGATGGGAGGCAGATTCTGGGCATGCCAGAGTGATGAGGGAAGGTATGCCAGGGTGAGAGAGTCTGGGGGCATAAGAAGAAGTCCTCATAGAGTCACAGCTGCAAGGATCCTCAGAGGTCACCTTGTTGAGTCTCCATTGTCCACTCACCCATTTTTACATTGCTGGCTTCTAAATTTATATACCCAGTCTCAACCATTACCCTGATCTCTAAACTCTTTTCTATCTAGTTGGATGACAAATAGGCATCTCAAATTTAACATTGCCAAGACAGGGATACTGATCTTGTCCCTACACTCTCCAAACAGCTCCTCTTCCAATATTTCTTGCTTTTTGGAACTAGCAGCCACCAACTACTCAGGCCCCCAACCACAGCACCATCCTTCCTCACTCCCTTTTCCCTAATCCAATCCATGAACATGTCCCACCAGCTATATTTACAAAGCATACTCTCCTTAGCACCTCCCCACTACCACCTTGGTCATGACTACCACCATCACTCACATGGACAGCTGCAACAGCCTCCTTGCTGTTCTCCCTGCTTCCCCACTCCTTTGGAAGGCCACAGGGAGAAGCCTTCTTTGCCTCTTCTAGCTTCTGGTGGTTCCAGATGTTCCTTGGCTTAGGGCTTCCTAACCCCAATCTCTACCTCTGTCTCCACAAGGCCTCCTCTTGCACCTTTTCTTCCCATTATTGATGACCTCCTTTTATTGGTCATTAAATTTAGGATCCACCTGGATAATCCACAATGATCTCATCTTAAGATCCTTAACTTAATTACATTTGCAAAGATCCTTTTTCCAAATAAGGTCACATTCATAGGTCCTGGGTGGACATATCTTTTATGGAATCATCATTCAACTGGGTACAGAGGTGAATCTCAGAAGCTAAAAGAGGTTTTTTTTTTTTTTTTTTTTTTTTTTTTGCTAAAAGAGTTTAAATTGAGTTTAAACTTTAGTCCTCCAGTGAGTGATTACTTTTCAAAGCGTAGAAGACTCTTGGCCCGCACATACTTGCTATCTCAGCACTGACTGTCCATGCGTCACTTCAAAGGTCATTCGGAGGAGGAAGTGTCTGCATTGTGCTTGCTGCAAGACTAACTTGGGGCTGTGAGTTTAGCCAACGACCTTGCTGCAACCTCAAACCCACCAGATCATTGATAGAGGTATTGCCACTGCTACTAAGGGGTCAAATAGTTTCCTTCTGAAAAATGACCTCCCCAAAGAGAGCTAGCTAGCTAGCTATTTGCTCTGCTGGTGACAAAAGGAAAAAGAAGGGATCCAAGAAAGTGCTGGTTCTTACCAAGGATGGTAGGCAGCCTTTACAATGTATGTTCCCCAATGATCCCCCTCTTCTGGTTATTATGCCATTGTATCATCCCCTTCTCTCAGGCCTGGGCTAGGGATACAATACAGTAAAAGTGTCAAGGTGTTATTTCTGAAATGTCATGGCTTCTGTATTGTTCATCTTTTCTCACTCTCTAGATTTCTTGCTCTGAGGGAAGCCACCTCCTATGTCAACCTGCCCTGTGGGGAGGCCCATGTGGCAAGGAACTAATCTCTCCAGCCAATAGCCTACAAGAACCTGAGGTCCCTGGTCCAGCAGTCCTCAAGGAACTGAAGCCTGCCAACAACCTTGTGTGTGAGCTTGGAAGCTGACCTCCCTGCCCTAGTTGAGCTTTCTTATGACGCAGCTCTGGCCACCACTTTATTGTTTTTGCTGTCGTTTTTCCTGGCCAACATTTTAGAGCCTGTGGAAGAAGATCCTGAACCAGATGCCCCCATCTAAGCTGTACCCAGATTTTCCCCGACAAAAACTTTGAGATAGTAAAACATTTGTCAGTTAAGCCACTAAGTTTTGGAGCAATTTGTTTTGCAGTGATAGATACACTCAGATATAAATTCCTAGGATATATTCGACCATGTGGAAGCCTCATGCTATTTACAAATTTGAGGATTCACAGATATTAGCTCATATCCTTTCTCAAGAACCTACAACATCTCCTCCCACTCCTTTTCCTTTTATATTTTAAGGAAACATAATACCAAACTATAGTGACAGTTACACTTTCTATTTTATTCTGCCTCCTGTGTTGTGAGCATTTCCAAACTCATTAACTATTCTTCAAAGCATTCTTTATTCCTAGCACCTCTTCAGCAGCCCGTTATAGGAGTGTACCCACGTTAATTTAGTCACCCCTCTCTCTTATGTTTTGAGCTTAAGGGAGGGTTTTAACTCCTTGGGTCATGTCTATTAGCACTTCCTGACCCCATCAAGCTGGGCTTACAGGAGGAGTATGAGGTAGGTAGAAGGCAGGATCATCTGTGTCTAAGTCTCCTGATGTCACATCAAGTCTGTACCACTTCCTAGCTATGTGTCCTTAGGCTTGTTGCTTAACACTCCTAGGCCTCAGTTTCCCCTCCTGAACAGTTGGAATAGTAACCACACCTACCTGAGTTTTTAGAGGCATAACCTGGAGTTAATCCAAGTAAAACAGTACAGTATCTGATAAATTTTAGGGTATGTGGACACAAGCCAGACCACAATATCCTCACACACACACCCTGCTCCTCGTTGGGTCCTGGTCCATGGTACATTGTATCAACTCTTGTCCCAGACTCCAGCTGACTTCCAATCAAAAGCACCTTGGCTTTCCTCCCATCAGTCCGCTCTCCATGAACCTGTGGTGACCCTGGCTCTGGCATCCTCCATAATCCTGCAACCATCACACCTGCTCTAGCTGTGTGGCCCTGGGCACGTCCATCCTGTCTCTGGGCCTCAGCTTCCTCATTTGCAATATAAGGAGAGGGCTAGATTGGGAGGCCCACGAAGGATTGCCCACCTCTAAACTCTAGACTATTCCCTCTTTTTTCAAAGGCTCTTCAGTTTCAACTGTGCAGAGTACAACCAGAGCTTTAAAGAGCTGACCAAAGCAAAAAGAATTGGAAAACACTTTATTTGCTATAACATGTGTGCTGAGACTTGTCCTCAGCATCCTGGAGTGTATCAAATACTAGCATAGTGTTTGTTTACAGGTGTATGAAAATCTGGGTGATGAATTGGAGTTTCTCATCTCTGGTCCCTTATAAAGAACTCGGTCCCCCATGCCCCCACCCCACCAGATACTGCTGCTCTGACCTCTAGCCTGGGAGAAGGAGGGGGCTCTTTGGGAATAGCCCTCAGAGCTGACCCTGGAGAATCTCCCAGAGGTCTTGGTATGGCTATGGGTGCCCCTCCTGCAGAAATCCCTGGGGAGACTGTTCCAGGCTTCTCCGCAAATCCAACCCACAGGTTCAGTTCCTTGGCACTGAAAGCACTGCTAGGGAAGAAAGAGTCCACTTCTGGGCTCCTGATTGGCCTCTCCCCATCCAGGCTTGAACTCTGGACTAGCCCCAGCTAGGGCGAGGTTTCAGGAACTGCAGGGCTCTGTGGCCCTGGGAATGACAAACCAGAAGAAAAAGCTCCTCCCCACTCCCAGCACTTAAACCTTCTCACACCAGCCCCCAATTTCTAGGACTTCAACTCCTAGGGTGCCTAGACCAGGAGATACTCCTAGGGTATCCCACCAGGAGAAGGAGGAGATGGTAGTATTTCAGGTCCAAAAAAAGGCTGTGTGACCTTGGGCACGTCACATGGCTTCTCTGGCCACTGTCTCCTTTATCTAAAAAGTGGAGTGATAATCCGGATTTTGAATGACCATGAAGTCAAAATAAGATAATGGCTGTGACAGGGCCTGGTAGAGTGCTGGGCAGCAGCGATGACTTTCTTTTCCTGGTGAAATGCCGGGTCAGCTGGTCAGCCAAGAGAGGCAACTGCCAATGGTAAGGGAGGAGATGCCTATGTGCTGAGGCTGCCACTTCAGCCCAAGGAAGGGGCTAGCTCAGCTCCCAGGGATGCCTTAGAAGTGGATTTGAGCAGAGGAGAGCAGGGGGAAGGCCAAGAGTAGGTGGGGGCTGGGATCCACACCCAGCCCTTGTTGGTCTGCTGCCAATAACGCTGGTTTGTGCTCCCCACCCTCCAGGCAGGCCAGCCCCAGGGCAGCTGAGAGGCTGTCAGGGCCCAGCTTCCCTCTGGTGGGGTGCTCCATCACAGGGGGCTGTAGAGGGGCAGGTTGGGCTGAGGGGCTGGGCAGTAGAGTGTCGAGATTGCAGGAAGGCCTCAGCAGGCTGGAGCCAATGGGTGAGGCTGACTGGATGGGGCTAGGGGACAGTTGGGCAGGAGGTGCGGTGAGCTCAGTGGAGCCAAGTGACAGAGAGGGCAAAGGGGACAGGGGGAGGCTAGGTGAACTATGAGGCTGTGGATCTGGAGAGAGCCGGTGAGCCAAGGGAGAAGAGACTGGGGTCTGAAATAGGCCCAGCTGCTCCTGGCAGCCATGTTGTCCGTGGGGCACAGGGTCCGGGGGCTGTTGGGTCTGGGCCCAGCGGCCAGGGGTCACTGGAGCCAACCAGGTGGCACAGTCCATCCGGCACCGGCACTCATGGGCATGCAGGGTCCGGCTCCACCACAGCAGCTCCGTCTGCAGGGCCTGGATTTCCTTCCGCAGCACATGGTTGTGTTTCTCCAGTGTCTCGTGCTGCTGGGGGCAGAAGCAGATGGGTGGGGAAGGGGATGTCAGCCAGCATCCAGAGCCCAGCATGAGTCCTGTCCCCTGTCTCCAGAGTCCTTAACTTAGGGAGAAAGATACTGCTGCCATCCAAATGTCTGAACTAGGGCCCCTTGGCTCCTCTCTGGCCAACTCTGCACAACTACCCAGCCCACCCTGTCCATTCTACCCCTGAGGCCATTCTACCAGGGCTCAGATTGGCCTGCTGTGCATCCTTGCCACCAGTTCCCTAAGCCAGCTGGTCTCTACCAAGCCAGCCAAGTCCACTCACCTGAGAACCCCACCAGCCTCCTAACTGGGGCGCCTCTGAAACCACTCTGTTTTCTTGGCCCAGAGGAACCATTTGGCAATTATATCATCAACTGAACATTAAAGTCCTTTAAAGACTTCCCCGCCTCCCTGGGCACAGCTGCCCCAGCTCACACCACCAGCTTGATCTCTCTGACTTTTCCAGCTCCCCTTAACTTTCTGTCCCTCAAGTGAACTCTGCTTCCTCACCACATTTCCCATCTCCTCTACCTGGACACTGCCAGCACCTTCTCCCCTGGCCTAATCCTGAACTTGTCATGACAACCTAGAGGTCATTCTGTCTTGCACACCTCTAGGCTGCTTCATGCCACTATCAGACCTCCCCAGTGCCCAGAACTTATTCACTGAGGCACTGTGAGAGGAGCCCAGAGTAGTATTTCACAGGGTGGCAGCACTGGTATGTTCTATTCGGCACCCCTGAATCAGCATCTGGTAAGCTCTGTTCTTCTGGACTCCAGGTTCTGAGAACCCACTGAGAGTTAGCATGCAGCTCAAAACAACCATTTATACTGACAGCAATGAAAGAACTTTTTTTCCACAGCAACTAAGGCTGAGTGACTTCCTCTGGTTCCCTTCCCAACCTCATCCCTTTTGTGGACAATTGTTATTTATTTTTTTCTTTTTTTCATGTATTTGAGAAAGAGAGAGAGACTGCGTGGGTGCGTGCGTGTGTGCGGGGGTGGGGTGGGGCAGAAACGCAATCTCAAGCTGACTCCTTGTCTAGCACAGGGCCCTAGACTCCAGGCTTCATGCGGGGCTCCGCCTCACAGCCCATGAGATCATGGCCGGAGCCGAAACCAAGAGCCAGATGCTTATCTGACTGAGCCCTTCCAGGACAGTTTTTAAACAGAGAACCCACAAGGGTGTTTTATGTAAAAATGCTGCTTAGGGCATGAACTCAAAGTTCTTTTTTTTTTTAACTCAAAGTTCTAACAGGCCTCAAAGCCACTAGCAGCCCGACTTCCAGGCTGGTCTCTGCAAGGGGAATGATGTTTTTAAAACATTATCACTAGGTCACCAATCACCTAAATTTTCCAAAGGCTTCAATTTACCTGCAGAAACGGAATCACTTGATGGTTCCCTCCTTCATTCATTTGCCACCTCCAGGCTGCTCAAAGGTCACCTCCTCAGGGAAGGCCTCCCCAGTTAGGTTTCCATCACTCCCCCCGCCCTCCCTTGCCTTGTCCCTGCTGCATTTGGCCCCACACCACTTATCACCAGCTGACATTCCCCAATCCCTCATGGATAATTTATTTGTCTGTCTGACTCCCCAATGAAAATACAAGCCCTAGAGAGTGTGGGGTAGGCTTTTGTCTGCTGCGTTCACAGATGTATCACGGATGCTTAGAACTGTACCTGTCACACAGGAGACACTCAATAGGCCTTTCCGGAAGGAATGAACACATGAATGCATGAAGTCTCTACCCCTGCCAGGCAGGCATTATCCTGGTCCTCACTCATACAGTGTACTAGGTGCTGCTTCCTCATGTCCAGGCCAACCCTACTTCATTTGCTGGCAATGCTTTTTCTTACCTTCAATCGTTTGGAAAACTCCTATGCGTCCTTCAAGACCAGCTCAGACTCCCTCTCTGTCATCACTCTGATGCCACTACCTGTGTGTTGCCCCAGCTATGTGCTCCTAGAGCACTTTCTTTTGACACCAGCATCTGCTCCACAGGGCATGACTGAGTTCCTTCTCTTTTTTGGGCACTGTTTCAGGTGATGGGGAAAAGGAAAGAGCAGGAGCACATAGTTCCCTGACTTCATGGCACTTCCAGTCTGGTGAGGAAGACAAGCAACGGACCTCTACACATGTAATCAAAGTTCAGGCCTAAGAAGAAAAGTAGAGCAGAGTAATAAGTACTCAGCTCTTTAGATCACGTGGCTTAGAAAGGCACTTCTGCAGAGGTAATGTTTAAACCAAACAGCTGGAAAGAAGGGAGGATCTAGCCAGACTGTGGTCTGAGGATAGAGGGGAGAGTCTCTGCAGAGGCCCTGGGCTGGATGTGCTTGCTCAGTGAAAGAACAGGGAGAAGAGGATGTGGGCCGTTAGGGGAGGAGGGTGGATGGGGGGGCCTCGCAGACAGGGCAGAGCCTTAGGCATGGAGGGCTGGGAATTTCACTCATAAGCTAAGGCGCTAAGGCGTATGCAGCCTTCCCAAGGGCCAGGTCCTAAGCCCAGCTCTTAATCCTTTCCCTGGGATGGAACCAGTGATGTCCTTTCTCTCTGCCCAGAGGAAGAAGAAAAGCTCCAAGGGTCAGGTTACCATCCAAGGTCAAGTTACCATCCAAGATTAAGAGGCAAGTGTAGTGGAGCCCTCCTGCACCCCTACTGGGCTCTTTTACCTCCTTTAGCCTCCATGAGGGTCCTGCCAGTGGGCAAGGATTATTGTTCTGGTTTTTTGGATGAGGACGGTGAAGCTCAGCGAAGGAAGTGACTTGTAGCTACAAATGCCACGGCTGGGACTCTAAAGCCAGCCCATCTTAACCTGAACCAGTTTCTCATAGGGTGCATGCTTGTCTCCTCTCCCTAGATCTGGGGCGCCTCAAGTACAGGGCTGGGCCGCAGACACACCTCTGTGTCCCTAGAGCCCAGTGCATGTCAGCACCTCTCTCAAACTCAGGTGACCTGGAAACATACAGCAATGGAGGGGGAGCTGCTCACATGGAGTTAGGGATGGAGAAGAGGGGACCAGGCCAGGTAAGGGGAGACAGGGTAGGGAAAGGACCCCACCTGGTGCAGGGCATCTGCCTTGTCTGTGTGCTTCTGCCGGCTGCGCTGGGCGGCTGCGCGGTTCTTCTGTTTCTTCTTCAGCCTCTGATGCTCCTCGGGGTCCTGTAGGGTGTGAGGCAGAGGGCTCAGGGGTCCTGGCAGGTGCTGTAAAGCTACACCCTTCCCAGTTCAATTCCCTGAAGGTCTCCTTTCTCCTAGAGGTCTCCTCTGGCAGCTCCCTGGGCACCCACATGCAGCATCGCTCGCATGGCACACCTTTGTGGAAACACCTGCCTCACCCACACGTCCTGCTTACAGCTCACGATGGGGAAGGACAAACGGAGAAGCCCAAAGCCTCAATGGGAACGCAGACAGAACTGACTTGACACCCACACTCTCCTTAGCAGCCATCTGGCTCTGGGAAAATCACTCCCTTCTCTGAGCCCAGCTGCCTCATCTGTACAGAGAGGCACTGGTGCCTTCCTCACGGGCCATAAAGCAGCCACGAGCTTATCATTAAGGGTAGGGCCATGGTCTGGTTCAGCTCCATGAGCCCGTGCTCAGCTCTGACCCAAAGCTGATATTCAGTTACTCAATGAATATTTATTCAGCAACTACTATGTGCCAGGTGCTGAGCTAGGGGGACAGAAGAGCAAATAAAACAGGCAAAAATGCATGAGTGGACTCAGAGCTTCCCAGAGGTGCCCTCCCAATTCCCTGGACCCCACATTAGGAGATCCATGAAACTTACACAAAATATTTAACCTAAATGCCCAAAGTTTTGGAAGGTCAGGCAAGAGAGAATGTTGGAGACCCCACAGTCCAAATCCCCCTCCTCTATGTCACTCTGGGGCTGTATTCTGACTGTAGGGAGCTCAGGCAAGACCTTGCCCTCCCTGGCTGAAAACCCTATGCTGCTCATGGTCACAACAGGCCCATTCCAGGTGCTGGAAGTGCCAAGACACTAGAGCCTGGGGGAAAGACTTGCAGTGGATAGCAAGGGGTGGGATTCTGGTCCTTGGGTCCTAGATGAGGAGCAGGGCCTCCAAGGGGAGCCAAGGTAGAGAATTTGGGGAGGGGAGAGAATGCTCCCATAAGGGCAATGAGGGAAGGGTTAGGGTTAGGAGACACATTATTCAGGAGGCTGCATTCTACACTGGAGCCTGGCTATGCAATTTGAGAGCCAGAAAGCCCTCATTTCAATCACCTGGAGAAACTGAAGCCCAGAAAGGGGGTATGTGGAGCCCACAATCACACCACCTCTATGTACAGAGCAGGGACTAGAAGCTCTGACCACATCCCTCCCTGCCTGGGAACTGGGGATATTTGGCCCCTTCTCATCCCCTGTCCCTGGTTCCCTGTACTCACCGTCCTGGGCAGAAGCTCATTGTCCCTGCAGAGGTGCATGGCTCAGGCAGGGGGTGGGCAGAGGCTCGGTTCAGGTATCCCTCTGTCACTGTGACCTCCCAGTGCCCTCTGGGGGCCCAAGGAAGTGGCAGCTCTTTTAAATCCCTGGTGACCACTCCGCCCCCAGCAAACCCAGTTTCAGTTTCTTCTAAAGCCACTGGCTGCTCAGAATCCCTGGCTCGGGTTGGCTCACGTGGCTGGAATTTCCTAACACGAACTGGCCTTCCGGTTGGGCCCCTTCTCTGAAAGGAGAACAACAAGGGATAATGGCCAGAGGAGGGGAGACCAAAATCCTGTTACCAGGAGGGTGTTCTGGGGGAGGGAGGGCAGGCTGCCAGGTGCAAAGCCAAGAGGCAAAGCTGATGGGGAACCGAGGGCTCATATGGGACATGGGAGAGCCTCTGGGCTCTGGAATTATAGGAATCCAGGGGCAGCCCCGGTGGCTCAGCAGTTTAGCACCGCCTACAGCTCAGGGCATGATCCTGGAGACCTGAGATCGAGTCCCACATCAGGCTTCCTGCATGGAGCCTGCTTCTCCCTCTGCCTGTGTCTCTGCCTCTCTCTCTCTCTCTCTCTCCTCTCTGTGTATTCTCATGAATAAATAAATAAAATCTTTAAAAAAAAAAAAAAGGAATCCAGGTTCACAGCCCATCTCTGGCCCGTTGGAGCTGTGCTGTTTTGAGAATGTGATTCAACCTCTCTGAGTCTTAGTTTCCTCATCTCTGAAGGATGTAGGGGGATGGCACAAATATCTACTCACAGCTTCATGTAGGAACCAAGCAAGATAATACAACCACCTCCAAACCCTCTGAGCCCATGTTGAGGCGAGTGTGCAAAAATAAGCAATGCCCCTTAAATAGGAGAACAGATGGATAAATTACTGTGTTTTCATTCAACAGACCACGCAGCAGTAGAGAGAGTGATGTCTAGCAGTTAGGAGAACAGCTTCCAAGCTATGTGACTTGGGTACATAATTTCACCTTTCTATGCCTTTGTTTTCAAATCTATAAAGTGGGGATGAAAATAATTCTGTCGTGAACATGAAGTGAGTTGAGGCAGGCAAGGCGCTTGCAACTATGCCTGGTGCAGAATAAAAGTTCAACAAACAGGGGCGCCTGGGTGGCTGCAGTCTAGACCTGCAAAGGGCTCAGGTCACAATCCCAGTGTTCTGAGGTGGAGCCCTGCATTGGCTTCCCCGCCCAGCGAAGAGTCTGTTTCTACCTTTCCCTCTGCTGCTCACCCTGCTTATGTTCTCTCTCTCTCGAATGAATAAATTAAAAAAAAAAAAAGAATTCAACAAATATTTGCAATTTTGATCTGGTGGGCAATTCAAAGGTGCACTTAGCATCATGCCTGAGAGTCTGTCATGTCCAGTTGTTTGAAAAACACAAGCTGCAACGAAATCTGAACAACATCATTTCTGTAGGGTTTAATAATATGGATATGTATATATGTAATAAAAGTCTAAAAAATATGCATGTGAATGAGAAATACAAAATTCAGAACGTGGTGGTGTGGGGCAGGGTGCACCAAGGGGGACACACAGGGATTTCAGTTATGTCTGTGGTGTTTTGTAGCTTAAACTCTATGGTAAAATTATTATCCACATGTTGGGGTATACCTGAACTGTTTCCTAATAAAAACCTCTATTAACGACCTAGCAAGGCCTGAAACCTCAGGCAAACCCGCATGGTGTTTTCTCTAACAGAGACCATGCTTGGACGGGACATCTGTTTGGGAGACAGAGGAGCCAGTAACCCCAGTTGGAACATAGTAACTAGATGTGCAGTGCCCAGGGTTCCGTGGTCTGGTG
This sequence comes from Canis lupus dingo, assembly GCF_003254725.2. Lineage (NCBI taxonomy): Eukaryota > Metazoa > Chordata > Mammalia > Carnivora > Canidae > Canis > Canis lupus. The sequence goes on along the minus strand of NC_064260.1, from coordinate 52,131,638 downwards.
ACTAGAGCACCTGGGGATAGTGCCTGAGTCCTCAGGGCTCATGGCTGATGCTGTGAGATCACAGGGATGGCAAATAGTGTAGATGTGATCTTCCAATAGGTAATGGTGTCCTGCAATGCTGTGTGGAGGAGTTCACAGCTGCTGCGTCCGAGCTTCTTAGGAAAGAGCCCTGCAGGTGAGTGGCAGCATCTGCCATGCCACGATTGATTAGTGATGTCTGTCCTGAGCAGGGCATGGAGAGTGACCACCGGCTTGCTCTGCCTGGAATTGGGCAGGCAACTGCTCTAGGCTTTAGAGTCAGACTTGACTCTGATACTTGGCACTTAAAGGTCGATGACCAGGAGCCTCAACGTTGTCACATGTACACTGCAGATGACAAAGAGACCGTACCCATTTTACAAAGTTGTTTTGAAGATGGAAAAGAATGAGCCGGGCAGCCCTGGTGGCTCAGCGGTTTAGTGCCACCTTCAGCCCAGGGCGTGATCCTGGAGACTCAGGATCGAGTCCCATGTCGGGTTCCCTGCATGGAGCCTGCTTCTCTCTCTGCCTGGGTCTCTGCCTCTGTCTCTTTCTGTGTCTCTCATGAATAAATAAATAAAATCTTAAAAAAAAAAAAGGGGGGGATCCCTGGGTGGCACAGCGGTTTGGCGCCTGCCTTTGGCCCAGGGTGTGATCCTGGGGACCCGAGATTGAGTCCCATGTCGGGCTCCCGGTGCATGGAGCCTGCTTCTCCCTCTGCCTATGTCTCTGCCTCTCTCTCTCTCTGTGACTATCATAAATAAATAAAAAATTAAAAAAAAAAAAAAGAATGAGCTGAGAAGAAGCACTTTGTATATTGTAAAGTGCTTCCCCCTAGAATCCGTTCCCAGTAGTGAGATTTGTGAGAACACAGGATTAACGAAGGCTCATCATTTTAAATGCCCAGGTGGGTGGATTTGGCATAACAGTTGGGCCTGGCCCTCCTTGCTTGAAAGGAGCCTGGGAGCAGAGACTACAGTGGAGCACCCCCATTCAGTGGGCTGCCTCAATTTCTCTGGATGATTTTTGTTTCTCGGAAACCAAGAGGGCCAGGTCATCTTGCCTGAGGCAGGCACCTAAGGGACTCATTAAACCAGTCCATGAGCTCCACAGGGAAGGATCTGGAGAAGCCACACACATGATACAACCAAGAAAAAAAGAATCTGTGTGGCAGGGGGCCAGTGGCTAGGGCCCAATTACTCTCCACCTCAGCCCCCAGCCCCAGGCTTGGACCTCCTGTCTTTTCCTCTGCAGACTCTAGCTTTGGGTGGAAAGGACACAGTCAGCAGTCAGCAAGTGTGCCTTTGGCCCCTCTCAGGAGGCTACAGCCCTGGAGGAAGTCTGGAGGAGGCAGCGTTTATGGCTTGCTCTCCCTGAGGAGTGGCAGGGATGAGGGACACGGGATGGGTAATGTTTAACCATGAATGGCTGTGCATGGCTTCCCCAAGGGGTGGACAGCCTCCCATGCTGGCAGGGCAGGCTTTGGGGTCATGCGGTCCAACCTCTTACTTAGAAGGTGATAAGACTAATGCCTGGAGAGACTAATGCCAGGTGGCCTGGAGGGAGGCGGCAGGGCTGGAGGGAGGACACACCTCTCTTGTCCACAGGCAGTGTGGAAGGGCCTGATCCTCCAGTTTATTTTTTTTTATTATTTTTATTTTTTAAGATTTTATTTATTCATGAGAAATCTACAGAGAGAGGCAGAGCCATAGGCAAAGGGAGAAGCAGGCTTCCTGTGGGGAGCCCAATGCAGAACTCGATCCCAGGACCCAGGGATCATGACCTGAGCCGAAGGCAGATGCTCAATCACTGAGCCACCCAGGTGCTCCTGATCATCCAGTTTAAAGCCAGCAGCCCCCAAGGGTGAAGGCTGGGAGGCCTCCCTAAACCAGAGTTACAGAGTGAGCTCTTGGGCAACAAAGTCATTACCCTTCTCACCCTCTGAAGTATCCCCAGGGTCTCAAACACTGCCTCCGCATAATAGGTGTTCAGCTAATGAATAAATGAATACAAGTCCTGCAGACAGCTTGCCAGAAACCCCAAAAGCCTTCTTGATGAGTAAAGAAATTTCTGAATTACTCATTCCTACTGGGCCTGCCCTGGCTTCCTGGGGTGGGGGGAACTCTCCTTGACCAACCTCCTTATTTTACTGGTGAGGAAACTGAGGCACAGTGAGGATGCAGTCACACAGCTGGTTTGGGAGAAGCCCATCTCAGTTCCTTTCCACACCTTCCAGGCTTGGAGAGATGCTGGGGATCTCCAGATGTCCAGGAATGAGGATTCTCTTTCTAGGTCTCCCCACCCTGTGTACCCCTTATTTGAGGCCTGGTATTCTTGGGGGAGCTTCAGCTGGTGGATAGCAGAGAAAGAGACCAAGAGGCTGCTAGTGGGACTGAGGCTATCGACTTCCCACTTGCAACTTAAGAGCTAAACCTCAGCTGGTACAAGCCCACAACCCACCGGGGTGTAAGACACACACCCAGCAGGTCAGCTGGCAGGGTGGGACAGGGAGTCTATGGCCGCAGAGGGCACTTCCTACTGGGGAGATCTTTCCACTGAAGAAACTCTTTAGCAAGGACATCGGAGGGTGGACAGGCTCCATCCTGGGACCTGGAACTTGATCTCGGGCAAGTCATTTAACTCTTCATGCCCCTCTCTCAAATGGGCATAATAATATAAGGATTTGATGAAGTAATAGTTGCAAAGGGCTAGAACAGCGCCCGGCAACAGAGAGTCACATAAACATCTGTTAAACTTCTAACAAAGGCACTCAATAAATATTTGATAAATTTTTGTTCACCCAACCAAAGGCTTGTATTTTATTTCATTATTATTTAAGAAAAAAATGGTGGAGTACATGATGGATGACTTTTTTTTTCCAATATAATATATTTTTAGTGGGAAAAAAGTGTTGGTGCCCATGTGTAAGCAGAAGCACTTAATATTTGATGAAAATTGCTCAAAATTTCTCATGCTTATAAAGGAGTATCATCAATAGGAGGATTCTTGGTTTTCTAAATGATCTAAACTCAAGCTTAAGTTACTGACAGACAAGTCTAGAGTGTACCAGCTTCATGCACAGCTGGATCACAATGCCCAAACAATTTCCTCAAGAGCCAGTGTCTCATCCTCACTGTTCTAGTAAGATGACCATGAGGAGAGTGCATCCCTCCACCTCTGCCACTTTCCCAACAAAGGGCCAGAACTTGGTTTGGCTTAAATCATGTAGCTATTCCTGATCAGTTACTGTGGCCAGGAGATAAAGTAAGATAGGCAAGGCTGGGGTCCCCGCCCATCCTGGAGCCTAGGAGGAAGGGTCAGCCCTAGGGACTAGGGGTGAGGGAAGGGCAACCCCCAAAGGCTGTTGGCAGAAGAGGGAACGGATACTGGGCTGATGCCACCACCTTGGCTCAAATTCAGATATGAGGAAGCTGCTCCTAGCAGTATATCCCTTTGCAGAGTCGCATCCCCAGGTGGGATGGACTCAATGCCCCCATGTGTCTCTGACACCGACCCTACACCCTCTTTCCATTGTTTCACAGGGACCCATGGGTGAGAAAGCAGAGGCTGGGCAAGGGGAAGACTCCAGATGAAATGAATGCTGTGCAGGGATTAGGGCCGTGACATTGTGGGGACTCCCCAGGGCAGAGGGAGGAGAGGACTGACTTTCACTTCAGCACAGTACCCTGTGAGTGCTCCACAAGCTGCAATCTGCAAATATCCAGGCTTCCCAGGAACCAGGTGACTTCCCCAGGGTTCTGTGACGCTGTCACTGATCGGTTGTTAGTAGGAGCTGCTATATGTGTCCATCCTTCGTCCTGCCGGGCCCTTGGCTGCCCCCAAAGCTTTGTGCTGCTGATTCTCGGCTATTCCTTTCACATACACATCTTTCCAGGAAACTGATTCAAACTTTTGGAAGTGGTCAGGGAGTATAAATAATAAACAACTGAGTGCTAGAGCCTAGAGTCAGCAAGCCGCCCAGGGTTCTGCAGGATGTGACCCTGGTGACAACAGCTCCTGGGTTTTCCAGGTGGTCCTAGTCCCAGGCAGTCTAAGGTTTAAATCCCTGCACTGCCACTTCCAGCTGTGTGACCTTAGACATGGCCCATGGTTTCTTTGGGTCTCAGTTTCCTTGTCTGTAAAATGAGAATAATACCCTCTTTTGCCAGAGCAGTCTCAATGAAACCACATATGGAAAGCAGTCACCCACTGGGTGGCTCAGTGGGTTGAGTGTCCAACTCATGGTTTCGGTCAGGTCATGATCTTGGGATCATGGGATCAAGCCCCGCATCAGGCTCTGTGCTCAGAGAGGAGTCTGCTGGAAATTCTCTCTCTCTCTCTGCCTCTCTCTGCCCTTCCCCCAACCCCCCCCCACACACACACACACTCTTTCTCTCTCTCAAAATAAATAAAAATAAAATATTTTTTAAAAAGAAAGAGAGAAAGCAGCCATCAGTAAGTTCCCTCTTGGCCCAGTGTCCCTGGCTGGCTCTCCCTTGTGATGTCACCACTCCACTGTCCACTGCAGATGGCAGAGAAGCCCAGGCTGGGTACCCTGCTAAGATCCTAGATACCGGAGAGGAAGGACTGTCACCTTGACCTTTGAGGGAGGCTTTTCACTCCTCAAATGGCTCTCCCTCATTTTGGCTTTGGTGTGGGTTCCTATAAAGGCTCAGAGAGGCAAGAAGGCCTTACCTGGAGGCTGGTGGACGGAAACAGCCAGCCAGGGTCACGAGCAAGAGCCCGGAGGGCTGGAGAGGGGTAGGACACAAAATCCCACTTCAGTGTGGCCGGTGTCTCCCAAACAGGAGACGAGAGAGTGCTTGCCTAGCTGACCCATCCCAGGTGCTGCACCAAGGGCACCAAGATCTTTGACAAGTCATGATCAGAATATTCTAGACTGGCCATCCAGCCTCTTTGCTTTATCTGTGGGGAAATTAAGGTTCGGAGAGAGGAAGGGACTCGGCCCAGGGCAAGGACATGGCGGAATCAGGCTGAGAGGTTCTCTTACCTTCACACTCCTCTGGATCCAACTCACGGCTCCTGGCTCCGGAGCAGAAATAATGAGGGCACAGAGCACCCTCGGGAGAATAGGGCACGTACCCCCTTCCTGTGGAGGAAACCTGCTATGGGTCTGCGGGGGGGAAAAATGAGGCACCTATGAAGATGGGGCCTCCCACAGGTCCTGGGCTGAAAGGGGATCCCCATGCAGAACAATGGTCAGGAAAGGCTCCCAAGAAAACCGGATCCATCCACAGCTCACGTGCCACAGGCACGAGGCCTCGGGCAGCCAGGTGCCCTCTCCGGGGCCCAGTTTTCTTTTTTCTTTTTTTTTTAAGATTTTATCTATTCACTCATGAGAGACACAGAGAGAGAGACACAGGCTGAGGGAGAAGCAGGCTCCATGCAGGGAGCCCAACGTGGGACTTGACCCCAGGACTCCAGGATCACACCCTGGACCTAAGGCAGGCGCTCAACATCTAAGCCACTCAGGCCCTGGGGCCCAGTTTTCCCATATGGCCAGTGAAAGACTGTGATAACCCATCTTCCTGGGCCCCTCTTGCTGTGGCTGGAGGCTGGGGCCAGCCTGATGCCTTCCGGGAGATGATCACCTTGTAGCCAGAGGAGACTGCCATTTGAGACAACAGAGGCTTTCTATCAGGCAAAGGGACTTCAAACTGAGGGTGGGTATCCAGGCACGAGAGGCCTTGGCCCTCTCCTGGCCTTGCCATCTGCCCAGCTCCCACTGTAGGCCTCAGCTCCCCCGCTGTACAACTGGGGGTAGGGAGGTACACAGGAGATGCCCTTTTCAGTGTTGGCTTGGTCTGGGAGTTGGTATCTGTCAGATCTCAGCAGCAGAGGTGGGGGCCAGGCCTGCCTTGGTCTGGAGGCCAAGAAGCCTGATAGTTAAGAACAAGGCTAACAACAGCTAGGAAGCACTTAATGGACTTCCACCTCTGTCTCTTTGACTCAGCAGATATTTACTGAGCATCTACTATGTGGCAGCCCTGCTCTAGGTTCTGGGAGACATTTGTTTAAAGAAAAAAAAAAAGGTGCACCTGGGTGGCTCAGATGGTTAAGCATCTGCCTTGGATTCAGGTCCTGATCTTGGGGCTCTGATATTGAGCCCCTCATCAGGCTCCCTGCTCAGCAGGGAGTCTGCTTGTCTCTCTTTGAGAGAGAGAGAGAGAGAGAGAGAGAGAGAGAGAGCATGAGGGGGTTCAGGGGTGAGAGGCAGAGGAGGCAGACTCCCTGATGAGCAGAGAGCTCTGATGTGGGACTCCTGAGATCAGGACCTGAGCCGAAGGCAGATGCCCAACCGACTGAGCCACCCAGGCACCCCCTAAATAAAATATTTTTTTTAAAAAGCATTTTAAAAAAATCCAGATCCAATACCAGATGTGGATGATCAGGGGAGGGGGAAATGGAGGAATGTGGTCCAAAGATATCAACTTCCAGTTGCAAGATAACTAAGTACTAGGGATGTAATGTGTGACCCCAGACCTATAGCTAACAGTGCTGCATGAGATATAGGCAAGTTATGAGAAAAAATCCTAAGAGTTCTCATCACAGGAAGAATTTTTTTCCTTTTCCCTTTTCTTCTTTTTTTTTTTATTGTATTTATATGAGAAGACGAATATTAGATGGATATTATTAACTCTGGAAGATACAGAAATCAAACCCTCATGCTATATACCAGAAACTTACACTGTGAATTATTATTATATATACAGTCAATTTTTTGCAATAAAACTGGAAAAAAATCCATATCCTTGTCCTTGTGAAGCTTCCATCCTAGAATGGAAGGAGGGGTAGGGGAGAATAAATGTAACAACTTAAGGAAATTATATAAGCCGGCAGGGACGCCTGGGTGGCTCAGTGGTTGAGCATCTCCCTTTGGTTTGGGGCATGATCCTGGGGTCCTGGGATTGAGTCCCACATCAGGCTCCCTTCATGGAGTCTGCTTCTCCCTCTGCCTGTGTCTCTGCCTCTCTCTGTATCTCATGAATAAATAAATAAAATCTAAAAAAAAAATACACACACACACACACACACACACACACACACACACACACGGGCTGGCAGAAGGCCTAAGTGTCTTGGGGTATGCAGAGCTAAGTAAATGATTTGGGGAATGTGGGTGGGGATTAAGGGGTTTCAAATTTTTTCTTTTAAGATTTTACTCATTTATTCGTGAGAGACACACAGAGAGAGGGGCAGGGATAAAGGCAGAGAGAGAAGCAGGCTCCATGCAGGGAGCCCCACATGGGACTCAATCCCGGGACTCTAGGATCACGCCCTGGGCCAAAGGCAGACGCTTAACCGCTGAGCTACCCAGGCGTCCTAAGGAGTTTCAATTTTAAAAAGTGTGGTCAGGGTGGGCCTTAATAAGACATTTGAACAGCAACAAAAAAATGTTTTGAGACATTGGGAATTTGAACAAAGAATCAAAGAGAGGAAGGTGACAGCGAAGAATGGGTTAGGGGTAGTGGGAATATGCTGGTGTGCTGGGGGATTGATAGGGGCAGGGGAGGAGTAGGTGATGGGGGCAGAGAGTCTCGTGGGCCACTCATGCAGAGCTTATAAGCCCCTGGAGATCCCGGGCTCTAACTCTGGAAGATACAGGGAGCATCCAGCAGGCAGGGGAAGGATTTGAGCAGAGGAGGGACAAAATCTGAGCATAGGATAAAAAAAGTCCCTCTGCCTTGGGGAGAAGGAATAGGAAAATGGGGGGTGGAGAGGCTGCTGTAGTGATTGGGCAGGTGGAGCCCCTGGTTTATTGTTAATGAAGTGAAAAGAGTAGCCAAGTAAAGGGACAGCCACTATGCTCCCCACCACCCCATTCACCCTGCCAGGAAACAAGAAGCCTAGGCACAGCCTGGCTCTTGAGGACACCACAGGCACAGATGAGGTGGGCGTGGACATGTTTGTTGGAAATGCTCGGGTTTTCAAGGCCTTCCCTGCACCCCTAAGATTCTGGACAAGGCTGATGATGCCACGTGCCCTTGGATAGATGACAAAGGCGTGTGTAAACAGCTTGTTTTGTCATCTGTCAGTTAGAGAGGATAACTCCTCTGCCTCCCACTTGAGGCCTGGAACGAGGATGCTTGTACATGTGAGGCATCTGGCTGTGGCCAGTACCTTGTACACACCCACTGGGGACGAGGCCTTTTCTGGATACGTAAGGTTTACAGGAAGATAAGGGGTGAGAGTCTTAGAACAGGCCAGCGCAGAACTGTGGTCTACAGGCCGTGGCCATTCCTTTTTTTTTTTTTTTTTTTAAATTTCATTTACTTATGATAGTCACATAGAGAGAGAGAGAGAGAGAGGCAGAGACATAGGCAGAGGGAGAAGCAGGCTCCATGCACCGGGAGCCTGACGTGGGATTCGATCCGGGGTCTCCAGGATCGCGCCCTGGGCCAAAGGCAGGCGCCAAACCGCTGCGCCACCCAGGGATCCCCGTCATTCCAGTGATTAGGTGGCACCCTCAACCTTCCAGTTCTTTGTTTACGAATTAGTAGGACAAAGCCTACACTTGGGTATGCTGCCACCAAGTGCTAGTTGATGCTCTTGTCATATGCATGTGCTCCACAGATGTATCTCACCAGGGAGAAAAACAAGACTTCTCTTATCAAAACTGTAACTTTAAACAATCTCGACTAACACTGTACTTTAGAAGAATCAAATAGAAAAGTCCTCTAGATATCTTAAAAACAAATATTTATATATGCAAATAAATAAAATACTTAGTATTTTATTGCTTAATGAACAGCAATTTAATTAAAGCAAGGTCTTAAAAAAAAAAAAAAAAAAAAAAAGCAAGGTCTTTTCCCCTGCTTGCTGTTGTTCCAGGATGAAAAGAGTTCTGTTACTTTTCTTTGACAATTATAAAGGCAATACACAATATGTATAGCTGAATCAGAAAGGCTGTTCCTCTTAAAATTAAAATTATGTCAGAATTTCCTCTCCAGACTGGGTAAACACATATGCCTTTTTAAAAGGCATCTAGAACTGTATCCTCAAGTTTCAATCCTCTTACTTAGCTTCAAGAAACTCTCCCTTCGAAAGCAGGTTTCACAGCTGTCAGGCTTTGGTATTTCATTTTCCCAAAGCTCTCTTGTGAATATATATATATTCACAATTATATATAGCTACAGCTCTATAGATCTTTCCCAGTTTTCTTCCAAAGGTATTCCCTAAAGATTTTACTTAAGAGCACCCTTTCCTCCTTTAAATGGGGCAAATGAAAACATTGCCTGTCACTCACGAGACCCCTGCACTTGTCTTTAAAAGCCCCTTCACCCCTCCTCTTCACCTTCCAGACTAGATTTCTAGCTATAGGCAATTTTTTTTTATAGGCAATTATTATCTTTTTAAAGATTTTATTTACTATTTATCTTAGAGAGAGAGAGCATCCATGTGTGAGGTGGGGGGCAGAGGTGGAGAAAGAGAGGGAAAGGGATCCCTGGGTGGCGCAGCGGTTTGGCGCCTGCCTTTGGCCCAGGGCGCGATCCTGGAGACCCGGGATCGAATCCCACGTCGGGCTCCCGGTGCATGGAGCCTGCTTCTCCCTCTGCCTGTGTCTCTGCCTCTCTCTCTCTCTCTCTCTGTGAGACTATCATAAATAAATAAAATAAAAATTAAAAAAAAAAAAAAAAGAAAGAAAGAGAGGGAAAGAATCTTAAGCAGACTCCATGCCGAGATTATCTCACAGGAGCCCAAACCAAGAGTTTGATACCTAATCAATCAACTGAGCCACCCAGGTGCTCCCAGGCATTTGCTATTCAAAAGTTAAATGTGCACAGAGCTTGCACATTGTTTGTGTTTTTATCAGTATTCATTATAATCCTACTCTGGGGGTGCTGGGAAGCTACAACAGCTTGCACAGGGCAGGGCTTTCATCCTGACATTTAAACAAGGATTTTGGGATCCTGGGTGGCGCAGCGGTTTGGTGCCTGCCTTTGGCCCAGGGTGTGACCAGGGAGACCCTGGATCGAATCCCATGTTCGCCTCCCGGTGCATGGAGCCTGCTTTTCCCTCTGCCTGTATCTCTGCCTCTCTCTCTCTGTGTGTGTGACTATCATAAATAAATAAAATTAAAAAATAAATAAATAAGGATTTTGATACTAGTGATGGTAGTAAAGAAAATTGATCCAGATCTGCTTAACGTAATAATTTTAAGTTTCCCTCAACCTACTCGAGTTAACAATTGAATTGCAGTGATTTTTTCTTTTTCTTTTTTTTAAGATTTTATTTATTTATTTATTCAAGTGAGACACACAGAAAGAGGCAGAGACATAGGCAGAGGGAGAAACAGGCTTCCGACTGGGAGCTTGATGGGGGACTCAATCCCAGGATCATGACCTGAGCCAAAGGCAGACACTCAATCGCTGGGCCACCCAGGTGCCTCAAAATGCAGTGATTTTCAAACTTCATGACTAGGACTCTCAGTAAGAAGTACCCATGTACATATAAATATCTGGATTTTTCAACGAACATTACTTACCTTTACTTCATGGGCAAAGGCAGTGTCTGTTCTGTTCATTCCACATAATTTTTTTGCTAATGCTGCTAGGTTTAACCATATGAAACTGACAACTTTGCAGTCAAAATGATTAAATATGGGAGATTTCATATGGCTCAACTAATTTGTGACACCGAAGTAGTTTCACATTCTATTTAGTGCGCTGTGATCCTGTAGGAAAATACTGTCTAGTGGGTTATTGTTATTATTATTATTATTTTCAAAACTAAAATGGGATTGAAATGTTTGTTTGTTTTTCACTTGGCAAGACATCTTTCCACACAGGTACGTTATGATCCATCTCACCCTTCCAAAAGCTTCACGGAATCCACCAGCACAATTACCCCAGCTTAGGTAACTGACCCCCACTGAAGGCACTTAGATTTTTTTTTCAATTTCTTGTTGTTCCAAACCATGCCACAGTGAACTTCCTTGTCATAAACGTTCACCTGCCGGTGCTGCAATTTTTGTAGTACAGACTCATGAGGGCAAGATAGCAGGCATCTTGCTCTCTCACTTGCTATCTCAAAGCCTTTGAATAGGAGTTAGGCTCACTTTCTTCCCTTGTGTGTGCTTGGTGGAGGGTGAATAGTACTGAATGAGGGCGCTCAGCCAGGGACCCTGTTCTGTCCGGGGCCCTGTTCACAACCTTCTTCTGCAGGATTGGAAGCTCAGGCTTGCCCCGGACTTCTCCCTCTCTAGACAAACACTAGGAGAGACCCTGAAAAACAGTACATCTTACATCAACAAACCTCTTAGGGTTGCCAGGAGGATGAAATAGAAAACATGGGGTGCTTTATAAAACAATTCACAGAAATCAGCCATTATCTTCAGCTCAGGCCAGACTGTTCTTTCCCAAATAGTAGACAGAGCCTACTCTGTGTTGCCTACTCACATTTACCCTGCAGTGGGCTGGGAAGGGTTCAACGGAGAGCAGTAAGCTCAGCTCACCCTTCAGAGTTTACAGTTCGCCTAGTCTCTGCCCTCATTTTCTTCACTTCTTCAGGACTTGAGCGCTAAGGTAAAGAATCAAACTCTTAGACAAAGTCATTCATTTAACAATAGGTATTTGTTGGGGATCCCTCGGTGGGCCAGCGTTTTGGTGCCTGCCTTCGGCCCAAGGTGTAATCCTCAAATCCGCGATGGAGTCCCGGTTTTGGAGTCCCACATCAGACTCCCTGCATGGAGCCTGCTTCTCCTTCTGCCTGTGTCTCTGCCTCTCTCTGTGTGTCTCTCATGAATAAATAAATAAAATCTTAAGAAAAAAAAAAAAGTAGGGGGACGCCTGGGTGGCTCAGCAGTTGGGCGTCGGCCTTCGGCTTGGGGCGTGATCCTGGGATCCGGGATCAGTCCCGCGTCGGGGTCCTTGCGGGAGGCCTGCTTCTCCCTCTGCCTGTGTTTCTGCCTCTCTCTCTGTCTCATAAATAAAATCTTTTAAAAAATAAAAATAAAAAAATAGGTATTTATTGAGCACCTAACATATGCCAGTCACTGCTAACTAACCATCACCAACAGCTCAACAGTCTCACTGGCAAAATGAAAAACAGTGCTTCTGAAGAGACAAACGACGGGCATCCTGGGCGGGATATTCTTTGTGTAGGGCTCCCCCCTACCCTCTAAACGGGGGCGACTGCACCTGGTAATTGGGACAACCCAAAAATTCCCCCGCCCCATCCCGCACATTTCGAAATGGCCCCTAGGAGGCATTTTCGCCCCAATGGAGAAACCCCGGCCCACACTAGGATTCCAGAAGACAGGGAAAGGGGAAGGCCCTGTAGGTGGCAGGTTTAGGATGATGCCAAGGTCCAAGAAGAGCAGCATCTGCACCCCGTTTCCGGGAAACCGGGCCTTACAGCGGCCCCGGAACTAGCTTGTCCATATCCTTGCGGATTCCGACGCCTGAGTCAGAACACAACCCAGGTTTCCGTTCCCAGCAGAGCCTGGGTTCCCGGAGAGGGAGGAATGGCGGCCCCCTCGGCCCCCAAGGTCTCGGGAAGAGAAGGGTTAAGGCAGGTGGCCCACAGAAGCCCCCAGCGCCGCTAGAGGGACTATCTCGGTGGCACCGCCAGGGGCTGCGCGGTCACGTGGGGGCGAGGGCGGGACCAAGCGAGAGGCCGGCCAATAGGCCGCGCTGTCGGTGGGCGTGATAGCCAATAGGAGCAGGGAGAGGGGTCCCGGGACTAGGAAGAAACGGCGGCCGGGAGGGGGCCGCAGGGACCATGGGGCTTCTGACCATTCTGAAGAAGATGAAGCAGAAAGAGCGGGAGCTGCGACTGCTCATGCTGTATCCTCCCGGGCGCCGGAGCCGCGAGGGTAGCGGGGGGCGAAGGGGAGCGCGCCGGGTGGGCGGTGCCAGGCGCCCCCTGCTGGGCGCGAGGTGCGCGGCCGGCGCGTACCAACTGCCCTTTGTGCGTCACGCACGTGGGCCCTACCAATCGCCCCAGCGGGGGGGGGGGGGGCTGGGAGGAGACCGTACCACCGGCTCGGGGCGGGGAGGACTCCGTTCCCAAGGCCGAAGGTGAGGGTCTAAAAGCGCAGAGGCTGGACCAGATGTCCCTATGTAGGGGGAGGGAGTCCCGGAGGCGACTCGGAGGCCACCACCCGGCGGTCGGGCTAGAGCGTGAGGCCGCTGTCCTCCCTGGCTCTGACCTTCCCCCCCCCGCCCCGCCTCCGAGGGTGCCAGGCCCCGGCCCCGCCCTCAAGGCCCGAATCCCCGGGGCGTGGGGCCCCGCCCTGCGATCCTAGGGGAGGTAGACGCCCCGGCTTGGCTTGTTTCTCCGTGGGGCTCACGCGGGTGTCCTTGGCCGCACGCCGCGTCGGTATTCCCGCCCCCCCCCCCCCCCGGGCTGATGGCTTGTAGGCCCGAGGGCCCCGCCGACCTTCTGCGTCCCGCTAGCGGGAGCCTGCGCTCGTTCTCCCTTCTGGGTGCAGGGGCCGGTGCAGGGGCCCGCGGGGACTCCGCGATCCCGGGGCTGGGCGGGTCTCAGCCGGAGCTCCCCGAGCAGCGGAGAGAAGACCTTAAAGTGCGCGGATCACCTTATAATACTGAGGAAGAGGCACAGAGCCTTCACTCATCCAGTTAAACATTTACTGAGTGCCTTGTATGTATGTGCTAGGCACTGTCCTAGGGGCTGGGGTAGAACAGCAAAAGAAATCCTTACCGTCGTGGACGGTCTGTAATGCCATGGGGAGAAAGATGTTAACAAAGCAAATAGGTAAAATGTATAGGATGCATGGAGAAGAATGCAGTTTAAACAAGGTCAAAGAAGGCCACCATGAAAAAGTGACAGTTGAGTAAAGACCAGGAGGTGAGGGATGAACCATGTAGATGTCATCGCAAAATTTGTTTATGCAAAAGGAAGGGCAAATGCAAGGTTTGGAAGGAGGAACTCAACTGGTGTGTTCAAAGGAATGTCGAGGAGGGCCGTGTCCCTGGAGAGCGTAAGCAAGGAGAAGAGCACTAGATTATGACAGAGAGGACAACCGTCACCTCACGTGGCTTTTGGTTTTTGGCTTTTCCTTAAGAGGAGAAGTGCCCAGGAGAAGCATGATCTGGTTGCTGCACCACAGGCGAGATAGGATGGTAGCTTGGACCAGGACGGAAACAGTGAGGTGATGAAAGTTGGGGGACAGTTGATCCGAGGCCCAGCAGGCATTGCTGCTAGATTAGACTCGAGTGTGAGAGGGAGTGAAGTCAAGCCTGACTTCAGGATTCTGGCCTGAGCACTTCCAAAGAAGGAGGAACCACTTGCTGAGGAGGGGGCAGGGAGCAGGTTCAGAAAGATGAGAGCTCAGGTTTGGCCAAGCAAGATATCCTGAGACATCCGATAAGTATCCAGTTGGCAGCCAGATGATAGAGGGCCGGGAGTCCAGGGGAGCAGCTGGGTGGGATGTGTACATTTGGGCGTCACCAGCATAAAGATGGTATTTGAAGCTGTGATCCTGGGTGGGAGCGCTAAGAGATGAGCATGGGTGGAGGAGAACTGAGACAGATCTGGATAAGAGGTCAGGGCAGGGATCCCTGGGTGGCGCAGCGGTTTGGCGCCTGCCTTTGGCCCAGGGCGCGATCCTGGAGACCCGGGATCGAATCCCACGTCGGGCTCCCGGTGCATGGAGCCTGCTTCTCCCTCTGCCTATGTCTCTGCCTATGTCTCTGCCTCTCTCTCTCTCTCTGTGACTATCATAAAAAAAAAAAAAAAAAAAAAAAAAAAAAATTAAGAGGTCAGGGCAATGAGAACCCGGCAGAGGAGTAGAGGAGGGGTCAGGTGCTGATGATGGAGCAGGAAGATGAGGGCTGAGTACTGCCCTCCACCTGCCAGAGAACAATGTGAAGTCTTTAGGGATCTTGGCAAGAGCAGTTTCAGGGAAGCAGGGGGAGCAAAATCTCATGGGTCCAAGCAAAAGCAAGAGGACAGAAATCAGAGAGGGTGAGTAGGGACAACGGTTTTGAGGAGATTTGCTATAAAGGTAAAGAAAAAAAGGAGTGAGTAGAGGGGGAGAGGGATCAAGAGAGGGTATTGTTTGCTTTTAAGGTGGGGGAGACACCAGCTTGTTAGCTGATGGGAATGATCCAGTGGATGATGGAGTTGGGGTGTGAAGGAGGTAATCGAAGCCTGGGTCTCAGGAGAGCTCTGGTCACACTCATTCTACTGGTTTGAGTCACCTGGGGCCCCCTCCCAGCTGCAAGCACCCTTAAGGGTTGGAGGGACCCCGGGGGTGTTCTCTCCAGCTGCTGAACTCACCCATTTGTTTGCATACTCACTGAACAGCAAAGGGTTTGGAACTTTCCAGAAACGGGTGAGGGTGGCCACCTCCAGGTCCTTGCTCTTGCTGTTTGCTCTGTCTAGAATGCTCTTCCCTTAGTCCTTTGGAAAGCTGGCTCCTTGTAGTTTGGTCCTCAGCTCGAGACCCTGAGAGAGGTGCCCAAGCTAAAGGAAGCTCCTGCAATGACCCCCGCCCATAGCCTCTTAGTTGTATTTCTTACACTCACCAGGAGCTGATGGTACCTTGTTTCTCATTTGTTTGCACTCTATCGACTGTCTCCGCACTAGAGTAGAAGCTGCACAAGGGTGGGGACTTTGTATTCTGGGGTACCCCCAGCACCAGAAGAGGGCCCGGCACAAAGTAAGTATTCAATAAATATTGTAGAGTAAATTAAGGAAACTTTAGTTAGGAAGAGATGATAAAAAAATCTTTATTTCTTGATTCTTTGCCATTTATCGTGAGCCAATAAATTGTGGGTCAGGCTCAACTGAGTCGATACAGTTGCTCAAGTGAGTCGATACAGGGTGGAAAATAACTTGTCCCCTTGTGATGTCACCACTCTGCAGAGTTCAGGGACTTCTCCTTAACCTAGTGCGCCCCAGCGGCCTAGACAATGCTGGCAAAACAACCATCCTCAAGAAGTTCAACGGGGAAGACATTGACACCATCTCCCCAACACTAGGCTTCAACATTAAGACCCTGGAACATCGAGGGTGAGTGGGGACCCCTCAGTGGGCTGGCCCAGGAGTAGGCAGAGAGGGTGGGTGAGGGGCCAGGCTGACCCTTGAGCCACTCCCTTCCTGTCCAGATTCAAGCTGAACATCTGGGATGTGGGAGGCCAGAAGTCCTTGCGGTCCTACTGGCGGAACTACTTTGAGAGCACCGATGGCCTCATCTGGGTGGTGGACAGCGCCGACCGCCAGCGCATGCAGGACTGCCAGCGGGAGCTCCAGAGCTTGTTGGTGGAGGAGGTGGGCAGGGTGCCTGGCCAAGCAGGCCAGACCAGGCCTCCATCAGCATCCTGGTGTACATACATGGATGGGTAAACACTCTCCTCAGTGGAGTCCCTAAGGGGCCTGTGACCCCAAAGGGACACCTAGGGTGGGGTCTGTTTCTTCCCTGAGCCCTCACCATGTGCCCAGCACCCTTGGGGGCAGAGGCAACCTGTACACTTGGTCCAGGGGAGACCCACCATGCTGTGAACAGGACATGCTGTGAACTGAGACCTGGCTTCATGTCCCTTTGATGTCACTGCTTCACCACCCTCAGCTTCAGTTTCTGTACCTTGAATGGGCTTGAGGGAGGATGACTTGAGGCCCATTTATGAAGCTGTGGGAGGCAGTGGAGCCTGGCTTAGGAGTTGGACTCTTCATTGTGTAACCTCAGGCGAGACACTTAACTCTGTGAATCTCCATTTCCTCATTTCTAGGATGGGCTTTATAATTAGGGTGATCTTATAACTTATTATCTGGCCCAAAACATTTTCCTTGAAATAAAATTTGAGATTTATAGCTAAGTTGCAAAGATAGTGAAGAGATATCCCATATGCCTTTCACCCTGTTTCCCCCATGTTAACAGCACACGTAACCACCATGCATTTGTCAACACTAAGAAATTAGCATGGGTAAATTACTCTTAACTACAGATTTTCTTTGGATTTCACTAGTTTTTTTCATTAATACCCTTTTTCTGTTCCAGGATTTGATCTGGGTTACTACACTTGCTTTTAGTTGAAAAGCAGGACACTTTTAAGAATGAAAGAGGGATTTGTGAAAAATTATGCAGGGACAATAGCCATAAACAGGACTGCTTGGGGTACACAGGGATATGGCCACCTGATATAGTGCTAGCCACCTCCAGAGCATGTCAGGCAGGTCTAGTGAGATCATGGCTGTCCATGTTTGGCCCTGGCCTGTCACCTCGAGGCCCTATTTCAGGCCTAGATCGACCTACCTACATGGAGGGAGTCCCAATCGGTAACACAAGGAAGTAACTGGAAGCAGAGGCAGAGAGTTAGGCCTGCAGGGTGGTGAACAGTTAAAGTGCTACATGAACTTGGAAGAGGGAAAGGTCACTTCCACCAGACCCCATAACCCCAGGATGGTTGCATTCTTTATGCAGCTCAGGTCATCAAATGGGAGCAGTCTAGAACCAGAGAGCTCAGGGATCTTCTTGTCCATCTTCCCCTCTCCATTTATGGTGGTAGGAACTGAGGCATAAAGGAGGGAGGTGCCCACTGGGCCCTTACCTAGGGCTCTCCCCCACCATGTGTGGCTGGACTCACAGACCGTGTCCATGTTGTCTGCCCTACTTGGTAGGGCCTCTCCTACCACCCTGGGGCCTTGCCCTGATTCCAGGTTGATCTCTGATCCCACCTGCTCTGGGTATTTAGAGGAGGGGCCGGGGTGCCCTCTGAGCCCCCACTCCCCACCCCCTGTTTCTCTCCCCCAGCGCCTGGCTGGAGCAACCCTCCTCATCTTTGCCAACAAACAAGACCTGCCTGGAGCACTGTCCTCTAATGCCATCCGTGAGGTGAGTCCAAGCCTTTGCATAGGCCTGTGGACAAAAGGGGCACATGTTTCTCTGTTAACGTATTTAAAAAGCATTTATTAGCTTCTCTTGTGTGGCAGGACCTATGCAGGACACTGGAGATTCAGTAATTAATAAGAGCTAGTTGTGCCCCACAGCCTGGGGGAAGGCAGACATGCAAACATTATCCTACAGGATAACAGCAGCCAACCAGTAGTGAGTACTTTTTCTGTGCCAGGCTCTGCGTGGATTAACTCATTCAGTTCCCACCCCAGCCTCCTGCAGTAGGAACCATTACTGTCATTCTGCAGATGGCGAAGCAGGTTTAGAGAAGTGAGCTAATGTGGTCAGGGTCACACAGTAAGCAGACAAACGGGATTTCAGTGCAGGCCTGTGTGACCCCAAATTGTATCCTGCCTCTTGCTCTAGAGCATGAGCACCAGAATGAGAAAGAATGGGGTTAGAATCTTCATTCTGTCACTTACTAGCTGTGTGAACTTAGGCAGGTTGCTTAACCTCTCTGAGGCATTCTCAGTAAAATGGCCAACAATCCCTGGCTCTTTGGGCCCTAGGAGGAATGGATGAGAAGAGGATATTTGTGGGGCTTATAGCACAATGCCTGGATCCTAGCAGATGCTGGATCCTGTGTTGCTGTTCAGTTACTAAGGGGTAGTATTGGTGTGGTGTTGCACAGAGAGCCCCAGTGCCCTGATGAACTGACAAATCTTCACCAGGGGCCGGGGGAGACTTCTGAAAGCAGGCCCTTGAGGGAGGCACGGATTTCCCCTGGACCAGGAGAGGGAAGGGGGCTGTGAGTGGCAGGGCCCATGGTCACCGGGGCCCACCACCCTCTCCCACCTTCCCAGGCCCTGGAGCTGGACTCCATCCACAGCCACCATTGGTGTATCCAGGGCTGTAGTGCCGTCACTGGGGAGAACCTCCTGCCTGGCATTGACTGGCTCCTGGATGACATTTCCAGCCGCATCTTCACGGCCGACTGAACCACTCCGGATGCCCCCCACCCCACCTTGCAGTCCAGCCCCCTACCCCCGCCCTCATCAAGCACCATCCATGGGGGAACGGGAGTCAGCCAGCCTGACAAACACCCCCCACCCCACTCTGTAACCTGCTGCTGCTAGTACTGCCCACTGCTGCTCTGTGGCCAGCTGGCTCCCATGGCTGGAGGGCTGCTGCCCTGGCTGTCACCCTGGCTCCTGACCCAGCCCACCTGCAGCTGCCATGCCAAGAGTAGAGGGCTGGGCCTGGGGGGGGTGGGGGGTGGAGCTGCCTCTGCTGCTACCAAGGCTGTGGGCCTCATCCTTTGCTCAGCTGTGAGAATAAATCCTTTCTTGCCCTCAACTCCTTGTAGAGTCATTTGTTGATTCTACAGCATCACGAGGCCACCCGGAGTGCATGGTGTAGCAGGGCACTGATCATTTCGGTCAGAGGGTTAACTTCTGTGTCAGAGAGACAAAGAATTACAGAAGCTCAGGACAGGGCTGTAACTAATTCCATCTGGAAGAGTCCAGGCAGACTTCCCAGAGGAAGTGACGTTAAAGTTAGGCGTGAAGGGTAAGTAGAAGTTCTTTGCATAGAGCAAGGACGTGGACGGTTTACCAGAGCAACAGCTGTCCTCAGAGGAGTGGATAAGAAAAAAGGACACAGGGACTCCTGGGTGGCTCAGTGGTTGAGTGTCTGCTTTTGGCTCAGGTCATGATCCTGGGGTCCTGGGATCGAGTCCCGTATCAAGCTCCCCATGGGGAGCCTGCTTCTCCCTCTGCCCATGTCTCTGCCTCTCTCTGTGTCTCTCATGAATAAATAAATAAAAACTTAAAAAAAAAAAAAAAAGGAAAAGGGACACAGCTCCACATCGGGGCTCATGGCTTGCTGAATGGAATACAGGCTGAACTTGAGCTCCCGGTTCCCCACCATAGCCAGGTACCCTCTTGCAGTGGACTATCTACACCGCTGCAGTATAGGCAGCTTTGGCTCTAGCAGAGGGACCCATGTGGCCAAGAAACAACGCTCAAGGGCTCTTGGGAAGTGGGGAGGGGAGAGGATGCAGGTGTGAGAGCATGTGAGCATCAAGCAGAGCTTGCTAACCGGGCAGAGCAGGGAAGAGTCCTCTGAAGACTAAGGTGCTCTCTGAAGCAGGGTTGTCATGCAGGTGGCCCAACAGGTGTTTTCACAGCACCCCCCTCTCCCTGCTCTGGTCCTACCAGTGGCTGCCTACTCTGTTGGATTCTGTTCGAAGCATTCTCCAGTATCATCGCATTGAAGAACAGCCCTAAGCAGGACAGACTCTCAGTATCCCGTCTACAAGGGAACTGAACCTCCAGGAGGGAGGTTAGGCAACTTGTTCAAAGCCACTCGGCTATGAAGTAGGGGAACTGGGATTTAGACCCAGCACATCGAGCCACTACGCCACACTATTCGAGACTTTTGTGTCTCTGCTCAAAGCTCAGATGCCAGAGAGAGGAGGCCTAATGGGTCTAATGAGGAAAGAGTGGTTTTCCCAAGGAAAAGGCGAGGAAGAGACACCGAGATTTGCTCCTAAACTGGCACTAGAATCCCTTCTGGAGAGTACAGATAGGTGCAAAATGTGGGCTCTGTTAGGGTAGAAGAAGGGAAATTGATGTTGGATAGACAATCTTAAAATATAAACTGTCCTTCTGTGTCAAAAATTAAAACTGCCTATTCTGTTCTCTATGCTGGACAGACACCGTGGTCCCCATGCTACCCAAACCTTGTGGTGAGTGAACACGCCCAGGCCCAGAACCAAATCTCAGCCCTGCCACTCACTGGATGATGCTGAGCAAGCACCTTACATGTTTGTGCCTCAATGTCCCCATCTGCAGAAAGATAAGGCCCCCACCTGCTAAGGTTAGGACAAGGACCAAATGGGTGGGTCTCTTGTTGGTCACAAGCATCGTATAATGTTAGCTATAATGTTCATTATTTGAACCAGTAGGATCTTTTTTTTATTTTAAGATTTTATCCATTTACCCATGAGAGACACAGAGAGAGGCAAAGACATTGGGAGAGGGAGAAGCAGGCTCCCTGCGGGGAGCCCGATATGGGACTCGATCCCAGATCCCGGGACTACGTCCTGAACCAAAGGCAGATGCTCAACCGCTAAGCCACCCAGGCGCCGCTGGACTGGTAGAATCTCAAGCAGATCCATCCAACCAATGGGAACTCAGCCACCCACTGATCCAGATGAGTCACCCCAGGGTTCAAGTCCTCCTGGGGCCCATAGTACACAGCATCCTTGATTTATTTTATTTTTTTAAGATTTTTAATTTATTTATTCATGAGAGACACAGAGAGAGAGAGAGAGAGAGAGAGAGGCAGAGAGGCAGAGACACAGGTAGAGGGAGAAGCAGGCTCCATGCAAGGAGCCTAAAGTGGGACTCTATCCCCGGTCTCCAGGATCACACCGGGCGGAAGGCGGCGCTAAACCGCTGCGTCACCCAGGCTGCCCGCATCCTTGATTTAAAGTGTGAATTATACATGGTTAGAGACAAGAAAATAACAAGGTTGTACTCATTAGCAAGGTGTGTAGATGAGGAGTCTGAGCTGCGGCAGAACGTCTGCATCCTGTGGTCAACCCAGTGGGAATGTGGGGAGCCAGGCTGGCAGCTGTGTATTTGCAGCTTTCCTCTCTCCTGCTGGCTATGAGGACTCTTCTGTTTGTTTCTCCTGGTGATGGAAATGGAGTTGGCATCTGAAAGCTGGGGGACAAGCTGATCTAGATGGGAATGGGCTTGGAGGGGACAGGGTGAAAGAAGACAGAAAGGAGAGAATTGGGAGCTGCAGGGCCAGGGAGGGGAGGGAATGATGGTCAAGAAGACTTGGAGCCAGTCCTGCTGGGAGAGCTTGAGAGAGCAAAAATAATGTCTATAAGTGGCCTCTACGGGCAGCGGTTTAGCGCCGCCTTTGGCCCAGGGTGTGATCCTGGAGACCCGGGATCAAGTTCCGCATCAGGCTCCCTGCGTGGAGCCTGCTTCTCCCTCTGCCTGTGTCTCTGCCTCTCTCTCTCTGTCTCTCATGAATAAATAAATAAAATCTTTTTTTAAAAATTAAAAAAATAAAAATAAAAGGGATCTCTAGAGGTGTGTGTTGTTCAAGGGGACACCACCCCATCTAAGTCTCCTCCCAAACACCTCCTGGATAATCTACCCTATGTCTGAGCTTCCACCCGTCTCATTTGGGAGTTTCCTTTGTCTCTTTCTGGAAACTGGCAGTACGGTGCCCACCATAAGAGCGGCCGTGAGCACTTGAGCGCTTCACCCACGCTATCACTTTTAAACTTCACAACCTGGCTGTGGTGGTATCCATCAGAGTCCTCAACAGCTTGTCCCAGAAATGATCACAACTGCCTTCCGCAGAAAGGATGGTCTTGGGAAGATACTAAGATACTAACGCTGATTTGGGACAGCATCCTGATGGAGCTCTCAGGATGCCAGACATCAGGTTTGACAAACAGGGTGCCCAGAGGCTGGGCAGCTGAGCCCACAGCCAACATTGCACATCATGAACAAATCAGTCCCCTTGCTAGGCACTGTGCACTCTGTTTCTCCCTCAAGAAACTCAAGAATTAGGCTTCTGGGGAGAGTCCTCCTCCCCTACCCAGGACTTGGGGCAAGGAAAGGAGCTGGCACCTTTGGATTCCAGGAGTAGGAGGCTGATGGGCTATACCTATTAGAGAACTACCTCCAAACAAAGATATGGTGCTAACAGAGAGGTGGGGGTGAATGCTGGACAGACCAGGAGGGGAAAGAAAGAAACATCCACTGCAGTAGATTCTATTAGAAACATTATAAACGTTCTAGAGAGGAGAAACTTAAGCTCAGGTAGTTAAGGGAAACTCATACAACTGGTAAGAAGTGTGACTTCAGAACCTGTGAGGCCATCCTCTTCTCTGGAGTTCTTTTTTGCTTCCCCTACCCTTGCAGAAAACATGAATTAGCGAATCCTACGGAAGGAAACAGGGAAATGATTTGGCTACATCTGCCACACACTCGGCACAATAAAAGTTGGGTGAGTGGATGAACGAAGGGGACCAGAAAGCAGAGGAGAAGTCGTTTGGACACGTTTGATGGGGAAAGCTCGAGCACCTGTCAGCTAAGTGATCCCACCTCCCCGGTTCTTTTTTTTTTTTTTTTTTCCCCACCTCCCGGGTTCTTATCTCTTAAACTACCTAGTTCACGCCTTACCCGCCACCGAGAACTTTTTAGACGCTCCCTGGCCGCACGCCAAGGCCAAGGACTGCGCCGTCACTTGCGACCCGCTCCCTAGGCTCGAGGAAGAAGGGCGCAGGCCTGGGAGATGCGGGGCCCGGCGGAGACTGACCTGGAGGGGCGGGGGCGGCGTTGAGGAGGCAGAGGCCGGCGGTCAGCCCCACTCCAGTTCGGTTGCCATGTCCCGCCAGGCGAAGGACGACTTCCTGCGACACTACACAGTCTCGGACCCCCGGACCCACCCCAAGGGCTACACCGAGTATAAAGTGACCGCGCAGGTGAGGTGGGCCCGGGTGGGGACCTTTACCCTTTTAACAAGAGGTGGGGCAGTGTTTTACCTTAAGGCAAGGCGCCGCTGGTCGCTCCCTTTTTAGACGACAGAAATGGATTTCCCCTTTAAGGGGAGCCTGCGGGTAGAGCCCCGGCTTACTTCGGAGCGGTCCAGTGGAGCGGCCCTGGGAGGGCGCTGTCCTTTTAAAAGGGCTTGGACCGTAGTTCTTGGAGTGGGAGGGGCGGGTTCCCACGCCCTACGTGTGGCGTCAGCACTGCGGGCTGTGAATTTCTTCAAATTAGCACGGAAACTCTGGCTCCGTGCAAATGTTAGTTCTCCAGTTTCTTGGATTAGGTTTGTGTGAACCGCTTGGTTTGATATTAACATAAAAGCCCTTTTTTTTCTTTAGTTTAATTTTTAATTTTCTTTCAAAAAAACTCTATGACTTTAAAAATCCTTACAGCTTAGGGATCCCTGGGTGGCGCAGCGGTTTGGCGCCTGCCTTTGGCCCAGGGCGCGATCCTGGAGACCCGGGATCGAATCCCACGTCGGGCTCCCGGTGCATGGAGCCTGCTTCTCCCTCTGCCTGTGTCTCTGCCTCTCTCTCTCTCTCTCTCTCTCTGTGATTATCATAAATAAATAAAAATTAAAAATAAAAATCCTTACAGCTCAAAGAGAATTTTAAAGAGTAAGTCAGAAAAAAAAAAAAGAGTAAGTCGGTCTGCAGCTTCGCAGTCAGAGCTGGAAGACAGAAAGAGTGAAGTTGATTATGGAGCAGTAACAACGTTATAGGCACATTTTACAGATACATAGGGGGAACCACGAGAAGGATTTAAAAAACAGTGTAAAAGAGTATCTGCAGAATGATATATAGGAGAGCTGGTTGGGGGAGACTTTTCACTGTAAATTGTTTATTACTTTTAGAATTTTAAGCTAGAGGCACCTGAGTGGCACAGTGGTTGAGCATCTGCCTTTGGCCCAGGTTGTGATGCCAGTGATGCCAGGGTCCTGGGATAGGCCCCACATCGGATCCCCCATCGGGTTCCCCCGCAGGGAGCCTGCTTCTCCGTCTGCCTATGTCTCTGCCTCTCTGTGTGGCTCTCATGAATAAATAAATAAAATCTTAAAAAAAAAAAAGAATTTTTAATTAGGCGACTATTAAATGGTACATTAATAACTATTAAGGGGAAGTTGCAAAGTGATTTAGGTGCAGAATCCTAGATGTTTAAAAGGAACTTTCCCTATTTCTTTTATGTCTTTTCCTTGTCAAATAAAAACAAGACACACATGCAGAAAGATAGTCCCTAAGAAGACTAGACTGGAGGGTGGCCAGGGACTGTACTCTTTTCTGATAAATCTTTCTGTTGGTTTTTTTTTTTTTTAATTTATTTATGATAGTCACAGAGAGAGAGAGAGAGAGGCAGAGACACAGGCAGAGGGAGAAGCAGGCTCCATGCACCGGGAGCCCGATGTGGGACTCGATCCCGGGTCTCCAGATTCGCGCCCTGGGCCAAAGGCAGGCGCCAACCCGCTGCGCCATCCAGGGATCCCTTTCTGTTAGTTTTTAAACATTCATTACTTTGATATGTTTTTATTATAACTTTTAAAGAGAAGTAATTTTCCCTCTTTTACCATCCCCATTCATCTACCATCTTGGTGAGAATTAATGCCACTAGGTCCTTCTTTATCCTTGCATATAAACCTTATATTTAAAAGCAGTTATGTGTACCTAGTTTATTATTTACACACAGTCTCACCGGTCACTTGCTGGTATTCCTCAGTTTTTTGTTGTTTCGCCTTGTAAATTTTCTAAACCAAAACAGGGACGCCTGGGTGGCTCAGAGGTTGAGCGCCTACCCTCACGCCCAGAGCATGATCTTGGAGTCCCAGGATCAAGTCCCACATCTGGCTCACTGCATGGAGTCTGCTTCTCCCTCTGCCTATGCCTCTGCCTCTCTGTGTGTGTGTCTCTCATGAATAAATAAATAAAATATTTTTTAAAATTCCACAACATAATTTATGTAAGTAATGCACGTAGATCCTAAGTGTATAGCTCAATAATTTTTGTATATGGATACATCTGCACTGGCAGTGCTCAGATCAGGATATAGACATTTCCCTCCCCCAGAGAGTTTCTTTGTACGTTTCTCATCTATAGTCCTCCTCTCAGAGAGGTAACCGTTGTCCTGACTTCTGTTCCCCTAGATTACTTTTGTCTGTTCTTGAGCCTCATACAAATGAAATCATATACACAGCAAGTACTCGCTTGTGTCGGGCCTTTTTCCTTCTCTATATAATGTTTTTTGGAGTTTATCCATGTTGTTGCGTGTTGAAGTAGTTTGTTCTTTTTTATTGCCATGTGATGGTAGCCCCTTGTATAAATATACCACCATTTCTTTATTAATTTTCTTGTTACTAGACTTCTAGGTTATGTCTAAAAAAATGTTTTCTGTTTTGTTTTTTTTAATGTTTAGTTGTTACGAGTTGTATGAACATTCATGTGCAATTCTTTTTATGGACATGTGCACCCATATTTTCTTAGTATGTACCTAGGAGTGGGCTTGCTGGGTCATTTGATAGCTACAAGTGTAGTTGTCCTAGAAATTACCAGTTTTGGGGATGCTGTTTGCTGTTTGTCCTAGCCAAAGCAGACAAAATATTTAAAAGAAATTTTTTTTTTTTTTTGGGGATCCCTGGGTGGCGCAGCGGTTTAGCGCCTGCCTTTGGCCCAGGGTGCGATCCTGGAGACCCGGGATCAAATCCCACATCGGGCTGCCGGTGCATGGAGCCTGCTTCTCCCTCTGCCTGTGTCTCTGCCTCTCTCTCTCTGTGTGTGACTATCATAAATAAATAAAAATTAAAAAAAAAAAAAAAAGAAATTTTTTTTTTTAAGTAGCTCTGTGGTTGGAAATTGGCCAAGTTGGTGGCTGATATTCAGAGCCTGATAACTTTTTTTTTTTTGGCTTTTACCCCTATGCTAAATGTACCCAACGGGACAGAAAAACTTTCTAACATGGATAGATGGCTATGTCAGTCTTTTGATATCTTTTAGATGGCAATCCAATTCCATGAGGAATTAAAAACAGCTGTCCTTGTTTTACAACCAGATCTTCACAGGACCACAGATGTGGCTCCAGAAACAATTCAAAGGCTGTTGATCTTTTTTTTTTTTTTTTTACCAATCCCTAAACCTCCCCTATTTCTCTCCAAAGGCTTGTCCTTGTGCCTCTGAGAGGTAAGTGTGCTGCCTGGTCTTCTCCAGGAAATTTTACCTGGGTCATCTCTTTAAAATACCAACATCACGGCTGCCTGGCTGGCTCCATTGGTGGAGCATGCGAGTCTTGATCTTGAGGTTTTGAGTTCTGATCTCATGTTGGGTGAGATTACTTAAAAATAAAATCTGAAAAAAAAATTACCAGTTTTCCAAAAATTACCAGTACTTTCCAAAGTACTGTTTTATACTCCCATTCTCACCAGTACTTGATATCATCGGCATCTTCAAATTTGGGTATGCTGGGCAGGTGGGCGTGTAATATCTTACTGGAGTGTAATTTGCATTTCTCTAATGACTAATGATGTTGAGCATATGCTTATAACCTTATTGGCCATTCAAACACCTTCTTTTGTGGGACGTGCCTACTCAAATATTTTGCTCAATTTTAAAAGATGAGTTGTCTTTTTTCATATTGATCTGTAGGAGTTCTTTATATATTCTGGATATGATTTCTTTCTTTATATATATGATTATATATAATCCTCAATAGTTTTAAAACCTAGTTTCTTGAGATGCCTGGGTGGCTCAGCAGTTGAGTGGCTGCCTTCAGCCGAGGGCGTGATCCTGGAGTCCCAGGATCGAGTTCCGCATTGGGGTCCCTACATGAAGCCTGCTTCTCCCTCTGTCTGTCTCTGCCTCTCTTGGTGTGTCTCTCATGAATAAATAAATAAAATATATTTTTTGGGCAGCCTGGGTGGCTCAGCGGTTTAGTGCCGCCTTCAGCCCAGGGTATGATCCTGGATACCCAGGATCGAGTCCCATGTCAGGTTCCCTGCATGGAGCCTGCTTCTCCCTCTGCCTGTGTCTCTGCCTCTCTTTCTCTCTGTCTCTCTTATGAATGAATAAATTAAAAAAAAATACAATAAAATAAAAAATATTTTTTAATTTATTTTTTAAAAGATTTTATTTATTTATTCATGACAGAGAGAGAGAGAGGCAGAGACACAGGCAGAGGGAGAAGCAGGCTCCATGCAGGGAGCCTGACGTGGGACTCAATCCCGGGTCTCCAGGATCATACCCCAAGCCAAAGGCAGCGCTAAACCGCTGAGCCACCCAGGCTGCCCTAAATAAAATATTTTTCAATCAATCAATCCATCAATCAATCTAGCTTCTTTTACCCAAGATATTTTAGGTGGAGTCTGTTGTGAAAGGCAAAGGCCAGGGTATCAGTTCTAGCAGTCCGTCTTACTTGTTATGTGATTTTTTTTTTAATTTTTATTTTAACTGAGGTATAGTTGACATACAATATAATGTTAGTTTTAGGTGCACAGTATAGTGATTCAACATTTATATTCACTATGAATTGCTCACCATGGTAAGTGTAGCTGAGGGCAGCCCTGGTGGCACAGCGGTTTAGCGCCGCCTGCAGCCCGGGGTTTGATCCTGGGGACCCTTGATCGAGTCCCACATCAGGCTCCCTGCATGGAGACTGCTTCTCCCTCTGCCTGTGCCTCTGCCCCTCTCTCTCTCTCTCTCTGTCTCTATGAATAAATAAATGAAATCATTAAAAAAAAAAAAGTGTAGTTGACCATCTATCACCGTACAAAGTTATTGCAATATTATTGACTATATTCGTTATGTTGTACTTTTCATCCCTATGACTTATTTATTGTACAACTGGAAGTTTGTAACTCTTAATTCACTTCATTTATTTCCATTATCTCCTCTATCCACTTCCCCTCTGGCAACCATCAGTTCTCTGTATGTATGAGTGTTTCTGGTTTTGTTTATTTTGTTTTGTTTTTTAGATTTCATATATAAGTTAAATCAGGTAATATTGGTCTTTCTCTGTCTTTTAAATAATTTTAAGATTTTATTTATTTATTCATGAGAGACACACAGAGAGAGGCAGAGACACAGGCAGAGGGAGAAACAGGCTCCCTATGGGGAGCCTGATGCAAGACTGGATCCCGGGATCCTGGGATCACGATCTGAGCTGAAGGCAGACGCTCAATCACTGAGCCACCCAGGTGTCCCCGTCTTTCTCTGTCTGACTTATTTCATGTAGGATAATACCTTCTCGGTTTATCTATGTTGTCACAAATGACAAGATTTCATTATTCTTTTTTTGGCTGAGTAATATTCCATTGCATGTATCTACCACATTTTCTTTATCCATTCATCTATTGACAGACACTTAGGTCACTTCCATATCATGGCTATTATAAATAATGCTGCAATAAACATAGGGGTGCATATATCTTTTTGAATTAGTGTTTTTGTTTTCTTTGGGTAAATATCCAGAAATGGAATTACTGGATCCAGTGGTATTTCTAATTTTAATTTTTTTAGAAACTAAAATGAGGTGATATTTCATTGTGGCTTTGATTTGTATTTCTCTGGTGGTTAGTGATGTGGAGCATCTTTTCATGTGTTTGTTGCTTATCTGTATATCTTCTTTGAAGAAACATCTATTCAGGTCCTCTGCCTTTTTTTTTTTTTTTTTTTTTGCTATTTATTGTGTCTTTCTTTCTTTCTTTCTTTCTCTCTCTCTCTCTCTCTCTCTCTCACACACACACAAGCAGTGGCAGTGGGGGTGGCATGGGTTTGGGGGCAAAGGAAGAAGGAGAGAGAGAATGTTAAGCAGCCTCCATGCCCAGCACCAAGCCTATACAGGGCTCAATCTCACAGCCTTGAGATCATGACCTGAACCACAATCAAGAGTCAGACACTCAACTGACTGAGCCACCCAGGCACCCCCTCTGCCCATTTTTACATTGAATTGTTTGGTTTTTTGGTGTTGAGTCATAGGAGTTCTTTACATATTTTGGATATTAACTCATTATCAGATCATTTGCAAAACGTGCTGTGTGATCTTGCACAGGTTATGTTCCCTCTCTGTGCCTCCACTTCCTCATCTGTTAAGTGGGCGTGTTAATCGTGTCTGCCACCTTGTGATCGAGGATAATTAAAAGGAGATGTTTGGAAAACTATCAAGTAGTCCATGCTATAGAATGTCATTTTCTAATTATTATGAATATAATGTAGTAAGTACAGGGTCTTCTTTCCAGCTCAGACCCCATTCTGCTCTTCGTGGGTCACAACCCCAGTAAGGCTTTCATCTGTGTTCAGGAGTGTTTGCCCACAGAAGCTTCCTCATTTAAGGAAGGAGTGGCTCCTGGGAAAGAACCTCATTCTTCAGAGAACTGGAGGTGCTTTGGTTTCCGAAGGAGATGCAGGGACTTGGCCCTTTGAAGGAAGTGAGGTAGCTCTTGCCTTTACCGCACACATGTCAGATTGGGCCGATAGAAGATTAGCATGGCCCCTGCACAAGGATGACACACAAACTCATGAAGGAACTGAGATAAAAGTTGGGCTGAGGACCAAGGGGTCTGGATGGGATCGGACAGATGAAGAAACTGGCATATGGTAGAAAAACTGCTTCAAGTTACACAAAGCCTTGAAGCCAGGATGTCTTAAAATCAGTGGCCAACAGCCAAAGTCCACTGCTCCTTTGAGGAGGGCCGGGAGGTACCTGGGGTATCCCTGGATTTTACTGGGTGATGGGGCATCGGATGTCAGTTCAGGTCTCACCTGGTTCTTGCCTTTCTTCCTCAGTTCATCTCAAAGAGGGACCCAGAGGATGTCAAAGAGGTGAGGCTTCTGGGAGGAAGGGGGACTTTTCCCCAATTCCAGATGCAATAACAGTGAAGGAACAGCTGGTAACTCCTTGATCCTGGGAGGAGGAGGAGGTGCTACATCCCAGTCCACACACACACACACATGCATGTGTGCTGGGGCCAGGCTGGGGGTGGGGAAAGCCTCTTTCTACTACCACTGGCCTGGGACAAGTGTCCTATCCCTCTTAGGTGGTGGTCTGGAAGCGGTACAGCGACTTCCGCAAGCTGCATGGGGACCTGGCTTACACCCATCGGAACCTCTTCCGCCGCCTGGAGGAGTTCCCGGCCTTTCCTCGTGGCCAGGTGTTTGGTGAGTGTTGATCTAGGTAGGCAGGCCCAGTATGGAGGGAGAGGTGGGCAGAGGAGACCCCTGCTGGTGGGAGCTGGATGGAGGAGCCACAACCCCTAGCAAAAACACATCTGGGGAGGGCCCTTAGAGCCTCACTTCCCACATGGGGAAACTGAGGCTCAGAGCAGCCCGCCTTTGGTGTGTGTGGGGCCCTTTAGCATCCCGTCTTCCTTAGCCCCATTTTCAGGACAAGGGAGCTAGGCTCAGGGTGATAAAGGGGCTTGGCCTGTAAGAGGCAGAACCAGAATTCCTCCCTAGGAGCTGGTGTCACCTCAAGATCTACGCTATCCAAAAACAGCATCTGTGAGCCAGATGCGGTGAGTCTGAGCTGAGGTGGCCAGATGGGTTGAATGCACACTGAAACTATTTCAGTAATTTTTGTATTGGTCACATGTTCAAATGAGACTATTTCGGGTACACTAAGTTAAGTGGAAGGTCTTATTAAAATGGAGTTAACCTGGGAGCACCTGGGTGGCTCAGTTGGTTGAGCATCTGCCTCTGGCTCTAGCAGTGATCTCAAGGTCCTGGGATCCAGCTGTGCCTCCAGGCCCCCACTCAGTGGGGAGTCTGCTTCTCCCTCTCCCCCCTGCCCCTCCCACCTGCTTGGGCATGCTTTCTCTCTCTCTCTCAAATAAATAAATAAAATCTTTAAAATAAATAC
This sequence comes from Canis lupus dingo, assembly GCF_003254725.2. Taxonomy (NCBI): domain Eukaryota; kingdom Metazoa; phylum Chordata; class Mammalia; order Carnivora; family Canidae; genus Canis; species Canis lupus. Next base: position 52,100,384 of record NC_064260.1, on the reverse strand, counting down.
ATAAAATTAACCTGTTTCTTTTTAACTTGGCTACTAGAAAATTAGAAATTACACATGCCATGCGTGATGTATTGCTGGGGGACCAGACTGATCTGTTATCTGAATCTCTAGACTCACGTGAGATACTTTTTCACAGCAAGGTCAAGGGTTGCTGCTGGCAGGTTATGCAGGTATACAGCATACCCAAAAACTATGACAAAGGCGCATCTTGCTGTGTGACCTTGGGCAAGTCACTTTCTCTCTCTGAGTCTTACTTTCCTCCCGCTTCCATCAGAATGATCTGAAATTATTTCATTTCTTGGTGGTTGCCCATCTGCTTCTACTGTCTAGGATGTGAACCCATGGGACCAGAGACCTGGCTTTCCTCCCATTCACCTTCTGAGCCTAGCACATTAGTAGGTGCTTGATAAATCTGGTAAACGGAGGACTAGGGAGTTTGGTCCCTGCTTACAAGGACCCCGCCCCCCAGGAGGAGCCGGGGAAGATGGGAGAACAGCAGCTGGCTGCTGGGATCCTTTCCTGCGGAAGCAGGGAAGTGACCCCTGTGGATCACTGCTTCTCTTCCCACCCCTTGTTCTGGGGGGCTGCAGGCCGGTTTGAGGCCTCAGTGATTGAAGAGCGGCGGAAGGGGGCTGAGGACTTGCTTCGCTTCACTGTTCACATCCCTGCACTCAACAACAGCCCCCAACTCAAGGAGTTCTTCCGGGTATGTGTCCCTGCTTGTCCCTCCCCAGCACCTGGGAAGCCTGCCTGCCCACTAGGCTGCACCCCAAGACACCCCCCACCCGGTCCCTGTCTTTCTCTCCTGCAGGGTGGGGAGGTGACCCGGCCCTCTGGCATATCCAGAGACCTGCACATCCTGCCACCCCCTCTGATCCCCACACCGCCTCCAGAGGAGCCCTGGTTGCCACAGCCACTCCCTGCAGAGAGGAGAGGCCTTGAGGAACTGGAAGTGCCAGGTATGTTGAGGTTGGGGAGGGAGCCAGGACTGGCGGGTCTGGGGGTGATGGAGGGCATGCACTTGCTGCTCACTGAGCTTAGGAAAAATTCTGGGCTATGTCCCAGCTCCTCTACCACTAAGGTGCTGAGAAGCTCTAGCCAGGCCACTTTCCTTCTCTAGGCTTTAGTGTCTTAATCTGTAAGAGGGGTGCCAACCCTAAGAGTAGGCTTGTCCATGCCCTTGGGTGCCACAAGGAATTAGTGAGAAGGTGATTCCATTTTGAAAGCTAGGAAATGATAAGGGCAGGCATGAATGTTCCCGATGATGTGTTCCACAGTGGATCCCCCACCATCCAGCCCTGCCCAGGAGGCCCTGGATCTCCTCTTTAACTGCGGGAGCACCGAGGAAGCATCCACTTCCCCAGCCCGAGGCCCCCTCACAGAGGCCGAGCTTGCCCTCTTCGACCCCTTCTCCAGGGAAGGTAACGAGCTGGGGCTAGCAGAGGGCAGAGGGGGGCTGAGGTAGGGGCATAGAGGATGGGCAGAGCCACCACCTAGCTTGTGTAGTGCTTGGGTAAGTCCTAGAAAGGTGCCCCATGACAGGCAGTTGACAGCCTTGGTGAGAATTGGAAGCAGACACCCTGGTGCCAGGACCCATGAGCTGGCTGCCCCTGGACAGTGCAAGCCTGGAGGAAGGAAAGGGAGATCTCAGGGACAGGTAGATCTTCTCCCTGAGAAAGCTTTGGAACAAGCAGGGATCACACTGTCTTGGGGGAGGGTCGGAGTTCCTTCAGTTGGAAGCCCAAGGGAGGGGCGTCCTGGCCAGCTCAGGGTGGAGATGCAGATCCTGAAGGCAGGAGAGGCCTGATGGTCAGGGGGTGGGTGAGGCTTGGGCCCAGAGGGCAGCACAGGACGCCCTGCAGCAGCTGCTAGCACATGGGGGCACCCCAGACCTAGCATGGAAGCCGGAACCGCCCTCCCCCACCCTCCCTCCATCCCCCCACCCCACAAGGACGTCTGGGTCCCGACCTCCTTGATAAGATCCAGGGGAGCTGAGAGTCCCAGGCTCTGAGACACTGGACCTTTAAATTCTTCAAGTCTCTGGCTTTGTGCTTATTCCAGCTGGGGTGTTGAAGTGGCTCCTCTGCTTCAGGATCATCACGAAAGGGTTTCAGTTTGGAATCCTCCAATATTTTTAAGCCCATTTTATTGGCTTTTCTTCTTTGCCCTTCGGGGACCTCCTGGGGCAGCCTCTCAGCTTTGTGATCAGTGACAGGCATTTGAGTTCATTCACCCCAGATCAGTTCCAAATCGGGACCTCAATCTTCCATCCAATGTTCAGCTCCACACCACCACCCTGCTCGCCTGGGAGGAGTATCCTTTTACTCTTCTGGTTCTGCTTCCTCCCGTCCCTGCTCCTTCGGCCTTTCCCCAGCTGGGTTGGGGGAAGAAGAGATTAGAGAGAGAAGGTGGGGGTGGTGTCACCACGCCTGCCTGCTTTGCTCTAGCTGAAGCCCCAGGGGTGTGTGGTGGTCAGATGCTTGGAGAGGAGCCTGTTGTGGCTCCTAGAATGTAGCTCCCATAACACATTCCTTCAGCCCATAAGAAAGCTCCCAAACTCTTGTCCCACCAGAGCCTGGAAGTGCAGTTTGCTCAGATGCTGCCTCATCTCCCTGCCCCATTGTTTGGGCACCTCCAGCAAGTCCCTCACTATCAGAATCCTCCAGGCAAGGAGCTGGCACTTGTCTCTCTCTTCAGCACATATATTGAACGCTTGTAATCAATGTTTTACGGCATCCCAAGAATACTTCTGCCTTTGGCTCCGTGAGCAACACAGGGAGGGCTCTATGTCCAGCTGGGAAGTGAGAGGTCATCTTTCCCACTTGCAGGAGGCCCCAGTCTCTTCATGGGGTCACTTGGGTGAGGTTGGAGAAATGCCACCCTTCCCTCTCCAGGCCAGTGGTGTGCCATGGTGCTTTCTGTTCCAGCTCCTTCCCTTCAAAGGCCTTTTCACCAAAGATGGGCCAAATCTCTAGCCTTCTTTTGTGTAAGCTGCAGAGGGGAGTTTGGCCACCCAGTCCCGGGGTACATAATGAGACCTTCTCTCTGGGTATCTGGTGAGGATACCCACCACCCACTATCTTCACATTTGTGTCCTCAGCTGATGTTGTAACACCTGAGATTCTCTGAATCTATTATTTTACCATTCCAAGGTTTGGAGCATTTCTACCCTTGGCCTGGCTTAGTTGGTCTAGCATCCTTCAGATGGAATTCTTGAATTTATAGATAGTCAAGAGGGAGGGAGGCCCAGTGACCCAGACCTCACAAAACAATGTTAATACAAAAGAATTACTGAAAGAATTGGGAAGGTAAAATTGTTTTTTACAAAAGCACAGGAATTCTACCAGTTAAATAGATCATGGCTAGTCTGTTTGGTACAAATGGATTTTGAACTGCTCAGGCTCTGCTTCTGTCCACCTGGGGCAGGTTGGTACCTTGCTGGGCAAGAGAAGTCTGGGGATAGATGGCAGGCCCTGGGAAATGGAGGACAGTGTGGCCTGAGCCCTCCACATCTGATCATAGAAAGTTCAGGCCCCAGTCCAACCCACATGGGTGAGCTGGCAGCGATGGAGGCAGAGCCTGAAAGGCTGGACCAGGAACCCTGGGAGCCTGGAGGGCAGGAGGAGGAAGAGGACGAGGAAGGACGGCCCGTCCCTGCCTATCTGAGCCAAGCCACAGAGCTTATCACCCAGGCTCTTCGGGATGAGAAGGCAGGTGCCTACCCTGCAGCTCTGCAGGGCTATCGGGATGGCGTGCATATCCTGCTGCAGGGAGTTCCTGGTGAGTATGGATGGGAAGGTGGAGGGTCAGGCCTAAGCTTTCAGATGGTGGAGTGAAAGGAAGGGAAAATGAAAGACTCAGAGGATCAGAATTTCTCTTCACTGACCAACTGTGTAACCTTGGGCGGTTTCTTTACCTCTTGGGGCCTCAATTTTCTTATTTGTAAAATGGGGAGAATAGCTCTGATTCCCAGGGAGGTAGAAAAAGACATGTGTTGGTGCTCTGTGAACTGTAAGGGGCTAGACCAGGGGTTTTGAACCCAGAGACCTCCGCTGAGCCATTTTCTTTCCACAGGTGACCCGTCACCTGCCCGCCGGGAGGGTGTGAAGAAGAAGGCGGCTGAGTACCTGAAGAGAGCAGAAGAAATCTTGCACCTGCACCTGCCCCAACTCCCATCTTGAGAGGGAGTGAGCCCCTACCCAGGACTCTAGCTTCAGCACTGCCAGCTACTCCCTTTTACTCTCCCTGGGGCCTGGCCCTATATCCTGGTCTTGTAACTCTGGGGGTCATTTCTGTGTGTAACTGGACCAAGAATGACACAAATAATGAATTCAAAGCTCCTTGACCACACCTGCCTCTTTGGAATCAGGACAAAACATTTCTGATCCTGCCTCTTGTGTGGGCAGCATCTCTTGCTGTAAACTAGCTGTTTACCCATCTAGAACAGGGGTCTGCAAGCTATGGCCTGCATCCACCTCTCTCCCATGGCTTTTTTTTTTTTTTTTTTTTTGTAAGGCCCATAAACTAGAATGGTTTTTACATTTTTTAATAGTTGGGAGAAAAATCAAAAGAATAGTATTCTGTGACAGATGAAAATCACATAAAACTTAAGTGTCTAAAAATTCTGTTGGAACACAGTCACACTCCTTCAGTTCACATGGTCTGCGGCTGCTTTCCCACCACGCCAGCAGGTTGCCTAGTTGCGACCTGCAAATTCCTTTGCAGAAAAAGTTTGCTGACACCTGATCTAGAAAATGGGGAGAATAGTCTCCAGGGAAAGGAGTAGTAGAGAGTGACAGTGAGGCCAATTGAACCAGGCTATCCGGGGACGGGGACGGGGAGGAGGAAGCAGAACGCGGGTTCCGGTTACCCACTGCGGGCGGCGCCCAAAGGCTGAGCGCGAGGGCCGCGGGCTGAAGCCCGGGAGGGCGTGGCCCCGCCCCTCCGGCAAGGTGATTGGTCGTGCGTGGGAGGGGCTGCTCGCTGGTGCATCATGGGAGTGGGACGCTCCGTGGCCTGCGCGCAGTGCATCATGGAGCCTTTAGTAGGCGCCTGAGTCGGAGGTGGCGGCGTGAAGTACGACGCGGGTGTCTCGGGAGGCCCGCTCCAGGCCTCGTGGGAGGGGACGAGCCCGGGGAGAGGACTGCGGGGGCGGGGCGGGGGGCGGGGCGGGGGGCGGGGCCCGGCCGGGATCACCCCGCCGGCTCGCTGCAGCCCCGGCCGGCCTCGGCCCGCTCTCGGATGCAATGGGGCGAGTGGCTGCCCCCGGCTCGGGGATGCTGAGAGCCTGTCCTTTCCCCTCAGCGCCCCCATGCCCGGCTGCGAGTTGCCCGTGGGTACCTGCCCAGACATGTGCCCGGCCGCCGAGCGCGCCGAGCGCGAAAAGGAGCGCCGCTTGCACCGCTTCGAGGTGGCGCCCGGGTGCCGCAGCGACCCGCCCCGCGCGGACCCACGGCGCGCCGTGAAGGAGTACCAACGGCCGGCTGCCGGCAAGGCGCGGCCCCTGCCGAGCCAGCTGCGTCCGCCGAGGGTGCTGCTGGCCACCGTGCGCTACCTGGCCGGCGAGGTGGCCGAGCGCGCCGACGCATCCCGCGCCGAGGTGGCCAGCTTCGTGGCGGATAGGCTGCGCGCGGTGCGGCTGGACCTCGCCCTGCAGGGCGCGGACGGCGTCGAGGCGGCGGCGGTGCTGGAGGCGGCGCTGGCCGTGCTGCTGGCAGTGGTGGCGCGGCTGGGACCCGACGGGACGCGCGGGCCAGCGGACCCGGTGCTGCTGCAGGCCCAGGTGCAGGAGGGCTTCGGCTCTCTGCGGCGCTGCTACGCGCGGGGCGCCGGGTCGCGTCCCCGCCAGGCCGCCTTCCAGGGTCTCTTTCTGCTCTATAACCTGGGTGAGTCGAGTCGAGTCGGGGCGGCAGGACGGCGGGGTGCGGGGGTGCGGGGGTTACTTAGGGGAGGGGAGGGTGCCTCCACGGGGACAGTGGAGGCCGAGGAAGGAAGGAGAAGCTTTAGAGTCTCACCATTAGCTCCCTCCTCATCCCTAACTTCTGTTTGTTTTGTTTTGTTTTTTTAAGATTTTATTTATTCATGAGAGACAGAGAGAGAGAGAGGGAGAGAGGCAAAGACATAGGCAGATGGAGAAGCAGGCTCCCCACAAGGAGCCCGATGTGGGACTCGATTCCAGCATCCTGGGATCACGCCCTGGGCCAAAGGCAGATGCTCTACCGCTGAGCCACCCAGGTGTCCCCCTAACTTCTAAATGGGTAGAGTTAATGAGCAACACCCACCAATCCCCGACGTGGGCCTTCTGGCCTGTCCCTTCCCCTATTTGGGTCTCAATTTTTTTTTTTCCTAATAAAAGTGGAGAGGACGGAGTTGGAACGGAAAAATTGGCCTGGTGATTTTCAAACTTTTTAAGACTTTCATCGGGATCCCTGGGTGGTGCAGCGGTTTAGTGCCTGCCTTTGGCCCAGGGCGCAATCCTGGAGAGCTGGGATCGAATCCCACGTCGGGCTCCCAGTGCATGGAGCCTGCTTCTCCCTCTGCCTATGTCTCTGCCTCTCTCTCTCTCTCTCTCTCTCTCTCTCTGTGTGACTATCATAAATAAATAAAAATTAAAAAAAAAAAGACTTTCATCAGTGTTGCAAAGCAGCCAAGAACATATGCCCATGAATGTCTCAGACATTAGATCCTTCCTATCGATGGATGGTGCATTCTAATAAGTTTTATTTTTTTATTTTATTTATTTTATTTTATATTTTATTTTATTTATTTTATATATATATATATTTTTTTTTTTATTGTAATAAAATGATCTTGATTTCAAAACTTACTAATGGGCCAGAAGCCTCAGTTTACAAAAGTGGCCCAAGGTTCCGGTATCTGTGATTCTCCTGAAAGGGAAGTAGGGGCAGAATGTCCTCAAAGCAAAGGCCTTACCAGGTAGATAGATAGGGAAGATGTGGTAGAGCCAGCTTCTTAATCTGTGCAGCCCCTGGGGCAGTGCGGAAAGGGCTGGGTTTGAAGTCAGAAAACTTGAATTTTGTTGTATTGAATTCTACATTCGAACTCTTTTTTTTTTTTTTTTAAGGTATTTATTTATTTATTTGTGATAGTCACAGAGAGAGAGAGAGAGGCAGAGACACAGGCAGAGGGAGAAGCAGGCTCCATGCACTGGGAGCCCGACGTGGGATTCGATCCCGGGTCTCCAGGATCGCGCCCTGGGCCAAAGGCAGGCGCCAAACCGCTGCGCCATCCAGGGATCCCTACATTCGAACTCTTTAAGTCTCTGACAAGTCACGAAATTATCTGGGTCTGTCTCCCTCATCCAAAAACAATGCCTCCTTTTATTAGGAGGATTCAGACTGTTTGAAAGGGCTTAGAATAGGCTCAGGAAGCAGCTGATAGAGAAAAGGGGACCTAAGGGGAACTTGGCCCCCCCAGGGGGGGGCGCCCAGAGTGGAAGGTAGGTGGGCCAAGGCTGGAGATGAGCTTGGTGGTAGGCCAGGCGAGGCGGGCGACGAGGCAGAGGACCCCGGCTGGTGGGAGGGTAGATGGGGGTTGGCCTAAGCAGATGGGGTGCCAGGCGGGCGGGGCCCTGGAGAGACTCTGGAATTCTCACCCGGGCACCTCGCTTACAGGCTCCGTGGAGGCCCTTCACGAGGTTCTACAGCTGCCTGATGCCCTGCGTTCCTGCCCGGCCCTGCGCAGGGCCTTGGCTGTGGACTCGGCCTTTCGCGAAGGCAACACCGCCCGCCTATTCCGCCTGCTGCGGATCCTGCCCTACCTGCAGAGCTGTGCTGTGCGGTGCCACATCGGCCGCGCCCGCCGAGGAGCCCTGGCCCGCCTCGCTCGTGCCCTGAGCACCCCCAAAGGCCAGACCTTGCCCCTGGGCTTCATAGTCCACCTGCTGGCCCTGGATGGGCCTGAAGAGGCACGGGACCTGTGCCAGGCCCACGGACTGCCCTTGGATGGACAGGAAAGAGTTGTGTTTCTCAGGGGTCATTACACTGAGGAAGGGCTGCCACCTGCTGGGACCTGCAAAGTGTTGGTAGGGAGCAAACTCGCAGGGCGCACCCTGGAGGAGGTGGTCATGGCAGAGGAGGAAGATGAGGGTGTGGACAGACCCAAGTCCCCAGCATGAGGAGGAGCTGTGCACTCTCCCAGAGCCCAGGACTGGATCCAAGCACTCAGGTTTCTTTTTTCATAATTCCTACACAATAAAAGGAACTTGTTTTGTAGGGACTATAACTATGCTTGATTTATTTGGGAGAGGGCAGGGAGGAGTTGAGACATGATAGCCATATGGGGGGAAAGAGCTCAGAGTAGCCGTACTGGGACTAAGCTGTTGCCTCAGAAGCTTGATAGGGTTCTATGATTGTCCTCAAATTGGCATCAAGGGAGACTGGGAAATAACACCCCCCCCCAAAAAAAAAAAAAACTGGAGTGGGAGAAGGTTAAGATGAAGGATGGTGGGGAGCTGGGGTCAGAAGTCAGCCACAGGCCTTAGGGTGGCTGCTGCGCCCTCCAGGGCCACCACCAAGATGCTGAGCTGCCTTTGCACTTCAGCCCAGGCGGGAGATCCAAGGCTTGTGTTCATGGCCCTGGAGCAGGCATTAGCCAGGCCTGGAAATGTGGCCACGGAGCCGGTGCGGGGTGCCCAGAGCACATGGCTGATAGGAAATATGGGGGAGAAGCAAAGTCATTTGGGAAATGGGGAAGAGAGGAGCTTCAGCCTGGAACAGGCTCTTGTCCTGTATACAGCTAGGCAGTATAAAGTATAAAATGCCTCCCCACCGTCTCTGAAAGCTGGGGACCTTACAGCAATGGCCCTGCGAGATCTAGGTTATGGTCCCAAGGTGACCTTGACTGATTTGCCTCCCATCCTTTGAGCGTGATTCCCCAGCTAACAGCAAAGGCCACCAAAACTATTAGATTCTCCTCCCTCAGGGGATCCCTGGGTGGCCCAGTGGTTTAGCACCTGCATTCAGCCCAGGGCGTGATCCTGGAGTCCCAGGATTGAGTCCCACATTGGGCTCCCTGCATGGAGCCTGCTCCTCCCTCTGCCTGTGTCTCTGCCTCTGTGTGTGTGTCTCATGAATAAATAAATAAAATCTTTAAATAAAAAAAGATTCTCCTCCCTGAGATGGGTGCCCATTGCCCAGCCTCTCCCCATGGCACTTCCCAAGAACTTTGGAGCAGGCTCACCTGTAGTAGCGTTCTTCTGGGAAGGCTCGTGGGTTTAGGAAGGTCCGTTCCAAGAGCATAAGCTGGTCGTTGAGCATCCGGACCTGCAGGGGGCTGGAAATGGCAGGACCATCTCATCACCCTGGAACTAGCAGCCCAGCTGCCAGCCTGCATCCTGCCCTGGATGCCACCCTCCCAGACATCTGTTTGGTGCCCTTGCTCACTCAGGGGTGGCCTTCTGAAGCGCTGATATGCGTTGATCCAAGGCCCCAGCTGCCCCCTCAAACTTCTCCACTGCAGTCACCAGAGGTACTGTCAGGAATAGCCAGCATCTTAGCCCTGGAGGTGCAGGGCTCCCCGTACCTCCATGTCAAGGGGGATCCATACCCAGGCTGATGCTGTGCTGCTCCAATAGGACCCCAAGGTTCTGCTGGGCAGCCTGCAGAAAACTTCGGAGCGTCTCTCCATAGTCACTGACGTTAAGAGGAAGGAAGAGGCTGTCGCTGAGCCTGAGAAGCACACTCCCTGCTGTCCGGGCCACAGCCTGGTGGCTGCTGAAGCCTGCAGGGAGGGTGACCAGGCCAGGGCTCAGTCTTCAGCCCATCCTTCCCCAGACTCAGGATTCCCCTTTCCCCATTCCTCACCAGGGTCCACAAATTTGTCCACATAGCCAAAGGTGTCGAAGGCTGTGTGGTAGGTGGGGTAGATCCTGGCTGAGGTCTTGCTCTAGGGGAATAAGGCCAAGGTTACAGGCTTGGGATGAGAAGTCGGAGTTAAAAAAAAAAAAAAAAGAAAGAGAGAAGTCGGAGTTGTACCAACAGTGAACTCTACAACATGGGAATGCTACATCCATGAGATAGGTTCTAGAATTCATACTTTACAGAGGAGGAAACTAAGATCTCTGGAATCAGAATTCCTCTTTTGTTTTAAATTTTCTTTTTTAAAATTATCTCTATACCCAACATAGGGTTTGAACTCCTGACCCCAAGGTCAACAGTTGCATGCTCCACTGATTGAACTAGCCAGGTGCCCAGGATGCTTTTTAAGTCAATGTCATCCTCCAACTAACTGGCAGTGTGTCACACACACCCCTCATAATGCATATCACAGTGTTGTATTTTAAATTCAGTAGTATCTTAAATTTAATAAAATAGCATTGGCGAGCATAAAGAGATCCTCAGGTTGAGAAACAGCCCAGGGAGCATAGCTAATGAGTGGTGGAGCTGGACTCAGTCTGCACTAGAGAGGATTTAAGAGAGGAAGGGACTGGGGAACAGAAGGGTGGCCACTCACCCGGTCATAAGTGTAGGCGATGTCCATGGAGGAGATGCCCAGGAAGTGAATGAATGGTGCATAGTCGCTACCAGCACCCAGAGAGCCAAGGCTGCAAAAAGGAAAGATGGTCAGGCTGAGGGTGCTGGGCCAGCCTGCCCTCCTCTCTCAGGGCCCCAGCCCTGGCCATGGGCTCACCTGGGGACCAGGCCATACACTGGGCTGCTACGGTTGAAATACCGGATCCAGTTGTCATAGATGCTGAGGCCACCCAGGCTTGGTGCAGGGATCTGACCCGGAGGGGAGTTCAGTCTGAGGCTGACCCCTCCCCAGACCCAAGAGGCATCTGCCACCAGGCCCACCCAAGTCTCCATCCTATGCACAGGCCTGTGGGTCCTATAAGGCCTGCCCCCAGCCTCAGCCCCTCTAATAAGTACCAGCTCCAGACCCGTGCCTCCCCTCCATTACCCCTTGAGCCACCCAGCCCCCTCTTGCCCCCCACAGGGACCATCCTCTCCACCCCACCCCCCTTCACCTGTTTGGAGGCCGCAAAGATGACGCTCTGGACCGGGGGTGTCCCCTGAGCCCTCAAAGTCGCATTGGCTGTGGGAAGATCAGAAAGACTATTCGGGCCGCCGCCCCCTCATTTCCCCTCTCCCAGTCAGCCCATCCACCCCAGGTACCAAACACCGAGATGTCCACATTGATGTAGGCCACTGCACGCTCCTGCAGCTTGCTGAAGAATTCCTGCGGGAGGGAGGCCCGACGTGAGCCCGGCCAGGCCCAGCACCGGGATCCTCTCCACAGCCCACCTTGTCTGGCAGCTCACCTCGGTGAATTCTGTGGAGCCAATGAGCCCAAACTCCTCGGCCCCCCAGCTTGCAAACACTATTGATCTGCGGGGACGCCAGGTGCCTGGGGAGAAGGATAAAGGCCTGGAGGTCAGGATCTAGGAGTGGCTTGGAGGAAATTCTGGGGACTCGGAGAGGAGGAAGGGCCCCTGGGCAAGGCAGCTAGCGACAGGAGGTAGGTCCTGCTGCCTCTCCAGCCCAGCCTTCTCCAGGTGCCATCCTCCTTCCAGCCTCCCACCTGTGCTGGGACCCTGCTCCAACACTGCCCACAATACCAATCTCAGCTGCTCCCTTCTGCCCCAGTGCCCTGCCTCCCCGTCCTTACAGGTATGCTTTGAGTAGACCTCCGGACCCTCCATCTCCAATGGTCTCCTTCGGGAATCCCAAGCTGAATTCTCCCGCAACCTTCTCCACTCGGTGATAATACATTATCCATCCAATCCTTATAACAACACCTTGAGGGACAGAGCCTTATCTCCATTTCATAGTTGAAACTGAGCCGCCTAAAAGGTAAATGACTCACCCAGAGTTACACAGCTGGTGGGCAGCAGAGCCAGGGTCAAATCTAGGGTCTGGCTCCGGGGTCCAGGGCCCTAACGAATGGTCCATACTGCCTCTCACAGCCTCTGGCAGCCTCCTTTTCATCTCTAGTCTCTGCCCACATCGCTCTTGCCATGGTCTCCAGCCACCTCCGGGCAGCCCTGGCTCCCTTGCCCCTTACGTCCTCCAGACCCCTCAGCTTCCACAGCACTACATGTTCCCAGTTGTGCTTCCAACTTGAGCTCCAACTCAGTAACCTTTGACCATTTATCAGCTTTTCATTTTCATTTTCATTTTATTTTTTAAAATAGGCTCCATGCATAGAGCCCAGCATGGGGCTTAAACTCATGACCCTGAGATCAAGACCTGAGCTTAACTGCTTGAGCCACCCAGACACCCCTCTCAGCCTTTTGATTGATCGACTGATTGATTGATTTTTGAAGATTCTATTTATTTGAGAGAGAGAGAGAGAGAGAGAGAGAGAGAGAGAGAGCACCAGCAGGGGGAGCAGCAGAGGGAAAGGGAGCAGCAGACTCCCTGCTGAGCAGGGAGCCAGAGGCGGGGCTTGATCCCAGAACCCCAGGACCATGACCCAACCTAAAGGCAGATGCTTAACCAATTGAATCACCCAGGCGCCCCTTAGTTTTTTTGTTTTAAATGAAAATTGTAAAAGTATGTAAGGATTATATGCTTGCAATAACAAATTTTCACACTCTTTCCTGCCCCAAATGCATAACCTGTATCTAATCAGATGAATCCAAATTGAGGGACACTCAACAAAATAATATCAGGATCATAAAAGACAAGAACTAAGGAACTATTACAGATGACACATGCCACTACCATACATGCAATGTGTGATCCTGGATTGGCCCTCGGATCTGAAATTTCCTTTTGTTCTAAAGGTCATTATAAGAACAATCAGCAACATTGTTAATTTCCTGATTCTGATCATTATATGGCGGCCATGAAAGAAAACGTCCTTATTTTTAGGAAATACGCAGTGATATGTTTATGGGTAAAGGTGCAGCATCTCTGCAACTCTCAAACACTCCAGAAAACCATGTAAAAAGAGCCAAGGTGGTAAAATCTTAATATCAGGAATATCTGGCTTCTTTGTACTATTTTGGCAAGTCTCTTGTAAGTCTGAAATTACTTCAAAATAAAACACTTTAACAACAATAGAGGCAGAAATTCCTACACTACCAGAGGGGGTAAAGCCACAGGCCCAGCTTCTCTCTGCAAGCTAGTCCATTATCAGTTGATCTTAACCACACCTGTGGTTTCACATCTCATTTATGCCACCAACTCCCCAGTTTATCTCTAGAGTCTCTTTCCTGACCTTGGAGACCAGCACTTGCAACTGCCTGCTGGCCCTCTCCCTGAGAAATGTCTCTTAGGCACCTCAAAAGCACCATGTGAAGGGACATGCATGTATAAAGATGTAATTTGTGACATCAGTACCATAAACGAGAAGGACAGAGCTTTAAAGAAGTAGAACTTTTGTATGAGATTAAGTGGGTATCAATTCAAATTATATAGTTGTAACTTTAAGATGTTACATGGACTGGAAGATGAAAAAGTTCTAGACATGGATGGTGGTGATGGGTGCACAACACTGAATATACTTAATGCCACTTAACTGTACACTTAAAAATGGTTAGGAAGGTAAACTTTAGAGGCACCTGGGTGGCTCAGTCGGTTGAGCGTCTGACACTTAATTTCAGCTTGGGTCATGAACTAGGGGTTATGGGATCGAACCCCATGTTGGGCTGCGTGCTGGGAGTGGAGCCTGCTTGGGATTCTCTCTCTGCCTCTCTTTCTCCCTCTCTAAAAAAAAAATTAATTAAAAATAAAATTTTGGGCAGCCCTGGTGGCTCAGGGTTTAGTGCCGCCTTCAGCCCAGGGCGTGATCCTGGAGACCTGGGATCGAGTCCTGCGTCGGGCTCCCTGCATGGAGCCTGCTTCTCCCTCTGCCTGTGTCTCTGCCTCTCTCTCTATGTCTCTCATGCATGCATAAATAAAATCTTTTTTAAAAATTGTTTTTTAAAGGGATCCCTGGGTGGCGCAGTGGTTTGGCGCCTGCCTTTGGCCCAGGGCGCGATCCTGGAGACCCGGGATCGAATCCCACGTCAGGCTCCCGGTGCATGGAGCCTGCTTCTCCCTCTGCCTATGTCTCTGCCTCTCTCTCTCTCTCTCTCTCTCTCTCTGTGACTATCATAAATAAATAAAAATTTTTAAAAAATTGTTTTTTAAAGAGAAAAAGAAAGGTAAATTTTATGGTATGCATATTTTACAACAATTTTTAAAAAGCTAAAAAAAAAAAAACATGTGAAGAACTGAATTCATATTCTTCCCCCTAGATCTGCTCTCTGACCTTGATTTGGTTTTCCTTTTTTTTTTTTTTTTAAGATTTTATTTGTTTATTCATGAGAGAGAGAGAGGCAGAGACACAGGCAGAGGGAGAAGCAGGCTCAGCCCAACATGGGCTCAATCCCGGGTCTCCAGGATCAGGCCCTGGGCCAAAGGCAGGTACCAAATCGCTGAGCCACCCAGGCTGCCCCTAATTTGGTTTTCATAAATATTACTGCCATACACTAGGTTGCTCAAACCAGAAATCAAGGATCCAGGAGTCCTCCACTTGTCATCTCCCTTACCTCTGTCACCAAAGATCTCCTTCCCACTGCTCCCTCCTTGGTACAAAACACACTATCCCTCCTGGCCCTAAGGATGACAAGGCCTCTGACTGGATGAGGAGCCCCCACTCCATCCCCCCATCCCTCCACCCCCACCCCATCCTCCATCTGCCACCGCTGCCACAGGGCCAGCCTCCTCACAACCTCCCCAACTGGAACAGGAGAAAGAGTTTACAATCAGGACTCCATCATGTCACTCTTTTGATTAGAATCCCACACCATCTTCCCACCAACCTCACACTGAACTCACAACTCCCCAGCTGGGCTGCCACCTGGTCCGGGCCCTCCTCTCCACATGCTCTGCCCTCCACCTGGATCACCACCTCACCCCAAGCTGCCAGCTCCGGAGCGAGGCCTTCCTGAGCTGGGCCTTGTACCAGGACAGCCCCTTGGACATTTTTCCTTATAATAGCGGGGACCACAGTTGTCTATACACGCAGCAACTCAGATGTTCACGGGGGCGGGGGGGGGGGGGGGGGTGTCTGCTGCACCTAGAACTGGCTTGGCACATGGTAGGCACAAGGCATGTATGTTGAGTTAAATCCCTGCCTCAACTGGGCTGAAGCTCCCCGAAGGCAGAACCTGGGCACCCCCTTCTCACAACCGCACCTGGCCTCACTCCACGGGAGGGGCACAGGCCTCTCAGAAGCCACTGCACGACTCGCCATATCCCCCCGGGGCCACTTGAGCGAGGCCAGGGCCGCGTCCTCGCAGGTCGGCCCCCAGGGCCCTCAGGCCGGGCAGGTGGGGCAGGACCCCGAGGTGTGGGTGCCCGCCTGCGCTGAGCCCCCAGACCGCGGGCCGGGCTGCCTCACCTTTCTTCAGCAGGGTCCCCAGGACCCGGGAGAGCTCGAGGAGGACAGCAGTGCCACTGCTGGGGTCCACGGCCCCGTGTACCCAGCTGTCCCGGTGGTTCCCGTACAGCACATAGCGGTCTGGCGGGGGCAGCAGAGACGCAGAGACCCGGTTAGGAGGGAGATGGGTGGGGCCAGCCGGGCGGGGCGGGGGGGGGGGGGGGGGAGGACAGGCCCGGAGTCTCCGGGAGCCCCGACGGGGCGCTCACCTGGCTCCACCGCCCCACGGATGATCCCCAGGACGTTGGAGGAGTTCCGCAGCTCCAGGCGGTTGTAGACGCTCACGTTCACCTGGCTTGGGGAGCCAAGGGGGCGACCAGAGGCTTGGCCCTGCCCACTCCCTCCCCCCCGTGCGGGGGAAACTGAGGCCCAGGGCCAGAAAGTTAATCCAGTGATCAAAGACCTTTCTTAAGCCGCGAGCAAACCCCAAAACTTTTTGTTGGCTTTTTCCTGTGCTGCCTCCCACACCCCCTGCTCCCCCTTGCTCCCCACACTGGCCTCAGGCTGGAAGCCCTTCCTCCACTGAAGTTACTGTTTCAAAGCAAAGTTTACAGTGTCAGCTGCCCAGACCCTGTCTCCACCCTTCCTCCACCCCACCCTGAGGAGTCAGGAGAAGCTGGGGGAGTCAGAAGAGCTTCTGGGGGCTCTGCTCATCCGACTCTGGTCTTGGCCAGCCTGGAGGATGGAAGGAGGGCAGAGGAAAGAAGATGCACAGCCCGAGGGGTTCTCATTTCCTTGGGCTGTGAGCTCTGAGCCCTAGTCCCAACCCTGCCTGCATCCTGGGACCTTTCCAGACCCCAGGCTAGGACCAGGTCCCCCATCACGCTGGGTGTGTGGATTCCAGCAAAGGAGCCAGAAAAATGCTAAGACTCCACAGACCCCTTGTGGGGGACCCCAACTTAGGCTGAGGATTGGGTGTGTTGGATGTTCATGGTACCCCTGCCAGGCCTCTTTATTTATTTTATTTTATTTTATTTTATTTTATTTTATTTTATTTATTCATGAGAGACAGAGAAAGAGAGAGAGAGAGAGAGAGGCACATACACAGGCAGAGGGTGAAGCAGACTCCATGCAGGGAGCCTGATGTGGGACTCGATCCCAGGACTCCAGGATCATGCCCTGGGTGGAAGGCAGGCCCTAAACCGCTGAGCCACTCAGGGATCCCCCTCGGCCAGGCCTCTTTGCTGAGAAGACTCCTTGGACTATTTCCCAAGAACCCTCCACATACACCCTTTCACAAGCCGCCCCTCCTGAGAGGAGGGGGCCCTCTGCCCCTCTCCCCCGTGTACTGCCCACCTGTGTCCTGCTTGACCAGCACAGAAATATTAAATGTACTCTATTCACCAGGGAAAAAAAAAATGGAGCAAGTCCTGTTCTTCTGATTCCAGTTCTTCTCATGGCCTCAGTTAGGTATTTTTTGGATACTTAGTGTATGCCAGCATCATAATAGGCTCTGGGCAGTGACTGGACACAGCCCTGCTCTTGTGGGACCTCCCTCCCCTGAAAGAGGCAAACCCCGAGGAAGTAAGCCACTGCAGGCGATGAAGTGGCATGAGAAGGACACTAACAAGTCCACCTGTGAGAGGATACCTGGTGGCAGGTTGAGGATGTTGGTCCCAGTTAGGAATGGCAGGAGTGTAGGGAAGGGTGTTCCAGGCAAAGGGAACAGCAAGTGCAGAGGTCTTGGTTTGCACTTGGCATGTTCAAGACAGGAGGTGGCTGGAGAGTGGAGGTCATAGATGAAGTGGGGGTGAAACTCCACAGGGCCTTGTGGGCCATGCAATTGTTTCACTGGCTTCCCCAAAGACAGGACAGGTATCCCGAGAAAGTTGGAAGACAGAAGAAAGGGAAAGGCTAGGCCTTGAGATGGGCAGGGAAGCCTACCAAGGGAAGAGGAAAGGAGCCTTGAGGAGGAGGGCCCCACCTCACCTGTCTGCTGGGAAGTCACCATTTGGCTGGAAGCCAGGTCCCAGCTTGTAGTCACAACCCAGTGCTCCCTGCCAGGCAGCTGGGGCCGAGGCTCCCTGGAGGTTGCTGGGGAGGAGGTGAAGGATGTGGGGATTGACGGTTGACGGCCACTGGAGGGTGGGCAGGGAACCCCCAGAGCACCAGAGCTTACCAGAGAAGGATTTTTGCATCTTCGAAGCCAATAGGTTGAGTGGGAATTGGAGGAAATCCAGAGACAGTATCTGGATCCAGGCGGAAGGAAGAGGGATTGGCTGGAAGGTACGGAGTCAGGGGATCCCCAAAATACTCATAGTAGGAGCCTCGCTCCACCCCTGATGGAGGCAGGCGCCAGGAGTTTGGGAAGGTCTCATTGGTGGAGCTCTGCCCATCATTGATGTCTGCGGGGTCCGTGTACACCAACACCCCAGCGACCCCATGTTTGGCAGCGTTGACAGCCTGCAGGAGGTGGATGAGGCTGTGTTTAGGGGAAGGGGGAGGTGGGCTCAGGTCCTGTTCCCTGCCTCCTTCCTCGCTGTAAAAGATCTGTCTTCCTACAGGCAAGATGATATTCATACCAATCCTTCACTGCAGCACTGCTTGCAAACGACCCTGGGGCATAGGCTGGCGATGCTTATCAGTGTGGCTGGTACAGAAACGGGAGGCAGGGAAACGGAGGCAGGGTGTGCTCCTGCACCCGTGGTTACAGCAGCACCTTCACAGGAACCAACAGGTGGAAGCAGCTCAAGTGTCCACCGACAGAAGGAGTGGACGAGCAAATGTGGTAGCCAACGTGCAAGAGACTATTACTCAGTGTTCCAAAGCAAGGAAGCTCTGACACAGCATCGATGGCTCTTGAAAACATTATGTTCAGTGACGAAGCCAGACACAAAAAGACAAACTGTGTGCTTCATCTTATGTGACATTTCTAGAACAGACACATTCATACAGCCTTCAGAAAGAGGGCAAAGGTTACTGGGAGCCTGCGAGGCAGAAGTGGGGAAGTGGGGGTGTGAGTATTTAATGGGCACCGAGTTTCATTTGAAATGATCAGGAGTTCTGGGAATGGATGGTGGTAATGGTTGCACAACATTGTGAAGGTACATAACACCCTTACATTATATATTTAGATTTATTTTATGATTAGATTGGTCTTAATTTTATGTCGGTATATTTTAGCACAATAAAAATAAAAGAGTACATCAAAAAAGGAAGAACAAGGACACAATTTATGTACCAATCAAGAATAATCTCTAGAACGTATTACGGTGAAAAAAAGCACAGCTTGAAACAGTGGGTATAGTATGCTGCTTCTATAGAAAAAGGGGAAATAAAAATATATATTTATATGTGCTTCTTCCAAAAGTAACTGTGGGTAGATCACCCATAAACTTAAAAAAAAAAAAAAAAAGTAGTTACCTCTTTGGAGGATGGCATTGCAGGAAAACTTTTCAACTCTAGACTTTTTTTTAACTGGGAAGTCTATAATCTGTATAATTCCACCACACCTCTTCTCTCTTTTTTTCTTTTCTTTTTTTTCAGCTCTTATTATGGGTACTTCATTGAATACAGATAACATAAAATTTACTGCCCTATCCATTTTATAGCACAAAGTTCAGAGGAATTAAAGACATCCACATTATTGCACTGCTGTCACCACCATCCACTGACGTCTTCTACTTGCAAACCCGAAACTCTGTAGTTTCACTAAACACTAACTCTCTATTCCCTTTTCTCAGTCTCTACCTTCTTAAATTAAAAGAAAACACACACACACACATTTTTTAAAAAACTACAGATGTGAAATACTTAGTCAAAAGTTTTAGTTAGACTCCCAGCATATCAAAGCTGAAAATGTGGGTAGCCTGGGTGGCTCAGCGGTTTGGTGCCGCCTTCAGCACAGGGCAGGGCATGATCCAGGAGTCCTGGGATGGAGTCTGGGTTCCCTGCAAGGAGCCTGCATCTCCCTCTGCCTTGTCTCTGCCTCTCTCTCTGTCTCTCATGAATAAATAAATAAAATCTTTAAAAAAAAAAAAGCTGAAAATTTTGCCTGATGCATTTATTTCCTCAGGCTCTGTGGGGTCAGGGGAGGCATCCAATGGTAACAGCACAAATCCAGCTCGCCTGTTCTGGCCTAGCCCAGGGCTCCACATTCCACCCAATGCTGCTCCGCCCCCTCCCCCACCCCACCTGGCTGCTTGCACTGGGGACTACCACTCACCTTGGCCCCACGTCCTGTGCCCCCATATCGGGTCAGCGCGATGGTGCCTTCTAATTTGATGCCCTGAGCCTGTAGCTTCATGAAATCTTCTTCTGTTCCCTGGTTGGCATAGACCAGGAGGCCCTAGTCCCAAGAGGAGGTGGTCCTTAGAGCCAGGCCCAGAAAAGAGGGAGTGAGGAAAGGAGAGGGAGGCTGAGTGGCGGGATGATGGATTTGGATTCTATTTTCCCACTTCACCCAGACCTTGTAAGCTCCCCAGGAAGAGAGTCACCCGTGGCTTTCTCCATGTCCAGATACCCTGAAGCAGGCCTGGTCTTGAGTAGGGGCCATTAGTATTTGTAGAATGACTAGGTGATGGGCAACAGGAGTAGCAATGGAGGAATGGGGGGCAGGGTAAGCTCTTGGGCCAGGAAGGGAGGAGTTGGGGTGGAGGGCAGGATGTTCCAGGCCCACCTGTGGGGTTCCCGGGGGAGCGTAGGCTGCGTATGGGGGTACCACATCGGGCCCCCCCTGCTCCCCAGTCAGGTTCTGTTCGCTCTGGCGGCAGGAGAAGAGGACATTCCCAGTGGGACTCACTGTGGAGGAGGAGCAGTGTCAGGGCTGGGCCTGGCAGCTGCCCCCCCCACAGGCATCCCCAATCCTGAGCAGCAGCTCACCGACAGCCACGCGGTTAGGCTGCTCCCGGCTGGGGAAGGACAGCAATACTTCATAGGTGGAGGCCTCAGCTGAGTCCAGGCCTGACTCCGGGTCCCGCCAGCGCTGCAGCAGCAGCTGCACCAGTGCCTCATCTTGGGGGCTAGAGGCCAGGTGAGGCTCCCTGGAGAGTTCTCTGTAGGGTGGAAGGAAGGACAGGACGGCCAGGACCAGGGTTAGGGAGGCCTCTCTGGCCCACCAGAGGGGAGGGGAGACAGCCATCTCACCTAAGGTTCTCTCGGATCCTGCTGGCATCCAGCTGTTGCATGATGCTCTCAAGGATCTCCAGATCCAGGTCCTGGAAGATGCTGGGAGTTGGTACATAGGACCCTTTGGGGATGGCAAAGTGGCCCAGGATGATCCCCAGCCCTAAGAGGGCAGCGGCCCCCACTATCCCCCCAAGCACATTCACCCACTTCATCCTATGGAGTCTTAGCAAGCTGGAGTCACTCCTTACAGATGAGTGTTGGTCTAGTTAACCATTACCCTGTGGGTGGCCCTGCCCTTTGGCCTCCAGCTGTCAGGGAGAGTCAGGAAGCGTCAGGGAGCATCCTGCAGGGAGGGCCAGGAGCAGTTACATCTACCTCGTTTGCTGAGCAGTTACCTGGAAGGGACTCCCCGGGGAGTCAAGTGCACACAGACACACTGAGATCCAGGGAGGGACAAGGTCTCAGCCAGATCTCCCAGTAAAACAGGCCGAGCCAGAACGGGAACTCAGACCCCTGTTCAGAGCAAGACTGGGCCTGCTCCCTACTATCCCCACCTCTGTCTCCTCGGTGCTGTGGAGGCCGAGAAAATTAAGGCCATTCCACTTTAAGTTCAGCGTTATCACAAGTACAGCCATCCCAGGGCCCTGTGAAGAAGAGCTGAACTTTACCTTACTTAAGTTACAGGAAGAAAACAGCTTACAGCTTAATGTCCTAGAAAGCCCCATATTATAATAAAAACAGAGCCCAAGCCAAGGGCAGGAAGCCCCTATTAGAATGAGAACAGAGCTCAATGCCCTTGAAGGCCCCATATCAAAATGTAAACAGAACTTGAGGAATTGCTCCAGCCCTTCTGGAGGTCCCCCAGACCAGTCCTTAAA
Organism: Canis lupus dingo; assembly: GCF_003254725.2. Taxonomy (NCBI): domain Eukaryota; kingdom Metazoa; phylum Chordata; class Mammalia; order Carnivora; family Canidae; genus Canis; species Canis lupus. Next base: position 52,079,046 of record NC_064260.1, on the reverse strand, counting down.
ACTAAGCTGAAACCCACCTCAGGGTCCAAGTCCCTGCTCTGCTGTGTCGGGTCCACTTGGACCCAAGCTCGAGCTTGTAAATCAACCCTCGTGTGTTTGCATCGGTGTCGGCTCCTTGGTGGTTTCTCGGATTCACAATCTTGGGCACAACAGGTGTCATTTGATTTCCAGCATCCCCAGCCCTGGCTGCCTGAGCAGGTTTTGAGCTTAAATGCCATCACCTTGCTAGACATAGGCCATGATTTCGCTTCCCTGAACCTGTTTTCTTAGCTGTAAAATGAGGATAACAGATCTATTTCACAAAACTGGTGCTGTTTTCATTCAACAAGACCACACCTATAGAAATATATAGCCCAGTGTCTGGCACATAGTGGGAGCTCAGTAGATTTTAGCCACTCCTGCCTCATCTGACTCCCTAAAATGGCAAAGCCTGGACTTAAAGGAAGAAAGGGCTTCCGGGAGAATTCTCTGTGTGTATCCTGCAGGGGCCCAGCTTATGGGAGGATATGGAACTCTTAGAGAGGGAGGCTGTTCTAGAGGTCAGAGCCAGTAAAGCCCACTTTCTCTTGGTAAGTTGATTTCTTCCTCCATCCCCTGACCCTGTCTGGAATCCATTCACCTGTTCATCCATCCATCCACCTATTTATCCACCCACTCTGCCATTCACTCAACTACCTACTCTTCCATCCATCAATTCATCCATTTATCAGTCCATGTATTCATCTGTCCAACCACCCAGCTATCCACCCATCCAGCCATTTACTCACCCACCCATTTATCCATCCCCCTTCCTATCCACCTATCAACCCACCCTCCCATCTATCCATTATTCACTCCTTCACTAATACCTGCAAGCTTCATCCATTCATTTATCTCTGTGCAAGACCCATGCTAGGTCCTGAGGAGGAAAAGGTGCCTAGATTCAGGCACTGGGAGATGCAGGGATTCAAGTCCAGCAGGGAAACAGGCGGGCCTTGGACTCAACCATGTGGTAAGTGCCCCTATAAAAGGAGGACCACCAGTGTGTTCCCAGTGGGGAGAATGAGAAAGTCTAAGAGGGAACATTTGAGTGGATCTTCCAAGGTTGAGAAGGCATTCAGCAGGCTGAGAAGGCGAGGGGGAGACCATCCATGCAAATCACCCAGCAGGTGCACTGGGAGAGGGAGAGGAAAACACCAAGTACTCAGTACAACTACTGAGCTTTTTCCAGGCCCCATAGAGCCAGGCAGGGTTGGGGAGGTCCCTGGGGCTCAAGCTGTGAGTTCTCCTACCCTCCATAGTCTATCCTGCCTTGGACCTCTGCCCAGCCAGGCTGCAGCCCATTGGTTTTCCCAAAGATGCCTGGAGAGTTAGGCCACAGTACATTTGTGTGTGTGTGTGTGTGTGTGTGTGTGTGTCTCTGTGTGTGTGAGAGAGGGATTTCACAGCCCATGCTCAGAGCAGCCCCACTCCTGCTCACAACCCTGTTTTGTGGGTGCCATCTGCCCCTCCCCCTCCCATGTCCAACTCCCCTTGTGCTGCTGGTCAGGAGGATTAGTGTGCTAGCATGGGAGGACTATGGATGGGGTTTAGTGTGATCAGTGACCTGAGGGAGGCACACCACAGTTTGGGGCCAGGTGATGATCAACGTTCCGGATATGACCTTGGATCTTTTTTTTTTCTTTTTATGACCTTGGATCTTATCAGAAGCCCATCTGTGTGTGTGTGTGTGTGTGTGTGTGTGTGTGTGTGTGTGTGTGGCTGAGGCACATACATTCCTGAGGACACAGGAGGCCGTCAGTGGGAGGAACATCCAGATCCGTTGATAAATTGAGGAGCAGACAAGGTAATGCCATCCTGAGGTCCCACGCCGCCCCCTCCTGGAAGGATTTAGCCCCTGGGACACGGGAAGTTCTGGACACGAGACGTGGAGAAGAGTGTGTAACATCTGTGTGTGACATCTGAGAACTCCAGCTCAGGCTATTGGAGTCAGCTGGTGTCTACACTGCTGGTGTTTGTGCTGCCAGACGCAAACCTGGTCAATTTTCCTTTCCCAAAAAAAAAAAAAAAAAAAAAAAAAAATTTTCCTTTCCTCATCTTGGCTAGGTGGGTGGTGAGGCCCCTCCCTGGACATTCTAGATTGTGGTGTTGATGAAACCACTGAAGGTAGCAAAGGCATTTCCTTTTCTTTTCCTACTTCGCTCATGGGTCCTAGTGATTGAAAGAGTTCTGGGGTCCCTACAGGGCCCCTGATCCATCGGTGCCAGCTCTTCCCGCTTTCCCTCTTCTCCCTCTGGCCCAGCTCCTTGCAAAGCCTCTCCACCCCCCAGTCCTCTCTGCTTTAGCCCCCTTCACTGGGGGAAGAAACCTGACTCTCTGCCCACTCTGCACCTGTACCCCTTGACTCTTAATGTGCCTGCAGAGTCACAAGATCTCACTGGTCTTGCTTTAAGTTTATGACCCTGGGATGCCTGGGTGCCTAGTGGTTGTTGAGACTCTCTGCCCTTAGCTCAGATCATGATCTTGGGGTCCTGGGATGGAGCCCTGCATCGCGTTCCCTGCAGAGAGCCTGCCCTCCCCCTACCTGTGTCTCTGCCTCTCTCTTTGCGTCTCTCATGAATGGATGAACGAATGAATGAATAAATTTATGATCTCAAACCTCAAACAGGCCCTCAGCACTGCGCAGCAATCCCGCTGTATTCCCTGGTCCTGGTCTGCTCACTCTTCCCTGTCTCTAGAGGGCAATTCTACTCTCACTCTGCTGCTCCAGCTTCCTGGAACACTGTTCCCCCAGTCATCCTCAGGGCTCCTCCCTCAGGCCCTCCACATCTTTGCTCCAATGTCACTTCTCCAAGAGATCCTCCCTGCTGCTCTACGTAAACCTCCCTCAGGCTTCCTCCTCCGTCTTTTTTTTTTTTTAAAGATTTCATTTATTTACTCATGAGAACACAGAGAGATAGAGAGAGAGAGGCAGAGACACAGGCAGAAGGAGAAGCAGGCTCCACGCAGGGAGCCCGACGTGGGATTTGATCCTGGGTCTCCAGGATCACACCCTGGGCTGAAGGCAGGTGCTAAACCACTGAGCCACCTGGGCTGCCCCTCTTCCCTCTTTCCTTCCATTTTTTTTCATCGCATTTGTCACCATCTGACTTACCCATTATTTCTTGTCTCCCCTTCTAGAACGGAAGTCCTACTGGGGTAGGGGTCTTTACTTTATTCACCGCTGAATCCCCAGAGCCCAGAACAGAGCACACAGGAGGCATGCAGCAAATGCCTGTCAAATGGATGAGAAGCTGATTTCTCAGCTCAGCTCCTCAACACCAAGCACTCATGCTCCAGCTGTCTCGGATTTAAGGTGTGTCAGGTGCAACCTCAAGGGATTCAAAAGGTGGCCTCAGAACACCTGGGAAACAGATTCCATCTGAAGGAGCCCCAGTGGGATTGCTGAGCCAGCCATGGGCGGGGAGGGGACTTCGTTACACGACTGCCTTCACAAGATGGTGATGCGGAATCTGGAGCAGGTTGTTTCTAGAGGATGCTGCTGCCAGGCTGCAGGATCAGGCCACCTTCTCAGGCAGGGAGAGCAGCCCCTTTAGGCTGGGCAAGAGTTGGGAGACTGCTGGGGTCCTTGCCCACCCCACCCCACCCCACCTCACCCCTGCTTCCAGGGGCCTCTGAAGCCAGGGTGGAGGCCTGGGTAGATCCACTAGCTGGATTCCAGGGAGTGTCGGCAAATTGCCAAAACTCACTGCAATGCCAACCATTCACCAAGCCCGCATTAGGTCACTAGTCCTCTGAAGGGCCTCTGAGGTGGGCACTGCAATTAACCCCATGTTACAGACAAAAAAGAACACGCGGTCACTCAGTCAAGGTCACACAGGCTGCACACAGCGGAGCCGAGATGAGTGCCCAGGAGGGGGCCTCTTGTCCACAAAGCTGCACCAGCTCTCTGCCTCAGGGCAGGGTGAGGCATCGTGCTTGCCCCTCACAAGAAACAGAATCATGGGGACAGGGGAGGGGGATTTGCTAACCCCGCTTCCATGCCTTGATGACAGAGAGGACTGGAAGATCTGGGCATAGCTTGTGATTGACACAGCAGCCTGCTGTGACTAGCAGCTCTGGGGAAGTGTGTGCGTGCGTGTGTGTGTGTGTGTGTGCACTCGCACATGCCTGTGTTGGTAGCTTTGCTGTGGGACCTTCCCTTGAAAGGGCCTTCCTGATGGGGCAGCAGGACTGGAGGGATGCTGTGTCCACAGGAATGGCTGTAGGGACTGAGCTCTGGTAGTCAGTACAAGGCCGGGGCCTTTGGGGCATCAGTCAGCACTTCTGTGGTTACGAGTCACCTGGGGAGAAGGCTCTGGAACAGACTCCATTTCCTGTATTCATGTAGCTACATATGCCTGCTGCCCCAGGCCGAGATCCTGGAGGCTTTTATTTATTTTAAAGATTTTATTTGGGATCCCTGGGTGGCTCAGCGGTTTAGTGCCTACCTTTGGCCCAGGGCGTGATCCTGGAGTCCCGGGATCGAGTCCCACGTCGGGTTCCCTACATGGGGCCTGCTTCTCCCTCTACCTGTGTCAGTGCCTCTCTCTCTCTCTCTCTGTGTCTATCATGAATAAATAAAATCTTTAAAAATAAATAAAGATTTTATTAAAAAAAAGATTTTATTTATTTATTTTTATTTTTTAAATTTATTATTATTTTTTTTTATTTTTAAAGATTTTATTTATTCATTCATGAGAGACACAGAGAGAGAGGCAGAGACATAGGCAGAGGGCGAAGCAGGCTCCATGCAAGGAGCCGATGTCGGACTCGATCCCCGGTCTCCAGGATCACGTCCTGAGCTGAAGGCAGGTGCCAAAACGCTGAGCCACCCAGGCATCCCCAGATTTTATTTATTTATTCATGAGAGCCACAGAGACACAGGCAGAGGGAGAGGGAGAAGCAGGCTCCGTACAGGGAGCTTGATGGGGGACTAGATCCCGGGTCTCCCGGATCACCACCTGAGCCGAAGGCAGAGGCTTAACCACTGAGCCACCCAGGTGCCCCAATCCTGGAGGCTTTTAGAGGAAGCAGGTTCAATCAGAAACATGCTTAGAAAAAAAAAAAAAAAAAAAAACAGAAACATGCTTAGGACTCAGCCTTGTTGGTAGAAGTCCTTAAGTGGTCCCCATTGATTTAACCCTTTAGCCATCTGTCCCAAGATCCCCGCTGGGTCTGAGGATCAGATGATCCCCTTCAGGGAAATGACAAGATTGCCCTGGTGGAGAGCTGGTCAGGAAGCCAGTGGTGGGGACTCCCAGAGCACACAGGCTGGGAGGGCAGAGAACTGCCAGAGGTGGCTGCTGAGTCAGACTCAGCTCTGCTCAGCCTGCAGCTGTGACCAAACCAAACCTTCACCAATAAAATCTGTTAGTAGTTAGTGGTCCTGGCAGGATCGCACCAGGTGTAGTGGAAGTCCCAGTAGGTCTGAGGGGGGCCACAAGGCTGAATTTCCAACCTTTCGTCGTGTCCCCTGCACCGGGTGCAAGGGCAGAAAGATGGCCACTGTCCTTCCCATGTCCTCCTAGAGGATTTGTGCCCAGCATATATTATCACCCTTTGGGTTATGGGGCTTTGAAAAAACTCATTTCAGGAAACACCTGCGTGGCTCAGTGGTTGAGCATCTGCCTTCGGCTCAAGTAGTAGTCCTGGGGTCCTGGGATCGAGTCCTGCACCAGACTCCCCATGGGGAGCCTGCTTCTCCCTCTGCCTGTGTCTCTGCCTCTGTGTGTCTCTCATGAATAGATAAATAAAATCTTTAAAAAAACAAAAAAATTGTTCCATAGGATATTGACCAATTTTTATCTAATTTATCAATCTTATTTCAGGACTTCTTTTGTTTTTTCCCTTGACTACATATATATTGTCATATATGCCTATTTCTTATATCCTCCTTTACACTGGTTTTGTCATCTTGCTGGCTCCATTGTCTTCCTCACAAAACAAACCTGAAGCACGCTCCCTGTCTAGTTGTGTGGGAATTCTCTCCCTGTCTCCCTTTCTCTCTCTGCTTCAGCTAAGACCTCAGGCAGCCATCTGCAGGCCAGGGCGGGAAGAGTTCCATCAGTGCAGGGCGCGAGTGACAGGTGTTGGTGTTGGACCCTCGTGGAGCTCCCACTACCGGCCCCATCCCTGCCCTCAACTTGACTTACAAAGGGGAAGAGATTTATTCTAGGCCTCCAGGTGGGCAGTGGCTCTTTCTGCCTCTCCTAGTCTCTTTTTTGCCCTTTGGAATTAGACCAGGGGCCTCCATCTTTGGGGGGGGGGTGGCCTCTTTCCAGTCTTATCACTGGAACATTGCCCTTGAGGCAGACACCAACCAGACCTGGAACCTCTTCTGGGGTGGTGGGAGCTCAGGACCAGAGAACCAGCGGTAGGGGGCATGTCAAAGGGGAGCCCAGGGGCCAAGCTCCTTTTGGAGCTGGTGACCTCCCACTCTGCCCGATTCCAGGGCCCACAAACATGCGGCAAGTGGCGTCTCAGCTTTGGAGTAGTTTATTACTGTGACCTGGAGAGGAGCTCCTGGAATGGCTTCCCCAAGAAGTGTCTAGTCTCCAGCCTTGGGCCCTGCCAGGGCTGATACTGGTATCTGCGGGTCATGGGAGCAGCAGGCTGCGGGATGAACAGAGCCGCCTTCTGGGAGCTGAGTTGCTACAGGCAAGGGGAGCTGAGTGACCGGCTGGGGAAGGCATGTCCTTTCTCCCCTCGTGCCATGGGGGTGCTGCCAGTGCACCTGGGACAGTGCCATCCCTGGGATGGCCTGGGCATCCTCGGGGAAAGCCCGGGCATCCTCTGGAGCGGCCTTCACCTCCTCCAAGAAGGCCTTTGCTTCCCTCTTCAGGCTATCATATGACACGGTCAGCTGGAACAAAGGTTGCAGGGCCCAGAGGTGGGTACCAACCCTAGGCAAGGCTGTTCCAAGCCCCCCCTAGCTGGGCTGGGAGGCAGGGAGGAGGCAGCACAACAAAGAAAGAGGGTCCTGGTCTCAGGGTCTTACCAGGTTTTGCAGCTTCTCCCTCAGGGCTCGGTTGTCTGCTTGGATAGTGCTCAGGGACTCCCGAAGTCTAGAATTGTAAGAGACCCCCTTCAGCCCCCGGGTTGTTGTCCTAAGCAGCTTCCTTCAGCCCCAACATGCATCTCCTGCACGAGCTGTGTGACCTGGACCAGCCCTCCAGGGGACAGGGTTTCGCCAGAGCCTAGTCTTATTGTCCTGGCAAAGCCACATGGGGAGGGAGTTGTTCTTCCCAAGGGATTGGCAGCAGGAGACCCAGCCAAAGACAAAGCATGCTTCTTCTCTTCTTTAGCAAGAGAAAGGTGGGCGACTCCAGCCAGAGACGAAAGCGTGTTTCTTCTCTTCTTTGGAAGAGAAGGGTGGGGGACTCCATTGTGCAGGCTAGCCATCCCACCCTGTTGGGGTGCAGTGGGGACCGTGACAGAATTCTGTGTGGTTCCAGGCTGGCAAGAGGGACAACCCTGGAACTCATCCTGCCTGAGGGCTCTGTGCATGAACAGAAGTGCTGACCACTCAGATTGATGCTACAGGAGCCCACCTGCAGCCCCGATGGACCAGGTCACACTGCCCCACCCCCAAACCTCTGTCTCCAGGTAGAGATCTGACCCTGGCATCACTGCAGAGGGGCAGGTGGCCGTGGAATGACACAGACCCAAAGTCTAGAGCCTGGTGTCCAGAGAACAGACCCCTACCCCTGCTACTCCTCCGACCAAACTACCCCCTCAGGTTCTTGGACCATTAAAAGTGGGGGTTCCTGACAGGCAGCCTTAGAGACTGCTTACTGACCAGGTGTGTAGGCATGAAGTTGACTGATGGGAAGGAACTATGGCTCCTCTGCCTTTGGGGCAGGTCCCCCTCACACAGGAGGACACTGGTACTTGGGAAAGAAGGGACCTACTGGCTAGTGAGGAGATCATCCAGAGCAGAACAGTGAGAAGGCAAGGGAAGGAGGGAATGAGGAGGGCCAAGGGAAGGTGCAAACCCATAGCCATCGAGCCCCAGGCCCTGACCTCAGTGGGAGGAAAGCCCTGGCACCCTATCTGCCCCCACCTGCCACGGCCCAGCTCACCTCCTGCAATCATTCTGCAAATGGCTGATTTCCCTTGAGGTGCGCCGGGGCCCCCAGTCTTCCTTGTCCAGGAACTGGCACTCCTGGATATCTGAGGCCCTGGGACAAGGGTTGGACCAGAGGGCCTAGAGGTTGGGGGAGGGTAGGGTGAGGAGCATGGAGGAAGGGGGGAGCCCAAGGCCCACATCCTGTACGGGTCTCCCCTCTGCCCATTCCAGGGCTGAGTCCGGGCACAGGTCTGCATGTTAACAGAGAGAAGCACCCTCTGCCTCCCTCCCCCGCACACACACTCACACAGCCTTACTTTTCAGGGTCTTTGGACTCAGTGGGCTCCGCTGTGCTCAGGAGTGTAAACAGGAACGTGACAGTAGGTTCTGGTTGTGAGTCCAGCTTTTGCTCTGAAGAAGATGGCTTTGGCAGAGAAGGTGCCACAGTAACTGAACAGCATAAGGGGACAGCCCAGGAGACTGGGTCCTCGCACACCAGACAGTAAGACAGCAGGGATGATGGCTGGCAGTTCAGAGGTCTAGTCCCCAAGAGGAAGAATTTCTCTGGCCACCTGCCACCCTACCTGCCACCCCTGCTCTCTGCCTTGGGAAGCCCTGGGCCTTCCTGTCACCTCTAAGACTGGCTCCTCGGAGACCTGAGGGTCTTCTGGCTTCTGCTTCTCAACAGGCTGTGCTTCTGGCTTCACCATGGGCTTACAGTAAGCTCTTCTACTGCCCCTGGGAGACTGAAGGAGACAGAAGCCCAGTTGGGGAGCCACATCCACCATCCTGATGATTTCCCCTTTCCAGCCTTATCTGGTCTTCTTGGGGGCAGCCTCCAGTCTGGAGAGCCTCTACCACTTCTGCCCAGCTAATGAGATCCCTCAAAATTAGGGTGACCACATTTAGCAAATAAAATACACGGACACATAGTGTAATCTGAATTTCAGTTGAAAACCAAGTGCTTTTAAAAGTATAAGTATATCCTTGGGGGATCCCTGGGTGGCTTAGCGGTTTAGTGCCTGCCTTCGGCCCAGGGCGTGATCCTGGAGTCCCGCATCGGGTGCCTGGCATGGAGCCTGCTTCTCCCTCTGCCTCTGTCTTTGTCTCTCTCTCTCAAATAAATAAATAAATAAATAAATAAATAAATAAATAAATAAATCTTAAGAAAAAAAAGTATAAGTATATCCCATGCAATGTTTGGGAAATACTTATACTACAAAATGATTCATTATTTATTGAAATTCAAATTTCTCTAGGTGGTCTATATTTTATCTGGTGACATGCTACATGCTGACAATATTTCATAAACGGAATTCCTTGGGATCCCTGGGTGGCGCAGTGATTTGGCGCCTGCCTTTGGCCCAGGGCGCGATCCTGGAGACCCGGGATCGAGTCCCACGTCGGGCTCCCGGTGCATGGAGCCTGCTTCTCCCTCTGCCTGTGTCTCTGCCTCTCTCTCTCTCTCTCTCTCTGTGACTATCATAAAAAAATAAAAATAAAAAAATAAAAATAAAAAACAAAAAAAAAGGAATTCCTGCAAATGCAAGTTATTGGGTATCCAGGCATCAGGGGCGCCCTACTGAAAGGAATCCTATAGAAGCTTGTAAGAAAGCAGAGAATCCCTCCCATTTTTGGTGTTACAATCATCTATTGACCAGACACAGAGAAGCAAATAGTGTGGCATTCAAGACCCCCTGTTATGAACACCCTCGTTTGTAACCCTGTCAATATCCCACTGACCCCAAACAAGTGTCTGCTCAGACCAACCAGGAGCCTCACTTTCCAACACCAGCCTGAACTGTCCCCACTGCCACACTCTGGCCCATGTTGTCCTGCCCTCTCCTGTTCCCTCCCTGCTCTGCAATCTGAACTGGACTCAGTCTTTCCTCTGCTGAGCATTTCACACCCCCACCCCAAGGCCCCCTTGGACTAGCTCACAGTGGAGCCAGAGCTGGGCTCAGCCTGAGGATGCGGTTGTCTCTACGGCAGTGTTAGATGTCCCACTGAGCAGGCTTGAAATAGCAGCTTCTCTCCAAGTGACAAAGTCTTACTTAAGTCAACAAATGGAATCCTCACTAGTTCTTTTGGTCTCAGATTTTTCAGAATCTTGCACATCTGCTGGCTCAGCGATGGAGGACAATCCAATCGGAAGACAAATAGTGACCTCAGATTTGTCCTTTACACTGAGCTCCCTCTGGGCTTTTGATAGGCCCATGGGTTGTAGCAGGGGTCCTACATAGTGTGCTCTCTGCAGTGCATCAAGCCTTTCCAGATAGCCTAAAATATTGTAATTCCTATCCACATGATGGAAACAGAATTTTGGTGGCCAGCAATACCCTGCAGGGCAGGGGGCAGGGGGCGGCTAACTCTGGGGACTCACTGAGCTCCACAGTGATACCAATGCTCACAGGCGGGTAGCTCCATCACTGGGTCTGACTCGTCCCAGGGGGAAGCTGGCAGCTTATATATATTTTTTTAAGATTTTATTTATTTATTCATAGAGATGCAGAGAGAGAGAGAGAGAGGCAGAGACACAGGCAGAGGGAGAAGCAGGCTCCATGCAGAGAGCCTGATGTGGGACTCCATCCCGGGTCTCCAGGATCATGCCCTAGGCTGCAGGTGGCGCTAAACCGCTGCGCCACGGGGGCTGCCCAAGCTGGCAGCTTATAAGCAAGATTTATGAAACTAGCCAAGACCTTTGGCCCTATAACATCACTTTGGTAACTAGGCCTAAAAACATGACTCCAAAGGAAATAAAATAATTTACACAGAGGTCCACAGTAGCTAATTTATACCAAGAAGAAAAACTGGAAGCAGCCTAAAGGGCCCAAATATAAGAAAAAGTCAGTAAATAATGGCAGGAACATGCTAGAACACACGTCACTCTGCCTTTAATGGTTCCCAGTAAACATTGGTTGACCAACTGCTGTCTGTGGGACGGGTCTCAGTGGGGTCCTGAGAATATACAGACAGGTGATCATGACCTGGTTCTGCCCAGAAGCTCCCGGGGCCGGGGAGGCCCCAAGTGCCCAGTGCCCACAGTGCAGGGAGATGTGCCTTTAAAGAAGCCTATACAGACAGCCCCGGCCATGAAAAATGGGAGCCATGCATTTGGCTTAGAGCTCCAGAGACTCTACCACAAAGGTGCTATTTGAGCATCAAGAAGTGGGGGATTTGGCAAGAGGAGGGCAATCCAAGAGGGAGCAGTTTGGGCAGGCCAGTGCCAAAGGGCATTCTCAATGGGACATAGTTAAATGGGCCTGGGGTATGGCCACCGGGTGACAAGAAGGCACAGGAGAACTCTGTGTTTCTGTGCAGGTTGAGTTGTAACTGGGAGGATGGGTGGGACAAGGAGACACTGGGGGCAGGAAGTCAAAGGCCTTGGGAATGGAGACAGGCAAGTGCAATTGCTCCATGTGATGTGTCTACACTGTGAATACCAGGGAACACATGCCAGAGATGCTGTTACACCACAAAAGGAAGCCTCTTTTTGAGACTTTGCTTTCCATTCTTTTGGGTGTTACAACCAGAAGTGGAATCGTATCGAGTTGTTTTTTTTTGTTTGTTTGTTTTTTCCGTATCGAGTTTTAAGCAAGGGAGAAACGGGATATTTTGTCTAGGAAACTATTTGGCTGCAGTGTAGTTTGGAGAAGGGAGAGGTTAAAAGGAGACTGCTAGGCCAGTGTTGCCCAATAGCTGTGGGGCAAAGAGGTGTTTAAGTTAGGGCTGATGGGAAGGGGTGAGGAAGAGGGTAGAGCTGCGGACAACCCCTGGGCTCCTGGCTTGTGTAGTAGCTAGGTCACCCAGGGTGATACTGCCAGCATAGGGAGCACAGGAAGAGGCAAGCTGATGGATGAGCGGAGTCTGAGATGACAGATTCTAAATTGAGATGTAGTTTTAGAAGACAGCTCTAGATTCTGGTTTGGAGCTCGGGAAGGAGGAATGGGATGGAGATAGACTGGCCATGAATGAGCAAGGTGGTGACCCAGAGAGCCTGTCTTCAACTGGCAGGAACAAGCAGGTTGGAAAAAAGGGCCCAGGACTGAACCTGGGTGTCTAGATATCTCAGGGGAAGTCAGGAAAGAGGTGCCAGCAGTTCCCAGTCAGTCTGAGGATGTAGCAGAGCTGAGCCTATCACACTGGTCATTAGGGGCAGGGGTCACTGGCTGCTTCTGCCTGAGAAGTAAATGGGGTGGCGGTAGCACTTGCTAAATGGACAGGAACAGACGCTTTTGAACATTCTTTCAAAAAGCTTAACCCTAAAAGGAATAATGGTAGTAGTTAAAAACAGATGCTGGTCAACTTTTCTTGGTGGTTGTTTTGACGATAGAGAACAGAAGACTGTTCAGGACTGTTGGAAAAAGACCAAGGTCTCAGAGATGAAAACTGAACCTAAAGCCAAAGTGGAAAGCTGGCCTTGAAATGAGAGGACTGCTCTCCTCAGCCAGGGTGGTGAGGTGGAGTGTGTGTGTGTATATGTGTATGTGTGTAGAAATGGGGGTTGGGAAAGCTGTGGGAATTGGAGGATTTAAACTTAATTTGTGGGCAGCCGAGGAGGCTCAGCAGTTTAGCGCCACCTTAAGCCCAGATCCCGGAGACCCCTGCATGGAGTTGGCTTCTCCCTCTGCCTATGTTTCTGCCTCTCTCTCTGTGTCTCATGAATAAATAAATAAATAAATAAATAAATCTTAAAAAAAAAAAAAAACTTAATTTGTTCTAAAAAGTAGGAGGCAAGGACAAGTGAAAGACGTTGGGAGGCAGGCCAGTTTGTGTCACCTGTACCAAGGTGCACACTTCCTTGAGCTGAGTGGGAGAATTTCCAGGAATCTGTACCTTTGAGTCCCAGGGGGCTCTGCACAGCTCCGCAGCAGCTTGGGCCAGTGGGAGGAGTCAGCTCCTCCACAGGAGCATTCAAGGGAAGGAGGGGTGGACCCTGTAGGGACTGGGTCTCCAGGCACTGGGGGGTGGGGCTGCCTGGAGGCCTCCTCTGCAGGCAGCCCCACCTTGAGGCGGCAGAGGTGAGGGCAGAGTAGTGACCACTAGGTTGCTGGAGGGAAGGCTGGCTGTCCCTTGGTAACAGCCCAAATAAGGGTCAGCTTCCTGGGGCCCCCACCTTCACCTCTGCCTCAATAAAAGTCTCAAATAAGCAAACTTTTTATTCAGATTTTTTTTAATTCAAGCAACAATTTTTCCTTAAACTCCACAGTCTTAATTTTTCAGGGAAAGAGAGGATTTGCAGTAATGCCATCAACTCCACACTACCTGGCTACTCCCCGACTGGGACCCTTCCCGGGCGTTCTGCCCCACCAGCCAGTGAGGACAAGAATTCTTCTGCTGTCCAGCTCTGGAACACCTGGGCCTGCCCTGGCAAGGGGCTTGCTCACAGAGCCTGACCAAGCACGAAGCATTGACCAGGAGCCCCGGGACCCCCGGGCCTTGCAAGGGCTTCATTAGTGCCCACCAGGCCTGCACTGGTGCATCCAGTCCCCTACCCAAGCATGAGTGCATCTTCCCAGACATTTTGCCACCCACTTGCCCCACCACACTCCTCAGCCTCTACTGCAGTGACCCCGTAAACGTCAAAAGATGCACCTGCATGAGGTATGGCCAAAGTGGTGCTAGGGCAGCCTTTGAGAGCATGATTTTTACTAGTATTGACAAAAGAAAAGGGGGTAGGGTTCCCCAGAAACGAAACAAGACCCCCCCCCCCCATCTGCTCTTCACATCTCCTCAGTGTTCTCATGTGAGAAGACACTAAGAAAGCTAAAACTTCTTGCCCCTTCTTGGCAAGTGAAGAGCATCTTCCAGAACTTCATGAGTGTAGCTGCAAAACTAGCAGGACTTCAGGAGTAGGACCTTTCAACCCTGTTTTCCCTCTAGAGTGGAGAAGACTCTGTGTACTTTATTTTGTAAGATAAAATATAGGTGCAAATGATGAAGGGCACCTCTTGCCATAGCCCCCTTCTCAGCCCTGTGCAGGTGTCTTGTCCAGAGCCCCGGGCCTCAGTTTCTGGCACCTTTTTTGCCCCAAGCAGCCAGTGCTACACCAGCCTGGCATCTAACTGAACATCTCAACAGCAGAGCAGAGAAATAAAACCCACCTTCTTGGAGTAAATGCTTCTGGTCTGACCTAAGCACGGCTTCTCTTTTTTTCTTCAAAACATAAAATTCTATATTATAGTGTCCAGCATCTTCCTGCAAATAGAACTCTACCCAACCCACAAATTCTCTCCTGGACCATCTACAGAATCTAACAGGGAACCCAAGCCTCTTTACACAGATGGGCTCCATGGCTGGGAACTAGGCCTCCAGTGGAAGACAACTCAGCGGGGAATGCCTGTGGATGCCTTGCCTTGGTGCTGGTTTCTGGGGTTGGTACAGAGCAGCTACGTTTCCCAAAAACGGCCCAGGCCCCTTCTCACCAGCAATCCCAAGCCCTTTCCTGCAGCTTTGCAAGCAATCCTACTCCCTAGTGTGCAGCCCAGCTGGAAAATGAAGAGGCTCCTCTGGGAGGCAGGGAGAGGCTGGTGGGTCACAGGACCAAACATAGGACTGCAGGGCATGGCCAGGCCTGGAGAGCCCCACTTCCTGAGACGGCTGCTACCACCACACAACCCTCAGAGGAATACAGGCCTCACGCAGCAGCAGCATAAATACAGGTAATAAGGCCAGGAGAGAGGACCCCAAGTGTCTTCTCCATGGGTAGGAGGAGCTATGTACAGGAGAGAGGAGAGGATGGCCAGGGATACCCCCTGACATTGACATCTCATTCAACCAAGAGATCAAACTGCTCAGCAGCTTCAAACTCCGCATTCATAGCTGCAGCCCACTCATCCAGCTCCGATTTCTAGGGGGAGAAAAAAGGGGGACAGGTGAGGGAGGAAGGGAGCATGCTGCCCAGGGCATGTGTACCCTGACCCTACGGGCACTGAGCCCCAGGCTGGCCTAAGGCCTGGTGGTCTCCCAGCACACCTGGTGCAACAGCAGACCCAAGCCCTGCCCCTCACTCACCAGGATCTCTGGCACCTTTCTTTTCTTTCGCTTCTCCTTCACGACTGGTGGGGAGATTCCAGGGAGAGTTGTATCTGGGGCCCACGGCTTCACCCTGGGGACTTCGGTTAGCTTGGAATACACCACAGGTGAGACTCTGGCCAAGTCTTCTGACCCCAACAGCCCCTCGAAACCAAAGCAAGACCTGCGGCCTGGGGTGGAGGTGGAGGCAGAGCCGAAGGTCTCCAGTCGGCTATAGGATCTCCTGACTTTCTTAGACATTTCCAAGTCTCTGGCATCCAGGTCTTCTTCCCTGGAATTAGACTCAACATTCACGGGGTACAGCACAGGAGTGGTAGTGGGGGTGACAGGGATGCTACATGACTTGAAGAGATCCTCCCTAGCAGGCTCCTTGGTGGGAGGGTTGTTTTCCTTCTCCAAGAAAAAAGCAATCTGTACAAGGACAGAAGAGAGAAGGCCTCCTTGTTAGTTAGCCGTCTTATTTACTTCCAGAGAGGTCTGAGGAGATACAGGGTGGAAAGACCCATAGGACACTTAAAAAAAAAAAAAAAAGATTTTATTTATTTATTCATGAGAGGCAGAGACACAGGCAGAGGGAATAGCAGGTTACCTGTGGGGAGCCCGATACAGTACTCCATCCCAGGATCCTGGGATCACGCCCTGAGCCAAAGGCAGATGCTCAACCACTGTGCCACCCAGGCGTCCCCTGTAGGATACTTTTAGTTTGTTTGTTGTTCGTTCGTTCGTTCATTCATTCATTTATTTATTATAGTCACACAGAGAGAGAGGCAGAGACACAGGCAGAGGGAGAAGCAGGCTCCATGCACTGGGAGCCCGACGTGGGATTCGATCCCGGGTCTCCAGGATCGTGCCCTGGGCCAAAGGCAGGCGCCAAACCGCTGCGCCACCCAGGGATCCCTGCAGGATACTTTTAAAAGGAAAAGAGATCAAATAAATCAGATCCTGGGAAAGATTTAAGGTGGGGAAGAAAAGAAGAATCTGCCATTGTTTCTGAGTCTACTTTTGTAAGGTCAAGAAGGCATCTCGCCCCTTGTAGTCAGCTCTGTCTCCAACAAAGTGAGGTTCTAGCTGCCCCTGTTGACTGACCTGAACCACAATCACAGGTAATCTGGACCAGGTCAAGCTCCTGACTGCTCTTCCTGCTACCATGTGTGCCCTCCGTGGCCCAAATGCCACACAGCTGCCAACGCTGTTCCTAACATGCCCGTCCACTCAGTCAGTACTTCCTGGCCACCTGTTCCAGGTACTTTACAAGCGCTCAGAGAACAATAGGTAGCAGGCAATAAAACAGAGAAAGCCCCCCGTCTTCATGGGACCTTCCATTCTCATGGGGTAAAACATGGAAAAATCATGTAGCATGTTAGAAGTATTAAACACTTTGGGGAAAAAAAAAAACAGAACAAGAGAGTACTGGGTGTGAACTGGGATTTTTTTTTTTTTTTTGATTGATTTAAGTAGGTGAAGGTCAACATAGGTCTGAGGGGACATCTTGAACTAGAACTTGAAGGTGAGGGAAGGAGCAACACGGAGGCCAAGTGTTGTAGGCAGAGGGAACAGAAGGGGCAAAAGTCCTGAGGTGAAGGTATGCCTGGAAAGGTAAAGGAACAAAGCCAGTGTGGCCAGGTGAGAGACAGGGAGGAGAGGAAATGAAGATGGGGTTCGAGACATAGTGGGAGCTGCGATAGGGTCTTTTGTAGGACACTGTAAGTGGAAGCCCAAGGAGACCCTTGCGGAGACCCAGGGAGCCATGGCAAGGTTGTGAATGGGGAAAGGCCTAATCTGGGATGTATATGAAGCCGTTCATGTGTTGGCTCCTTAAAATTACACTCTCAGCTCAAATGCTGCTTCCTCAGAGAAACCATTCTCACTGCAGAATAGAGAGCAGCCCCTCTGGTGCTGCTCTTTACTTCTGCCACAACCACCTCCCTCGTACAGCTACCATCGCTGTCTGATTCTGACTTGCTCAGTGGTCACCCAACTAAACAGGAGCTTCTTGAAAGCAGGGGTCTTCATCTGTCTAGCTGCCCCTGCCTACAGCCTGAGCCTTCAGAGCCCTGCATGCAGCTGGTGTTTGATGCTCACTGAATTCTTGTAACAAAACTTGGCACTGGGCTTTCTGGCAGCCAAGCAAGGGTAGGAAATGGGACAAATTCAGTCACTCCCATGGTCTGAGAAAAGGAGTTGTAAGGAGTTGTTATCAAGAGAGACCCTTCCTGGCTACAAGCACTGGAAATCTGAGTCTTGGTAACAATTCCTAGTAAAAGAGACGCTGAACAAAATGGAGGTTAGCTCTGACTATAGCTTCCCCATCCCCTATGGCAAGCAGTCATGCAAGTCCTTGCAGCTCTTTTTGTTCGATGTCATCGATCTACCATTCAACCAACAAGAATGAATGATTGCCACGGGGAGGCAGAAGTCCCTGCCCTCAAGACAACAAGCAAATATTCAGAGTATTGAGAAGGCCTAAAGAGAACTACAAAGAGAAACAGGATAGTGACAGGGTACAGTGGTCAGGGAAGGCTTCTAGGAGGCGTCTTTTCAGCTGAGAACTGTGTGATGGGAAGGTCATGTGGTGAGATGAGGGGCAGAGCATCACTCTGCCCTCACCTTACTTTAGGCCTCCACCATCTCACTGCAGGACTCCTGTTAAGTCTTCCTACCTGGTCTAGGGGTCCCCAGCAGGCTTTTTCCATCCGTGTCTCCACGCAGACCCCAGAGTGCTGTTTCTGAAGCACTCAAGCACGCCTTAGTGACTACCTTGCTGGAGACTCCTCAAAGGCTCCCACAGTGCCAAGGCTTTCATGCCTCATCAGGAACGGCTCTGGCTTAGCATGCTCCATCACCTAGCAAGATCTGCCACACCGAACAAACTGACATTCTCCAAACCTTTAGATTTTCTTTGTGAATTCCAGGTCTCTGAAAACACAGCTTCCTTTGCCCAAACATTACTACTTGTCCTTAGAAAGACTCAGTTGAAACATTTCTTTTTCCGTGAAACAGCTCTAGTGCCACTTGGTTTGGGTTAGGTGCCTTCATAACCTCTAGTGCTTTCTTTCTTTTTTTAAGATTTAAGAAAGAATGAGTGAGTACACAAGGGGAAATGGCAGATAGAGGAAGAAGGAAAAGGAGAAGTAGACTCTCCGCTGAGCAGAGCCAAGAGGTAGGGCTGGATCCCAGGACTCTGGGACCATGATCTGAGCTGAAGGCAGACACTTAATCAAGCCACCCAGGTGCCCCATCACCTAGTACTTTTCTTACCGCAGTCCTCAGCACGATGTGCTATTATCACTTGCTCATCTGTCTTTCTCCCCATTTGACCATAAGCTCCATGTGCTCCTAACAGGCACCTAGCATTTCTCACTTGTATCTTCAGGCCGAGGTTTCCTGATCGTAAAACATCCTCAGTAACTTCTGCTAAGATAGTAAAAATGCCATACTCCTCTTACAACAACCTGTGCTTACAAATTGAGGAGATAGGCTGGAAAGAAGGAATACTTTGGACCCGGCTCAGCTCTTAGGAAAATGGTAGAGAGATGGCTGGGTGGCTCAGTGGTTGAATGTCTGCCTTTGGCTCAGGTCATGATCCCGGGGTCCTGGGATCAAGTCCCGCATCAGACTCACTGCAGAGAGCCTGCTTCTCCCTCTGCCTACGTCTCTGTCTCTGTGTGGGTCTCAGGAATAAATAAATACAATCTTAAAAAAAAAAAAGAAAAAATAAAAGCAGAGAATATCAGGACATCAAGACCTAAACGTATGAAATCCACAGGGAGTGAGCAAAACTGGCCATGCACATAGCTGTCCAAAGGCAAACTGTTTCAAAATACAGATGCTTCCCAACTTAATGAGGGTCTGACTTAAGATTTTTCTGTGTTTTTATGATTTCTGTGTTATGACGGTGCAAAATTGATATGCACTCCATAGAAATCGCACTTCGAATTTTGATCTTTTCCCAGGCTAGTGAAATGTGTTAAGATCCTCTCTCATGATGCTGGTAGTGGCAGCAAGCTGCAGCTCCCAGTCAGCCATGCCATCACGTGGGGAAACAACTGACAAATTTACAACCATTCTGTCGTTCGTTTTCAGTTCAGTATTTGATAAAATTAAGTGGTATTCAATTTTTTATTATGGATAGGCTTTGAATCAGGATAATTTAACTATACGCTCATACAACTGTGCCGAACACGTTTAAGGCATGATAACCTAAAGTACGACGTTTGATAGATTCGGCGCATTAATTGCATTTTTGACATACTACGTGTTCAATTCATGACCGTTTTATCAGAAAGTAACCCTGTCCTAAGTGCAGGAAGATTTGTACCTCAAAACAGCTCCCTGGGCAGATGTGAGCAGCCAGTATATCCTGCCCCATCTCGAGAGTGCCCTGGATTCCACTCCACTGAGCCGACGAAAGAAAATGAACTCACCCTTGGGCTCCTTCGAGGCGTGTGGATAGATGGGATCTGTGGAGACAATAATAACTGATCAAAGACTCAAACGCAATTTTGGCTCCCAACCCACAACCCCTCTCTCAGTCCTCACCTCTACAGAATGGGCTACGATCTTCTTCAACACGATGGGCTTTCTGACTGGAGCCGCATTGGGAGCCTGGAAAAGAACAGTGAATATGAGCTCCACATTAGTCCAGCGGCCCCCGGGACAGAAGCTGAGAAAGCAGGGCTCACCTTGGGCCAGATTTCAGGGAGGGTGCTCGGGAGATCAGGGCCTGATTTCCGCTGGGACCTCCGCAGAGACTGAGTAGGAGATGAAGTCCTGGACCCTGGCAGAGAAAGAAGTTAGGAGGTAAAGGTAAGACTCTAGGCCTCAGAGTCTAGAGAAGAGATTCAGGAGAGAGCGAGAGAAGGTTCCCCAAACAAGCTCCTTAACGGCGGAATGAGCCTCTTAGAGCGGGGGGGGGGGGGGGGGGCCTCCTCGTGGGACTCCATCCCTCAAACGGCTCGGCCCCAGGCTCCCGCGCGCCTTCGGCTCACCGGAGTGCCGTGTGGCCCCTCCGGACCGTGTTCGCCTTTCGGACATGCTAGCCTTGGTCTCGACCTCCGCCGCCGCCTCCGCCGCCGGGGCTCGCGCCAACCCAGAGGGATCACAGAGACCGAAACGTTCGAATTACCCGCCCTGCCTGGAGGAAGCGGAAATGACGCAAGGCGGGAGGGACGCCGTGCTCCGTTTACCATCCGTCTCGCGCGTAGCGTCAGCAGGGGCGGGGTCAGCGGTCCACTTACGTCATCAGTGGGCGCCGCACCCGGAAGAGACGTGGCAGCGGAGGGATAATCGGAGCGGCCCGAGGTAGAGCGCGCAGAGCGGGAGCACGGCTGAGCGCAGTGTCTGTCCTTCCGCGCCTCGGACCAGCGCTCGCGCGCGTCGGGACCGGTGAGGCGGTCGATCGGTAACACGGATGGGGGGGCGAGGGGGGGGGTCTGTGTTGAAGCAGGGGGCGGGGCTTGGAGGGGGTGGGGCTCAGGTGGAGCCCCTGGGGGCGGGGCCGGTGGTACCGGAGACTCGCTGGTGGAGGGACCTGGCCGGGGGCGGGATCCAGGAGAAATGAGGGGTCACTGGAGGCTGAATTCGTTCAGGAGGCGTGGCCCGGAATGTAGAAGGGCGGTGGGCAGGAATTAGGGGTTGGGGCGATCATGAGAGGTGTTTAGGGGATTTAGGAGTGGAGACGATCTGGGCTTGTGAGTTCGTAGTGGCGGACACCGGAAGCTGGCTCTCTCAACTCCGACCCCTTGCTCAGGGTCGAATATGGGACTTTGCAAGTGCCCCAAGAGGAAGGTGACCAATCTCTTTTGCTTCGAACACCGGGTCAACGTCTGCGAGCACTGCCTGGTAGCCAATCACGCCAAGGTGGGGCTTCAGGGGAGGGGCGAAGCAGGGCAGTGGGTGGGCCGGCAGTGTCGGTTTTCTCCAACTCCGAGAAGGCCCTGGGGTTGGAATGGAAGCTCCAGGAGGGCGGGAACTTGGTTTCTTTTGTTCTCGGCTCTATCCCCAGCACTTAAGACAGACTCTGGCACACTGCGTGCTCAATAAATGTTTATTGATTGAACAAACGAAAGTATGATTCTTGTTTGTGATGAGAGAAAAAGAAGCAGCTGGGCCCCCGCTGTGACCTCTGTCTCCCACTCCAGTGCATCGTCCAGTCCTATCTGCAGTGGCTTCAAGATAGCGACTACAACCCGAATTGCCGCCTGTGCAGCACACCCCTGGCCAACCGGGAGACCACCCGCCTCGTCTGTTACGGTGAGGCCTGCCCAGCTTGGTGACCAGTTTCCACGTCCTCTCTAAGCAGCAGGGCAATGGAGACCTCCCCAGGCTTGGGAGGCTGGAACCCCAAATTCTAGTCCTGCTGTGTTATTTACCTGATGTGTGAGCTGAGGCAAGTCATTTTCCCTTTCTAGGCCTCAGTGTTTTTCCCTAAAAATTAAAGCTCCTACTTTCTTACCTGCCCATTTACAGGGTTGAGTGAGAGCCAATCAAACTTGTAACATTTGGGCTGTGAGCAGTAGCTGGCTGGACCAGCAGGGAGCTGAAGGCATGAGGCTTTCAGACATCTGGGATCTATTATTCATTCCAACTAAACAGAGAGGAAGGGAGTTTCCCACAGTAACTAGCTAAAAGAAGTTAGTCATATGTATCATGACCTTGACCTGACTGATGTAAGAGGCTTAGGCTCAGCTTTTTTTTACTTTATGTGTGTTAATGTGTTCCTTAGTACCTGCACATGAGTGAATGGGTAAACGTGTGAAGTATGAACACAGGTGTGTTGTGGGGTTATAGGACAACGCTTGGGTTATGGTGCTTGAATTTTAGCAAATGTGATTGTATAAAAGCTTCTGTGTGGGAGTTAGTGTGCCTACAAGTGTAGATACAGGGATGGTACTTGTGTTTTATTGTATGTATACATTTGTGCCCATGGGTGTGGGTGTGTACATGCATACGTGTACTTGTGTGTGTCTAGGAACTTATGAAACTGCTCCTGATTAGCTGTTAGCTTGAGGAGCTTGTGATAAGTGCATGTTCAGAGAGGACTCACTTTAAGGGTCACTGGCATTTCTTCTCATCCCTACTACCCCAGGGAGAAGTAGGCTTCTCCCTTCTAGTGGGCTGGGGATCTTGGTAGCATCTCCCTTGACTGAGTCAGGTAGTGGTGGCCAAGAAGGCTGAAATCTTAGGGAACACTGATAAAATGGACCTGAGTGAGGACAGGAAGGAGAAGGCTATGAGCTCACATGTGCGCGTATACATACATCCACATAGCAGACTGGGGGTTGTTGCCGGGCTAGAGATCCTACATATCTTCTTCCTCATGCCTTTCCTCCCCTATTTCATTGGCCCTAAGATCTCTTCCACTGGGCCTGCCTCAATGAACGTGCCGCCCAGCTACCCCGTAACACAGCTCCTGCTGGCTACCAGTGCCCCATCTGCAGTGGCCCCATCTTCCCCCCAACCAACCTGGCTGGCCCTGTTGCTTCCACACTGAGAGAGAAGCTGGCCATGGTCAACTGGGCCCGGGCAGGACTGGGCCTTCCTCTGGTGAGAATCTGTGTGTCTGACCGACCGTCTGCCCTGGGTCCCACTTGGGCCAGATGGGTGGGTAGGGACAGCATTGAGCAGGCTGGTGACACAGGTTCCTTCCTCCAGATCGATGAAGTGGTGAGCCCGGAACCTGAGCCCCTCAACACCTCTGACTTCTCTGACTGGTCTAGCTTTAATGGTAGGTAGTGGTCTGCACTGCCCTTGGGGCCTTGCTTCCCTGCTCTGCTGACAGCTCTCTTCTTGCCACAGCCAATGGTAGCCCTGAACAGGAGGAGGTAGCCAGCGCCTCTGCTGCCCCATCCTTCTACAGCCAAGCCCCCCGGCCCCCTGCTTCCCCGAGCCGGCCCGAGCAGCACACAGTGATCCACATGGGCAATCCTGAGCCCTTGACTCATGGTGAGCCAAGGAGTTTTCCAGTCTGGAAGAGGATGGAAAGGGAGTGGAGTGACTTATGTGGAGGGGGCTTGGGGTTCCAGAGGCCCACCGGGTGGCTTCCCTTTTCACTAACATAGTCATTACCTTCCCCATGATCCTGAGATGTTTTGTCAGGTTAAGAGGGCAAGGACCTCCTGCCCTCCCCACTCCCCACCCTGCTACAGGCCAGTTTCTCTGAGCCTGTGGATACTGGTGGCTCTGCCCCTGCAGCCTCGGCCCCCAGGAAGGTGTATGACACGCGGGACGATGACCGTTCACCAGGCCTGCATGGGGACTGTGATGAAGACAAGTACCGTCGCCGGCCTGCCCTGGGGTGGCTGGCCCAGCTGCTCAGGTACACAGGGTCAGGTGGGGCCAAATGCCAGGAAGGAGGGAGGAGAGGAAGTGAGAGCCAGAGGCCCTGGGCATGGTGATTGCATGATAAGAGGGGCTTCTCTGGGTAATGGTAGTATCTGGTGTTGGGCTGTGCAGAGAGGCCTCAGCTCAGCTTTAGAAGTCCCAGGTCTGCTCCCCTGTGGAGCTATTTCCTCACCTACTGGGTATCTGAGGCTTGAGTTTGGGCTCTTTGAGGTCCCTTCCTGCTCTGACACCACCTGACCCTAGTGGCTACCAAGCCTGACACATTTTAGTTTCCAGAGCAGTTTTGGCTCAGCTGGTTTGAGCTGCATGGTCCCCTGTGTAACAAGCAAGTACAGGGGTGACCCTGCACACTTGAAGGAACAAGACTCAGTAATGGTGGCCCCTGGGCCAGAAGATGAGACGAGTGTTAATATCTGGGGTTCCTCTCCAGGACAAGGAGTCATCAGGGATTGGGAACCTGACCTGACTTTCCCCTCATCCCCCCAGGAGCCGGGCTGGGTCTCGTAAGCGGCCGCTGACCCTGCTCCAGCGGGCAGGGCTGCTGCTGCTCCTGGGGCTTCTGGGCTTCCTGGCTCTCCTTGCACTCATGTCTCGCCTGGGCCGAGCTGCTGCTGACAGCGATCCCAACCTGGACCCGCTTATGAACCCGCACATCCGTGTGGGTCCCTCCTGAGCCTTTGCTTGTAGCTAGGCCAGCCTAGGACCTGGGGGCCTGAGGTAGGGAGGTCTGGAGGCTTTTTTCCTGCTCCTCTTCTTCAAGCCTGAGACACTAAGATCCCAGGCCCAGTCAAGTCCACTAGAATGACTGCTGGCTGGGCCTGGGGCCCCTGCAGGTCAAACATTTGTCTTGACCTGCTTACTATGGGTCTCCAGCCTCCCACCCTCCTCCCCATGAAGGAGATGACAGGTGGAAATAAACGACAGACTTTATTAAAACACCGAAGCCTCCTTTTCCTTCCCCCTTGTCAGCCTGGTCCTCAGACTTCAGTGGTTCTCCTCCCGGTACTGGATGGCCAGAAACTCAAGGGACAGGCGGTTGAAGAACATGGCTCCGTTTAGCACTGGGCAAAGGAGAGAGCCCCCATCAGCATTCCCTGTTTGTTCTTTGCTATGTCTCAGGGATCCAAAGTTCCCTCCTCCGCCCTTAATACATCCCCCTCCCCTACTCACTTAGGATGGTCAGGGCAAAGCACCGAAAAAACTTGTCATCTGTCATCTCAGCATAGAGTGACCCCATGGCAGCCCAGCAGATGCTGATCACCTGGGAGAACTGTAGGCCCCATCCGGGGGAGAGTGGCCCCCTGAGACAACAGCGGGGTTTCCATCAACCCCTGGGCCTCCCCCGACCAGCCCTTGAGTCCTGGCCCCAGTCTACCATCAGGACAACAGTGTAGTGGAAACTCATGCGATCATAGTGGTGGGTGACGCAGAAGTTGTGCACATCGCTGGCAAAGACGCCAAGGTGTATAAAGAAGAGCATCAGTGCGGCAGCACTGAGAACCATGCCTTGGGGGAAGAAGAGCACAGCCAGTCGGTCCCGCCACCGCATCCTGGCAAGAGCATAGACTCAAGTGAGCCAGTGGAACTTGACTAAGCCAAGACTATTTAGGAGAAGCAACTGACCCCTCCACTTCTAGAGCGTACAGTCTAGAATAGTGGTGGGATGCTAGAACCATGAGAACATTGGAGGGGACAAGATTCTAGAATACAGTCTGGTTCCAGCCAATACAGGAGTGGTTCATGGGTGGCTGGGGGAGTTCCAAATTATCGAAGGTTGGAGGGCTAAAGGTACAGACCAGCAGGAGTGTCGATGAAGGGATAGTGTCCCTTATCCTGCCTGCACACTTTGTGGTCTTGTGCATTATCTTCTCGCTGAGTCCTCTTGACAATTCCACAGAGGAGGCACTGTGGGCATATTTCTTCTACAGAGCCGGGGCTCAGAAAAGTGGTAGGGCACATCCTAGATCCACAGCAAATCTTAGGCCAGCAAGAGACTAGGCCCGGATGTGTAGCTGGAGGGCATTCCCAGTACAAGGGAGGCCTGTGCTGAATTGTAAGCTCTAAATATTTGCTCCATTCCCTAAAAGGGAGATAAGAGCATGCCCACAGCTGTCCTGGGACCTTCCCCATGCCCTCTCTAGGCATGGCCCAGAGAGCAACTGGCTTTTCCATCCTCCCTCACATGTTCTAAGACGTGATGCTGACCAGCTTTCCCCTCTCTGTCACCTTCAAGCACTCAGGACTTTCACATCCATCACCTCTGTCCTTTCCAAGAGTTCCCAGGCTAAGCTGGTGGCATGAATCTTATATTGCACACAAGTTTGAGGTACAGAGAAGGAGCGTCAGCCCAGGCACTAAGAGCCATTGAATGAGGGAGTGAGGTTTTTTTTTTTTTTTAAGATTATTTTATTCATGAGCGAGGCAGAGACACAGGCAGAGGGAGAAGCAGGCTCCATGCAGGGAGCCCGGTATGGGACTTGATCCCCGGTCTCCAGGATCACACTCTGGGCCAAAGGCAGGCTCTAAACTGCTGAGCCACCCAGGGATCCCCCTGAGGGAGTGAGTATTGAGACAAAGATCCAGTTCTACCCAAGGCTGTGATTGGGCAGGGACACTCATAAGCAACAAGAAAACGTTTCCTTTGTATGTGGAAAAGGTGAAAACTCTAGGATCCTCAGCAGTATCATCCAGAAAAATGGGCAGAAATGGTATGGAGGGACATGGAAACTCCCAGGAACTAGAGTAGAAGAAGGACAGCTTGAACTTAGCCACCTCCAGGACCTCCTTCCTATCTGCCTGCCTCGGAAGTTAGGTTCAGGGTCCAGCCAAGACCCAAAGTCTCCTGCCACATCCATGCTTGCTGCCCAGTGTCATTAATCACAACCGTCCCTTAGACCCCCATCCTGACACATTACAGTAGTGACCCCCAACGCCCACTTGTTGGCCAAATGTTAAAACCATTGTTTCAAAAAAAAAAAACAAAAAAAACCCATTGTTTCCATCTCCATTCTCATGTAAATACAAATGAAATTTTATACATTAGGGCTTCTGGCTCAAAACCAGTTAAAAATTATCCAAGTAGTGCATGACTGTTCTTGTAAAAGATTTGCATAATACACAAGCATACAGAGGAAAAGACAACGACCTGCCCGCCTCCTACCTACCTCACAGAGGTATCCCTCAAAAGTTTAGTGAGTGGGCATCTTTTGGATCCCTTCTTACTGAAACCTCATATACCTACCTGTATATATACATGTATAATTTTAAAAAGCATCATGGAGAACCACACCATATGTGTTGTCAAAGTGTAACTTTCAAAAAGTTAGGGGCAGCCTGGGTGGCTCAGTGGTTTAGCGCCGCCTTCACCCCAGGGTGTGATCCTGGGGACCCGGGATCGAGTCCCATGTGGGGCTCCCTGCATGGAGCCTGCTTCACCCTCTGCCTGTGTCTCTGCCTCTCTCTCTCTCTGTGTCTCTCATGAATAAATAAATAAAATCTTTAAAAAAAAAAAAAAAAGTTAACATGATGCTAGGTCTGGAATGAACATGTAACTAAGATGTATTAACCTATCAGTGAGGAGTCCCCCCTCAGTAAGGTGATAATGTATCTTGGGGACTTGGATATTGATAAGCATTCCTTTAGAGAGGAATGTTGGTGTGCCTATGTGGCTCTCAGTCAGGCGGCTACCTTTGGCTCAGGTCATGATCCCAGGTTCCTGGGATTGAGCCCCGCATTGGCTCTTTGTTCGGGGAGTCTGCTTCTCCCTCTCCTGTGCTCTCACTCTCCCTTTCACGGTCTCTCACTTTCAAGTAAATAAAATCTTTAAAGAAAAATAAAGAGCAATGTTAAAATATGATTCTAGGTTAGACACAAAACTGCTTGATATCCTACAGGATGATAAATAGAACTTTTGAAGTTACTTTTTCTGCTGGATATAAATGTTTTGTATATTTCCTGGACAATATCTACTTGTAATATCAGCATCTGAACACATAATGGTAAATAGCAATATCAAATGTTCATTCCTGTGGGTAATTAAATAATCCTTGGATAGGCTTGTAAAACAAGCCCCAGTGTGGCATTAGCAGAACATGCTACACTCTTGGGTTTTTTTGTTTGTTTTTTCTTTTTTTTTTAATTTTATTTATTTATGATAGTCACATAGAGAGAGAGAGAGAGAGAGAGGCAGAGACACAGGCAGAGGGAGAAGCAGGCTCCATGCACCGGGAGCCCGACGTGGGATTTGATCCCGGGTCTCCAGGATCGCGCCCTGGGCCAAAGGCAGGCGCCAAACCGCTGCGCCACCCAGGGATCCCCTGTTTGTTTTTTCTTAAAGATTTTATTTATTCATGAGAAACACAGAAAGAGGCAGAGGCCAGGATCACAACCTGAGCTCAAGGCAGATGTTCAACCGCTGAGCCACCCAAGTGGCCTACACTCTTGGTCTTATTTCCAAATTTTGAATATTTTTTCTTAACCATTATTCTGCAACTTTTTTTTAAGTGTATAGACTTGGAGTAGATCTAAATCTTTATACTCATTTTTTTTTTGAGATTATAGCATCATCAGCTGACACTATTTTTTAAACAGCCTCTAAACATCCTTCTTAACATAGATGAAATCTTTCAACACAGATTTCAGCAGTCAGCCAACTATTCTTCATGGTAAATGTTTTAGGTGTCAGCCATAAGGTCTCTGTTGCAACTACTCAACACTTCTGTTGTAGTGCAAAAGCAGGCACAGATAATATGTAAACAAATGTGCATGGCTGTGTTCAAATAAAACTATAGACACTGGAATATTTCATATAATTTTCATTTGATTTTATGAAAATCATCTTTTAAATTGAGATAGACATATTCCAATATTTTTAAGGGTACAAGGTAATGATTTGGTATTTGTATATATTTCAAAATGATCACAAGGAAGTCTAACATCTGTCACTATACAAATTATTAATGTTACAAATTATTTTTTCTCCTGATGAGCACTTTTAAGATCTACTCTGATTATATGAATTTTACATAATTTTCACATCATGAAATGCCATTCTTATTTTTTAACCATTTAAAAATGAAAACAAACAACAACAACAAAAAAACCAAACACACCAGTCTTAGCTCACAGGCCAAATGAAAACACGTGGTGGGATGTGTTTGGCCTGCCGCACCCCAGCCAAAGAATCTTTAAACACGGTGGTTTCCATTCCAACACCCCCCACCCCGCCCCGCCCAGCCGCCAGCCCATCACAAGTAATGTTTCAAGGACCATGTCGATAAAGTCGTTTTCTCTATTAAAACTCATCGTATCTATACTTGAACCTCATTACCTGTCCTCTTAAGCACTGCGCCTTGGTGAACAATTAATTGCATTTTGTTGAAATCGGAAACCTGAGAACAACCCTCATCATCTGCCACCCAGCCCCTCCCCCCCCCCCAGCACATCCCACGGGTCGCTGAAGATCTGCCAAGTCGGTCTTCTAAGCAAGTATCTTAAAGTGCTTGGGGACTTTTTTTTTTTTTTTTCCCTTAAAGAGGCTAGGACTGGGGGAGCCCAGGGTCTGAAGGCAGTTCTGACCCGTGTCAGAGGACGGGCGGGGAAACTGCTAGAGGCCCCGCCCGCACTGTGCGCGCATCTAACCTCGTAGCTCCCCCGCAGCCTCTTGTGAAGTCTGCACCCGTATAGTAGGAATGGGGGACATATTCCGGGGGCCCCTGCCTGCGGGGGTGCGGGGTTGGGAGCCAGGACCCGCCTTCCTTCTGGGAGGGAAGCACCAGACGAGTTCTTCTCAATCAATCTGCTCGGGAGGCTGCGGGAACCCAGGGCTCTCCCGGAACCTCTTCCGCTCAGGGAGGAAAGGTAGGGGGAACGCTAGTCTCGAAGGACCCAGGGTTGCAGGGGGACCTTTCAGCTGAAGGACTGCCTCGTTTCAACAAGAACTTTATGGCTCCCGGAAGTGCCTCCTCCCAGTTCTTTCCCAGCCTCACACCCGTGGGCTGCAGTTGGAGTGATGGCGGCTGCAGCCGCTGGACCTGGCCCGGGGTCTGGAACTGGGGACTCTCCGGAGGGGCCCGAGGCGGAGGCCCCGGAGCGTCGGCGGAAGGCGCACGGGATGCTGAAGATTTACTACGGTCTCTCGGAGGGGGAGAGCGCGGGGCGCCCCGCAGGGTCGGACCCCCTGGACCCGACGGATCTCAACGGGGCACACTTCGACCCGGAAGTGTACCTGGACAAGGTGTGTGTTTGTGTGTTGGGGAGAACCAGGCCCCGGACACATCGCACCCCCCAGATCATGCCTTCGACTTTGCTGCGGGGGTGAGGGACGCAGGGGTTCCTAAAAACCAGATGACCCTAGGGCAGGAAGCAGGGGCCGAGCTGGAGTCTAAGGGGGCGTGGGCAGATTTGGACGGGCCGGAGCAGGTGCGGGGTGCTGATGTCCTGGGCTGATGTTCTGATAGGCCGGGGCGTGGGGCGTGGGGCGTGGCCCAGGCGTTGACAGGCTTAGGGGTGGGCGGTGGCTGAATCTGAGCGTTTCAAAGGCTGACAAACCCCAAATAGAGTCGAATCTAGTAACTCCTGACCTATGGCACTGATAGGCTCTTTGTCTAGTATCTCTGCCAGGAGTGGGATGAGAGCTTTCTTGCACCCAAAGCCTACCAGGTAGGGGCAGGCCTGAGGGACATGAATGCCCCTGCCCTGAGCACTACCACTTGGATTTCCTCCAGCTGCGTCGGGAATGCCCCCTGGCCCAGCTGATGGACAGTGAGACAGACATGGTGCGACAGATCCGGGCTCTGGACAGCGACATGCAGACCCTGGTCTATGAGAACTACAACAAGTTCATCTCAGCCACAGGTGATTCCCGCTGGGACACACCCATCACAGTCCCGCCTGCCTGTTGGTCTTGTGTTGGGGAGTCGGGGGAGGAGACCCAGATTCTATTTTTTTTTTTAATTTTTATTTATTTATGATAGTCACAGAGAGAGAAAGAGAGAGAGGCAGAGAGACATAGGCAGAGGGAGAAGCAGGCTCCATGCACCGGGAGCCCGATGTGGGATTCGATCCGGGGTCTCCAGGATCGCGCCCTGGGCCAAAGGCAGGCGCCAAACCGCTGCGCCACCCAGGGATCCCGAGACCCAGATTCTAGTCCCTCCCTGACATTTATCCACTCCCACCTCTCAGAGCTTTTGTGGTCAAATGATGGTAGCTGCTCTCAGAGGGTTATTCTGAGGGTCAAAGGGGAGAAAAAAACAAAATGAAAACAATTTAAAGGTTTTATTTGTTTATGCATGAGAGACACACAGAGGCAGAGACATAGGCAGAGGGAAAAGCAGGTTCCCTGGGGGAGCCCTATGTGGAACTCGATCCCAGGACCCCAGGATCACAACCTGAGCTGAAGGCAGACACTCAATCACTGAGCCACCCAGGCATCCCAACAAAATGAAACCTTAAACTGAAATGGGTTTATCTGAACCACTTAGAATCCCTGACACTATCGATGTCTCAGTAAGGGTTAGTTTCTCTGATTAGTGGTAGCTTTCTTCTCTTGCCCAGGTCTATCTTGAGGGTGGGCTTGTCTCTGTCTCTTTCTCTCTCTCGCTCCTTTCCTTCCTCTATCCCTTTCCCCCTTTTAAATTAAGCAAAGAGGGGGATCCTTGGGTGGCTCAGTGGTTTAGCGCCTGCCTTTGGCCTAAGGCGTCATCCGGGAGTCCTGGGATCGAGTCCGGTGTCAGACTCCTGGCATGGAGCCTGCTTCTCCCTCTGCCTGTGTCTCTGTCTCTCTCTCTGTCTCTATGTCTATCATGAATAAATAAATAAAATCTTAAAAAAAAATTAAGCAAAGAGACACAATATATGACATTAAGGGGCACAGAGATCATGAAAAGGGTTTTTTTTTTTCCTTCTCCTCCTGCCTCCTTTATTCTCTGTCCAGGACAGTGCTAGACAGGGTTCAGCTATCATTCACACTAACTACTGTCTTATGTTGGTGAAATGCACTACTCAGACTTTTTTGTGATAATTTTGGACTCGTGTGTACATAGTTCTAGAGGCAGATCTCGAATGTCTACTGGTGGTCCATGAGAATGTTGGGTGAACCTTTGTGAGGCTCATTCTGACATCTCTTACTCTACTAGTGTCACAAGGTTGGGTGTAGCCATTGTCCTTTTATCTGATTTGAAACAGGTTCAGTGAGTAGGCACCTCTTTATTTGCTAATACCAGCATCAACCAGCAAGAAATCATAATTCCTAGGGGCGTCTGGGTGGCTCATTCAGTTAAGAGTCCATCTCTTGATTTCCGTTCAGGTCATGATCTCAGGGTCATGAGATGGAGATTGAGCCGGGTGTTGGGGCTCCATGCTCAGGGGGAGTTTGCTTCTCTCTGCCTCTCTCTCCCTTTGCCCATACCCTCATACTCTTTCTCTAAAATAATTTAATAAGTCTTTTAAAAAAAAGAAATCATGATAATTTCTGAGCTACAAAATTTCTTACAAGAACTTTACAAACATTACATTTTCCATTTGTTAGAATTTGTATAATTTTGACATTTAACTGTTATTTAATAAAGGATGACTTATCTTTTTTCTAAGAAAGGGAGAAAATTATAAAATGAGTGTTGGAATCGGGGTTCTAAATCTATAACACGGTAAAGTCTTATATCCATTCAAGAAGTATTCATTGAATGCCTTTTTTTTTTTTTTTTTGCCAAGACCTGTTCTGCATTTTGGGGATATAGTAATAAACCAGCTAGATCAAGCTCCTTCCTGCAGCCTGCATTCTATTTGAGGAGACAGACAATAAATGAACACATAAATAAAGGTGGTAGTAAGTGCCAGAAAAAGAAAATAGAATAAGGATAAAAGAGTAATGTGCGTGTGAGTCTACCTTTAGCTAGGGTAAGTACGAGAAGGCCCCTCTGATGTGGTGACATTTGAGCAGGGCTTTCATGAGAAAGAACTAGCCATGGGTAGGGGAGCAAACAGCAGGGGCAGAGGCTCTGAAGAGAGGGCATGTGGGCATATTCAGAGTGCAGCATGGGGTTTAGGGGGAGCGAGGGAGGAAGGAGGAGAGTGGTAGGTGATAGGGTAGAGGGCTAGTGGATTCCAGATTTTGTAGGGACTTATAAGTGGTTACAAGGATCCTGCTCTTTACTCTGAGTGAGTGGAAATGAGAAGAATGGAGTGACCTGACTTGTTTTAAAAGGACCTTTCAGTCCACTCTGTGGGGAATGGACTATAGGGAGGCAAGGGTGGCGGCCAGGACACCCATTAGGTGGCTGTTGCAGCAGTCCAGGCAAGATGCCAGCGGCATGGACTAAGAAAGCTTCTTAGCCATCACAGAGCATATGTTCTAGAGAAAGAGACGGATGATAAATATAGATCATTTCACTCAACAAGAACTCCAGAGAAAATGAAACAGGATAATATAGAGAAAGTGGGTGGTTAGGGGTAGTTTAAAAAGGGTGGCAGAGAAAGGGGTTTGTGAGGCAATGACAGTGAAGGTAAATGATAAAGAGCTGACCATGTGAGGATTTGGAGGCAGAGCAGCTCAGGCTGAGGAAACATCCTGTGCAAAGACCCTGAAAATGCTGTGACAAGAGCAAGAGTGACGTGATGAAGGGAGCAGGACCTGACTGCATAGGATATACACGAAGGGTCGCAAGCTTTTCTGAGTAAAGTACATATTTTAGGCTTTGCAGGCCCCTTGGTTTCTGTACTTGTCTCTGCTGTGATAACCTGAAAGCCACTATGGGCAGTAGGTGAATGAATGCAGATGGCTGTGCTCCAGTGACGCTCATTTACATAAACAGGTGTGACATCCAAAATGATGTCAGCAGAAATAGTGGAGCAAGTGTATTTGAAAATCTTCTTACCAGGGCAGCCCAGGTGGCTCAGTGGTATGGCATCGGCTTCGGTCCAGAGCCTGATCCTGGGGACCTGGGATTGAGTCCCATGTCGGGCTCCCTGCGTGGAGCCTCCTTTTCCCTCTGCCTGTGCCTCTGCCTCTCTCTCTCTCTCTCTCTCTCTCTCTCTGTGTTTCTTGTAAATAAATAAATAAAATATTTTTTAAAAATCTGGGGATCCCTGGGTGGCTCAGTGGTTTGGTGCCTGCCTTTGGCCCAGGGCGCGATCCTGGAGTCCCGGGATCAAGTTCCGCGTCGGGCTCCTGGCATGGAGCCTGCTTCTCTCTCTGCCTGTGTCTCTGCCTCTCTCTCTCTCTCTGTCTCTCATGAATAAATAAATAAATAATCTTTAAAAAATAAAAAAAATAAAAAATAAAAAATCTCCCTTCCATAAATGCAACCAAAAAACTGGTCAAAATTGTCAAAATCAACTTTTTGGAATTCTAAAAATTAACCAAAAGTTTGCAGCAATCTGAGGACCCTTTTTTCAAGAAAAACAACTGAATCTTGGTAAAAGTAGTGAATCCGGTGGTGGGTTTTTTCCCCCTAAAGATGTATGTATTTGTTTGAGAGAGAGAGAAAGAGTACATGAACAGGAGGGGCAGAGCGAGAAGGAGAGAGAATCTCAAGCAGACTCTTCTGAGCCCGACTTGGGGCTTGATCTCAGGATCCTGAGATCATGACTTGAGCCAAAACCAAGAGTCTGACACCTAACCAACTGTGCCACCCAGGCACCCTGCCTGTGGTATTTAATTTATATATTTTAAAGACTTTTTGGGGGGAGGGGTACCTGGGTGGCTCAGGCAGTTAAGCATCTGCCTTCAGCTCAGGTTCTGTGATCTAACCCCTCATTGGGTTCCTCATTGGGAGAAACTCAGACTGCTTCTTCCTCTCCGTTTGCCTGCTGCTCCTTCTGCTTGTACTCTGTCTCCCTCTGTCAAATAAATAAATTTTTAAAAAAGATTTATTTATTTATTTATTTATTTATTTATTTATTTATTTGAGCACAAGCAGGGAGGAGGGGCACAGGGAGAAGTAGACTTGATCCCAGGACCCTGGGGTCATGACCTGAGCTGAAAGCAGATGCTTAACTGACTGAGCCACCCAAGCACCCTGTGATATTTTAGCTTACCCCACAATTTCCTCTCCATCTCAACCAGCTCAGTAGTAGCCCATTTATTTCTGGTACTGAAGTGACCAGAACAGAAGTGGAGCTCTTTCAAAGCCTCATGCTGAAAGAATTTTTTTTTAAGTATTTTATTTTTTTATTCATGAGAGACACACACACAGAGAAGGCAGAAACGCAGGCAGAGGGAGAAGCAGACTCCCTGTGGGGAGCCCGACATGGGACTCCATCCCTGGAACCCGGGATCACGACCTGAGCTGAAGAAGGCACTCAACTGCTGAGCCACCCAGGCATTCCAAGAACTGTCTTTATGTAACCTGTCTGGTGGTTTCCCGAAAGACTCCACTCCATAGATTTGTTTTTACTTGACCTGACCCTGGAAGTCACCCTGGGTCTAAAAGCCTCTCACCAGAGAGTTTTGTCAGAAAATTTCAGGCAATTACTGTGTCTGCGTGAAGTGATAGATAATACATGGGGCAAACAAAGACTAACTCAAACGCTTAACAGGAAAAGCTGAGGAACGAGACATTCATATTGAAATTTGAAGGTCACATATATGTAAGGTGGTACACATGCATTTAAGAAAGACCTGAGGGGGGATCCCTGGGTGGCGCAGCGGTTTGGCGCCTGCCTTTGGCCCAGGGCGCGATCCTGGAGACCCGGGATCGAATCCCACATCAGGCTCCCGGTGCATGGAGCCTGCTTCTCCCTCTGCCTATGTCTCTGCCTCTCTCTCTCTCTCTCTCTCTCTCTCTCTCTGTGACTATCATAAATAAATAAATAAAAATTTAAAAAAAAAAAAAAAAAAAAAAAAAGAAAGACCTGAGAATGCTCTAAGGTTTCTTCTCTGGCTCACCTTCAGGCTCTGCACAAACAGTAAGTAAAGGCTAAGGCAGAGCTGTAAACTGCCTGGTTGAGTGTTTAAGATCTGCCCCAGCACACACACTCACACAGTCCCTCAGCAAAAACTAAAGAGATGTATTGGTTCCAGGTATTTAAAAAAATATGTGTCCAGGGATCCCGGGGTGGCTCAGCAGTTTAGCGCCTGCCTTCAGCCCAGGGCATGATCCTGGAGACCCGGGTTCTAGTCCCATGTCGGGCTCCCTGCATGGAGCCTGCTTCTGCCTCTCTCTCTCTATCTCCCTCTCTCTCTATCTCATGAATAAATAAAATCTTAAAAAAAAAAAAAAAAAAAGAAAGAAACTGTCTCTTCAGAAGCCCAGGTATTGAATTTACTACAGAAAGATTTAAATCTGGGCAGCCCGGGTAGCTCAGCAGTTTAGGGCCACCTATGGCCCAAGGTGTGATCCTGAAGACCCGGGATCAAGTCCCATGCATGGAGCCTGCTTCTCCCTCTGCCTGTGTCTCTGCCTCTCTCTCTCTCTCTCTCTCTCATGAATAAATAAATAATATCTTTACAAAAAATTTTAAAAGAAAGATTTAAATCTGCTGTATTTTATAAAGATTTTATTTAGGGATCCCTGGGTGGCGCAGCGGTTTGGCGCCTGCCTTTGGCCCAGGGCGCGATCCTGGAGACCCGGGATCGAATCCCACGTCGGGCTCCCGGTGCATGGAGCCTGCTTCTCCCTCTGCCTGTGTCTCTGCCTCTCTCTCTCTCTGTGACTATCATAAATAAATAAAAATTAAAAAAAAAAAGATTTTATTTAGTTAGTTATTTGAGAGAAAGAGAGAGAGCTAGCATGTATGCGCACAAAGTGAGGGGGAGGGGCAGAGGGAGAGGTTGAATCTCAAGCAGGCCTCTGCAACCTAGCATGGAGCCAGACTTGGATCTTGATCCCATGACCTCAAGATCATGACCTGAGATGAAATCAAGAGTCAGATGCTCAACCAACTGATCGACCCACATGCCCTGGGGTAGTGTAGTCTTGTGTGAATTAGCCCTTAGCCTATAAGATCTGACACTAGGGCAGCCCGGGTGGCTCAGGGGTCTAGCATCGCCTTCAGTCCAGGGCATGATCCTGGAGACCCGGGATTGAGTCCCATGTTGGGCTCCCTGCATAGGGCCTGCTTCTCCCTCTGCCTGTGTCTCTGCCTCTCTCTCTCTCTCTCTCTGTGTCATGAATAAATAAATAAAATATTAAAAAAAAAGATCTGACACTAACTCTAGGTAAATAGTCACAAAATTGGGATCCCTGGGTGGCGCAGCGGTCTGGTGCCTGCCTTTGGCCCAGGGCGAGATCCTGAAGACCCGGGATCGAATCCCACGTCGGGCTCCCGGTGCATGGAGCCTGCTTCTCCCTCTGCCTATGTCTCTGCCTCTCTCTCTCTCTGTCTGTGTGACTATCATAGATAAAAAAAATAAATAAATAAATAAAAAATAAAAAAAAATAGTCACACAATTAAGGTAAATTGTAGGATATTCAGCTGGTGTTGCAGAATTGATGTGTGGTAAACCCACATAATCTGGTGTCAGATGTGAAGTAGTGTTGGAGTATTGAGAGTGGAGGAAACACACAGGAGTGTCTTTTCTCTCTACAGACACCAAAAGCATAAGTAACCAAAGGAAAAAAAAATAGGTAAATTGGACTTTATCAGAATAAAAGTTTTGTGAGGGCAACTGGGTGGCTCAGTGTTGAGCGTCCATCACTTGATTTTGGCTCAGGTAATGATCTTGGGGTTATGAGATTGAGCCCCATGTCAGGCACTGTGCTTAGTGTAGAATCCGCTTGAGATTCCCTGTGCCTCACCTGGCTTGCATGCACCCTCTCAAAAGTAAATAAATAAAATCTTTTTAGAAAAATAAAGTTTTATGTTTTAAAGGACAATATTGGGGATCCCTGGGTGGTTCAGCAGTTTAGCACCTGCCTTTGGCCCAGAGCATTTTCCTGGAGTCCTGGGATCAAGCCCTGCTTTGGGCTCCTTGCATGGAGCCTCCTTCTCCCTCTGCCTATATTTCTGCCTCTCTCCCTCTCTCTCTCTGTGTCTCATAAATAAATAAATAAAATCTTTAAAAAATAATAAAGGACAATATTGAGAAAGTAAAGGATGACTCACAGAATGGAAAAGGTATTTGTAAGTCCTATATCTAATAAGGGGTCTAATGTCCAGAATATATAAAGTACTTTTACAACTCAGCACTAAAAAGACAAATAACCCTATTTAAAAATAGGCAAAGGCGGCATCTGGGTGGCTTAGTCGTTGATCGTCTGCCTTTGGCTCAGGTCATGATTGTGGGGTCCTGGGATTGAGTTCCGCATCGGGCTCCTCATAGGGAGCCTGCTTCTCCTACTGTCTATGTCTCTTCCTCTCTCTCTGTGTGTGTCTCATGAATACATAAATGAAAAATCATTAAAGAAAAATGGGCAAAGGGTTTAAATCGACATTTCTTCAAAGAAGATATACAAATGACCAATGAGCACATGTAAAGATGTTCAATATCATTAGTTATTGGGGAAATGCAAATCAAAATCACAGTGAGATACCACTATATACCCACTGGGATTTCCAGAAAGTGGAATATGACAAATGTTGGTGAAGATGTGGAAGATTTGGAACTCTCAGACATTACTGGTAGGAATACAAAATGGTGCACCTGAAAATACTTTGGCCATTCCACGAACAGCTAAGCAGAGAGTTAGCATATGCCCCATAAATTGCACTCGTGGGACAATACTAAAGAGAACGGAAAACATGTTCACATAAAAACATGTACATGAATGTTCATAGCAGCATTAATAGTAGCCAACAAAGCAATGCAAATGGCCACCAGATGGTAGATCGGGAAACAAATGTGGAGCCACACAATGGAATATTAGCCATAAGAAAATGTGACATACTGATTCATTCTATAATGTAGAGAACCTTGAACATGTGCTAAGTGAAGCCAGGCACAAAAGGCTATATTTTGTATAATTCCATTTGTGTTAAATGTACAGAACAGGCAAATGTGTGGAAACAAAACAAATTAGTGATTGGCAGGGACTGAGGCATGAGAGAAATAGGAGTCACTGCCAAGGGTTTTGAGCTTCTCTTTGGGGTGATGAATATTCTAGTTTGATAGTGATATGGGTTGTACAATCTTGTGAATATACTAAAAATACTAAAACCCACTGAATTTCAGGGTATGCTGATTACATCCCAGTTAAAATCCAAAAAGCTAAACAGGGATCAAGTCAGGTTTGGTCTCCAGGCTGTACTTTGCCAACCTCTGGCCTTGATAGTTAGTTTATGTAATAATACATTTATCTGTTTCAAAATTGAAAAGGTCTCAAAGGTTGCACAATGAAAAGCCTCTTCCCACTCCTTTCCCCAGGCAATGATAAATCAATCTTTAACAGTAAACATTATTGAAGATTCACAGACATACAGAAAAGTACACAGGTTACAAGTGCAGAGCTCTGTGAATTTCACAAATGGAACAGGTCTGGGAAGTCAGCACTGAGGCCAATAGGCTGCAGGTTGGCTAGCTCCCCACCCCCACCCCACCCCCAGTCTCCTACCACTTACCTCCCATTCCTCTCCCAAGCTAGTATCTTGGTGTCTAGTTACCATTTGCCCTAGTGCAAGCTGCTTTTCGTAACAAGCTTCAAATAGTTCAAGGATATACAGTATAGTCTCTATTACTCAGTGGTGTTTTTTTGTTTTTTGTTTTTTTTAACATTGTACAACTTTTATTTCCATTTTAATAGCTCTGTGCCTGTGCATTCAGCAACAATGACACCAGCAGTAGGTTTTCTTTTACTCCGTTTGAGTGACAACTTAGTTTTTGGATTTTTTTCCTTTGGAAGTCAGATTCAAGTTTCCTTTTTGAGGTAGTACCTAAGTGTCATGGGCCCAAACACCCACCCCAAAAAGGAATTTGCTCTTTTGATGGTATCATTTGACAAACCTGGATGGAGATTATGTCAACAGGTTAAACTGTTCCTTTTTTTTTTTTTTTTTTTAAGATTTATTTATTTATTCATGATAGAGAGGGAGAGAGGCAGAGACACAGGTGGAGGGAGAAGCAGGCTCCATGCCGGGAGCCTGACATGGGACTCGATCCCGGCACTCCAGGATAGCGCCCTGGGCCAAAGGCAGGCGCTAAACCGCTGAGCCACCCAGGGATCCCTTGATTAAACTGTTCCTAAGCGAAGACAGAAATTAGGGGAGGATGAAATGCCTCTTTTCCAAGCTCCTCCGTGATCATTAGCCCATGATCCTTCTGGTACCTCAGCTTTCATCTTTTGCCTTTGCTCTGCTTTTATTCATTTTTTTAACTATACGGTACTCTGTGTGCTGTGTTCTTTAATACATTGTTCATGGATTGGCAATGGAATAATCTTTTTCCAACAAAATGCAAGCACCTCCAGAGTGGGGCTCCAAAGAATAGTAAGTATAGTCCATTCATTTTATATTATTTTATTTTTTAGTAACTTTCTAGGGTAACATCTAAGAATAAAGTGAGAATAAAGGTGAGTGGGATCCCTGGGTAGCTCAGTGGTTGAGCGTCTGCCTTTGGCCCAGGGTGTGATCCTGGAGTCCTGGGATCAAGTCCCACATCGGGTTCCCCAGCATGGAGCCTGCTTCTCTCTCTGCTTGTGTCTCTGCCTCTCTCTCTCTCTCTGTTTGTGTCTCTCATGAATAAATAAATAAAAATCTAAAAAAAAAAAAAAAAAAGAATAAAGGTGAGTGGTTTTGTGCTATAGATTGTTGCTAACATGAAAAGGTTATTTTGCTAATTCATGGTCTACTTCCTCCTGTACATTTTTTAAATCTCTCAGTTGCTCCACAGATTTTAGCTCTGTGGGTTCTTGTGCATTTTTTTTTACCTTCTCTGTTTGTTTCCTGCAACTTTGTGTCTGTTCCCTTTTATTTTCCCTGTCATGTCTTTGATGTTTTTCTCCTCACCTTGCCTTTCTTGCTGTCTCCCCAAGTTGGGCTGCTGCCCCAGGTCTGCTCAGAAAATATTCCCATGGTCCAGGAGCCACACCCAAGCCAGGTATGGGTGTGCAGAGGCTCACAGATGACGCCAGGTTCCTTTCCATAAATATTCATCAGTTTGCACAACCACCAGCAACTAAGAGAATAGCTCTTTCTAAACACCCCAGTCAACACTTACCAAAATTTTTCATCTTTGATACTCCCATGAGTGAAAATTGGAAACCTCTGGAATTTTAATTTGTCTTGTGAGTGCAGTGGAACATCTTTTGCCTGTTGAAGAACTGTTTGTTATCCTTGTCCGTGAACTGCCTATTCATGTCTTTTTCCTGTTTTTCTATAGAGTTGTTGTTCTTTTTCATAATGATTTAGAATTCTTCTTCACATACTAAGGAAAATTAGCCCTAGATGAAATGACATGAATTTTTTTTTTTTTTTAAGTTCATCTTTTCAGGGCACCTGGGTGGATCAGTAGATTAAGTATCTGTATTAAACTCAGGTCATGATCTCAAGGTCCTGGGATCGAGCCCCATGTCTGGCTCCCTGCTCAGTGGGGAATATGCTTCTCCCTCTCCCTCTCTCTCAAATAAATAAATAAAATATTTTTTAAAAGTTCATCTTTTGATTTAGCTCCGGTGGTTTTTGTTGGTCAAATAATTTTATTGATCTCCTCTTCGATGGCTTCTGAGTTTAAGGTGTTGTAGAAAGACCTTTCCATCTGTAATATTTAAAAATTCTGGGATCCCTGGGTGGCGCAGCAGGTTTGGCGCCTGCTTTTGGCCCAGGGCGCGATCCTGGAGACCCGGATCGAGTCCCGTGTCGGGCTCCTGGTGCATGGAGCCTGCTTTTCCCTCTGCCTGTGTCTCTGCCTCTCTCTCTCTGTGAATATCATAAAAATAATAATAATAATAATAATTTAAAAAAAATTCTTCCTGATTGTCTTCATATACTTTGTGATTACATTTTAAAATCACATTCAAACTTGGATTCATCTACTGTGTGTGTGTTTGTTCATGTGCGTGTTAGGTGTGAGGTCTGAATCCAACTATATTTTTGTTTCAAGTGGTTCTCCACTTGTCCCAACACTATTTGTTGAATAATTAATCGTTTTCCCATGGACTTGGAATGGTACTCTTATCATAATTTCTTTGTTTCTGGATTTTTCAAAAACTTTCTGTTTTGGGGCTCCTGGGTGGCTCAGTCAGTTAAGTGACTCTGGATTGATTTTTGGCTCAGGTCGTGATCTCAGGCTCATGAGATTGAGCCCCATCTGGGCTCTTCACTGAGTGTGGACTCTGCTTGAGATTCTCTCTCCTCTCCGCTCCCTTCCCTCATGCACACATTCTCTCTCTCAAAATAAAATAAAAAATCTTCTGTTTGATGTAACTGATCTCTAATTGTCCACATACCAGTGCCACACACTTTAAATTATTGTAGCTATAAAGTTACAAATGCTCTACATTGTGGGAAAGCTAGTTCTCCCTCACTATTTTTCACCTCCAAAATTTCCTGTGTGTGCTTATTCTTCCATCTGAACATTAAGTTATACTTTCAAGAAGTGATATCTTAAAATGTTACTGAATTAAGTTAAATTTCTAGAGAGAATTGACAGAGTATTGGGTTTCCTATCCAAGATAAGCTTTTCTACTTCTTCAGGCCTTTTAGTATCTTCCTCTCTAATTTATACAGGTTTATTCATATGTGTTGAACATTTCTGAAACTTATTTCTAGACATTTTTATTTTTTAAATTGTATTAAAACAGGTCCTTTTCTTTCATTGTATCTTCTAACTAGTAAGTGTGAGTGCTGCTACTTAATACTATTGATTTCCTTGTATGAATTCCATACTGTCACCTTACAAAATTCTCTTCTTGTTTGTGCTGATATTTTCAGCTGATTCTTTTGGGTTTTCTATTTTTTATTTTTATTTTTTTAAATTATTATTATTTTTTAAAAGATTTTATTTATTTATTCATGAGAGGCACAGAGAGGGAGAGAGAGAGAGAGAGGCAGAGACACAGGCAGAGGCAGAAGCAGGCTCCATGCAGGGAATCCGACGTGGGACTTGATCCTGGGTCTCCAGATCGCGCCCTGGGCCAAAGGCAGGCGCCAAACCGTTGAGCCACCCACGGATCCCCTATTTTTTCTTTTTAAAGATTTTATTTATTAATTCATGAGAGACAGAGAGAGAGAGAGAGAGAGAGAGAGAGAGAGAGAGAGAGAGAGAGGGACACAGGCAGAGGGAGAAGCAGGCTCCATGCAGGGAGCCCGACGTGGGACTCGATCCTCAGTCTCCAGGATCATGCCCTGGGCGGAAGGCGGCGCTAAACCGCTGAGCCACCCGGACTGTCCTGGTTTTTCTATTTGTATAATTATATCATCTGCAAATAGTGATAATTTTACCTCCTTTCCAATTTGTGTCTCTCTATAATGTATTTCTTGAGTCTAACTGGGTTGGCTAGTATCTTCAGAACAACATTATATAGCAGTGGTGATCATGGTCATTCCTGTCATCTTTCTGGTTTTAATGAGAATGCTTCCAGCATTGCTTCATTAAAGTTTATGTTGGTTTTTGGAGGTTAGAGAAATATTCGGCTATTCATATTTTTTTTTTCGGCTATTCATATTTAATTTTTTTTTTCAAATTCAAGAATTGGTGTTGAATTATTTCTTGTTCATCTATTTTTATTTATTTATTTTTAGAGAGAGAGAGCAGGGAGGGGGGAGAGAGAGTATCTCAGGCTGACTCAGTGCAGAGCGAGGAGCCCCACACAGGGCTCCATCTTATGACCCTGAGATTATGATCTGAGCTGAAACCAAGAATTGGATGCTCAACTGACTAAGCCAGCCAGGCACTTAATTTTCATCTATTAATAAGCTGGGATTCGATCCCGGGACTCCAGCTTTATGCCCTGGGCTGAAGGCAGGCACTAAACTGCTGAGCCACCCAGGGATCCCCCAATTATTCTTTTAATACATTGCTGAATTCTGTTTGCTAAGTTGCCTCAGCCTCTCCATTTATTTATCTGTGCATCTCTATTCATAAAAGATATGAATGTATCATTTTAATTTTTGAGCTCTTTTTGTTAATGTTCTCATTAACCTATATGGGGTGCTAGGTGGTTCTGTTGGTTAATCATCTGTCTTTGGCTCAGGTCAAGATCCCAGAGTCCTGAGATCATGCCCTTCATTGGGCTTCCTGCTAACCAAGAGTTGGATGCTTAGCAGGGAGCCTGTTTTTCCCTCTTCCTCTGCTCCCCCCTACTGTGCTCATTCTCTCTCTCAATTAAGTAAATACAACCTTTTTAAAAAAAAATTAACCATATGGATTCCAGAACAACAGAAAACATAAACAGCGAAAAGAGAACATTGTCAACAAAAGATTCTCCTTCCCGTCTACACATGGGCACCAGGCCTGGCCAATGTCCTAGGGGTATCGCCATAGCTCAGAAGAGTGGCTCAGAAGACAGATGTTTAACCAACAGAACAGAACCCCCTAGGCACCCACATATAGGTAAATTCTGTTTTCATAGCAAATTATTCATTTCATTCAGGTTTTCAATTTCTTTACATAAAATTGAGTAAAGTTTTATCTTGTAATTATTCTAATTATGTATTTGTATTTATTTCCCCCTTTAAAAAATTAATTTAGGGGATCCCTGGGTGGCGCAGCGGTTTAGCGCCTGCCTTTGGCCCAGGGCACGATCCTGGAGACCTGGGATCGAATCCCACATCGGGCTCCCA
Source organism: Canis lupus dingo (assembly GCF_003254725.2). NCBI lineage: Eukaryota > Metazoa > Chordata > Mammalia > Carnivora > Canidae > Canis > Canis lupus. Next base: position 52,034,927 of record NC_064260.1, on the reverse strand, counting down.
GTGCATGGAGCCTGCTTCTCCCTCTGCCTATGTCTCTGCCTCTCTCTCTCTGTGTGTGTGACTATCATAAATAAATAAAAATGTAAAAAAACACTTTATTCTATATCCTCATCAACACTTGTTAAAAAAATTAATTTAGCTAACATTTTATTTTAAAATTTTAAAGGTTTTATTTATTTATTCAAGAGAGACACAGAAAAAAAAAAAAGAGAGAGAGACAGAGAGGAAGGCAGAAACATAGGCAGAGTGACTCTATCCCAGGACCCCAGGATCATGCCCTGAGCCAAAGGTAGACAGACACTCAACCACTGAGCCACCTAGGTGCCCTTTACCTAACATTTTATAAATTTTATTTTTATCCTTTTTTTTTTAGTGATCCTGATCTTCGTTAGTTCACCCATGTAATAGATGTATTGATCTTGGGGTGCCTGTGTGGTTCAGTTGGTTAAGCATCCAACTCTTGGTTTTGGCTCAGGTCATGATCTCAGGGTTGTAAGATTGACTCCCGCGATGGGTTCTGCACTCACTTTCACTCTCTCTAAAAATAAATAAATAGGTAAGTAAAATCTTTAAAAAAATCTCTGCTTTTAGCATTACTAATTCCTTAATTCTGTTTTTTTTATTTGTAGTATGTTTACTAACTTGAGTTGAAAATTTATTCTAACTTATTTATATAAAGATTAAAAACTGATTTCCTCTGAGCATTGCTCCAGCTGTGTCCTATAGGTTCTGATCTGTAGTGTTTTCATTGTTGTTATATACTGCACTTTGTTTTGATTTCCCTTTTGACCCAATAACTGATTAAAAATGAAGGGTTTTTTTTCCCCTCTAAATGATGGGGTCTTTTTGTTTTGTGGTTTTGTTATTAATTTCCAATTTAATTGCATTGTAATCAGAAAATGCTGTCTGTACAACTTCAGTTTCTTGTCTTTGTAAATTTATTGAGATTTTCTTGAAGACCTAATATGTGGTAAGGTTGTAGTGTATTCTGTGGAATCTGAAAAGAATCCAATTTCAATCAAATAGGTCACCTATATTAGTTCTTTAGATCTTCTGTAGCTTCCCTTGGCTCTTGACACTTGATCTGTTGTGGATCGGTAGAAGTAGATTAAAGTCTCCTGTGACAAATATGTTTTAGCTTCATACTTGCTTTCCTTCATGAATATATATTTAAAGTAATCGCTACACCCAGCATGGGGCTCAAAGACTCACAACCTGAGATCAAGAGTCACATGCTCTTCTGACTGAACCAGCCAGGCAGCCTTCCTTTATGAATACTGATGATAAGTTCAGGAGTAGATTTAGGGAAATTATTTGGGAAATATTGGCCATAGTTGGACAAGAGATGATGGTGACTTGGAAACAAATTGTTGGAGGTAAAACTTACAGGACTTGTTGATAGACGAATGTAAAGTGAAGGAAAGATAAGAATAAAAAATGACTCTGAAAATGGCCAGGAGCAAGATGGAAAATTTTAGTGGAAGAACAGTTTTTAGGAAAGTCAAGAATTCTGTTTTGGACATGTCATACTTAAATAGCCTGTTTACCATCCGCATCAAGGTGTTAAATGGGTCGTTAGGCTGGACTCTGGTCAGGACTGGAGACAATAATGTCCAGGTCACCACAGCCATGGGACTGGATGAGACAGACCCCCAAGGAAGAGGGAGAGCAGAAGGCATGGGTCTGTCCCTGTACTCTGCAGATTTGGAGGGTGTTGGTGTTTGCTTGTATTTTCTTTGTGAAGTGTGAAGTAGAGGTACCAGTTGAGAGCTGGGGGCATGTATTGGAGTTTTAAGATATCAGGAGAAGATACTACTTTAGAAAATGGAAAAGCAGGGGCACCTAGGTAGCTCAGTGGTTGAGCATCTGCCTTTAGCTCAGGGTGTGATCCCAAGATCAAGTCACACATTAGGCTCCTTGCAGGGAGCCTGCTTCTCCCTCTGCCTATGTCTGTGTCTCTCGTGAATAAATAAATACAATCTAAAAAAATGGCAAAGCAAAGGGTTTAGAAGGATAGAGGGGTGAACGATGCGGAGTGCCACTTTTGAACTTGAAGTCATAAATTTAAAGGGAAGCAGTTGGCATGATTTTGTGGCTCAGTTTTAGCTGTTCAGTTGCATGGGGTTGGTGGCTTGTTGGGACGGTTTCACTAGCAAGTATTGGAGGAAGGGGGCAAAAGAGGCAAGGGTGCTTGTAAGTATGCCATGATCCCCTAGTGGTGGGTCAGAGATCCTGGGAAATGAAGGAAATGTAGGGAATTGCAGCCATAAGGGTGTCATGAGTAGTGACATGGTGCTAAGGTCAGTGGGTCTGGAGTTCCTGAAGAGGCCAAAGGATTGTTAGAGTGAATAGACAGGGTGAATGATCAGAGTTACAGAAGGTGGCAACGCTTAAAGCTGAGATTGAGAGGAAGCAGTTCTTTCTGAGGGCAAGGAGAGGGTGGCACAGTTGAGACAGAGGCAAGGGTGGGTGGAATTGGGGAGGTTGTGAATGGAGAGTCAGGAATGTCTGAAGCCTCCTCCATATGGATGTTCTTGTCTACAAGGAAGTGACAGTGATCAGCACCTGAGAGGTGTGGCAAAGAGGACAGTAGAGATGGCAACAAAAGGGGTGTAGTTTGATGGCGTGGTCTTCAGAGAAGCTGGGGTTTTAAAGGGAAGAAGAGTAGAAACTATCTAGAAGTATCAAGGGGCCAGGCCCTGGGGCATGGGTGTGAAAACTGTCTCAGGCAGATTTCCCTTAAGATAAAAGGGAAAGGGCCCATTAGAGGTCAGCTGTGTTCCAGAAGGTGGAGTGAAAGGGTTTGGAAGGTCTGGGAAGGACTTAAGGGTATCTCCTCCCTGTCGGGCAGGGTTCTGGGCATGGAGGATGTACCTCTGAAGGAGGAGACAGGTTCCTGCCAAGTGCTCTGTGCCCTCCTTAGGCATCTTCTCAGCATAGAACTGTGGCTCCGTAGGCCGTCCCCCTGCTGCACCGGTGCACACAGGGGGTGCTCAGAAAATGTGGCCTTCCCTCCCGATTTCTGTGACGAAGCACCATTGCACTGAAGCATCAATGTGACCTGAGGAGCTGGCTCGGGAGCATTTGCGGGGGGGGGGGGTGCGCGGTGTGTGGGCGGCGGGGAAGCCTTTGGGTCCTGCCTCCAGCTGAGTGCTGCGCCTGTGCCAAGTCATCTCCTTTGCCCTCTCCCGTGCCCTTGCCCTCCCAGACACCATCCGGAAGATGAAGAACGACTTTCGGAAGATGGAAGACGAAATGGACCGGCTGGCCACCAACATGGCGGTGATCACGGACTTCAGCGCGCGCATCAGCGCCACCCTGCAGGACCGCCACGAGCGCATCACCAAGCTGGCAGGTGGGCCCGGCCCCGGAAGCAGGGGCCGGAGCTGGCCACCCCGGGCCCTGGGGCCCTCACCACCTGCCTCCGTCCCCCAGGGGTCCACGCGCTGCTGCGGAAGCTGCAGTTCCTCTTCGAGCTGCCCTCGTGCCTCACCAAGTGTGTGGAGCTGGGCGCCTACGGGCAGGCGGTGCGCTACCAGGGCCGCGCGCGGGCCGTGCTGCAGCAGTACCAGCACCTGCCCTCCTTCCGCGCCATCCAGGACGACTGCCAGGTGATCACGGCTCGCCTGGCTCAGCAGCTGCGGCAGCGCTTCAGGTGTGGCCCCGGCCCTCACCCACCCCGCCGGGGTCCTGGGCCTGCCAGTCTGCTGTCTGCCCCACTCCCCACCCCCGCCCCCGCCCCCACCCCCACCCCCACCCCCACCCAGAAGTCTGTGGGCCTTCCCTTCACCGCCACCTCCACCTTTCAGGGAGGGCGGCTCTGGAGCCCCAGAGCAGGCAGAGTGCGTGGAGCTGCTGCTGGCCCTAGGCGAGCCTGCGGAGGAGTTGTGTGACGAGTTCCTGGCCAACGCCAGAGGGCGGCTGGAGGCCGAGCTGCAGAGCCTGGAGGCAGAGCTGGGGCCCTCCCCTCCCGCTCCCGACGTCTTAGAGTTCACCGATCACGGGGGAAGTGGCTTCGTGGGTGGCCTCTGCCAAGTGGCCTCTGCCTACCAGGAGCTGTTTGCAGCCCAGGGCGCGGCGGGTGCCGAGAAGCTCACAGCCTTCGCCCAGGAGCTGGGTGGCCGCTACTTTGCGCTAGTAGAGCGGCGGCTGGCTCAGGAGCAGGGTAGCGGGGACAACTCGCTGCTGGTGCGGGCACTGGACCGCTTCCATCGGCGCCTGCGGGCGCCTGGGGCTCTGCTGGCCGCTGCGGGGCTGGCTGAGGCTGCCACGGAGATTGTGGAGCGAGTGGCCCGGGAGCGCCTAGGCCACCACCTGCAGGGCCTGCGGGCTGCCTTCCTGGGTTGCCTGACCGATGTGAGGCAGGCATTGGCTGCACCTCGTCTGGCTGGAAAGGAAGGCCCAGGCCTGGCGGAGTTGCTGGCCAATGTGGCCAGTTCCATCCTGAGCCACATCAAAGCCTCCCTGGCAGCTGTGCACCTCTTCACCGCCAAGGAGGTGTCTTTCTCCAACAAGCCTTACTTCCGGGTATGACCTATCTTTGGGCCTCCCATTCCCCCCTCCCCCTTAATCCTGGGCATTCTTTTATTCATCCTACAGTTTGGCAGCTATCAGAGCACACAGTCCTTGCTCAGGCACTCTGGATGTGGTTTCAGGCTGTCATGAGGAAGGCTGTGAGGGCATCTGCAAGTGGGATCCCCAGTGCTGGCTTTGTTCCTTTGCACTCCCTCCTCCAAGCAAGGGAGCTGCTCTTGGGTCCTGGAATGCAGGATAAAGCTGTCCTTGGAGAGGGTCTAGGGCATTTAGAAATAGAGGGTGGCTAGCAGCCCATGCCTGGAAGAGGGGACCTGCTATGTATCTGTGACCCTCCTCCTCACAGGGCGAGTTCTGCAGCCAAGGTGTTCGTGAGGGCCTCATCGTGGGCTTCATCCGCTCCATGTGCCAGACAGCTCAGAGCTTTTGTGACAGCCCTGGGGAGAAGGGGGGTGCCACACCGCCTGCTCTGCTCCTGCTACTCTCCCGCCTTTGCTTGGACTATGAGACAGCCACCATCTCCTACATCCTCACCCTCACCGATGAACAGTTTCTCGTGCAGGTGAACCACTAGCTCATAGCAGGGTAGGGGATGGTGGTACTGGGAATCCCGGAGGCTGGGCTGAGCTGTCATGGTCAGACCCAGGCCAGCTGCTTATGCCCTGCCCAGCCTCTGCCTTGCCCAGCCTGTGCCCAGCTCCTGCTTGGCAGTGGCCCTTCCAGCACTCACTGTCTCTCTGTCCTCTGCACCCCTGGCTCAGGACCAGTCTCCAGTGACACCTGTAAGCACACTGTGTGCAGAGGCCAGGGAGACAGCACGGCGGTTATTGACCCACTATGTGAAGGTGCAGGGCCTGGTCATATCACAGATGCTGCGCAAGAGTGTCGAGACACGGGACTGGCTCAGTACCCTGGAGCCCCGGAATGTGCGTGCTGTCATGAAGCGGGTGGTGGAGGACACGACGGCTATTGACGTGCAGGTGCTACCCTTGGGCTGGCCAGGGGGTCCTGATGCAGGCTATGGGTGTGAGGGGAGCAGTCCTCAGAGGATCAAGACACCAGTGCCTGTGGCTTGTTCCTCCTCAGCCCTGGCTCAAGGCATTGTTGCCCCCATTTTACTTACAATGAGGCTGAGGTCTAGAGTCAACCAGGGAATCAGGGCCGGGCTAGCACTGAAGTTTGGGCCTCAGTGCGAAGTTTCATGTCCCACCTTTGCCCATTCCACCAGACCTATAAATAGTGACCAGGTACCAAGTCCCCATTACCAGGTCCCCACTATCCTGTGATTCTTGTCACAAATGGGTTTGTAATTTAGCATGTCCTTGGGCCTCACCCTGGGCACCTGATGGGCTTGGAGGCTCCCCTTGCTCTGGCCTCCTTGCAGTGCTTTCTTCCACTACCAGGTGGGTCTTCTGTATGAAGAGGGTGTCCGCAAGGCTCAGAGCAGTGACTCCAGCAAAAGGACCTTCTCTGTGTATAGCAGCTCTCGCCAGCAGGGCCGCTATGCACCCAGCTATACACCCAGGTCTGGCTGGCCAGGGGAACCCCAGGGGGAATGGACAAAGGAGGATGGAGGTCCAGGGTGGGTTCTGATTGCTTGTCTTCCCCCCCCATCCAGTGCCCCAATGGACACTAATCTCTTGAGCAACATCCAGAAACTGTTCTCTGAACGTATTGATGTGTTCAGCCCTGTGGAGTTCAACAAGGTCTGAAGTCCCCCATGACACCAACTTCCAGGGGCCCTTGAGAAGGTTGGCTGAAGCAGTCCCACAGAGTCAGGAAGCCTAGGACTCTGTCCTCACCCAGGCTCTGCCTCTGTGGGCTGTTTCTAGGAGTAAATGGTCAGCCGGAACCCCACCATCACCGTATGCCATGGCCCTCTGCCCTGACCTTGGTGTGTTCCCAGCCTGGGTCTGGATGTAGATCTAGAATGCCTCTTTTGCTCTTGTCCTCGTCATCAGAGTAGTCCTGGGTCCTCCCCAAGGATTCCTGTCCATACCATAGTCTCTGCCCCAACCCAGCCCATACGCCAGGACTTGGTGGTCTTTTTTTTTTTTTTAAGTTAGTTGTTACTTATTTATTCATGAGACACACAGAGAGGTAGAGACATAGGCAGAGGGAGAAGCAGGCTCCCTGTAGGGAGCCCAATGCAGATGTGGGACTCGATCCCAGGATCACAACTTGAGCCAAGGCAGAAGCTCAACTACTTAGCCACCCAAGCGATTGGGACCTGGCGTTCTTTTGTCTCTGACTCAGCAAGCCTCTCTGCTCCCCTATGTCAGTGCTGACTCCCATCTCTGCTTCTGATTGTTAGGCCTTCTCCCTCTGTTCTCCAGATAATGGTGCCAACATTGTATCTATGGGAGTCCTGGGACTTGTACACCCCATTGCAGCTCCTGGCCTCTTACTCTCTGTGTAGCCCCTGCCCAGAACTGGATGCCTTCAGGGACCCAGTGCCCCCTCCCAGCACCTGCTGGCCCAGAGCTATATTCCTGTTCCTTGCCCACAGGTCTCGGTGCTGACTGGCATCATCAAGATCAGCCTGAAGACGCTGCTGGAGTGTGTGCGGTTGCGCACCTTTGGTCGCTTCGGCTTGCAGCAGGTGCAGGTGGACTGTCACTTCCTGCAGCTCTACCTGTGGCGCTTCGTGGCGGACGAGGAGCTTGTGCACCTGCTGTTGGATGAAGTGGTGGCCTCAGCTGCCCTGCGCTGCCCAGACCCAGTGCCCATGGAACCCAGTGTTGTCGAGGTCATCTGCGAGCGTGGCTAGGCCAGCCGCTGCCATGCACGCACCCGCTTGCGCCGTTGGTCGCCCCAACCTCCCCATCCCCTGGTCTCCCGCCCGCTGGCCTTTCCCCTCCGGCCTCCAGACCCGCCAATAAAGACGTGTTGTTCTCTTCCTCTGGCTCCCAGGGGCGGGGCTTGCTGGGGTTGAGGTTGTGAGGAGGCTCCCGAGGTGCCTGCGTCAGGCCCACCCCCCAGAGCCGATTGGCTGGATTGCTGGGCCCATGATGGGCCGGGGGTGGGTCCACTTAGAGATCTCCGGATCGAGTGGGTAGTAGTCTGAGCTCAGACCGAGCAGGTTCCAGTGCTGGTCTGATCCGCATCACCAAGCTCGTGTCCCGGGGGATGAGGTGGACTGTGTTTCTTTGACCGACTGTTGTGTACCCCCACCCCCGGTGGAGCGGAAACCATGGCCTCTCCTCAGGGATCCCGGGCTCCGCTGGAATTCGGGGGACCCCTGGGTAATGGGGAGAGGGTGGAATCTGGGGTCAGGCTCAGCGAAGGCGGGTGAACCGCAGGCGGCGGGGGTGGGGAGGGATACTGAGGAGCAGGATCTGAGAATGGAAGCCTGTGAATGGTCTCCCGAGGCCGAGAGATCGGGGGTGAGGCGGGAGGCGCTGAGTGGAGGATTGTACCGAGAGCAGCAGGAAGGTCTTTGGGGGAGCGTGGAGGCGGGGGCCAGGATGGAAGTCCGGGCAGGGACTGAGGGCGGAGACCGGGACATGGAGGGCAGGGGGAACGCCGAAGGGGCCCTGGAGACCACGGGGCGCCTGGTGAGGGGTTCGGAGGGCAGTTGCGGAGCGGACGCCCGATGCGATCGTCCCCGGCCCCCAGGCGCGGCGGCGCTGATGCTGCTGCTCCCTGCCACCATGTTCCACCTGCTCTTGGTGGTCCGCTCGGGCCCCGCGCGCCTCCTGGGCCCACCCCCCTACCTGCCGGGACTCCAAGTGCTGTGGAGCCCGAGGATGCTACTGCTGTGGCTCACCTGGCTCGGCCTGCAAGCGGCTCTCTACCTATTGCCTGCGCGCAAGGTGCAGACTCGGCTCGCGGGGCTCGCGGGCTCGGGGGGAGCAGGCCGAGGGAGGCGGCTCCGCCAGACGAAGACACTTTCACCCCTTATCGGACCCCCTTTGTGCCTGCAGGTTGCTGAGGGACAGGAACTGAAGGACAAGAGTCGTCTGCTCTATCCCATTAACGGTGCTTGGGGGGATGGATCCTTTCGCTGGAGTCGTGGCTGGGGGTGGAGGTCTGGGCCCAGTGGAGATTAGCCCCCAACCCCAAGCTCCGTTAGATGCCTATTTTACGCTATGTGCCCAGGGTAGCCTTGGGGGATCTCACTTTCCCTCTTCACATCTTTTGTTTCTACATCCCTACCCACAGCATTTACTACTACTCTATGCACCAGAACAGTGGTGACCCACTGAAAGCCAAGGGCAAGATCCTTGACCTCCCTGGGCTTTGGACTGTGTGTGTTATGGAGGGGGGTGCAGTGGAGTGGAAGGGCAGAGGTGTAGGGACGCAGCCCCCAGGACTCATTGTGTACTGCAATTCAGGCTTCCAGGCCCTGATGCTGACAGCCCTGTTGGTGGGCTTGGCAGTGTTGGCAGGTCTGCCTCTGGGGGCGCTCCCCGAAATGCTCCTGCCCTTGGCATTTGCGGCCACCTTCACCACCTTCATTTTCAGCCTCTTTCTCTATCTGAAGGCCCTGGTGGCCCCTGCCTCGGCCCTGGCACCTGGGGGGAACTCAGGTGAGAGGGGTTCCAGGAGGGTGCAGACAGGAGTAGATGGGGGTGCTCGCTTGAATCTTCAGCCTCCATTATTCTCCAGGCAATCCCATTTACGACTTCTTCCTGGGACGGGAGCTCAACCCGCGCGTCTGGTCCTTTGACTTCAAATATTTCTGTGAACTGCGGCCTGGCCTCATCGGCTGGGTATGCTGGGCATGGCTACATGGGCCAGAAGGAGGGGGGTGGGATGAGTAAGTAGTGCTTGGGCAGGGCACTATTGCACAGATGTAAACCATTAATCATTCATTCATCCGACAAATATTTGTTGAGTCCACTCTGTGCCCTGGGCACTGCTCTAGGTACAAGGAGACAAAAGAGAAAAAAGTTACAGGAAAGCATAGTAAAAAAAAAATCTGTTCTCAACCTACTTTCTATTGGGAAAGATAGACAAAAATAAAATATATATAGCATGGCAGGGGATGCTAAGTGCTAGGAAGAAAAAGTATGGAGGGAGTTAGGTGAACAGGTGCAACTTTAAATAAATCAGCTCAAAATCTATTTTGAGGACAGGAGAGCTCATGCTATGCTGCCCGCTCGTTCTAGCAGTGCAGAACCTGAGACAGATCACTGGGCATAGCAAGCTGTCCATCACTAGTGGCCTTGATGTCATGCCAACTGTGGTTTTGGGTTAACACCACCCAGGCTGGACTGTGGTCAAGATTTCCCAAGGGTCTCTTGGGCAAGGTGCTCATGTCATCCTAGAAACTAGAGGTGAGAGGAGCCAAGTATCCACCATGGATCTGCATCCTGGCCTCTGAGGTGATTTCCCCATGTGTGAAATGGGATCAGACCTTCCTGTGAAGGTTCTTGTGAGGATCAGAAGTGGTCGTATTAATGACAGCACCAAACCCACTGATATCAGAATGGAGGCTGGCCTCTGGCTAATCATGAGTATGTGCTGGACACATCATGTTTCGTGCTGCCCATGCATCATGTCAATGAGTCCTCAGCTCTGTGATGCAGGTCCATGATTATTTTCATTTCCCACATGGGATGGGGGAAAAGTGTCTTTGGAGAGGGTAAGCTACTTGCCGAAGTGGCAGAGCTGAGATTTAAGACCAGGTCTGTTTTCATCCTCAAGCCTAAAATGTCCAGTGGCTTTCTATGTTGCTCTCCCCAAAGGAACATTACTGGACAAGGCAAGAGCCAACAGGAGGTTGCACCTCTGGAAGCATCTGTTGGTCTTTGTACAGGGGCTGGATCCATTCAATAAAGGGCCCAGGACTTGGTGACTGAGAACCAAGACAGATAAGCCACTGCCCCATCTAGGTGCTGCCACCTCTGTGGAGATAGGCTGGGGACAGACTGCCCTGTCCTCCCTCTCCCACAACCCCAGGTCCTCATCAACCTGGCCATGCTGATGCAGGAAGCAGAACTTCGGGGGAGTCCCTCACTGGCCATGTGGCTGGTCAATGGCTTCCAGCTACTCTATGTGGGTGATGCTCTCTGGCATGAGGTGAGGCTGGATGGGGTGAAGAGGCAGGGAGGGTGTTTGAGGACCTCATGGGGACTAAGCTAGTGTTTCTGGGTCTCATCCCTGCAGGAAGCTGTTCTCACCACCATGGACATCACACATGATGGGTTTGGCTTCATGCTGGCCTTTGGGGACCTAGCCTGGGTACCCTTCACTTACAGCCTGCAGGCCCAATTCCTGCTGCACCACCCACAGCCCCTGGGGTTGCCTGTGGCCTCAGTCATCTGCCTCATCAATGGTCAGTCATGAAGGGGCTCCTACCCCTTTCATTCATTCATGTTGTTTATTCAGTACCCGGTAGGTACTAAGCCTCAGGCATTTCCTTAAGAAGGGGTGGAGGTGTGTGGGGGGCGGGGAGGACTGGGTCCTGGGTCTCCAGGCCAACTGAATCTGGGCTGTGGGTGGATGGTCAGTCAGGTAGTAGGCTAAAAACCTTAACCCTGACCACTTGTTCACGCTTTCCCTTAGCTGTTGGTTACTACATCTTCCGAGGAGCTAATTCCCAGAAGAACACCTTCCGAAAGAATCCTTCTGACCCCAGAGTGGCTGGTGAGCTGGGTTTCTAGGGTGCTACGAGGTGGTGCAGCAGGGCTTCCTACAGGTTCCCTCATCCCATTACCTGTCTTTCCTCAGACCTTGAGACCATCCCCACAGCCACCGGGCGACAGCTGCTGGTGTCTGGGTGGTGGGGTATGGTCCGCCATCCCAACTACCTTGGAGACCTCATCATGGCTCTGGCCTGGTCCTTGCCTTGTGGTGAGTGGCATGGGTGGGCACAGAACAGGGACCACGTCAGGGACAGAGGTGGTGATCACAGGATGCTCAGTCTGGGTGTGGAATGGAGAACAGGGATACACCCTAGTAGAGGGAGCAGTCAGGAGGCTGGGAATGGACTGCGTAGCTGTGCCAGCACCTTGCTGCAGAGCCTGGACCTTTCACCACAGCCCCAATGTCCTATGAGCCATTAGATGTGGAAGTCTTTGTGAACTGGAGGGGCTGCTGAGCGATCACAGCCTCTACTTCCCCACAGGAGTGTCTCACCTGCTACCCTACTTCTACCTCCTCTACTTCACGGCACTACTGGTACACCGTGAGGCTCGGGATGAGCAGCAGTGCCTGCAGAAGTATGGCCTGGCCTGGCATGAATACTGTCGGCGTGTGCCTTACCGAATCCTGCCCTACATCTACTGAAGCAGCTCCACTCACCCCAGACTGGGGCATGTGCACTCAGCACCAGGAGACTGGACTCCTACCCTGCTCCAAGCTCCAACAAGCAGGGATGAACAGCCCGGGAGAGGTGCTCTGGAGCAAGGAGAAATGAAGCCAGTGCCCAAAAATGGAGTGGAGGGGCTGTTCTTTCTCCTTGGATAAACATCTAGAAACCATGGTACCACTTCCCTCCCTTTCTGGGGCCAGGGCGTTTAAAACTTTCTAGGTAAGCTCTGATCCAGGAAAAGCTGAAGTGGTCTATGGGCCCAAGAGTCTGGGGGTGGGGTGGGCAAGAGCTGTTCCTCAGAAACAGGCACTGCTGACAGGGAAGACCAGCTTTATTAATGACAAAGAGATCCCAGTTCAGCCAGGGAGCTCCTCAATGAGAATTCTTGGAGCAGGTGGCAGGGGTCCTCCCCAAAGCTGCTCCAACTCCTCGGTGAGGGCTACCACCTCCTCGGCCGCCACAGCATGGGCTCGATGGGCCCTTGTACAATCTAGAGCCAGGGATGTGAGGGCCGCCTCATTTTCATTGCTCCAAGCCAGCAGGAACTGGCACTTCTTCCGCGCCCGATAGAGGCGATCTCGCTCTTCCGTAGCCACAGCTTGCTTCCGGGCCTGGCTCAGGGTCTGTGCCAGGTGCCCCAGGGCTGCCAGCGTGTAGCCTTTCCGGTTGGCGGGGCTTTCACCCATCAGGATGCGGGCGGCTTCGCGCATGGCACCCCGTGTGCCCAGGGGCCCAGGCGGATGCTCGCCCGCTTCCAGCACCTGGGCTGCGGCCTGCAGGGCTTCCTCAGCAGAGGCGAAGACCTGCTGCGCACCCAGGGCTCCGGAAACGCCGAGCAGTGTGGCACAGAAGTCAGAGAGCAGTGCTTCGTCGCCGCCGTGATACAAGACGAGAGTGTGCGCATAGGCGAACAGCACGTTGGGCAGCTGGAAGCGCACGAGCGGCGAGGCCCGGCCGCGGCTCAGACTGGCCAGCACGGGGATCCGGGTGGGCACGGCGGGCGCGCAGGCCTCGGGAGGGTCTTCGAGAAACGGCTCAGCGGCGGCCTCCTTCACGGGTTCCGGGGGCGTCCTCGCGGGGGTGGGCTCCAGCTCCGCAGGGTCACGGTCCGCAGCATCACCCACCTCCTCCAGAAGCCGCGGCCCAGCCCCGCGGCCCCACCACCACGGCCTCCATGGGGGCAGCAGCCGCCCGGCCTCGCCACGATTCAGCAGCCGCTCGAAGGCCACCTTCTCTGCCGGGGCCAGTAGCTCCCAGAGTCTGGAGGGCCCGCCTGGCGCCGGGCCAGGCCTCAGGCCTGCGTCCTCGGGGTCGTCCTCGGTCTCGCGTTGCCGACGCAGCCGGCGTAGGGCGCTGGCCAGACGGCTGGGCGAGGCGCTGCGGCCGCGAAGCTCTCCCAGCACCTGGTCCCGGTAGAAGTCTTCGGCGCAGGTGCCATGCGCCCGGTAGCAGCGCAGGGAGCAGTAGGGCACATTACAGCGAGGACAGGTGTAGCGCGCGGGCTGGGCCTCCCCGGCCGGGCAAAAACCGCACGGCCCGGCCGGCTCCATGGCAACGGGCGCCCCGCGCCGCTTACGAACGCTCTCAGGCCGCGCGGGGCAACTTCCGGCGCTAACCGGCTACTTCCGCCTCCGGGCAAGGCCGACGGGGCGTGGTCAAAGCCCCCGAGGACTCTCGGCAACTTCCGCCCCTGCTCGGTGGCCAAGCCCCACCCCTCTATCTAGTAGCGCTCGAGCCGGCGCCGGCGTGGGTCGAGGGGGCTGGTGCGCAGCCGGAGCTCCGCTGGTGCCCGCCCGCCCCCCAGTGGCTCCTTTTTGAGCGCTATAAAACGCCCTTGGGGAGTCGATCTTCGTGAGGCCCTACTCGGGCCACTAATTGCGCAGGGCCCTGGGGAAGGAGGCGTGTTGAGCTGAGGGGCAGCCGTTCTCCTACGGGACAGAGACCAGTAAAGCGAGATGTAGAAATAGGGTGAATATGGACTACGTGGCCGAGACTCTGTTTTTGGAGGTGTTTCCCCTCTTGAGAAGAAAGAACAGGTAACTGAGCTCCTGTTTGGTTTCCCCTCCAAATCCATGGTTCATCCGACCTTTATTTTTTTTAAAGATGTTATTTATTTATTTGTTTGTTTATTTATTTATTTATGAGAGACAGATACGGGGGGGGCGGGGGAGAAGCAGGCTCCATGCAGGGAGCCCGACGTGGGACTAGATCCCGGGTCTCCAGGATCACGCCCTGGGCTGAAGGCGGCGCTAAACCGCTGAGCCAGCCCGGCTGCCCCGGTTCATCCGACTTTTAGTACCGAATCCATGCTATGTGCCAAAACACGAGGAGCAGAGATGGGATCCCTCGCCTGATGGAACTTCGTTTGAGGCCTTGATCCATGGCACCCGGGGAAGTGAGCTCTGGTTCTTTAGTCCCTCACATCTAGTCCTGTGGAGGCCGAGAAAATTAGGGCCATTCAAGTTTAACATTGGCACAAGTACAGCCATTGCACCTTGGGCAGCCATCTCAGGCCACTGTGACCAGGTACTGAACTCTACCCCAGCTACAGAAAAAAACCACAAAGCATGCCCTTATCAGAATAAGGAAGCAAGGGATCCCTGGGTGGCGCAGCGGTTTGGCGCCTGCCTTTGGCCCAGGGCGCGATCCTGGAGACCCGGGATTGAATCCCACGTCGGGCTCCCGGTGCATGGGGCCTGCTTCTCGCTCTGCCTGTGTCTCTGCCTCTCTCTCTCTCTCTCTGATGACTATCATAAATACATAAAAATTAAAAAAAAAAAAAAGAATAAGGAAGCAAGAGCTTGTGAGACCTCTTTACTGGAGATTCTCACACCCCCACCCTTACTGAAACCCCCCCCCTTACCCCTAGACCAGCCCATAGAAACCCAGCTGTAACCCACCTCAGGGTCCAAGTCCCTGCTTCACTGTGTCAGGTATACTTGGACCCAAGCTCAAGCTTGTTAATAAACCCTTATGTGCTTGCATCCGTGTCAGCTCCTTGGTGGTTTTCTCGGATTCACAATCTTGGGCACAACAGTCCCATCCCAGTAAGTTCGACCTTCATAATACCTTGTCGTTATTTCTACATGGATCATCTATTTATCAAGATCTGGATGGAGATCCCTGGGTGGCACAGCGGTTTAGCGCCTGCCTTTGGCCCAGGGCACGATCCTGGAGACCCAGGATCGAATCCCACGTTGGGCTCCCGGTGCTTGGAGCCTGCTTCTCCCTCTGCCTAGGTCTCTGCCTCTCTCTCTCTCTCTGTGACTATCATAAATAAATAAAAGTTAAAAAAAAAAAAAAGATCTGGATGGATTTGATGACCTTCAAGTCCCTTCATTTTCTACATCCCCATTACCAGTCTCAGCTACTAGTCCCTTAACTGGCTCCCTTTCTTGCCAGCTGTTCAGAAAAATCAGCCACAAATTGGATCACCAGTCAGATCACATGATCACATCAGGCCCTGGCTTAAACCCTTCCCTGTACTTGGTAACTCTTCATTGCACTTGGACTCAGACCTGAACTCCTCCTCTCCATGTCTGATGAACCACACAGCTCTGCACACAGTCCCCTGGGCTGGACCTCTTCCATTATCTGATAGGTTTCAGGCCTCATACACCCCAGATTCAGAGGCCTTCCCTAGGATGTCTGTCCAACTCCACAGTCCCTTTCATTGTACCACCATTAATATTTCAATCTTTTTTTTTTTTTTAATTCACGACATAGAGAGGCAGAGAGACAGGCAGAGGGAGAAGCAGGCTCCATGCAGGGAACCGGATGTGGGACTTAACCCCGGGTCTCCAGGATCAAACCCCAGGCTGAAGGCAGCGCTAAACTGCTGGGCCACTGGGGCTGCCCACCAGGTCTCTTTTTAAAAAGATTACTAGAGATAAAAATAGGCTATATGTTTGCACATTTGCTAGCTGGAGGATTCTGAATCTAAGCCCTTCATATCTTTTATTCTTCACAGCAACTCTCAAGCTGTGATGGCAGAAATCAAGTAAGTTGTTTAAGGTCAGAAAATCAGAAGGAAGGATTCAAATTCAAGGCAGTCCAAGCCCGGATCTAAGGTGTTTACTTATGTTACACTGTATTTCAAGAATCAGCAGCATAAAAAATTTAGCAAAATGAGAGGAGATCCATGTTACTAGGGGAACCTCACGAGTCCCAGAGAATTCCACTCCCAGAACACTCAACTAACCAACCCACCATCCTAAGCTGTGATTAGGTTAAGGAAGCTAGCTAGTCAGGTGGAGGTACAAACAAGCTTAGTGTTAACATAATCAGGCAGGCAACATTCTAGAGACTACTTTTAGGCAACAGGCTTGAGCAATGGAAGCCCGGATAAGGTAGAAGGGCCCATAGTGACCACCGGGCCAAAATAGGCCCATTAGCAATCCACATCACCATAGCCCTAGCTGACCAATGAGCTGCTTACAAGGGATAGCTACTAAAAGTTCCACACATTCCCCTAACTCCACCCCTCTCCCTTAACTACAGGCCATCCCACTACCTCCTGGCAGAAAGTCTCTCCTCTGACGCCACCACCCAGGGATCCCCCCCCCTCCAGAGTATTCAACCTGTGTATTTCTTTTGTTCTGCCCTAGGCAAACTCTTTTAGGGCTGGCACTGGCCTCTACCCAATAGGGTTGGCCCACACTTTCCCAAATAGGTACAGACTAGATCCCTGCCCTGGACTCCATTAAAGTCATAGCTGGTCTCAAGTTCAGGAAAGGTCAGATTAGCCTTCCCTGATAGGTCTTTTTACTCAAACTCCTCTACTGATGTCTTCATAATCCTCCTGAGAATTGTTAGTCTGTTTAAAGAACAAGAACAGGGTGCCTGGGCAGCTCAGTTGTTTAAACGTCTTACTCTGGGTTTCAGCTCAGATCTTGAGATGGAACTGTGTCCAACCCCATGCTCAGATGGGGGTCTGCTTTTAGATTTTCTTCCTCTGCCCCTCCCTCAAGTAAATATATCTTTAAGTTACTATCTTTGGATTACCAATTCTCATGGTAAGCCTTTTCTTATGGAGTTTATCATTTCTTCTCCATCCTAGCCAAGAGCCCCTGCATCTTCCAACTTGACAGTGGCAAGAATTAAGATTCAGGCCTCAATGTTCTAATGAACACACCAGCCCTAGAAACCGTGTATCTGTGTATCTTCCTGAGGCTCTGCGTGTGAAGATGAAACAATGAGATGACTGAACCAAGTGGCTTTATTGGGGAGAGCCAGGATTACAACGGACTTAAGAGTTGGCATTGGGGCCCTTCTTCTTGCCAAAGGTGGGCACAACATTGACAAAGCGTCGGTTGTACTGCATTCGTCGCTTGGCTCGGCCTGTCTTCTTCTTCTTTTTCTCCTGTTTGGCCACCTGGGAAAAGGGAGGGATGATCAAACCTTGGCTGACCTTTCATGCATTCCCTCAGTCTTAATTCTAGAGGGAGAAGACAGACAGAGGAAAGACCAAAGGTCTTGCTTGGCTTAGCTTTGATTTAAAACAAAATGCATAAAAACCCCTCACAAATAAACAAAACACAACAACAACAACAACAACAAAACCCAAAGTCTAAACACCCCGCTAATACTTTCACCTACCTTGGGAGTCTGCCCTCTTACTTTCCCAGCACGGGCCAGGGAACCATGGACTTTACCTGGGGTGGGAACAGTCAAAGGACAGTTAGGAGTGCAAGAAGGACCCGCCCGGCAGAATCCTTTCTTCCTCAACTCAAGTCTTTAAAGAAACCAGACCAACAAGGAATGAGAACAAAGTTGTAGAGATATAACCTCTGGCCGAGAGTGTTTTCTATGGTACATTCCAAGGTTTCAGTTCAGGATCTTCAAGCCCCTGACTTTAAACACAAGAAGTGAAAAACACTTCCAGGAATCTAGTCTGACTTGATTTTTGTGAGAAAACAGGGTAAGTAACTGAAATAAAACTACACTCTGGCTCAGTCTCCCAAGGACCTCTCAATGAGGGAGGTAAACAGGAAGAACCACCCTGAGTTGAGGATACTGAACTCCACACTCCACACTCATTATGGGCTTACAAACATTTCCAAGGACTATGCTCCCCAACTCACCTCCAAGCATGCGGCCGGCTACCTCCAGGGTGGTCAGAGCCTCCACTCCACACTGACCTAGGGTAGCCTCATCCTCTAGAGGCGAGCCTGCCAGGAGCAGGACTTGATCTTCCGGGGCGATGCCCTCCAGCGAGGCTACATGAGCCTACGGGGAAAAATAGGACTCATCGGCGATCCCGCGGGGGGCGAGACTGAAGAACTCAGGAAGGCTTCTTCATCGTCCCCCCAGAGGGCGATGCCCGGGAAGCACCACGCAGCCTTACCTTGATTTGGGCGACCGTCTCCTGGCCGGTCACCTCGAGGGTGTGTAGCTCCTGGGCGCGGACAAAGAGCTGCATGTCGGCGACTGAAGAAGGAAAGGCTTGTAAGAGACGAACGCTCTGGCAGAGAAGGGGTTGGGGGAAGGTGGCAGGCAGGGACCGATCGCGCTGGGATGTAGGTGGTCGCGGGATCTCACGTGGATAAGGCCGGGCCTGCCAGTGAGGTCGGCTGAGGACCGGAAGCTGACTCTCAAAGCAGATCCTCTCCCTCTATTTTCACCGCGCTCTCTGACCTCGCGGCCGACCTGGTATTAAGCCCTACAGATCCAGCAACGGCCGAAATATTACCTGAACCGCGGACACCGCAACAGCTACCGCGAAGATGGAGTCGAGAAAGAGGAAGGGGCAAGGGCGCGTACGTCCTCACCGTCTGCTGCGTGCCACGTCACTGTGGAGCGACCGCTAGGGCCTTAGGTTTTTGTGCGGGCTTAGCTCCGCCTCTTCACGCCTGCGCAGGCGTTCTTTCGGTCCCAGGCGGTGCGCCCAGGAAGGGGCGGGACGTAGCTGGTTGCGCGCGCAGGCGGCCAGTGTACGGGAGCAGTTCAAGATGGCCGCGGCCGTGTTCCGCGCTACGCTGAGAGGGTGGAGAACCGGCGTCCCGCCGGGCTGCAGGCTACGGCGGCTGGTGAGAACGCTCAGCCGGGAGGTGGAGGACGAGGGCTGCTTTCAGTCTTGTTATTCCTGTAACTCTGGAGCTCTGATACAAGATAGAGGCAAAGCCTGCAGCGCGTTTCGGTGTGTGGGGCGTAGAACCTGATTGGTGGACAACGTAGGTTAGTCAGAACTGGGAGGGGCAGCGTTAACTCCTGCTAATTTTTTAAAAGGGCTACTGTTCCACAGGTTAGGTAGGGGTCGACCCCAGATCATTGGCGACACTAATGGGAACCTAGAGTTCATGATGTACAGGCTACTTCATCCCGCTTCCCTCTTCTCGTTACTCCGGGGCCTGTCAGGACTCCAGGGTATCTTTTGGGAGAAATGTCCAAGAAGGATCTTCAGGCTGGAGGATGGGAGGACGGATTGCGGAGAGTTACCCTAGGTAGATTATTAATGTCTTATTTTATTTTAGATGGAAAAAGGGAGTAATAAAATACCTAACTTGTATTCATTGTAAAAATCAAGTCAAAACTGTACCCTTAATACTTGTAGTCCAGTGCTTAGTGGTGTTTATACGAGGCCAAAATGTTCCAGAAAAGCGAGGGTCACATCGGATGATTGTGACTTGCTGAAGTTATCACGGTTGCTGAAGTGTCCAATCCAGAACTATAATATTTGTGTAGGATGTTTATTTTTTTTAAACTTTAAAAAAAAATTTTATTTATTTATGATAGTCAAAGAGAGAGAGAGAGAGAGAGAGAGAGAGAGAGGCAGAGACACAGGCAGAGGGAGAAGCAGGCTCCATGCACCGGGAGCCCGACGTGGGACTCGATCCCGGGTCTCCAGATCGAGCCGTGGGCCAAAGGCAGGCGCTAAACCGCTGCACCACCCAGGGATCCCTGTGTAGGATGTTTAGAGGAGACTTTAAGATACTGAAAAATGGTATATTGGTCAGACTTACAGTAAATTGGCTTTGGCTTTTGAGACCCAGAGAAATCCCAAGAGAGGAGGGCTCTTCCGAGTGCTTGAATTTTTCCAGTCTCACCTCTACCCTGGCAAACTTAAGTCTGATGCTTTCCTACCTCCAGGCTTTTATTTATGCCATTCTTTGCACCTGTAGTGTTTCTTTTTTTTTTACTTAAGTTCTCCCTCTTCTGTGTGGGGTGGGTGTGTGGTGGATGGGCTGATGGGAGCAATGGTTGCTTATTCTTGTTTTTGGCCTCAGAGCCAGACCCAGGGGCCTCCTGATTACCCCAGCTTTGTGGAGTCTGTGGATGAATACCAGTTTGTGGAACGCCTGTTACCCCCTACCAGCATCCCGGAGCCCCCGAAGCACGAACATTATCCCACTCCTAGTGGTTGGCAGCCACCCAGAGGTGAGCTGGGCAATGGTGATGGCATGAAGTTTACAGGAAAACCTCCCCCTCCCTAGTGGTCTACCTCACCAGTTGAGGCTCTGGGATTCCACAGTGGGTTCAGGATTTGTGTTGAGGTCTCTAAGGGCTTAGCATCTGTCTCATGTTCAAGGGCGGGCCTGGGAATGCAGCCCTGTTTCACTAGTACCGGTCCATTCACACTGCCAGGATGAGGTCTTCCCATTCAGGAAAAATGAAGCATAGAGAGAACACCTAAGAGGTTCGACCCCACCCCTACCCCAGTAGGCCTTATAGCGTAATTGGGAACAGAGCTTGGGAGTTGGGCAATTCTGGGTTCGAATTTGGCTCTGCTGTTCATTGTCAGTGTGATCATGAGTTAGTCACTTAGCTTCTCCCAACCTCAGTTTCAGCAAAATGGAGATAATCTGCACAGTACATAAAGCACTTAGCACAGAGCCCTGTATGTGGTAGTAGGTGTTCAGTGCTGTAAATCCCCATTTCTTTGTGTTGGAGATTGGTATTAGCCTCCATGACCCAGGGGAGAAGTACAAGGATTGGTCCCAGATGAAGGACCTAAAGATCCATGGAGGCATGGCCCTAACTTCATTTTTTCTTGAGCACCTTCTGCTGTCACACCCGGCACTGGGCCTGTGAGGTTACCGGGGTGAACCAGCAGCTGGTCCTGGCTCTAAATTTAGGGAAAGAGCAGGTCTTTTTTCTTTTTTTTTTTTTTTTTTAATTCATGATAGACATGGGGAGAGAGAGGCAGAGACACAGGCAGAGGGAGAAGCAGGCTCCATGCAGGGAGCCTGACATGAGACTCAATCCTGGGTCTCCAGGATCACACCCTGGGCCAAAGGCAGGTGCTAAACTGCTGAGCCACCCAGGGATCCCCCGAAAGAGCAGGTCTTCATGAGATCTAGAGGTGGCTTTACCATTGGGTGCGCGGATTCTCTGTAGACTGAGGGGAAGGGTGTTTGCTAAGGTGGGCCTGGGAAGATTTGACTTGTCATTCTTCCATATAACAGACCCCCCACCCAACCTGCCCTACTTTGTGCGGCGCTCTCGAATGCACAACATCCCTGTCTACAAGGACATCACACATGGCAACCGCCAGATGACTGTGATCCGAAAGGTGGAGGGAGACATCTGGGTAAGTGAGGGCATGGGTCAGGTCTGATTTTGACGTTTTCAAGGCTGAAGGAATGGGGGTCTACTAGAGGGGATGAACTGACCAGGTTTGATTTGTCATCTCCCCTTCCTCCACTCTCCCTCTCCAGGCCCTGCAGAAGGATGTGGAAGATTTTCTGAGTCTACTGCTGGGGAAGACACCTGTCACCCAGATCAATGAGGTGACAGGTACCTTACGGGTCAAAGGCTACTTTGACCAGCAGCTCAAAGCCTGGCTCCTGGAGAAGGGCTTCTGAGGCTCAGCTGAGCAGCCTGAATAATAGCATCCCCCACAGACTAGAGTTTAGGGGTGTCTTGGAAGGAGGGGGATGGCTGTTGGAGCAATTAGGACAGGAGGTATAAACGCCAGGCCTAAGAGCTTGGGCAGGGCAGAGGAAGTTAGGCTAAAGGGCTTCAGAGCTTCAGAGCAGGCCTTGCTCATATTAAGGGGTAATGGGACTCTCTTCACAGGTGCCAGCAGTGGGAGAGGGCTGTGTGACATTGGTGACCCTGCCTTCATCAGAGCTCATTGGGTTCTGCTGTTCAAATTCTGGAGGTTGACAACTGCCCCTCTAGTGGAAGTAATAGCCCAACCCTGTTTAGGGGAGGGTAGCACAGGGTAAACCCACTGAGCACATTCCTTCTTAGTCCCTCAGACCCTCACTGCTGCAGACATTCCTGAGGCTCCAGGTCAGACCTGGTTTGGTAGAGGCTATGGAGAACACAGAGGACTCAGGCCTGGGTCCCAGAGATCTTCAGTTCCAAGTGCAATGCTGGTACAGACATAGAACGCCCATGGCAGCCCCTGGGCTCATTCTTTTTACCCGTGGAGTAGAAGGCCCAGTCACCTCTGCCATTCTAGGCAGGATTTGGGCCTGACAGTATTTCTAGCCCCGGGAAGCTGTGATTAGCTTTAGCTGTTGTGTCCACAAGGGGGTGCCTGGGAGCTCCCAGCCTGCCTTTCCAGCTTGCTGGCCTCTTTATCAAGGCTGGACAGGGGCTTTGCAGGAAGAAAGATGCTGGCCGTTTGCCCCTGCCATCCCATTCCACCCCAGCCAATGATCCTTCACACTTGCCCCACCCTTGGGAGTTACAAAGGTCAGAGGCCTGAGTGCCCACCCTCAAACTAGTTAGGAACAAGGTTCAAAGCATGGCTCCCCTACTTGTTCTATGACTTGGGGCTCAGTTTCTTCATATGGAAAATGGGGACATCTTCACAATTGTTTAATGGCTTGTCTAAATCCACGTTCCTGGGGATTCTCAAGTCTGCAGCCTGAGCAAGAAAAAGCAGCCTGGCACACTGATCCCATGACACCAGCTCCACCAGTTGTTAATGCGAGTCTTTATTAGGCTGTATATACAATTTAAGCTATTAAAATTTGTACAATATTTACAAATTAAATAATCATCTGAAACTGTCTCCAGCAACTCTTGTAACACAGAACCGAGGGTAAAAAAAGACAGGGGCAGGCAGACCTCGGCTCCTGTGGTCCCTACCTGGCCCAGTGCCTTTTCTAAACTGGAAAGACCAGGAGGAGCCTGACACTCCTGCTCCTCTTTCTTAGGGTCAAGATTTCAAGTTCAAAGACAAAAATTTAAGCCAAAAAACAACAGCAAGGAAGTAATTCCAATTCTTCAAAACTCAAATTTCTGTAGTTGAGAAGTGACCTTCCACAGATTCTCAGGCTTGCAGTGGTTCAGGAGCAGACATGAGCCCTCAGCCTGGAGTGAGGCCGGGCAGTGGTTGCTGGGTGAGACTAGGAACAGTCTCACTTTATAAACTGCAGGGAGAGAGGGACCTGGGGGGAAGGGCAGGGTGCCTCAAGGCTGCCCACCTGCTCCTCCACCCCCAGCACTCCTTTCCCTGAGCTGTGCAGTTGTAAGACACGGAAACACCACAGGGCAGAAGTGACACAGCCACCATCACAAAGGGCTCATAGGGAGTTTAGAGTCAAAAGGGACGTCAGTACCAGTCTTGGTGGGTGGCCCAGGGAGCAAGTTCCTGGTCTGCCTCCAGCTCCTGAAGTTCACACATGGGATTGGGGAGCTAATACTGTTTTAGCACTGAAGCGACTTCACACACACACACGCACACACAAAAGTGAGGCTTGGAGGAGCAACCCCTTCTCCCAGAGAGGAGTGAGGGTGTAGGGGGCTTCTCAGAGACTATGCCTCTCTGCCTTCACGGCCCCAGCAGGACAGGCTGAAGGGTGGGAGAGAAAGGCTGGGACTAACCCGAGGTCCCCATGGCTGCCTGGGACTGGAAGGGCTGGAGTCAACTGGGGCCTCAGGCTTCTTTCCATTTGGCCTAGGGGATGCTGCCTCCTTTGTCTCAGAGCTTGGGGTTCTTACTCCCTGGTGCAGATAGAGGGAGTGGGCACTTGGTGGCAGGACATGTTACAGCAAGGGCTGCTCAGGAGAGTGGAGGCAGGGGTGGGACCAGGGTAGTGTCAGTGGGCAACAGGGGACTCCAACTTTTGCAGGCGGCGGCGGCGGAGCTCTGCTGCATCAGGCTCCCCATCCTCAAGCAGCTCCTCTGTGCCCATTGACTCAGGAGCTGGTGACAGAGTTCAGAAGTGGAACCTACAGAAGTTCCTTCCCCACTCCCTACCCCCCGCTTCCGAGGCTGACTCAGGCTACCTGGAGGCTTTTCAGGCTCAGGGGTTGGTGAGGAAGCTCCTGGGGATGGTGTGGTGGCCTCCGAGCTGGGGATGCTGGTGGGGGAGGCAGCAGTGACAACCACAGGGGCAGGCTCCTCAGTGGGGCTGACTGAGGTGGCCAGCCGGGGTGGACTAGGAAGAGAAGAGGTAGAAGCAGGTGAGGCCTTGATATCCAGGCACAACTGGGCATACTTTTTGGTCCCTTGTGAGCATTGTAGGGTAGAGTCAGCACTGATGTACCTCTGCAGCCTGACTTAGCAGCAGACACAAGAATATGTGTGAGTTCTCGTGATTCCATACTACAGATGGACTGTAGACCACTTGCAGGCCTCGTTCACTATTAAACTGCCATTTCTAATGGGGTGCCGGGCTCTGTACACACTCAAATCTCAGACTCAAGCTCCCCTCCCAGGCTGTGCCGTCACTGCTGTGTGCCAGGCACTCTGTGCATGTGACCTGTGCACAGGACTTAGAACCCATCTATTCAACTAAGGTGATAGTGGTCACCAAACAAGTGAGTGGTGGGACCACGACTTGAACTTTGGCCAGGCTGGCTCTGGGCAACTTTTTTATATACTGTCTCAGATCAGGGGCATTTGTTCCCAGGCACAGGGTCACCATATGTGAGAAGCGTACGCATGATGAACTAAAGCACTGAGAATTAGGAGTAATTTGACTTTAGAAAAATATAAAGGAGCAAAACTCAAAATTAGCTCTCTAATGAACATCAGTCCTGTGACAGAGGCCTCAAGAACCTGGGGATCCTAGTCTGTCTACAGATAGGTTGGCCTGAATCCATAGGCGTCACGGAGTGGCAGAAAAGAAAAAGACCGAGAACCCTGGCCAGGGGCCTTCTGTTGGCAGCTCTACGCTGCCGTCGCCCACCCCCCCCCCCCCGCCCCCCGTACCTGGAACAGACATACCCCAAGGAGGCGAGCACAGTGAGGTACTGGTTGATCTGCAGCATGGCGGCATCCAGCAGTGTGTGGATGTTGCGCAGGCTCTGCAGCCGAGCCTCCAGGTGCTGCCGCTCATGGCCTTCCAGAGCCCGCAGCTCCTCCGGGGTCAGCCCAGCAAAGCCCGCAGGGGGCACGGGCATTGGGGGGAAGGCTGGAGAGAGGCAGAGGCTCAGCCTGGGCCTAACACCCCCTACCCTCCAGATTAACCCTGAGAGTGGCTCAGCTCACCAAAGGGTGGAGGCAGCGGCATGCCCATCCAGGGTGGAGGGAAGGGGAAGCCTGGGGTGGGGCCAGCCTCAGGGGTGGGGGCAGAGCCAGGGGCCGAGGCAGAGGCAGCAGAAGCAGCTGTGGTTGTGGCTGCTCCATTGGGCCGAGAAAGGGCTGCTGGAGAGTAAGAATAGGAAGTTAAGAGACCTCTGCTTCCATTCCTGCCACCCCTTGGCTGTCTCAGTACCCAAAGGACTCACCTGCACTGGTAGATGGTGGGGCCACAGGCTCTCCTGAGCTGGGGGGAGGTGGGACAGGTGGGAAGGGGCCCATGGGGGGCCACAGCGGGAACATGCCTGGAGGAAAGGGAGGCAGGAGGCCCTGTGGGACTGCGAGAGAACGGGGCAGTGAGAAGAGGTCCAAAGTGAGATCAATGCAAATATATGCAAGGGGCTGACTGTTAGGAACTTTAGGAACTCTATCCCTGCTCTCACAGGCCTCTCTGAGCTCAGCACGTGATTACAAGCCACTGATGTTCCTCTCTATGACCCTCTCCCCCACCTAGACTGGGCTGAAGAACAGGGAGTCTGATTCACGTCAGCATTTCCCATACCCAGCTCAGGGCAAGTACTCAACGGAGTGTGTTGAATGGCCAAATGAGGGGGCCACTCACAGTTGGGGGGCTGGGGCAGGAGTGGTGGGGGGTGAGCAGCCGCTGGTGGCCCCTGATCCGCAGGTTCAGGAGGCGGTGGTGACTGGGTTGGCAGTGATGCCCGAAGGACGTCCATACGGCAGGTAGGGCAGGTCTGCTGCCGTTGGAACCAGGAACGCAGGCAGCTGGGAGTCAAGACCAGGCAATGGTCAGCGGTCCCTGGGGGCCTGCCTTCCACACCGTATTCCTTGGTGTCAGGCTCCCCGGGCCCCCTCCTACCTGGTGTGGAAAATGTGGTTGCAGGGCAGTCTCTTGGCACCAGTCACCATCTCTTCTCGGCAGATGATGCAGACATTGTCCATTGCCTGGAGTTCCTCTGGGGTGGCATCTGGATACCTAATTAGGATGGTCCAAGGATATGTCAAGACCAGAGGCAGAGATGGGAGAACCTGGGGCAGAGCTTGGGAGAACCACTAAAGCGGCCCACTTACAGTGTGTTCATGTTGCGGATAGCTCGGCGAGACATGATGGCATCTGTCACAGCCTTCTTGAACTGTCTGAAAGGACAGTTTCAGTGAAAGTTGAGTGATGGGGTAGGATTAGGTATGGGTCAGGCAGGCTGGGCTGGGCTGAGCTGGGCTTACCTCATGGCCAGGTACATAGGCCGGATAGCAAAGAGAGGGAACGTGTGCACCTTGATCATGATGGTCATGAAAGCCATGTACAGCAAAACCTTGATGAAGCCTGGGGGCAAGGGGAGGTGCAGTCACAGGGCCTGGGAGGCAAGGCTGGGGATGTCGATCCAGGTCAGGGGAGGCCTGGGCTCTTCTCACCTGTAAACAGCTCTGTGTAGAGCATGTACACAGCCTTGTTATCCCAGGGGTTCTCACTCTGGAGGTCCACGGAGTGCAGGACATACTTGATGAAGATGGTGAGCACCATAGTCATCAGGATCGCATACTAGAGGAGGACGAGGGGGTGGGGGGCCGTAAGACACAGTACCCCCTCCTGCAGTCACCCTCTGCCAGTGCAGTGATACCAGCATGGGCTCGGACACAATGGCGTCCTCCTAGCTCCTCCACTCACGAGCTCCTGCAACTTCTGGCAACTCACCAGACCCCTCCAACCCTGTCGGCCTGTTAAGTGACAGAATTAACTATCCCTTTGTAATGACACTGTTTTGCCAATGAAAAGATACAAGTCAAGCGCTCAGTACAGGGTCTAGCATACAGCTAGCACTCAACAAATGTGAGCTGTTATCACCAAACACACCTCCTTAGCTGTCAGCCAATTCCTTTTTTTTTTTTTTAATTTTTATTTATTTATGATAGTCACACAGAGAGAGAGGGGCAGAGGGAGAAGCAGGCTCCATGCACCGAGAGCCTGATGTGGGATTCGATCCCGGGTCTCCAGGATCGCGCCCTGGGCCAAAGGCAGGCGCTAACCCACTGTGCCACCCAGGGATCCCTGTCAGCCAATTCCTTAATCCATCAATAGCCAGCTCCCCTGGCGTCAACTTTGAGGACGTTTTCCCTGAGTGCCAGGTCAGGGCTCCTCCTCCACACATGCCTCTTTCTGTGCTCCCCCCACTCTCCCAGGTGTGAGCATGTAGAAGGCAGGAGCCGAGACTGGCTGATGGCTGCTCCCTGGTGGCCTGCACAGGCCTGACCCCAGAACAGGTGCTCAGGAAGGGTTTATCGTGTTATTCAAGGCATGTTCACTGCCACCTCAGGCTTGCCCTCCCAACCTCCCAAGCCAGTTTTACCTCAAAGCCAAACACCAGCTGCACAGAGGCCCCACGGGTCAGGATGCTGTGATAGGCATGGCTGACGAAGAGGAAGTCCAGGATGCCCAGGAGGAACATGAGGGCTGTGGGGACCCCCAAATGGGTTGGTTGGGTCAGCCTAGGGTCTGACAGCCACTTCCTGGTTTAAGAGCCCTCCCTGCTACCCTCCAGCCCATCATGGCCCTAGCCATCTAGTCAGGTGGCACACTCCATTGAACCCAGCCCCCTGGGAACTCCCAATTTTGCCTAGGAGGGTATCAGAGCGGCCCAAGCTCCAGGTGAGGAGGCCAAGAGCTAAGGGGCTGGGCAGTTGAGAAGCCCTGGAGTGGAACCGGGCAGAGATGATGCAAATTAACTTCCCAATTTATCTTTCCTGTACAGCTGTGGGTTGAGGGGGGATGCCTGTGCTCTAGTGTACAGGTCCACGGTTAGTGACTTTCCATGTTCCATGTTCCAGTCCTCCATGGTGTCTCTTCTCCCTCCAGCTCCCTCCATCCCCTCCCATGGATCTCACTCACAGACAATGCGGCAGTGAAAGAGCCAGGAGATATTGGGGCTGCGTTCCATCTGAGGCAGAGCAGAAAGGGGGCCCATCAGGAAGGCTGGGGCTCACCCCACATCCCCAACCCAGCCTTCACTGCACAAGCCTACCCACCAAGCCACTCCTTGGCTCCCATCTGCTTCAGAGAACCCTCTGACCCAACTCACAAAGTCCACACGGTCCTCAGCCAGCCAGTGGAAACACTTGAGGAAGAGAAGAAGAGTGAAGAGTGCAACAAAGCGGGGGCTGAAGTCGTCCCGAAAGACAGTGAAGGCCAGACAAGTCTCAGTGACAGCATACCAGGAACGTTCCAGAAGGTGCTGGGGGGTGAATAAGGAATGATGAGGAACACAAGACATTCTGCTTGCCCAGCCCCCTGCCCCTCACTTTTGGAGTCATGAACATCTTACCTCCATCTCTGCTGCCCTCAGCTGTCCAAAGAACACTTTGCCCATCACTTTGCCCAAGAGAAAGACAAGTACAAAGGCCTGGATGTAGAGGACCTAGGAGTGAGAAGAGACTATGGTTTGAGGTCACTTTCTGCTCTGCTATGTCTGGGGTTCATCACCCGGGAACCTCCCTATGTCCCCATCACAATTAGTTCAAAATACGACAGCTAGCAGCTTCTTCACTTCTAGTCTACTTACCTGACCTCTAGCTCCGCCCCTGCCTCAAGCAAACGCCTCCTCCCCTCCCAGGGCGTTCCTCCCACCCTGAGCCCTGTCTGTACTCACTGCCATGCTGGGGCTGGACTTGGTCAAGTACACCACAGTGGGGTAGAACTGGTGCTTGAGGTAGTAGGCATGAGCCACTACGGCCCCGGTCAGAGCCAGGCTGGCCGCCATCATCACTGCGGTGCGGAACATCGCCCCGGCCTGGAGACCTGCTTGGGGAGAGCGAAGGAATAACCCGGGTGATGCGTGCACCGTGCAGACGGAGCACAGCGCCCGAAACGCAGTGTCATTACACAGGAGGGGGAAAAAAAAAGACTCGCCTCACCTCACCCTCATAATCAAGAATAGCAAGACGTCAAGAATAGCGTACGCTCCCCCATTTTACAAATAAGAAAATGGAGACTCAAAGGGGTTAAGCGATCGCAATGACGCAAAGCCTGGAGCCCGGATCAGTCTTGTTTCAAATCTAGGGCTTTCCATGCCGCCGCCTCTAGGGAGCTACGAGGAGAGGCAACCGTGCTGGAGGAAGGGGAACCACTACCACAGCCTCTTAAAAGGTGATGCGGAGGATGCACACGCAGAAACCTCCGGAAGCAGGAACGTGCCGCCTGGACTAGGAGAAGCTGGGCGCTGGGGGGCGCTGGGGGGCGCAGCCGGGCAGGCGACAGCGACGGTGACAGCTCGGCCAGGGTGGGCAGCTGCGACACGCGCCCCGCGGGAGCGGGCGGGGTACGTCAGTCTGGATCCCTGGCGTCCCCCAACCCCCGGGGCAGGGTCCACTCGGGGGCAGCGGAGAAACGGACGATCTCCGCGATGCACGGCGGCAGGGAGAGGGACCCGGGTCGTCCCCGCACCTGTGATGGCCAGGAGCTGCGACTGTCGCAGGCGGGGCCCGGCCTCTGGAGAGCAGCCGCGCGGGCACCCGCGGTCGACGGACAACTGACAAGCCGCGAGCCGGGCTGAGGGGGCGCGCCGACCCCGGAGCCCTCAAGGGGAGGACCCAGGTCCCGACTCCAACCACTACCCGGGCCCGACCCCGACCCCGACCCCGTTCGACTCACCAGGAGCCCACCGCAGCGAGCCAGCTCGATCCCCGAGACTGCGGAGGCGACTTCGGTTAACGACACTCCCCACCCCCTGCGAGCCGGAACTTCGGGGGTGAGACACCTCACTTCCGGCGGGGCGCCGTGTGGACCGTACCAAGTGCATCCTTCCTTCGGCCGCACCACGCACCCTCCGTGGCGCCGGGAGCGTAGTCCCACCACCGTATCCAGGCGTCGTGCCCACTGCCGGAGCAGGAGATGCGAGAGGCGGTCAGAGTGGAATAGGGCAGCGAGGGAGGTAGTTGGGGTCCCCCCGCGCATTCGCCCCGGATGGTATCGTCTCGGTCTCCGAGGCGACTCAACCCAGCGAAGGACTCCGGCTCCCCCGCGGGGAGGAAGGCGGGACCTGTGCGGCCCGTACCACTTGGAGGGGGGCGCGTGCAAGGGCCAGACGCCACAGGCTTAACAGAAATTAGATGTTTTAGAGTCTCATTCCAGGATATTTCACAACGAATTAACAAATAAATTCGGAAAAGAAAAATTTGCTCCTCCACGATCACCCCCAAATTGTGTGGGAGTGTGTTGGGTCCCCGTGGCTGCTACTAATTGGCCGAATAGAGTTACGCGGACCAATAAAAAAGGGAAATTTGCCGGCCAACGGAAAGGGAGAAGCAGGTGAGTGGTTGCTAGGGACGAGAGGCGGCGTTGCCTAGGTCTAGGTCCAAGCCCAGTGGGCGGACAGCTGGCGGAGAGAGAGGGAAAGGGGGGGGGGGGGCGCAGTCCGTGGGCGGGTGCTGTGTGCCTGCCCAGCCGCAGCGTTTGCTGCGCCACGAGAGGGAGGGCGGGCTGGTGTGTGTAGGACTAGGAAGGCAGACCTTTAATTCCGGCTAATCTTGGGATGGTGTTCTGTGCAAAGGGATTGACTTCAGCTTCCCTGGGCCTACAGCTCTGCCCTCCTCGTGTTGTCCAGTCCCCCGCGGTAAGCGCAGCTCCCACTGGCCTTGGGCTGCCCAGTATTTCAGTTGATGACGCAGTCGCAGCCAAGCCAGTCTGCGCATTGACAGAATGAAGACAATACGCCCAAATTGCATCTTGCGTTTTCCTCTTTCTCATTTGGCAATCAAGCATCAAGGTTAATGGGCGAGGAGGTGCTCTGCTTATTTACCTGGGACAGCTGAGGTTCAGAGATTTAACAGGACCTGTTCTAGGATTGGCATATGGTCTGTGCGACTCTAAATTCCCGTCCTGTTGGCTTCAGCCACCTTCACTTCCCTCTGAATTGGCCTGACCAATTTAGCTTGTAACCTGTCACAGAGTTGGCTCCCCCAGGCCAGGTATTACTTTCTAGTGATTCCATCCAGTAGTCAGCTTCAGTTATTGCCTGACCTGACCTCTCTCCTCTTCTAATAAGTCTCCTCCCTGGGCTTCTGTAATCCCACAGGCCTCTCCTTTTCTTTCTTTGCTCCTGTGGGTTCCACACCCCTAACCCAAGAGGTCTTTTTTTTTTTTTTTTAAGATTTTATTTATTTATTTATTCATAGAGACACACAGAGAGAGGCAGAGACACAGGCAGAGGGAGAAGCAGGCTCCACACAGGGAGCCAGACAAGGGACTCCATCCCGGGTCTCCAGGATCACACCCTGGGCTGCAGGCAGCGCCAAACCGCTGCACCACCGGGCTGCCCCCCAAGAGGTCTTCAGCTGGAATATCTCCTGTTTGGAAAATATTTCAGTGTTCCTACTCCTCCAGCCCTACCCTAGCTTCAGAAACCTGGGCATCTTGTTCACCCTCTCCCTCCATCTGTCCCCACATAAAACTGGTAATTAAATCATTTATCCAGTTGTCTACAAATATGTGTCAGATGGAGCCTGTTCTAGGAAATTAGGATGTCCGTGAACAAATAACAATCTCTGTGAAGTTTTATCCTAGTGGGTGTGATGGGTGATAAACAATATACAGAATGTAAGTGAATTATCTACTATGTTGACAGATAATAAGTAGGTAATAAGTGCTATAGGCAAAAAGGGCAGAACAAAAAAGGATCAGGAGTGTTGGTTGGGTGCTTGAAGCAGGTTGTAGTATCAGTGAGAAGCTGAACAAAGATGAGAAGGAGGTAGGGGCGTGAGTCAAAGGATGTCTGGGTAAAGAGCTGGAGCTAGGTAAGAGTCGACCTGTCCTGGTTTGTTGGGAGGAGGTGAGTGTGGCTGGAGTGGAAATAGCAAAAGGGTAAGGAGGAGGAGGTGGCAAAACCAGATGGCCTTAGCCATTACAAGGGCTTTAGCTTTTACTCTGAGTGATATGAGGAGGCACTGGAGGATGCTGAGTAGAGGTGAACATGCTCTACTTAGGTCTAAAAGGGTCACCCTAGCACCTGTGTTACTGAATGTAGTAGTCTGGGGTGCAGGGAAACCAGTTAGGAGGCTCTTACAATATATTACACAAGAGATGAAGTCCTGTTGATTCTATATCCAAAGTATCTCCAGAATTCATTCTTTCTTTTCCATCTTCAGTCCATCATCATCATTTCATGCTCAGGCCATTTTATTTTAAATATTTTATTTATTTGAGAGAGAGAGTGTGTGTGACAGCATGCACGTGAGTGCACGAGCAGGAGGGAGGGGGCACAGGGATGGGGAGAAGCAGACTCTCTTGATCAGGATGCCTGGCACGGGTCTCAATCCCAGGACTCCATGTCATGACCTGAGCCAAAGGCAGATGCTTAACTAACTGAGCCATGCAGGTGCCCCTGCGTGGGCCAGTTTAACAGCCACCCAACTGATCTCTTTTCCTATACTCTACTGTCTGCTTATTGTCCCCACAGTGGCCAGAAAGATCCTCTGACACCTCAGGTCACACCTTGCCTCCACTCCCTACAATCAGGCATATGCTCTGTTTGTGGGGACCCCAGATGTATTATAAATACAAAAAAAGGTAAAAATGTATCTTTACCAAATCATATTTCTTTCAAAACTAAATAAATTCATCACAAATTAGATTTTGGGGGGGAGTGGACAGGAGAGGGAGAGAGAGACTCAAGAGGATTCTACACACAGTGCAGAGCCTATCATGAGGCTTGATCATATGACCCTGAGATCATGACCTCAGCTGAAACCAAGAGTCAGACACTTAACTGATGGCGCCACCCAGATGCCCCACAAATTAGATTTTTAATAAGTGAGGATAAAAAAAATTAAAATACTGCATATAATAACATGTAAAATGGGAAGAAGATATGATAGGAAAGAAAAAAAATCCCCACATGTCCATTAGGAAGAGAATGGTTAGATCCATCTATTGCAATAACGTTTAATCCATTAGAAAGGCAGATTTAGGGGATCCCTGGGTGGCTTAGCAGTTTAGTGCCTGCCTTTACGCCCAGGGCGTGATCCTGGAGTCCCAGGATCGAATCCTACACCCAGCTCCCTGCATGGAGCCTGCTTCTCCCTCTGCCTGTGTCTCTGCTTCTCTCTCTCTCTCTCTCTCTCATGAATAAATAAATAAAATATTTAAAATAAAAAAAGAAAGATTTAAAAGAATATCAAACACTTGCATGATTAAAAATAACTATAGGGTTTTCTATATATAATATAATGTCATCTTTTTTTTTAAGGTTTTATTTATTCATGAGAGACACAGAGAGAGAGAGAGACAGAGACAGAGACACAGGCAGAGGGAGAAGCAGGCTCCATGCAGGGAGCCCAACGCGGGACTCGATCCTGGGACTCCAGGATCATGCCCTGGGCCAAAGGCAGGCGCTAAACCACTGAGCCACCCAGGGATCCCCATAATGTCATCTTCAAATAGTGAAAGTTTTATTTATTCTTTACCAATTTGGATGCCTTTTATTCCCTTTTCTTTTTTTTTAATTTTTTTTTAATATTTTATTTATTTATTCATGATAGTCACAAAGAGAGAGAGAGAGAGGCAGAGACATAGGCAGAGGGAGAAGCAGGCTCCATGCAGGGAGCCCGACGTGGGATTTGATCCCGGGTCTCCAGGATCGCGCCCTGGGCCAAAGGCAGGCACCAAACCGCTGCGCCACCCAGGGATCCCATATTCCCTTTTCTTATCTGATTGCTGTGGCCAGGACTTCCAGAACTATGTTGAATAAAAGTGGTGAGAGTGGACATCCTTGTCTTGTTCCTCATCTTAGGAGGAAGTCTCTGATAAATGAATTTACTAAGGTCAAAGCATATAAAATCAATGTACAGAAACCCACTGCATTCCTATACACCAATAATGAGAAATTAAGCACAAAGAGAAATTAGGAAAGCAATCTTATTTACAATTGTGCCAAAAATAATAAAATACATAGGAATAAACTTAAGTAAAGAAGTGAAAGACCTGTACTCTGAAAACTATGAGACATTGATGAAAGACATTGAGGATGATTTAGGGATACTCAGCGGTTGAGCATCTGCCTTCAGCTCAGGGCCTGATCCTGGGATCTGGGATGGAGTCCCACATCAGGCTCTCTGCAGGGAGCCTACTTCTCCCTCTACCTCTCTCTCTCTCTCTCTCTCTCTCTCTTTCTCTCTCTCTCTGTGTCTCTCATGAATAAATAAATAAATAAATAAATAAATAAATAAATAAATAAGTCTTTTTTAAAAGACATTGAAAATGATTCAAATGGAAAGATATTTTATGCTCAGGGGTTGTAAAGAATATATATTGTTAAAATGTCCATACTACCCAAAGCAATCTACAAACATAATGTAATTCCTATCACAGAATTAGAACAAACAATCCTAAAATTTGTATGGAATGACAAAACACCCCAAATATCCAACATAATATTGAAAAAGAAAAAAAAAAAAAAAAACCCAAAGCTGGAGGTATCACAAGTCCAGGTTTTAAGTTATACTGCAAAGCTGTAGTAATCAAAACAGTATGGTACTGGCACAAAAATACACACATGAGGGGCACCTGGGTGGCTTAGTTGGTTAAAGTGCCTGCCTTCGGCTTAGGTCATGATCCCAGGATTCTGAGATTGAGCCCCACATCAGGCTCCCTGCTTAGTGGGAAGTCTGCTTCTCCCTTTCCCTCTGCCCCTCCCCCTGCTGGTGCTTTCAAATAAATAAAATCTTATTTTAAAACCGGACACATCGATCAACAGAACAGGATAGAAAGTCTGGAAACAAACCCAGTGGTGAGAGTGAACATCCTTTATATGATCAATTAATTACATGATCAATTAATTTTTGACAAGAGACAAGAGTATACAATTGAAAAAGTCTCTTCAATAAATGGTTTTGGGAAAACTGGACCACTTTCTTACACCACACACACACAAAAAAACTTGAAATGGATTAAAGACCTAAATGTGAATCCTGAAACCGTAAAAATCCTAGAAGAGAGCACAGGGAGCTATCATCACTCATCATCAGAGAAATGCAATTCAAAATCACCATCATGAGATATCACATCACACCTGTCAGAATGGCTAAAAAAAAAAAAAAAAAAAAAAAAAAAACATAAGAAACAGCAAGTGTTGGCGAGGATGTAGAAAAAAGGAACCCACAATGCACTATTGGCGGGAATGCGAACTGCAGCCACTGTGAAAAACAGTATGGAGGTCCATAAAAAAATAGGGGCACCTGAGTGGCTCGGTCAGTTAAACATCTGACTTTGGCTCAGGTCATGATCCCAGGGTCTTGGGATTGAGCCCCACATTGGGCTCCCCGCTGAGCTTTTCCCTTTTCCTCTGCCTGTGGCTCCCCCGGCTTGTGCTCGCTTGCTCTCTCTCTCTCTCTCTCTCTCTCCCTCTGTCAAATAAATAAAATCTTAAAAAAAGAAATAGAACTACCCTATGATCCAGTAATCACACTACTGGGTATTTATCCAAAGAATATGAAAACTTGATTCAAAAGGACACATGCGTCCCTATGTTTACTGCAGCATATTTACAATAGCCAAGTCATGGAAGCAGCCCAAATGTCCCTTGATAGATGAATGGATAAAGAAGATGTGGTATATATACAGAATGGAGTATTAGCCTTAAAAAGAATGAAATATTGCCATTTGCAACAACATGGATGGAGCTAGAGAGTATAATGCTAAGTGAAATAAGTCAGAGAAAGACAAATACCACATGATTGCACTCATATTTGGAATTCAAGAAGCAAAACAAACGAACAAAGGGGGAAAAGGGATCCCTGGGTGGTGCAGCGGTTTGGCGCCTGCCTTTGGCCCAGGGCGCGATCCTGGAGACCCAGGATCGAATCCCACATCGGGCTCCCGGTGCATGGAGCCTGCTTCTCCCTCTGCCTATGTCTCTGCCTCTCTCTCTCTGTCTCTGTGACTATCATAAATAAGTAAAAAAAAAAAAAAAAAAAAAAAAAAAACAAAGGGGGAAAAAAGGAGACAAACAGACTTTTAACTATAGAGAACAGAGGGTTACCAGAGGGAAGGTGGGCAGGGGGATGGGTTAAATAGATGAAGGGGATTTAGAGTACACTTATCATGATAAGCATGAGTAATGTATTGTTGAATCACTATATTGTACACATGAAACAGAACACCGTAAGTTAACTATATTGTAATTAAAAGTTAAAACTTAATAAAAATAAATAAAAATAATTTTTAAAATAACCAAAACTAGGGGCACCTGGGTGGCTCAGTCAGTTAAGTGTCTGATTTCAGCTCAGGTCATGATCTCATGGTCCTAGAGTGGAGCCTCTGTCGAGCACCAAACTCAGTGGAGAGTCTGCTTCTCTCTCTCCCTCTGCCCCTCCCCCTGCTTGTGCTCTCTCTTTCTCTCTCTCAAATAAATAAAATCTTTTAAAAAATAACCCAAAGTAGGAATCTACTGAAACTTCCTGGACCTGATAAATGGTATTTATCACGCAGCCATGTGTTAGCACAGCTAACATTTTACATAACAGTACAAGACTGAATGCTTTCCCTCTAAGATCAGATTCAAGAAAAGAATGTCCACCCTTATCACTTCTAATCAGTATTATACTGAAAGTTTTAGCGAGGGTAATTAAGTAAGAAAAGAAATAAAAGACATCTAGTTAGAAAGGAAGAAATCAAAGTATCTCTGCTTGCAAATGGTAGGATCTTCTACAGAAAATCCTAAGGAATCCATCAAAAAATACTAGAGTTAGTAAATGAGTTCAGCAAGGTTGCAGGATAGAAGATCAGTATTCAAAACTCAATTGTATTTTTATTCACTAGCAATGAACAAGCCACAAATAAGATCAAGAAAATTCCATTTACAATGCAATGAAAAGAATAAAATGCTTATGAATATATTAAACAAGAGAAATATAAGACTGGTACACTGAATATTATAAAACATTGTTGATAGAAATTAAACATCTAAATTAATGGGAAAATATCTCATATCTATGGATTATAGGACTTAATATTGTTAGGTGGCATAGTCCCCAAAATTGATCTAAAAATTCAACAATCCCTGTCAAAATCCCTGCTGCCTTCATTGCAAAAATTGACGAGGTGATTATCTTCAAATTCATGTGGAAATGCATGAAACTCAGAAGAGAGAAAACATTCTTGAAAAGGTAGAAGAAAGTTGGAGTACTCATACTTCCTGATTTTATTTTTATTTTTTTTATTTATTTTTTAAAATTTTTATTTATTTATGATAGTCACAGAGAGAGAGAGAGAGGCGCAGAGACACAGGCAGAGGGAGAAGCAGGCTCCATGCACCGGGAGCCCGACGTGGGATTCAATCCCGGGTCTCCAGGATGGCGCCCTGGGCCAAAGGCAAGTGCCAAACCGCTGCGCCACCCAGGGATCCCACTTCCTGATTTTATATTTATTTTTTAAAATTATTTTTAAAAGATTTTATTTATTCATGAGAGACACACACAGAGAGAGGCAGAGACACAGGCAGAGGGAGAAGCAGGCTCCATGCAGGGAGCCCAACGTGGGACTCGATCCTGGCTCTCCAGGATCGGGCCCTGGGCTGAAGGCGGCACCAAACTGCTGCGCCACCGGGGCTGCCCAATAAATAAAAATCTTAAAAAAAAAAGTCCAGAAATAAGCATAGACATTTATGGTCAATTGGTTATTTCCTTTTTTTTTTTTTTAAGATTTTATTTATTTATTCATGAGAAACAGAGAGGCAGAGACATTAGCACAGAGAAGCAGGCTCCTCACAGGGAGCCCGATGCAGGACTCAGTCCCCCAACTGGGATCACACCCTGAGCCCAAGGCAGATGCTCAACCACTGAGCCACCCAGGCATCCTATAGTCAATTGATTATCATCAAGAGTGCCAACATAATGCAGTGGGGGGAAAATAGTCTTGTCAACAAATGGTGCTAGGAACCCCACCTCACATCATACACAAAAAATTAGTTCAAAGTGGATCAAAGACCTAAATGTAAGACCTAAAACTATGAAAATCTTAGAAATAAACCAGCCATAAATTTTCATGACCTTCGGTTAGATGATGATTTCTTGGCTATGACAGCAAAAGCACAGCAATGTCAGAAAAACTAGATAAATCAGACATCATTGGGACGCCTGGGTGGCTCAGCGGTTGAGTGTCTGCCTTGGGCTCAGGGCATGATCCCCGGTTGGGGGACTGAGTCCTGCATTGGGCTCCCTGTGAGGAGCCTGCTTCTCCCCCTGCCTGTGTCTCTGCCTCTCTTTCTGTGTGTCTCTCATGAATAAATAAATAAATAAATAAATAAATAAATAAATAAATAAATAAATATTTTTAAAAAATCAGACATCGTTAAAATTTAAAACTTTTGTGTTTCAAAAGAATCATCCAAAAATTGAAGAGACAACTCACAGAAGAAAACATTTGCAAATCATATATTTGATAAAAGACTTGTATCTAGAATATAAAAAGAACTCTTACAACTCAGAAATAAAAAGACAACCCAATTCAAAAATAGCAAAGGATTTGAACAGAAATTTCTTTATTTTTTTTTATTTTTTTTTTCCATCACCAATTTTATTTTATTTTTTATTTTTTTTCCCCATTTCTTTTTTTTTTATATATATATATATATTTTTTTATTGGTGTTCAACTTACTAACATACAGAATAACCCCCAGTGCCCGTCACCCATTCACTCCCACCCCCCGCCTTCCTCCCCTTCCAACACCCCTAGTTCGTTTCCCAGAGTTAGCAGTCTTTACGTTCTGTCTCCCTTTCTGATATTTCCCACACATTTCTTCCCCCTTCCCTTATATTCCCTTACACTATTATTTATATTCCCCAAAGGAATGAGAACATATAATGTTTGTCCTTCTCCGACTGGCTTACTTCACTCAGCAGAAATTTCTTTAAATGGCCAATAGTCCCATGAAAATAATGCAAATCCAAACCACGCTGAGATCACTTCACATCCACTAGGATGGTTATAATAAAAAAAGACGTACACAAAAAGACCAACAATAGCAAATGTTAGCAAGGATGTAGAGGTATTGGTACCTTCATGTATTTCTGGCAGGAAATGTCAGTTCTCCTCCAAATTGACCTAACATTTCAATCTAGATAAAAACAGTTTTTCATGGAACATTAGAGTTTATTTTCAAATGTAGCTATATATGGGGGCGCTTGGCTGGCTCAGTTGGAAGAGCATGCAACTCTTGATCTCGGGGTTGTGAGTTTGAGCCTCAGGCTGAATGTAGAAACTATTTAAATAAATAAAACTTTATAAAAATGTGGGGAACCTGGCTCAGTCCTTTGAGCATTCAACTCTGGTTTTGGCTCAGGTCATGATCTCAGGGTCATGGGATCAAACCCAGCATTGGGCTCCCAGCTCAGCGAGGAGTCTGCTTGAGATTCTTTCTCTCCTGCTCTCTCTACCCTTCTCTCCCACTCTCTCTAAATAAATAAAATCTTAAAAAACAAAACAAAAACAAAAACAAATGCTTCCTTTCCTAAACTGGTGGAGGGTACATAGGTGTGTCTACTTTTTTTTTTTTAAGATTTTATTTTAAGGCAATCTCCACACCCAATGAAGGGCTCAAACTCACAACCCCAAGATCAAGAGTTCCATGTTTCACCGACTGAGCCATCCAGGTGCCCCAATACCAAGTATTTTTTTTAAAGTGATATAAACACACACACACACATATATATTTATATATATATATAGTATATGATGTATAAGGCATTTAGATTTTTAAAAAAGACTTTATTTTAAAGCAATCTCTACACCCAATGTGGGGCTCGAACCCACAACCCTAAGATCAAGACTCTCATGCTTCACTGAATCAGCCAGGCACCCTATAGTTTTCTCTTTTTGTGTTCTGGAATATTTCCTTAAATAATAAGAATGAGGTAAGTCTCTAATGTAGAGAAATTTCTAAGACATTTTATTAGGTTAAAAAAGTAACTTACAGACATTTTATTAGGTTAAAAAAGTAACTTAAATGTTAGAAGTATGATTTCATTGATGTAAAGAAAAAAGCTGTGTGTATTTATATACATACTACGTATTACATGCATCTATTAAGAATACACTTTTAAAGGGGATGACTAGTGGCACCTGAGTTACTCAGTTGGTTAAGTGTCTGATCTCAGCTCAGGTCTTTTTTTTTTTCAGCTCAGGTCTTGATCTCAGGGTTGTGAGTTCAAGCCTTATGTTAGTCTACTTAAAAAAAAAAAAATTAAAAAAATAAAGGGGACATCTCTAGGAAAAAGAAGAGGAGGTGGGATGGAGAGAGGAGTGTTGTGAAGAGAGATGGCTGTGTTTTACCCTGCATACCTATGAGCAGCTTAAAACCATATGAAAGGGAATGTATTCATCTATTACTTGTGTGATCGTTTATAAAATGATTTTGAGAATTTCAGTAAGTCAAAAAAAAAAAAAATGCAGATACCCATGACCCAGCAATTTCAATCTAGGAATCCATCTTGACAAAGAATTCACTGAAGCACAATTTGTAATAGAGAAAATTTAGAAACAACCTACATGACCATCAATGGTGAAATTATATAACCATACAGTAGAATGCTATAGTAGTAGCTAAAGTTCATCAAATGCATAATATGTACAAGACCCTACATTCATGTTTTCACTTAATCCTTGCAAGGTAGACACCATTTTTTCTCTCATTTTATAGATGAGGAAATGGAGTCTCAGAGAGGTTGAGCCATTTGATCAGTTATTTAGACATAGGCTTTGAACTTGGGTCTATCTGATTTCACAATCATTCACCTTGACCACTGTGTCTCCTAAACACAGGCATTAAGAAAGATGAATTTAGGGATCCCTGGGTGGCGCAGTGGTTTAGCGCCTGCCTTTGGCCCAGGGCGCGATCCTGGAGACCCAGGATCGAATCCCACGTCAGTCTCCCGGTGCATGGAGCCTGCTTCTCCCTCTGCCTATGTCTCTGCCTCTCTCTCTCTCTCTGTGACTATCATAAATAAATAAAAAAAAAAAAATTTAAAAAAAAAAAAAAAGAAAGATGAATTTATTTATTTTTATTTATTTTTAAAAAGATTTTATTTATTTATTCATGGGAGACACAGAGAGAGACAGAGACATAGGCAGAAGGAGAAGCAGGCTCCTCACAGGGATCCTGATGTGGGACTCGATCCCTAAACTGGGATCATGCCCTGAGCAAAGGCAGATGCTCAACTGTTGAGCCACCCAGGCATCCCAAGAAGATTGAATTTAGATCAATGCCACTGCCATGAAAAGTTGTTCATCCTATGTTATTATAAAAAAAGTTTATAAAGTGGTTATTCAGTAAGATTTCAATTTTGTGAACTGGAAAAAAGATTCTTAGAATATCTGAAGGAATATTCACCAACTATCAGGTGGAAAGGTAGAGGTAGGACTAGGTCCGTGTTCATAGGTTATATTAGAAATTTCTAAAAAAAAAAAAAATTCTGTAAGGTTTGAATTTTTCACCAAGAAAGAGGATTCCTTTCATAAACAGAAAAGTAAGGATTTAAAAATAAAGACAGCAGTAATTCTGGGTTGTTGGGAGCTGCGTGGCAGAGTAAGCCTGAGGCTTCATGGAGGAGGGCACCGTTGGTATTCTGGAGGACAAATAGCCTTCAGATCAGAGACCTCAGCTGTCTGCCCATAGGCACATCCAGCTAGATGGTTGAGTTTTGTTAGACCTGCACAGCACTGATAATTTTTATCAATTGTCATTGCTTAAAATGTATAAGATTTCACATAAGAGGTAAGGATGCCTGGCTTCTCCAGGAAACTTGGCTGTGTGGCCCCACTGAGTCCAACTTCCTGATTAGAGCTGCTTAGATGGGGCCAGTGCTTTCCAGTTCCAGCAGCCAAGGTCACTCCTGCTCGTTACCTGTCCCAGTTCTGTGGACATAAGCTTTGTTGCATGGGGCACACATTGAAATGGAGACATTCTTGGCACTCCTTGAGCAGCCATGCCCACTCCTAATTCAGCTGGGTATTGGCTCCAGGGGCACACACCAGGAATTTGTCCCATCATTTATCTGACATACTTATTACATTCTGTTTCTTCTCTAGACAAAGCTCATGCTGGTGTGAAAATCAATAAAAGGAAATCTCATTTAGGATGGAGCTAGGAGGCCAGCAGGGGGAGCTCTCAAGCCCAGCACTAGGGGTCTACCGCAGACCCAAAGGGAAGAGTGGGATCCTGCAAGTAGATACTTCTGTGCTATCCCAGTGGGAGGAAGGAAAATTTCTTCCTGCCCCAGCAACAGTCAAAGACAGTCACAGTTCAGCCATTGAGAAGCCACTATACTTCAAGCTCCCAGTTTACTCTAATAGATTTTTATTTTTTTTAAATTTATTTATTTACTCATGAGAGACACACACACAGAGGCAGAGACACAGGCAGAGAGAGAAGCAGGCTCCATGCAGGGAGCCCGATGTGGGACTCAGTCCCGGGACTCCAGGATCACGCCCTGAGCCAAAGGCAGGCACTAAACTGCTGAGCTACTATCCCCAGATTTTTAATTTATAAGCCACTATAGTTCAAGTTCCCAGTTTACTCCAATAGATTTTTAATTTATAACTCCCAACTCCCCTTTTTCCTTTATTAAAGAGTGGTCCTCTCTTTGTTCAGGGAGTTACTTACCTGTGGTTTTGCTGGAACTTCCTTGTAGCTTCCAGGTTGTAATTCTCAGCAGTTCCCGAATAAACCCATCTTTAGCTTTTGCTGGTAAAACAACCAGCTGCTCCAGATGATGCTGTATGCAGGAGAAAAGAGCTCTCCACTTGAGACCTTGCCCCAGTTGCAAAGTTGTAAAGAAATAAATGGTGGCTATTGTTGTAAAACTTTACATTTTAGGGTGGTTTGTTTCATAGCAATAGATAACTCCAACAGTGGGCATAATGTCTGGTTTATCTCATGGTTCCCAGCCCCAGGGCCTGGTACAAAACAAGAGTTCAGTGAATATTGAAAAAGTGAATAAATAAACATTTGGATGATGAATAGATGGGTAGATAATGGCATTGACTCAGGCCTGACAGCCCTGGCGTGGTAGTTTCTGGCAGAATCAGGGACACAAGACAGCAGCTTCGTGGAGGATTGAAGGGACAGTTTCTTTTGGAATTGTTCTAAATCATTTCCTGGGCAAGGTTTCAGTCAGAGCCACTGAAGGTGACATATCACAGGCAGTGCAAAGACAGCTGTCCTGGTGAGGTGATAACTGCCATCCAGGGACCTGGAAGCTTCCCCAGTGCAGTGGTTCCAGAGCCACACCATGCTTGCTGGAGTCACACCAGCAGAAGGAATGCCTGGGGGTCAGGGGTGGCCCTCCATTTCACTCAGTTCCAGAGTTAAGTCTCACATGATTGCAATTGAACAGCTGGAACATGTTTTTTTTTTTTCCCCAATACAAACTCTGCAGTCCAAGAAGGAAGCTGGGAGGAGGCTGGGACAGATGCCAGGTGAGCCAGATGGCTACACCCGCATCCACTCACTGCTCTCACTGGGCATTTGGATCCTTACGTGACCTGCTGCCTCCCCGCCATCCCTCATGCACTTTGTGTTGTGGCCAACCTTCACTTGTCCTCCTCCCTCAAACTCTGCTCATCTCTTCAGCATAACTTTCTTCTCTTTTGCTTTTCCTTTGTGTAAGACACTTTCCTCCTCCTGTTTGCCCGGAAAATGCTTAGTGCACATCCAAAGACACTCTCAGGCATCAGCTGTAAACCTAAACGAATCTCTCCCTCCCTTGTTGATGGTGGCATTGAGCCGATGTGAACACAGTCTCATCTAATGCTGTATTGCAATTGTTCCTGTGTCTGTGACCTCTGTCAGCGCAAAGTTCGGAATAATAATAATAACTCCTATGTGTGTGATGTAAGCTGTAAGGATGATCACACAGCCCGTGTGTGTTGAGTTCTGATTGTATGACTGGATCAGAACAATCCCATAAGCCAGGTACTATTATCATGCTTCTTTCATAAATGGGGAAACTAAGGTACAGAAAGATTAGATAACTTGCCTGAGGTTTGCACAACTAATAGGGAAAGACAAACTCAGGACTGAAACCCAGGCAGGGTAGCCCCACAGCCCCACTCTCACCCTCTTTACTTTGTAACACATCCATCTTCTCAATTCCTATGACAAATTGCCAGTTTTTCTAAAGTAAGCTCTAAGCCCAACGTGGGGCTTGAACCCATGACCCAAAGTTCAAGAGTTGCATGCTCTACTGACTGAGCTAGTCAGGTGCCCCAAGTTGCCATTTTACTGATGAGAAAGTTGAAGCTCAGAGAGGCTAGGGAACTTAGCGGAGTCACCCTGCTGGAGAGTGGCCAAGCTAGGACACTGGTTCCCCAACATTCCCTAGTTGCACTTCTTGTGCACCAACTCCCCAGGACCTGTGGTGAGTTCCACTCTCAACTCCAGGAGTATCTGGGCCTCAGCCATTCCCCATAGTCTCTGGGCAAAGCCAGGGAAGAATCACCACTGAGCTAGACAACCTGCGTGTCTTTGGAGGGACAAAGCAGGGACAGGGAACCCAAGTCTCTGACCGCTGCAAGGAGCAGGTGGCCAGGAGTGAGGCCAGGTCATAACTCTGAACATGGAACCTGAGGACATCTATGAAAGGGACACAGAATACAGGGACAGGGAC
Source organism: Canis lupus dingo (assembly GCF_003254725.2). Classification (NCBI taxonomy): domain Eukaryota; kingdom Metazoa; phylum Chordata; class Mammalia; order Carnivora; family Canidae; genus Canis; species Canis lupus. The sequence goes on along the minus strand of NC_064260.1, from coordinate 51,990,042 downwards.
AGCACCTGTTACCCAAGTGTATTACAAAGAAAGGTGTTGGGGGCAATAAGTTACTGGCTTGGATAATCAGCACTTGGCCAATCAACACATTAGCTTATAGGGCCTGTTATGTGCCAGGCACAGGGCTGTGTGCTGGGGACTCAGTAGAGACCAAAATGATACTTTGTGGCCTCATGAGCCTTCTTGCTTGGTGCAGGAAATGTGGGACACACACTTTTCCTCCTGCCTCTTTCCCATTAGAATGGATGGAGTTTCCCTCCTGCCACTGATTCAGTTTTTTTTTTTAAAAGACTATTTCTTTGAGAGAGAGAGAGCACAAGCAAGAGAGGCAGAAGCAGGAGGGAGCAGGGATCCCGCTCCCTGCTGAGCAGGGAGCCCGATGTGGGGCTTGATCCTAAGACCCCAGGATCATGACCTGAGCCAAAGGCATACGCTTCACTGACTGAGCCCCCCAGGTGTCCCTGATTCAGTCATTTCTTTATCCAGCAAGTATTTCCTGCATGCCCACCATGAGCCAGCCCTTATGCTAAGTGTAAAGAATGCATTAGTGAGCAAAACATAAAAATCCCTGTTCTGGGGCAGCTGGGTGGCTCAGTCAGTGAAGTGTCTAACTTCAGCACAGGTCATGATCTCAGGGTCCTGGGATGGAGCCCTGGGCTGGGCTTCCTGCTCAGCAGGGAGCCTGCTTCTTCCTCTCCCTCTGCCTGCAGCTCCCCTAGCTTGTGCTGTCTCTCTTTCCAATAATGATAAAATCTTAGGATGTCTGGGTGGCTCAGCAGATTAGCGTCTGCCTTTGGCTCAGGCCGTGATACTGGTCTGGGGATCGAGTCCCACATTGGGCTCCCTGTGAGGAGCCTGCTTCTCCTCTGTCTATGTCTCCGCTTCTCTCTGTGTCTCTCAGGGATAAATAAAAAATAAAATATTTTAAATTAAAAAAAAAAATCCTTAAAAAAAAATTCCCTGTTCCCGGAGCTTCCAGTCAATAGACAACAAATAAACAAGGGAACACACAGAGAAGTGTTGACTTTGGGAAATCAAGAAGGGAAGGGAGGTGGAGCAGGTGAGAAGGACCCAAAGTGAAGGGAGGACAGTCCTCTCTCTGCAGGAGGTATGCACAGATGTGGGCTCAGGTAGATACAGGACCAGGACAAGGGAGTGAGTGTGGGAAGTGGGAGGAGCAATGAGATGTCACACCCAGTTACATCAGAAAGGGGAGTTGGGGGCAGCCCAGTGGCTCAGCGGTTTAGCACCACCTTCAGCTCAGGGCCTGATCCTGGAGACCTAGGGTCGAGTCCCACGTTGGGCTCCCTGCATGGAGCCTGCTTCTCCCTCTGCCTGTGTTTCTGCCTCTCTCATGAATAAATAAATAAAGTCTTTAAAAGAAAGAAAGGAAAGAAAGGAAGAAAAGAAAGAGAAAGAAAGAAAGAAAGAAAGAAAGAAAGAAAGAAAGAAAGAAAGAGAAAGAAAGAAAGAAAGAAAGAAAGAAAGAAAGAAAGAAAGAAAGAAAGAAAGAAAGAGGAGTGGGATCTGAGTACAGAAACACAGGAGAATTCCAGAAGGTGGGAGCCCAGGGACCCCACGGCCCAAGTCCACTGTGAGGCAGCCCTCAGGTGCCGGAAATACACAGGCAAATGAATGGGTTCAGCCAGGGTGGGCTGCTCCTAGGATGCATCCATGTGCCCTTGATACTCTTTTTTTTTTTTTTTTTTAAGATTTTATTTATTTATTCATGAGAGACACAGAGAGGCAGAGACACAGACAGAGGCTGGCTCAGGTCAAGACCCAGGGATCATGAACTGAGCCAAAGCCAGACACTCAACCACTCAGCCACCCAGGTGCCCCAATACTCCTCTTTTCAAGAGGTGCCCCTAGTTCTCCTCTCTGTGAGTGTAAACTGGTCTCAGTAATTTGTGTCTAAAGAGCAGATTAAAACAAAAGCAATGGTGTGACTTGTGAGACTTGGTCACAAACAGCACTTTAGCTTCCTGCTGGCTCTCTGACTCTGGGGGCAGCCAGATGCCATGGCAGGAAGACTGGAGCAGCCCTCTGGACAGGACCACATGGTATGGGGTGGAGGCCCTGTAGCCCACAGCCATGTGAATGAGTCCCCAGGGAGGGGGACCTGAAAGCCTCTGGCCCCTACCGAGCCTTCAGATACAGTAGCTCTGGTTGACATCTTAACTGCAAACCTCATGAAAAATGGTGAGTCAGAACTTCCTAGCTCTGTTGCTCCTAAATTTCCTTTTTTTTTTTTTTTTAAAGATTTTATTTATTTATTCATGATAGTCACACAGAGGGAGACAGAGAGGCAGAGACACAGGCAGAGGGAGAAGCAGGCTCCATGCAGGGAGCCTGACGTGGGATTCGATCCCAGGTCTCCAGGATCGCGCCCCAGGCCAAAGGCAGGCGCCAAACCGCTGCGCCACCCAGGGATCCCCGCTCCTAAATTTCCTAACCCATGGAACAGTGAAGTGGTAAGTTGTTTTTTTTATTTAAACCAAAGTTCTGGGGTAATTTTTATACAGCAACAGATAACTAATATAGCAGGTATCTTTGATTGTGACGAGCAATCGGAGGACAGGCTCCCACCCAGTTATGCAAGAACCCGGGCTCCCTCTATCTTGCGACTTGGCCATCCCCTGGAGCCCTTGGAGCTCCCTGGAGATCTGCATTGGGCTGGAAGTCACAGATAAAGAAAGTGAGAGAGATTGTTAGGGAGGTTTTCAAAGGTCATGCTTGCTAATGAATAATAAAAAAAAAAAAAAAGAAAAATGGGATGAGGAAGTGACATTTAGGATGGAACCAGAAGATGATTAGAGCATAGGGCGGGAGGACAGGAAAAAGAAACAGCATCAGTAGGAAGACTCCCCTGGCCTGAAAGTGCAGATGTATTTTAGGAAACAATGAGACTCCCTGAGTGATGAGCTCGAGGAGTGAGGCTGAGAATGGCTGAACATGAGTCTGTAGAGGTGAGTGGAGACTGAGCACATCCGGCCTTGTAAACAGCCAGCTTTATACCAGAGTCAGTGGGAAGATGCTGCAGAGTTTAAGCTGGAGATGGAAGAGCAGATTGGCACTGGGAAATATCGTCATGGCTACCATAGAGGGAGGAGGGAGGGGCTCCAGCGGGAGCAGGAAGAGTGGTCAGGAAGCTGATGCAGCACTCAGAGATAGAAACAGCCTGCTCTGGTTTGTGCAGGGTGGACAGACACCCTGAAGGGATAGAGGGGGCCAGGATGCAGTATTTGAGTGAATGTGGGGGAAGCTAAGTAGCCCCAGGCTTCTGTATGAAAGAATTATTCTCTATGGGGAATAATGGGAGACTGCAGGTTTAGAGGCAGCCTGATGAGTTCACCTTTTAAAATTATGAACTGAAAAAATAAAAAAATAAAAATAAAAAAATAAAATTATGAACTGTTGGATATGTACAAAATAATTGATGTCAAATATACACAAGCAATGGAGTGAAATAATAAATTAGACACCTAGCTTGAAAAACAGAACATTAGCAACATTGCCGTTTCCCCCATTTCTTCCTCCCAACACATCTCCCTGACCCCCACAACTCTAATTTATAATATTTTAAAACTCATTACCTTGCTTTCATTTCTCTCATAAACATGAGTGACTATTTTATTATAAATACACTTACCAAAATGTTCCAGTTAAGAATTGCAAGGGTTTGCTTTTTCAGTATAAAACAGACTGCATGCCCAATAAACCTCCGAATATCTAGATCCTATTTAACATTTGGATCAAACTTTCTTTTTTTTTTTTTTGGATCAAACTTTCTGCCCAGACATTGACTCTCCTGTTGCTCTTGGCCACACATCCCCTATTGATGCAGTGGGCCCTATGGGGTACACTTCACTGGGCCCAGCAAGATGCACTTTTTTTTTTTTTTAATTTTTTTTAATTTTTATTTATTTATGATAGTCATACACAGAGAGAGAGAGAGGCAGAGACACAGGCAGAGGGAGAAGCAGGCTCCATGCACCGGGAGCCTGATGTGGGATTCGATCCTGGGTCTCCAGGATCGCGCCCTGGGCCAAAGGCAGGCGCCAAACCGCTGCGCCACCCAGGGATCCCCAGCAAGATGCACTTTATGCATTCATTGAGATGGTGCAAATTTTCTCCTCTCATCTACTAAAGGGGTAAGTTGCATTCATTAAATTTCTCATCTCTAACCTGGCTGATTGAGTGATTGATTTTAAGTAGGCTCTGTGAGCAGCTCGGAGCCTAACACAGGGCCTGAACTCAAGAGACCTTGAGATCAAGAACTGAGCTGAGATCAAGAGTCAGATGCTTAACCAACTGAGCCTCCCAGGTGGCCCTAACCTGGCCTTTTTAGAATAAATACAATTTAGGCACAGTGTGTTATCTTTTCTGTATAACTTTAAAAAATATTTTATTTATTTATTCATGAGAGACACAGAGAGAGAGGCAGAGACATAGGCAGAGGGAGAAACAGGGTTCCTGTGGGGAGCCCAATGCAGGGCTTGATCCCAGGACCCCGGGATCAGGACCTGAGTCAAAGGCATATGCTCAACTGTTGAGCCACCCAGGTGCCCCTTTTCGATATACTTCTAGATTCAGTAATTATTATTACTAATAATTAATTTGCTTAGGGTTTTTACATGTATGTTTCCAAATTGCATATCACTGGTATATTATTTATTGTTTTTTTTTTTAAAGATTTATTTATTTATTCATGAGAGAGAGAGAGAGAAGCAGAGACAGGAGGAGGGAGAAGCAGGCTCCATGCCGGGAGCCTGACACTGGACTCGATCCGGGACTCCAGAATCGCGCCCCGGGCCAAAGGCAGGCGCTAAACCGCTGAGCCATCCAGGGATCCCTTACTTATTGTTATGTAACAATTATGCTAAAAGTTAGTAGCTTAAAACAACAAACACTTATTGTTTCATAGTTTCTATGGGTCAGGAATTTGGGAGCTGCTTTTAGGTGGGTAGTTTTGTTTTGTTTTGTTTTGAAGATTGTATATATTTATTCATGAGAAACAGAGAGAGGGAGGCAGAGACATAGGCAGAGGGATAAACAGGCTCCCTGTGGGAAGCCAGATGCAGGCCTCCATCCTGGGACCCTGGGATCATGCTCTGAGTCAAAGGCAAATGTTCAACCGCTGAGCCACCCAGGTGTCCCAGGTGGGTAGTTCTTGCTCAGGGTCTCTGATGACTTTTCACTCATGATGTCAGCCAGGACTGTGGTTATATAATGTCTTGACTAGGACTGGGGATCTGTTTTCAAGATAGCCTATTTACATAAATACTGGAGGCTTCAGTTCGTTGCCTTGTGGGTCTCTCCATGGTGTTGCTTGAATGGCCTAATGACATGTCAGCTGGCTTCACCCAAAGAAAGTAAGGCTGATGTTGCAAAGTCCTCCTGACCTAGCTCCAGAAATCACCCTGTGTCATTTCCACAATATCCTATTGATACCCATGGGTCAGCCCTCTTCCATGACAGCAGCATCACTCAGAGGCCATTTTGGAGGCTGGCTACCATACTTGTCATGTCTCCTTGGTCTTCAATCTGGGACAATTTCTCAGATTAATTTTTCTTCCATGAACCTGACATTTTTTTTTAGAGTTGTAACTAACCAGTTGTTTTCTAGGATATCCCTCAGTTTGGATATTTTGATGTTTTGTAATGATTCCTTTGAGGCTATTCTTTGGGTAAGAATACTACAGAAGTGAAGTGCTCTTCTAAGTGCTTCATATTAGATGGTACATGATGTTGGTATGTCTTATAAATGGTCATGTTGGGACACCTGGGTGGCTTAGTGGTTGGGTGTCTGTCTTTGGCTCAGGGTGTGATCCTGGTCCGGGGATCGAATCCTGTATCAGCCTCTCTGTAAGGAGCCTGCTTCTCCCTCTGCCTATGTCTCCACCTCTCTCTTATGGATAAGTAAAACAAAAATCTTAAAAATAAATAAATGGTCATGTAAACTTCGATCACTTGGGTAAGGTAGTGTGTTCTAGGTTTCTCCACTGTGAGGTTACACTTTTTCTCTTTGTAATTAGTAAACATTCGTGAAGAGAGACTTTGAATTTATGCAGATATCTTGTTTCTCATCATACTTTTACTTACTAATTTTTTTAGATATGATTTTTCTTTTTAAATATTTTATTTTTTTAAGTAACGTCTTTTTTTTATCATGATTCTTTTTTTTTTTTTTTTAGGATTTTATTTATTTATTCGTGAAAGACACAGAGAGAGAGAGGCAGAGACACAGGCGGAAGGAGAAGCAGGCTCCATGCAGGGAGCCCGATGTGGGACTGGAGCCCGACGTGGAACTGGAGTCCGACGTGGAACTCGATCCCGGGTCTCCAGGATCAGGCCTTGGGCCGAAGACAGCACTAAACTGCTAAGCCACTGGGGTGCCCTTTTTTAAAGTAATATCTATACCCAACATGGCTCAAACTCACAACCCCGAGATCAAGAGTCACATGCTCTACTGACTGAGTCAGCCAGGCTCCTCTTACTTATTAATTTTAACATCTTTTTTTTTTTTTTAAATGTCTTTATTTTTTTTTAATTTTTTTTTATTATTATTTTTTTAATTTTTATTTATTTATGATAGTCACAGAGAGAGAGAGAGAGAGGCAGAGACACAGGCAGAGGGAGAAGCAGGCTCCATGCACCGGGAGCCTGACGTGGGATTCGACCCCGGGTCTGAGGGGATCGCGCCCTGGGCCAAAGGCAGGCGCTAAACTGCTGCGCCACCCAGGGATCCCATTAATTTTAACATCTATCAATGAGTCATGCCTGCAACAATTATTACTGTGCAATTTGCTTAATGATGATTTTCTATTTCTATCATTCCTTCTATATTTACTTATTAGAATCCTACAGTAAGGAAGAGATGTCTCTTCTCCCCCATTTACTTATTTATATTAGAATAGACTCATGAACCTTTATTTTATTTATAGGTAATTATTAGTATCTGTCGTATATTTTTTTTGTGTCAACTTGACTAGATCAAGGAATGCTGATATTTGGTTAAGTGATATTTTGGGGTGTATCTGTGGGGGTGTTCCTGGATGAAACAGACATTTCATCAATCAGTGGACTTTGAAGTGGTTAGCTGTCCCAAATGTGAGTGGGCATCATCCAATCCATTGGGGGTCTGAAGAGAACAAAAAGTTGTAGGGGAGGGGGAAGAATTTGCCCCTTCCTGCCTGATTGCTTGAAGCGGACATCAATCTTCTGCTCTTAGTGCTTCTGGTTCTCAGGTTTTCAGACTCTGATGGAATTATACCATGGCTCTCCTGGATCTCCAGCATGCACATGGCAGACTGTGGGACTTTATGGTCTCCATAATTGCATAAGCCAATTCTTGTTAATAAATCTCTTCACATATATATCCTGGTGATTCTGTTTCTTTCTTTTTTTTAAAGGTTTTATTTATTTATTTGTTTGTTTGTTTATTTAAGAGAGAGCACCAGTGGGTGGAGGGACAGAGGGAGAAGTGGACTCCCTGCTGAGCAGGAAGCCCAAGGTGAGGCTTAGTCCCAGGACCTTGGAATCATTACCTGAGCCGAAGGCATACGCTAAACCAACTGAACCACCCAGGTGCTCATTGGTTCTATTTCTTTGGAGAACTCTGACTAATACACTATCACTATTCATTGAATTACTCAAATTGTCCCAGATTTGGCCCTTGGAAGCTCCTTCATGTTGACTCTTGTTTTTCTGAAATGCCCCCATCATTTTTTGAGCACTCCATTACTTTCTGTCACTGCATGATGTTCTAGACTCATCTTGTTTCATCTCTGCCCTAGCCTGGAAATGAACCATATCTCCGAAGAGCCGTGATTACTTTTATTGGAGCATGGAATTTAAGAACCAAGATCTGGGTATTGGCTGTGTTCATTGTTGCTGGGATGTCTTTGTCTCTAGGCCCTCTCAAGGTGTACAGTAGGATCTATCCCTCTGTGTGTATATATGTGTGCATGTGTTATATGTGTCACGTCATATATGTGTTTAACATATAGGCAGATGATAAGTTTATACTAATGCTTTTGATTCCAATCCAACACTACCCTCTTCCTTATCTGTAACTCTTTATTTCAACAGTGAGAAATCTGGTTCTCATAATCCATCGTGTATTACTTACATGCTTACTACAAGTATATACTCAGATAGTTTCAGAATTTCTAACCAATAACCCTCTGAAAAACAAATACTGTAATTTGAGTGCAATACCTGTGTTGTTCAGTACCTGTCTTTTGCCTTAAAGTATGTAGTCAAAATACTGGCATCCAAAGTGACCTAGGTGAGTTTTTATCTTCCCTACTCCCTTTAGTGTGGTTATGTTACTCATTTTTAATGCAGTGAAGTTCACGTCTCACTGCTTATTTTCTTTTTGGGGTACCCCCCACATATTCAAGTTGACTTTTATTTATTTATTTATTGTTTGGTGGGTAGGTAAAACATTAATATGAGCCTAAGAGTCAGCACTACAGAAAAAACTATACGCAGAGAAGTGTCACTCTTCCCTAACCCCTTCTAGGCCAGTTCCATTCTTGGGTTCTTTCTCACCTATTCCCACCTACTCCATAAAGATAATAAATGTCATTAGTTCTGGTTTATCCTTCTTGTGTTTCTTTTTGCACAATGAATAGATATAGGTATATCTTCTTACAGTCTCTTCCTTCTTACATAAACGATAGCATCCTATATGCTGCTGGAAATTACTCCCTTGTAGTTCATAGAGATTTTCCTCCTTTTTTTTTATTTACTTATTTATTTGGGGGAGAGAGAGAGTGAGCAAGTGGGGAGAGGCGGGATAGGGGAAGAGGGAAAGAGAGAATCTCAAACAGACTGCATGTTGGGAGCAGAGCCCAATGCGGGATTTGATCTCATGAGCCTGAGATCATGACCTGAGCTGAAATAAAGAGTTGGTCACTCAACCAGCTGAGCCACCCAGGCGCCCCCTTCTTTTCCCCTTTAACAGCTGCATAGTACTCTATTGTCTGGATGTACTAAATCCCTTCATCCATCTCCCATGTATGATGCAGTATGTAGAGCTTGTTTCAGTTATTTGCAATGACAAACAATGCTTCAATAAATAATCTTGTGAGTATATATTTTCATATCATTGGAGGTGTATCATCAGGGGAAATTCCTAGAAGTGGCATCGCTGGGTCACAAAGTAAGTACATATGTAGCTTTGTTAGATATTGACAAATTTTCCTACAGAAAGTTTATACTGGGATGCCTGGGTGGCGCAACGGTTGAGCCTCTGCCTTTGGCCCAGGGTGTGATCCCAGAGTCTGCGGATCAAGTCTTACATCAGGCTCCCTGCATGGAGCCTGCTTCTCCCTCTGCCTGTGTCTCTGCCTCTCTGTGTGTCTCTCATGAATAAATAAATAAAATCTTAAAAAAAAAAAAAAGAAGAAAGTTTATACCAGTTCCTGTTTCAATTGGCAACATGAGGTCTGTTTCACCACAGCCTCACCAACAAAATATGTCATTGCACTGTTTACTTTTACCAATCTGATAGGTGTTTTGGTGTTGATTTAATTTATTTAGGTTTAAACATTTTTTCGTATGTTTGAAAACGATTTTTATGTCTTTTATTCTATGAATTTTCTGTTCAGATCTTTTCCCCATTTTTAAAAATCTAGGTTTTGGTCTTTTGTCTCTCAATTGTAATAGTTCTTTCTATATTAAGGATACAGGTTGAAAATTTTTCTGATTTGTCAGTTGTCTTAGTTTAGAAGCTGTGGGGAGCTTTTGTTTTCTATTTTATACACAATTTTTCTATTGCTGGAATGTTTTATGAGGATCAAGTATTAACATGTGATAATTTCAACAAGTAAATGGTTCATCTTCTAAAGGCTTTAAAATAAAGGACATTTATTATTTCATATAACAAGAAGTTTGAGTAGGTGGTGAATTCTTCTAGTAATTAAGTGATTCAATGATGTCATCAGAGGTCTAGCATTTTCTTATCTTTCTTCTCAGACGTTTTCAGTGTGTTGATTTTTGTCTCCTTACCTGTCCTTTCAGGGTCCTAAAATGACTGTCACAGCTTGTTTATGGTGTTTGTGCCATGCAAAAAAAAATCTTTTCTTCATGTGAGGTAGTCAAATTTATTAATCTTCTCTTTTACTGTCTCTGGAACTTTTAAAAAATTTATTCATGAGAGATGCAGAGAGAGAGAGAGAGAGAGAGAGAGAGGCAGAGACATGGGCAGAGGGAGAAACAGGATTCCTGTGGGGAGCCCGATGCAGGACTCGATCCCAGGACCCCAGAACCATGACCTGAGCCGAAGGCAGATGCTCAACCACTGAGCCAGCCAGATGCCCCGTCTCAGGATTTTTGAATCAGAGTTGGAAAGACCTTTTCTACATAGGTTAATGAGGAATTCACTCAAATTTTCCTCCAGTGCTTCTATGGTTTTATATTTTACATTTAGATTCTTGTCCACCTGAAGTGTATAGGTCTATTTTTTTTTCTTGATCCTAATGGTTACTGGGTTGTCCCACACCATATATTATAAAGGTCACCTATTCCCTAGTGGAATTGAGATGCCTCCTGCCCTATACCAAGTTTCCACTGTACTTGGGTTAGGTTTTCTCTTCTATTCTGCTGGTTTGTCTATTCTTGTAACACTACCATGCTGTGTTAATTACAGAAGCTTTATACTTGTTTTAATGTCTGCTAGGACTGGTCCTCTGTCTAGCTATCTGTTGTGTTATCTCCCATATTCTAGCTTTTGTGGGCAACAGGAATCTGGGAGCAACCTAGTTGAGGACTCTGGCTCTCCGTCTCTCATGAGCTAATCTAGCTGTAGGCAAGGCTGCAGTCAACTCAAGACTCCACAGAGGCCGAGGCCCAAAGAGTCACCTTCTAAGCTCACTCACATGGTTGTGGGCAGGCCTCAGCTCCTCCCTGGCTGGAGACGTCAGTTCCTTGCCGCATGGCCTCTCTGTGGGACTGCTCATAGCATGGTTTTCCTCAGAATAACTGATCCAAGAGAGGGAAGGTGAGGAAGGCCCAAGATGGAAACCTCAGTTTTTATAACCTAGGAGCTGGGAATGAGAAGACAAGCCACAGGCTGGTATTGGCCCAAATAATATCAGTTTCTCCAGGCAGAACTATGGAGCTCTTCGTCCTTATGGCCTGTCTTTCCACCTGGGCAGAACTTCTGCCTCACCCTGTGGGAACTAGGGGGAAAGCAGCCCATTATCATTGAGTGACGTCTCTGCCCTATAACCTGGTGGGGGGGCGGGGGATAGTAGCCCATGGTCTTCTTGATTTTCCCTCCTGGCATGGAATATCTGTCCTGGGAGAGAGCTGGGGTTCCAGTCATGGGGTTCCAGTAATTTAGGCCTGTCATGCCCGGCCTAGAGCTTCTTCCCTACAAGTGCGGGTTGTGTGTGGGGAAAAGATGCCTGTTTCTTTTTTTGCTGCACCTTTCTGGAATAGAGAGAGCTTCCTTGACAGGGGGATGACAAACATTAATGGCTTGCCCCTCCTGGAGTGAGACGTTAGCTCTATACTGAGAAATGGGGAATAGAGTGAGAGAAAGAGGCCCTTGTTTTCTTGGCTGCACAGCCTGTCTTCCAGAAGACAGGAGGGGGACGAGGGAGATCCCTGGATGGCTCAGTGGTTTGGCACCTGCCTTTGGCCCAGGGCGTGATCCTGGAGTCCCGGAATTGAGTCCCGCGTTGGGCTCCCTGCATGGAGCCTGCTTCTCCCTCTGCCTGTGTCTCTGCCTCTCTCTATCTATCATAAATAAATAAATAAATAAATCTTAAAAAAAAAAAAAAGAAGGGGGACGAGGTGGGAAGAGAAAGGAGTGGGCTGTGGCTCAAATGCTACAAGCTCTCACTGTTCTTACTAAGATTTCCTTGAATGAATTCTACATTCGCTGGATATGCCTGTAGGATAATTTCCAGACATTAAATAGTTGGGTTTTCAAAACTATTTTTTTCCCAGTGAAATGGTTGTTTCACTGGGAAGTCTACTGAGCTCCTCACTCTGACATTTTGGAAATCAACCTTAAGATTTATTTATTTATTTATTTATTTTTTTTATTTATTTATGATAGTCACAGAGAGAGAGAGAGAGAGGCAGAGGCATAGGCAGAGGGAGAAGCAGGCTCCATGCACCGGGAGCCTGACGTGGGATTCGATCCTGGATCTCCAGGATCGCGCCCTGGGCCAAAGGCAGGCGCCAAACCGCTGCGCCACCCAGGGATCCCTCAACCTTAAGATTTAAAAATATTTCTTGGTCTATGGTTTTCCTCTTGTCATTTCTTATTTGTTATACTTGTTTTCTCTCCCCCTTTTCTTAAATAAGTGAGCTGATACTTTTTGTTTGTTAATTTTTACGAAAATCCAAGTCTAATTTTTATTCTCTAGTCTATTCATTTTTTTAAATTGTTTTCCCATTTGTGCTTTTTTTTTAAGATTTTATTTATTTATTTATTTTTTATCTTTTTTTTTTAATTTATTTTTTATTGGTGTTCAATTTACTAACATACAGAATAACCCCCAGTGCCATCACCCATTCACTCCCACTCCCCGCCCTCCTCCCCTTCTACCATTTTATTTATTTATGAGAGACACAGAGAGAGAGAGAGGCAGAGACACAGGCAGAGGGAGAAGCAGGCTCCCCACTGGGAGCCTGATGTGGGGCTGGATCCCAGGTCTCCAGGATCAGGCCCTGGGCTGAAGGCGGCGCTAAACCGTAGAGGCACCCAGGCTGCCCCCATTTGTGCTTTGTTTGGGTTTACTTTGTGTCTCTTTCTCTAGTTTTGAGCTGGGAATTATATTCATTTCTTTCCATTCTTTCATTTTAATGATACTTTTCTTTGGATTCATGGTTGTTTTTTCAGTAGGAGACTTCTTCAGTTGATGTGTTTTATTTTCTGATTTTTGGTAGGGCGGATATGTATGTATGTACATATTTTTGTAGTTAGTAGGCTCCACGCAAAACGTGGGACTTGAATTCATGACCCTGAGATATACAGTTGCATGATCTACCAACTGAGTCAGGCAAGGAGCCCCCCAAACCTTTTGGTTTTAATAATAGCTCCATACAGATCTGCTAATAATCTTTTTTCATTTTTGTGGTATTGGGTGTTTTACAAGATTTCTAGTTCAATAGCACACTTATACCAATAGAGCAAAGTCCACAGTTTAGTGGATTTTCATTTGTTTGTTTGGTGGGGGAAGGGTTGGAGGCTTCCAATTTGTTTCTTTCTTTTTTGTGTTGTAAGATCCTAAATTTTCTTCTTCTGTTTTTTGCCCCCTCCACTACTCAATTGCTCAAGGACACCTCTTGCTAATTTTGGCCTTTTTTCTTCTTCCAGAACCTATGTGTTTTATTTTATATTTTATTTTATTTAAGTAAGCTCTGTGCTCAAGAAGGGGCTTGAATTCATGACCTGAGGATCAAGAGTCACATGTTCCAGGGACTGAGCTAGCCAGGCACCCCAGAACCTATGCATTCTAAAGACTGATGCCTCATATCCTACTCACAAGGAACTTACCTTGCCTGTGGTGCAAGCTCTGAACTCCTCAGACATTCTCCTAGTATTTTCAGGTTATGGAAGGTCTTTCCCACGGAGGTTCTAAATCCACTTTGAGCCCAGCTGCCAGCCCCCGCCCCCTCCTGTTTTTCTGGGCACAAAGCCTGCTAGTGGGCGGGGTGAGTTGGTGTGCTTTGTTTTTATTTAGTTATTTTGAAGATTGGACACTCTACTTTTAAGTTACATTGAGGCTGTGGTTTCAGCAGTGTCAGTCCCACTCTTCTTATTCTGATTTGTTTTGAGAGGAAACATTGAGAAATGGGGTCCCAGGCAGCTGCTCTGGTCCTCAGCTAACGGAGAGACTCCCGGCTCTTGTTTTGTAACTTTCTAACTCAGGGTTTTGTTCATTAGCTTTAAAAAAATTTTTTTTAAGGCTTATTTATTGGGGCACCTGGGTGGCTCAGTTGGTTACGCAGCTCACCTTTGATTTCGGCTCAGGTCTTGATCTTCAGGGTCCTGGGTTGGATGCCGGAATGGGTGGGGGATGGACTCCAGGGCAGCACAGACTGGGCTTAAGATTCTCCCTCTCCCTCTGCCTCTCCCCTCACATGCTCTCTCTCAAATAAATAAAGCAAATAGATACGGTTGCTTAACCAACTGATCCACCCAGGCACCCCTCATTAGGTTTTACCCTTTCTTAGTTCCTAATATTTGCATTCGAGGTCATAAATTTCTGTCTCAGAATTATTACTTGTTCTCTAATTTGGATAGATGATATTTTGACCATGACTTGCAATCTAAAACAACACAAATCTATTTATTTTCTAACTTTTGTTGTGTTTTCTTTTTCCTTAGCCCAGAAATTTCATCAAATATTTCTTAGTTTCCAAATACATACTCCCTCCCCCTTTCTATTTATCTGTTTGTTGGTGATGTTTAACTTAATTGCATTGCGGTAAAAAAAATACAATTATTTTAATATTCTGAAATTAGTTGAGTTGCATTATGGTTGAGAATTTAATCCATTTATTGGAAAATGTTCTGTGCACGTTTTTCTGCATTTAGGTCCAATGCTCTGTATTTATCCACTAGGTCAAGTTCATTAACCACATTCTTCACGTCTTTTATACCTTTGGCAATTTTTTTCCTGCATGTGCCATCAGATCTACAACTGTGATTTGTCTGTTTTTCCTTGTGGTTCTATCCATATATGTAGTATCCATTGACATATTTTTATTGCTTTATTGCTATTTATTTTTCCTTGTGGTTCTACCTACCTATGTATATGTATATATTTACATATCTTTATTGCTTATGGACTTTTTTTGTTCAAAGATTTTTTCAAGGGCAGCCCGGTGGCTCAGCGGTTTAGCGCCACCTTCAGCCTGGGATCCTGGAGACCTGGGATCAAGTCCCACATCCGGCTCCCTGCATGGAGCCTGCTTCTCCCTCTGCCTGTGTCTCTGCCTCTCTCTCTCTCTCTCTCTCTCTCGAATAAATAAATAAAATCTTAAAAAAAATAAATAAAATCTTTTAAAAAAAGATTTTTTCTAAATATTTTTATTTATTTATTTGAGACAGAGAGAATGAGCCAGTGAGACGAGGGGTAGAGGGAGAGGAAGAAGCAGTCTCCCCACTGAGCAGGGAGCCTGACACGGGGCTTGATCCCAGGACCCCAGGACCATGACCTGAGCCCAAGGTAGATGCTTCACCAACTGAGCCCCAGACACCCCATGGACTTTATTTTTAATAATAAATACATTTTAAATTGCTATATATTTTAAAAATCATTACGTAAGACCCTGTCTAGTAATGCTTTTAACATGGATTTTTTTTTCTGATACTAATATAGCTATTTCAGCTTTCTTTTAGCATTTGCCTTATTTTTTCTCTATCCTTGCCTTGTACTTCCAAATTTTTTATATCCTTTTTTTTTTGAGAGAGAGAGAGACAGCACAGGACCAATGGGGGAAGGGGCAGAGGGGCTTGATTTCATGGCCCTGAGATCATGACCTGAACCAAAAAGAAATCAAGAGTCGGCAGCCCAACTGACTAAGGCACCCAGGCACCCCTATATCCTTCTGTTTTATGTGTATCTTTTATAAATAGCATGCAGTGCTAATATATGGTTTTATAAATAGTAGATTCGTTAGCATAGCATAAATTATGCTGTGATAAATGTAGTGGGCAGAATAATGACTTCTCAAAGATGTCCACATCCCAATTCCTGGAGACTGTGAACTTCACATGGCAAAGGGTACTTTGCAGATATGATTAAGTCTAGGATCTTGAGATGGAGAGATTACTCTGGATCATCCAGGTGGGCCCAATGTAATCATAAGGGTCCTTACAAGTAGAAGTGGGGTCAGAGTTAGAGATTTAAATACACTGTGCTGTTATCTGTGAAGATAGAAGGGGGAGGCCATAAATCAAGGAATGCAGGCTGCTTCCACACGGGATGCAACCTTACTGTCACCTTGACTTTAGCAGAGTGACTTCTGACCTCCAGAACTGTAAGATAATAAATTTGTATTGTTTAAAGCCACTACATTTGTGGCAACTTGTCACAGCAGCAAATAGAGATCCAATACAATAATAAGCAACTCCAAAATCTCAGTGGCTTTCAAAAACAAAAGTTTATCTCTTGCTCACATTATTTGCCATTTACAGGTTAGCTCTGGATCTGTTTCCTGTCTCCTTTATTCCAGACTCCAGGCTAGGGAGGGCACCCGGTGCAGATGGAAAAGAAAGAGCAAGAGCCCTCCTTGGGGCTCTTACAGCTTCTGCTTAGATGTGGCATATAAAGCATTTATGCTCAGATTCCATTAACTGAAGCAAGCCACCCAGGAAAGTATAAAATGGGGTAGGGAGTAGAGTTGTCCCAGAGGAAAGACACCTGTCTTTTTGGGGAGGGACTAGCATGTATAAAGGCCCTGGGGCAAGGAGTGGAGGACGTAGTTGACAGAAGAACAGAAAGAAGCTGGTCTGGCTGGAGAATGGCCCAAGGGCAGGGCCAGGGGTGTGGTTGGAGATTGGAGCAAGACCGGATGGTGTAGGGCCTGGTGAACCATCCATTAATCCAGTAAATGTGAGCAGAGTGCTTACACAGTAGGCTCTGAGTCATGGCTGGAAATCTGGGGACAGACAAGTTTCCCGATCTGAAGGTATTGACCTAGTGGGCAGTAACAAGGAAGAGAGAGGATTGCGGGACAATGGGATCAGTGATCACAAAGGTACCACAGTTAAGGGAAAGTTTGTATTTTATTAAAAGAACTATTTTTATTTTTAATTTTTTTTAAGATTTTATTTATTTGTTCATAAGAGACACGTAGAGAGGCAGAGACACAGGCAGAGGGAGAAGCAGGCTCCCTGTGGGGAGCCTGATGTGGGACTCGATCCCAGGACACCAGGATCATAACCTGAGCTGAACTGAGCCACCCAGGTGCCCCAAAAGGACTATTTAATAAAGATCACTGCAGCTCTAGAGAGGGCCAAGAGCACAGAAAGGCAGAGACCATTCAGCAGACCACTGGTGGAGTCAGGCAGGAGGGATGGCCAGGGAGGCAGTGGGGGAGAGGGGAGCATGAACTAGGGAGAGATTTTTAAGCTAGAGTCCCCAAGATTTAGTGATGAATTGGATATTGGGGGTGTGAAAGAAAGTAAAAATACTTCCAAATTCTTCCCCAAGAGAACAGGGTCCAGCAAGGGGAATGAAGAAGGAGGATGATGAATCTTATCCCAAAGCAAACCTACTCTGTGCTTCCTATTTACATAAAGTTAAAAACAGGCAAAACTAACCTATGAGGATAGAATCCAGAATAGTGATTAGCCTGTGGGGGGAGGTGGTGGTGGTGGGGGGATTAGAGACTGGGCAGGGCACGTGGGGCCCCTGACCACACAGGTGTGTTCTGAAAATTCATCACATCACTCATTTCTGTTCTCTGTACTTCTCTATGTGGCTGCTGCGCTGCAATAACAAATTTACTTAAAAACAATGATTCCTACTTTTCTGTCATTGCTATGTTAATTTAGAGCAACTACTGGTAAGTAGATGGGGAACCGGAGGAAGGAACAGATTGGGGGTGGGGGGCAGATAATGCGCTGCCTCCTACACAGCCAACCAGGGCAGCTTTCAGCCGCCAGCTTCTGGCTTCTTCTAGAGCGGTCGGCCTTTGGCTGCCTCTCTCCTCTCTGGCTTTTGTCTCTCTCTGGGGCATCTTGAAGCCCTTGAATGGGAGAATCCTGACCTTTGAAATCCCCCAATCTATTAACAATAACTGATGATTGAACATCATCCAAATGGAAGACTCTGTGAAAGACAATGTTAACAGAGTGAAAAGATGAGCTATAGCTTGGGAGAAAATATTTACCAATCATACATCTGACAAAAGCTTGTATCTAGGCTATGTAAAGAACTCTCTAAACCTAACAGTAAGAAAACTAATGATCTAATTAACAAAGAGGCAACAGACTTTCTCCAGAGAAGACCCCCGGATGCAAAACGTATGCATGTCCTAGGGCTGCCAAGTAACAAAGTACCACGAACTGGAGGGCTTCAAAGAGAAAGCCTCTTTCTCTCTAGGTGCTGGAGGCTGGGAGTCCAAAATCAAGGTGTTAGTGCGGCCATGCTGCCTCTTTGAAGGGTGCAGGCAATCCCTGATGTTCCTTGGCTTGCAGCTACAACACTCCAATCTCCGCCTCTGATGTTACACGGCTATCTTCCCTCTGGGTGTCTTATTTATTTATTTATTTATTTATTTATTTATTTATTTATTTATTTATTTATTTATTTATTTATGAAAGAGTGCATGCATGTGAGCATGCGCACGATGCGGAGTGGGGAGAGAGAGAATCCCCAGCAGACTCCCCACTGAGTGGAAAGCAAGACATGGGGCTCAAACTCACAACCCTGAGATCATGACCTGAACTAAAGCCAAGAGTCAGATGTTTAACTGAGTGAGCCACCCAGGGGCACTGCGTGTTTGTCTTCACTGGGTATTCTCCTCTATGTGTCTGTCTCTGTGTCTCTTCCCTTCTAAGGACAACAGTCATATTGGACTAGGATTTACCCTAATCAAGTATGACCTCATCTTTACTTGATTACATCTGCAGAGATCCTATTTCCAAATGACCTCACATTCACAGGAAATGGTGGAGGGAGGGGTGACTAATATATCTTTTGCAGGAGTAGGGGGACAATAATAACACTCCACAACTGAAAATGAGCATGTGAAGACATGTTCAATATTGTTAGCCATTAGGGAAATGCAAATTAAAACCACACGACTAAGGAAACCAAAAAAATAAATATAGTTAGACACAGAAGTATATAACACATTACACAAAGAATTCCAGTAAAGATTGTTTAATTAAAATTTGTTGCTTAGAAATCCAATTATCGAATCCCTTTCACAAAGGGATTGCAGACACAGGCAGAGGGAGAAGGAGAAGGAAGAGCGAAGGAGAAGAAGGAAGCCCCTGCCCCTCCCAAAGCTGAAGCCAAAGCAAAGGCTTTGAAAGCTAAGAAAGCAGTGCTAAAAGACGTGAACAGTCACACAAAAAAAGATCCATACATCACCTACATTCCAACAACCCAAGACCCTGCATCTCCGGAGGCAGCCCAAATATCCTCGAAAGAGCGCCCCCAGGAGAAACAAGCTTGATCACTATGCCATCATCAAGTTCCCCCTGACTACTGAGTCAGCCGTGAAGAAAATAGAAGACAACAACACACTTGTGTTCATTGTGAATGTCAAGGCCAATAAGCACCAGATCAAACAGGCTGTGAAGAAGCTCTATGACATTGATGTGGCCAAGGTCAACACCTTAATCAGGCCTGATGGAGAGGAGAAAGCATATGTTCGACTGGCTCCTATCATGCTTTGGATGTGGCCAACAAAATTAGGATAATCTAAACGGAGTCTAGTCGGCTATAAATCTAAATGCAATATTTTCACCATAAAAAAACGAAATCCAATTATCAAAAGTTTATGTGTAGATGGTGTCAGAATAATTTTTAAAAATGGTAGAGAAGGTCTATATTCACTTGTAGGTAGAAATAGCTAGGAAGGGGTGAAAAAAAAGAAAATAAACCATAGGACTAAAATAAAGAATACTGACAATACTAAAATTGTCTCTGAAAAATAGCCACTCTGAAAAACAGTTTTCCAGTCTCTTATACATTTACCATCTGATTCCTCCTAGGTGTTTATCCTAGAGAAAAAAAATTATGTCCATGTAAAAACCTGTATACAAATGTTCGTAGTAGCTTTGTTAGAAATAGCTCATACTGGAGACAACCTATTCCATACCGTGGAATACTACGTGGTAATAAAAATATGTGGTGATAAAAAGGAAAGAACCATTGATACATGCAACAACCTGGATGGGTCTCAAGGGCATTATGTTGGGTGAAAAAGCCAGCCTCAGAAGGTAACATACAGTACAATTCCAATTATGTAATGTTCTTAATGTGATAAATTATAGAGACAGAGCACAGATGAATGGTTGCCAGAGGCGGGGGGTGGGGTGGGAAGGAGGGTGTGATTCTAAAGGAGTCATGAGGGAGTTGCTTTGGGTGATGGAATAGTTGTGTATCCTGCTTGAAATGGTAGATATGTCAATCCATGTGTATAATGACATTATAGAACTAGACACCAAAAAAAAAAAAAAAAAGTGAGTGCTTGTGAAAACTGATGAAATCATAGTGATGTTGTACCAATGTCAATTTCCTGGTTCTAACTGTTCTCTGATTATGTAAGATGTTACCATTGGGGGAAGCTGGGCGAAAGGGACACAAAAACTTTCCATACTTCCCTTTTTTCAGAGAGGCACCAGGAGTTGGGGAGAGACGGAGGGAAGAGAGAGAATCCTAAGCAGTCTCCATGCGGGGCTCAATCTCATGACTCTGAGATCATGACCCAGGTTGGAATGAAGAGTTGGATGCAAACCGACTGAGACACCCAGGCTCCATACTTTTTAAAGCGACATCTGTGAGAGTCTAAATTCTTTCAAAATAAAAAATGAAAAAGTTCTCTTAAATATAGTGTAGCAGCCCAAGGCTGGCATGGATGGAATGGGCCTGAAGCCCCCAACAGATTTTTTTGTACTCACTTACTGAGGGGGAAAGGTCCACAACACAGTTGGTCTGCAGGATTCATTCATTCATTTGTTCTGAATACCCTCTGTGTGTCAGGATCTGTCCAGAAACAGCAGTAGAGCAAATAGCCAGGCTCCCTGTCTTACGCTTCAACGTGGGGCCTGGGCCAGACAGCCAGGCTGAAAATGTGGCCCTTCACTCACTAGCTGCGTGGCTAACTGTGAGTCACTTAACCTCTCAGAGACCACCCAAACTCGGTGGTTTAGTTGTAGTTCTCCTTGGTAAAATGAAGCAACTAACTATCCACTTTGTAGGGTAGTCATGAACATGTGAGCTGATTCAATTACAGACTCTTTAGTGACACGTTTTGAGGGTTTGCTGTGGAGACCATGGGGGTCACACTTTCCTTTCTGGGGGAAGCCAAGAAAAAATACACAAAAGGAAACACATATACCCCTCCCCCCACACATACACATATACAAGCAGGGTGGCCTGATGAAGACCTAGTAGTCAGGGAAAGGCTCAGCAGCCTCAGGGAGCATGAGAGGTGCCCCAAAGAGAGCATGAAACCCAGAGAGACCGAGAGACCAAGAAACGACGAGATTCAGACATTCATAGAGACTCAGAAACCTAGAGATTCTAAGGCACCAAGAAATAGAAAGACGTCCAGAGGCCCAGAGTGACCAAGAGATTCAGAGATTCATATAGAGACCCAGAGACTGAGGGAGATACAAAGATTCAGGGAGACCCAGAGACTGAGAGAGATCCAGAGAGGAAAAGACAGCCTGAGAGAGCCAAAAAGACCTAGAGCACCAAAAAGACCCACAGACCCAGAGATGCCAAAAGACTAGAGATATAAGAGATTTTATATATGTCTAGAGGCTTGGAGACCTGGAGAGATCCAGAAACACCAAGAAACTCTGAGAAATACCCAGATACCCAGAAATGTGGGGAGATTGAGAAATAGAGAGAGATCAAGAGATTAAGGGACTCAGAAACCAACAGGGATGGGGAGGTGGGCACAGTGCAGGAGGGGCAGTCCCAGGGAATGAAAATTTACACTGGTAGCCAGAGTCAAAGCCCTGACACTGGGAGCAGACACAGCTGCTGGGTGTCCAACCAGTGAAGATGAATTGGGCCACAGGGAGGAGTCTGCATCTTAGGTTCCCCAGACCTGGTCTCCAAACCTGGCTCCGTGCTCACCACCCACCTGGCTCAGCCACATTTCCTTCTTCTTTCATTCAAATGTCAGCAGGTTGAGGTCCTGAGCCTCAGTGTCCCCTCTGAAAAATGGCAATGAGAATCACAAAACCTACCTACTGGGGGGTGGGGAGGGTGGGGCAGATGTGTTGGTCATGTGACTTGAGCCCACTTCTGTCGTCACCAGTGGTGGGACTTGGAACATAAGTGATTCAACTTCTTTCTGGTCTCCATTTCTATCAAAAAATGTATTTTAAAAGTCACCCGTCATTACTGCACACTCATTAGGATGGCTACTATCAACAAAACAGAAAATCACAAGTGTTGACAATAATGTGAAGAAGTTAGAACCCTTGCCCACTGTTTACAGGACCATGAAATGGGGCCATCACTGTAGAAAACAGTTTGGTGTTTCCCAAAAAAATTAAACATAGAATTACTCCCTGACCCAGCAATTCCCCTTCTCGGTGTATAGAAAAGAAATTGAAAGAAGTGAAAGCAAGATCTCGAGATATTTGTATACTTGTTTATAGCTGCCTCATTCACCATAGCCGAGATATGGAAACAGCCTAGGTGTCCATCAATGGATTCATCAGTGGATGAATGGATAAGCAAACTGTGGTCTCTACACAGAATGGAATATTATTTGGCCTTCAAAAGGGAAGGAAATCCTGCCATATGTTAGGGATGAATAAACCTTGAAGACATGGGAATTCCTGGGTGGCTCAGCGGTTTAGCACCTGCCTTCGGCCCAGGGCGTGACCCTGGAGTCCCTGAATCGAGTCCTGGGATCAAGTCCTGCATTGGGCTCCCTGTATAGAGCCTGCTTCTCCCTCTGCCTGTGTCTCTGTGCCTCTCTCTGTGTCTCTCATGAATAGATAAAATCTTTAAAACAAAAAAAGCTTGAAGACATACTAAATGAAATAAGCCCATTACAAAAAAGACAACTACTGTGTGATTCCACTTGTAGGAGGTCCCGAGAGTAGCTGAATTCACAGACACAGAAAGCAGAATGCTGGTTGCTTTGCACCAGAAGAGGGGAAATGGGTAGTGACTATTTAATAGCTATAGACACCCAGGGTTTTTTTTTTTTTTTAATATTTTATTTATTCCTGAGAGGCAGAGACATAGGCAGAGGGAGAAGCAGACTCCCCACAGGGAGCCAGGTGCCAGACTCGATTCTAGGACTCCGGGATCACAACCTGAGCCAAAGGCAGATGCTCAACCAGTGAGACATCCAGGTGCCCCTAGACACCAAGTTTTGCAAGATGAAGAGTTTCAGAGATGAACGGTAGCGATGGTTGCACAACAATATGAATGTACTTAAAAATAATCAACTTAAAAATGGCTAAGGTAGTAAATTGTACATTATGTGTATTTTGCCACGATTAAAAAAAAAAAAAAAAAGGAGGGAAGAGTGTCACCTGTCAAATATGGAAAGTAATGCAGGTGCTGACTGTCCCATAGGATTGTAGACAGAGTAAATGAGCCAGTGAAGACGGAAAGGTCTGCTGGGGCTGAGGGTGGGAGTTGGGTGGGGGGGTGGGGGGTGCAGTGAAAGGGGCTTGGTGGTCTTTGGGAAAGGCCTCCCCGTCTCCCACCTTGGAGCCCCTGGCTAGGCTCCCCCTACCGCTAAAGGATCTTGGGAGGGGGATGCAGACTCTGGGATTTCTCATGCCAAGACACTCTCCTCTCCGGCTCCTAGGTTTTGAGGTTCCTGGATCCTAAACAAACACAGACACTGCCAATGACCCTGCCCCACCAAGGCCCTGGTGGTGAATCCGGTGAATCCGGTGAATCGGGCCCAGGGCTCGTTTCCGGCCCGCAACCTTGGCTCCACCTTTGTGAGGAAGTGGGGAGGGGCCCGGGCGGTGTCATCATTCAGGCCCTGGGGTCCCTCCGGCCTGCTTTATCCCTCTTGCAGATGATGCAGCTTTGGAGAAGCTCCTACCTGGGGGAGCGGAGAGGGCGCAAAGCCCCACCCCCTTCCCGGAAAGGGCGCTGATTGGTGAAGGGCGAGGGGGCGGGGCAGCGCCATGGCTATATAAGCGCAGTCCCTCCAGCGCGGGGGAGTTGCGCTGTAGGTCGTCCCCTAGCTCAGGTAAGACACTTTGGAGGAGGGTGGGCGTCTGTGGGAGCGTAGGTGGAGGCCCCCAGGTTGGCCGCAGGATGCTGAGCAGCAACTTCTGAGCCCCGTAGTTGGCATCTCTTTCCGTAGCTTGCAAAGGGTAAGGTGGCCCCACCTAACCTTACTCTAAATCCGGCATTTGTCTAATAACATCCCCACTCTGGGCCTCAGCTTCCTCTCCATGAAGGAGGGTTGGTGGTCCTTCCAAGTGTGCCGCTTGGGTGTGGGGTGAGGGGGTATTTGGGAGTTGGGGGGCAAGAGGAGCAATTAAACTCTGGCTCTTGGAGGTCAGGCAGGCCCAACCTTTAAGTGGCCGTGAGACTGACACGCTTCAGCTTCGGGGTTTGCAAAATGAGTATTGGCCTATACCCACCTACCCGGATGAAGTGAGATAATGCCCTCAAAGAATTGAGCACAGCTCCAGGCACTTAGGAAGCCCTCAGTGGTGGCTGTTGCTGCTATGCTTACTCTCCAGCTTGGCCTGGGGCCCCAGGATGGGGTGGGGGGAGCTGCAGCCTCCAGGAATTCTGCTGCTTCTCTGGTCTCCTCACCCCACACGTATGCCCATTTCTAGTCTGCTCCGAGCACTGCACTCCCACCCTCCCAAGTCTCCATGCTCATCTCACCACTTCCTGGAGGTCTTTTGTCAGGCCAGCCTCAAAAACCCCCTTGATTTGTGGGGAGCGAGGGGGTAGGTGCTAATCCTGAGGCTACTTTCTCTACAGGCCATCCTGCCCCACCCCACCCGTCCCCATCCCCTAGGAGATGAGTGACGCTCAAGACTTTGCCACTTTCCCAGTGGTTGCCACCCAGGTGAAGCTGGGGGGCTGGAGCCATCAAGGTGGGGGTAGTGGGTCTGTTCATCCACGCCGGCACCAGGAGCTCCAGGCTTTTCTCAACCTTCTGGGTGAGTTCACTCAGGGACTGGCGTGGAAGCATCTGTGAGGACCAAGTGTGAAACTGAAGTGAAGGTGGGGGGGACATTCACCCGCCATGCAAGTATCAGCAATCTCTGTCCCTTCCCTTCTCAGGTGACTCCAGTTTGGCAAGGGGAGGGGAGGGGTCCTGTCAGAATGTGGGTTCAGTGGAGGTTTGAGCTTTGGAACTCTGATGCCACTCTTGTCTCGTGGGGGCTGGTGGTAACCCCAGTCCACCATTCCTCTTCTCTACTCCAGAGCACAGTTTCCTC